>NC_064561.1:184003197-184603197 GCF_937001465.1 Orcinus orca | reverse complement strand
TCCCCCCCACGGTCACTGTTGGAAGGTGCTCCAGGCAGGAAGTCAGGGCGGTCGCGCTCGCCCCGTTGCCGTCCTCTCGAGGCGTCCTCACAGTCCTCTGGAGCTGTCATCCAGTGCCTGTCACAGACGTTGTTTCCTTTGTTCTGCCTGGTTTTCCAGTTGGTTAAGGCAGAAGGTAAATATGACCCCTGTTGATCCAGTATGACTAGAAGAGGAAGCCCTGTGAGATTTACTTTGAAATCTATTTTGTTTTCAAAAATGTCTTACAAGTAGGGAAATTGCTTTATTTCAACGCTCTCTTTTACGTTTAGTAACTTGGCCTTGGGCTTTATACAGTGAAATGCATCTGTGTTTTGAAGACCTCTTAAGGGCGGTTTCCTAAGCCACCAGAGGGGGAGGTGTTATTACAAGAAATGTGACTTTTCCAGTACAAAGATCTGGAAATCTGTACTAATTTTGTGGCAGAAAGAAGCCTTAGCAAGCCTTTTTCGCCCACTTCACTTAATAATCAAAATGCTTTATAATTAATTTTGTTTAATAGTCAACCCGATCATTAGGTTGTCTGTCTCCCCCTTCTCCTATTTTGTTAAACAGAATTAGTAAATGGTCTTTTTCAACTGGAAAATTAATGATACTTTTTAAAAGTAATTCTTTTTCTTCCGTGGACTTTTGACCTGAAAGAAACTGTGAAGAGGACCTGGGAGTTCGCTTTTCTCGGGCCCGTTTCCTGTTCGATTGTAGTCAGAACCCAGTGCATCCAGTCTCTTGCCGCCTCCTTGTGGACGGGGTGTTAGCGCTGGATTTCAGCCAGTGTGTGTTCAGGTTCCCTTCTGAGCTTTCCAGGGCTCTAGGTTTGCAGGAAGTGATTTTGTGCCGGAAAACAAATTGTCACATTCTTTACGGTTTTGTGGAAGGAGGACAAAATGTTCCGCTCTGGCCAAAACATTCGTCATGCTCGTGTTTTGATTTCTTTGCTGTGTTAGTGCAGGTAATGCTTTTTCAATATGGAAGCGTAAGTATAAGTAAATACTTATGGAAGCGTAAATACTTACGGAAGCGTAAATCTATAAGTAGATTTAAAATGAGAGGGATTTTATCTTGCTTTAATTCAGATGAAGGTACCGTTCAGTTCGAGAAACTTAACTTGCTCCATCTAGAACTATTGACGTTGGTGCACCTTGTTAGATTTTTCATATTTTTAGTATGTAGCTTGCGAGGCAGCCCAATCCTGTGTCAGTGGCTGTAACGATTGAACAAAGTAGCCGTTCTCAACGTGCTGGGCATTTGAGAGATGCTGCATTAACGAGGTGGAGGTGCTGCTGCAGAGGAGGCTGCCGGACTGGTTTGTAACAATTGCTGTGACTCTTTTTTTCTGTCTTAGGTACCGGTATGGCCAGTTAATCGAAATAAACAGCCACAGCCTCTTCTCTAAGTGGTTTTCAGAAGTAAGTGTTAGTACTAATTCCAGTTCTCTGGGTTGTCAGCTGTGCAGTTGAAAAGTTGTCCTGTAGATTAGGCAAACTTTCTACTCCAAAAGCTTTAGGAGAGAAAGAGGTGAAACGGGAAAGTGAACAAGGGGCTGACTTTGTGGTCAGAGAAAACTTCCAGAGCTCAGCGGTAACTTGGAAATAGCTTGAGGCCTGAGAGGACCCTCTGCCCGTCACATCCAGACCTCTGACTGGGTGGGACAGGAAGCTCAGTGTAACCTTAGGAGGGAGGGGTCTGCCTTCTAACGGGGCGGCACCCCTCAGCTGAGCGTGCGCTGGGGGCCTGAGCCTCGTTCACCATCTGTGAACTGAGGGACTCCAACCAGGTGATGTCACAGGTGCCCCTCACCTCTGAAAGGCTCTGCCGCAGGCACCTGTGTCGGGAGGTCCCCCTGGTGGGTGGTGAGTGGGGACAGGGAGTGCCCATAAGGGGTGCACCGGGCCGGTTTGCACGCGAGACCCAGGCTGTCCTGGTCATGAGGACAACCGGGAAGGGAAAGGAGGAAAGACAGGTGGGCCAAGGTGCGAGTCACCTGAGCCATGCATCCCTGGCCCACGAAGTCAGGAGGGAGGACATCTGGGTTCTCTGCAGACTGGCTCCTCTGGTTCAGGGAGTTTTCCTAGGGGCCGTCAGGAGACAGTGGGCTTGTGCGGCCACCTGGGGTCAGAGCGAAGCCCGGTGGGGACAGTGGACACATGCGCACCAGGCAGCTTGATGAGTGCAAGTGGATAATAAAGAGTGTTTTGCTTCCAGAGTGGCAAGCTGGTAACTAGGATGTTCCAGAAGATTCAGGACTTAATTGATGACAAAGATGCTCTGGTGTTTGTGCTGATTGACGAGGTACGTGTGTTCAGACTTTAAACCTGTGACTGGAGGAGGCTCGAGACTGAGCGGCCTCGTAAATTGCTGGGGCGCCGCCAGCCCCCCACGGGTCCAGCCTCCGCAGGCTCCGTGTCCTGCAGTCCTTGCCCCTTGGGCACCCCTCTCATCAGGCTCACGGTGCACGTGCGCATGCCCCCACCTGCGTCTGCTCGACTGACAGCGCCCCGTTGCTCCGTCCCTACAGGTGGAGAGCCTAACGGCTTCCCGCAACGCCTGCAGGGCGGGTGCCGAGCCTTCGGATGCCATCCGCGTGGTCAACGCCGTGTTGACCCAGATCGATCAGATCAAAAGGTAACGCTGTGCACAGCGGGCTTGCCTGAGAAGCACGGACACCGCTCAGACTTACTCCCAGCTTTTCTAGCTAAGAACGCGTCTGACGTTGAGCGTGGGCTCTGTCTTCTCCACATCTGAGGCAGCCTGTGCTCAATGCACGTTTTAGAAATTTATTAAAGTATTAAAAGCACAAAACAAACCTTGGGTGTGGGGAGGATGTGTGCCCTGCAGAGACGCATAAATGCGGTGTCTGAGTCAGTGCCAGCAGCACCCGGTGTCGGTGGCCGCTGAAGGGCCGGCACTGGGCAGGTGGGGCGCCAGCTGCTCGCCCTTCACGGGGCCGGGCTCGTGTGTCCGCAGCCCAGTCCTGCAGCTCAGGCCTGTGGCCAGTGTGCCCAAAGCCGGCCCAGCTCTGGGGGCGGCTCCTGACTCACGAGAAGCCCCGTCTGCCCTGTGCGGTCTCCCGCCAGCCCCTCGGGCTTCCCCCGTTGCCCTCCACGTGCCGCGCTCAGGAGGGGGTTTGCTGAGCCGGGTGCCGTGAGCCGCACTGCGCTGTGTCGGACTTTACCCTGCCGTCGCGGTGTTCTCCACGGCGGAGAACATCTTCATTGTCTCTTGGGGTCCGCGGCAGGCGTCCCTTGCTTGTCCTGCAGGCGAACTTCGTGTGAGGTGTAGACCCTCTTGTCTCTGCCCCCTCACCCCACCGCCCCACTCTTCGGTCTGGTTTCTCCCCCTGCCACTGCCCCCGCGTCCACCCCGGCGCCCAGTGTGGAACCATCCGCGGCATTCAGCCCCCGGGGCCCCTACCTCTCTCCGCTCTCCTGACCTCTCCGTTTCTGCTGCCGGTGTCTCCCCGGCATCTCTGGGCGGGGGAGGGCCTGCACTCCCACCCTGCTCACGGATCTGGTGGGTGAGTCTCCATTGAAGACCTGTACGTCCACACGGTCCCCGGCCCTCGTTCGGCCCAGAAACCCCAACTCCCTGCGGTTCCCATTGCACTGATGGCCTTGCTGCGCACCCACTGCTCAAGGCAGAAGACGGGGCCCCCGGACCACCCGCGTCACTCCGGGAGGAGTGGAGGCTGGGGCTCTGGTTTCTCTCTCACCCCACTCACCTCACGCTGCCTCTGTGCGGGTCTGACCGTTTGGGAAAAGCCCGAGCCCCGGACGAGGGTCCCAGCGGCGTGTGTGCGCCCTCCGTGCAGCCTCCTGGCCCGTGTGCCCGCCCCGCCCCGGGCTCACCCTGCTCACCCTGCAGAGGGCTGTGTACCTGTGTATGGCCGTGCCCAGGCAGGCAGGAGTGTAGGTGCTGGGGGCTCGGGCGCACGCAGAGGTGAGGGGCTCGCCGTGGGTGAAAGGCAGGGGGATGTCAAGCAGGGGCCCGGGAGAGCTTTCCGGGAGGCAGGGGAGCGACCGGGGCACACGGCCCGGGGAGGGTCTGCTGTGTTGCAGCCAGGAGGACCTGGCAGGAGTTGGGGGTCAGGCAGGAGCTCAAGGCGCAGGGCTTCGGAAGGCCTCGCGGGCAGGCGTGCGGAGGGGGAGTGTAGCCGGCTGAAGGGCGCTGGCTGAATGCCCGGGACCTTGGTGGCCGTCTGTCCTGACGCTCCTCGTGTCGGGTCAGGTGTGGTCGAGTCCCTACAGCATGGGGTGACAGGTCCTCACCTCTCTGTCCGCAGGCACTCCAACGTGGTGATCCTGACCACGTCCAACATCACGGAGAGGATCGACGTGGCCTTCGTGGACAGAGCTGACATCAGGCAGTACATTGGGCCACCCTCCGCAGCAGCCATCTTCAGAATCTACCTCTCCTGCCTCGAAGAACTGATGAGGGTACCTTGGTTATTTCTCTCTCCTAATCAGTAGATTTCTTACGTTTTCTTAACCCGCTGATGCAGCCTAATGTATCTGGTTGCAGCATAGAATGAGGTCTCTCAACCTGACATCAGTCATCTCCTGAGATTGAAAGTTACAGTTGTTGGGGACTTCCTGGTGGTCCAGTGGTTAAGGCTCCGTGTTTCCACTGCATGGGGTGAGGGTTCGATCCCTGGTCAGGGAGCTAAAATCCCACGGGCCACGTGGTGAGGCCAAAAAAAAAAGAAAGCTACAGTTGTATCTGCAGGCTGAGCGAATAGTCGAAACCACAGCCACTGATCGAGTGTTTTGCTGATCATCGTGGTGGTTTGATCTGCTGATCTGCAGGGGCTGAGTGAGTAGGGGTGTGGGCCTGTCCCGGACCTCACGGCCTTTGCAAGTGACCTGCTCTCTGGGCCTCGATTTCCTCCCCTGAAAGAGGAAGAGCGGTAGTGGTCCTGGTTCACAGGGAGGCCACCGGACTGGGGGTCGTAGTTCACAGGGAGGTCGTCGGCTGCAGTGTTCGCAGCCCCGGGTTCTACCGTCAGCGCAAGCACAGCGGCAGCGAGTGCGTTCACGTTCACTGTCTGTTTCTCGCGAGTCAATCTAAGGGCCCGCGTGTGCCCGTGGGCGGTAACCAAGCCAGCCAACAAATAGGGATTTCTACAGCGATCGCCAGGCTGGCATCCTTGTAACTGGCTGGGGGTTGGGACCACTGCCTGCACCACGGAGTGGGGGCCCCAGCGTCCTCACAAGGGTGACCCGGCCTCTGTGACGGGGACGGGAGCTGGTCTCTGCCCCAGGTGCGCTGTCCCGGGCCCTCCTGCTTTCCTGCTCCATGGTGGGGGGGGGGGGGGGGCGGGGGGGCGTGGAGCTTCGACGTGGTGCCGCCGTTTAGGGGCCTGCGTGGTGGCGGGTCCTGCTGGAGGCCCCTGGGGGCCTTTCCAGGGTGCCGCGTCGCACCGTTCTGCGAGTCCAGGGGCCGCCCTGAGGTTTCGCCAGGCGTTCGGACGTTTTCTGGGAGCCGAGTGCCTGGAGCAGGTGTCGTTTCCTAGACGGTTTATGGGAAATGAAGATTCCGATGTGGCGGCGGTTTGGCCGGCCCTGAAGGCTGTCGGCGCGGGACTGTGGCCCTGCGCTGTCGGGGGCCTGCTGGACGGCTCAGGTCCCTGGGGGGTCCGCGGAGGCCGCGGGAGCCTGAGGGAGTGTCACGCAGTCAGGTGGGAGGGTCAGAACACAGCCAGCACAGACCCTGTTGCTTAGTTTTACCTACGACCCCCACGAGCCCTCCCAAATGTGCATCCAGACCTCTCCTTTCTCCTCTCGTGGCTTCTGAATCAGACGGCGTGGCAGCGGCAGCGTGGCGGCCTGACAGTTTAGCGCGGGTGCTTGGGAAGGAGCGTCCCACGTGCAGACACGTGGTCTGGGAGGTGAACTCTAGGACCCGGGTCCATGGTCAGTTAGAGGCTGTCTGACATTCCACCAAATGAGAGTCTTGGTTTTAATACAGTGAACAGAGACCCTCCTTGAGAGGCCGGCCAAGTCCGGCTCCAGGGCCCAACTCTGTCCATTGTGGGATGTGACGCATGGTTGAAACTGAATATCAGGCTGGACTCAACACCTCTGAGTTCCTCCCCACCTGACACGTGCTGAGGACATGTTTTGCCCACAGGAGCAGAAGAGGCTGAGCGCTGTGGTTTCTGAGACACGTTTTGCTGTCTGTATTCTTGCCTTTGTTAGAAGAAGAGGGGCTGTGTGAGAGAGCTGCTTCCTGGGGCCCGTGCAGGCCCAACGGCCCCGCTTGGGTTTCTGAGATGTGGCGTGGAGTGTGCCTGCCGCCTGAGTGCCGTCCCTGTTGCTGACCCTGCCTGTGTCCCCACAGTGTCAGATCGTATACCCTCGCCAGCAGCTGCTGACCCTCCGCGAGCTGGAGATGATTGGCTTCATTGAGAACAACGTGTCCAAGTTGAGCCTCCTTCTGAGTGAAATTTCACGGTGAGCGCTGACCTCGCTTTCGTAACCAAGAGAAGCCTGTTTGCTTTGGGATTGGCGGGGAGGTCGTCGTAATTGCCTGTGGCAGCCGTGGTTGTAGTTTGGGGTCAGACGGCATGGGCTTGATCCCGAGGCATCGCACACGCGCCCGTAGCCTCCCAGCCTCCCTGACCCTGGGCTCCTGGACAGGAGAGTGGAAGCACTCTCCTACCTCTCCTACCTCCTAGACGTGACAGCGGACCGTGAACAAAGTTCTGCCCTTGTATCTGGAAAGACGTTCAGGTTAAGGCTCTCTTTGACGCATTACTGATTTCTTAAGCAATATCTGGTAAACTTTTACAATTTGGCAAGAAAATAAAATGGAGGCTTTTGCTTTGATAAGCAAACAGTTAAACAAGTAAACAATTAGGGCGCTAGGCTTGGTGCTTTGGGAAATAAAGGAAAGTGGTCCAGCTCCCTGGGCACCGAGGGACACGTAACACGTGAGCATCGAGAATCGTGGGCACGCCTGCTCAAGGCCCAGGCTGGTAGCGCTTTCAAGTTCTCAGATGGCCTTGGTGATCAAGGGAAGCTGGGAAATGGAGCAGAGCCCCGAAGGACAGTTAGAATTTGCATAAACTGGAGAGAAATCAGGAAGGCTGCGGGCGCCCTTAGGTGGGTTGTGCTGCAGACACCAGCTGGTGGCGCTGGCGGGGCCTGGGGGGTGGTGTCACTACCCGTTGGAGAGATTTAGTTAAAGTGGCTGAGGTGGGACAGAGGAGAGCAGTTCAGAGACTTGGGCAAAAATTCACCAAGATGTGAACCAGCCCGGTTCCCGGGGGAGCCCTTGTTGCCAGCCGTGTGCCCACCTCACTGTGCTCCTTGTGAGGCCGTGGGTGGCGTCAGGACCCTGTCCTGGCCCCCCTCGAGGGGCTCTGGGGGAGGGACGTGCAGGGTCTAGTCCTGAAACATGCAGTAGTCCGTGTGGAGTTGACGGCCCGAGTGTGCTTATGTTCACAGGAAGAGTGAGGGCCTCAGCGGCCGTGTCCTGAGAAAACTCCCTTTTCTGGCTCACGCTCTGTATGTCCAGGTGAGTCCCCGGCCGAGCTCCGCCTCCGGGCCCTGTTCCACCGCCGCCCGCTCTGTCCAGCAGGGTGTGGCGTCGCTGAGAGTCCCACTTGCCACCATTGGGGTGTCTGCCTCATTTCACGTTTCTAAAGCGACGGGCTCCTGGGGCAGTGAGAGGAGGCGGCCGTGTGTCTGCTCACCCCTCGCTGGCACGTCGAGCTCACGTGCAGGCCCCCCCTGCCACCTAGGAGGTGCTTGTGCCCTGGGGGGAGGGGAGGGCAGGGGGGCGCGGGTGCTGCCGGGTGGCCCCTCCGAGGACGAGAACATTCACAATGCTGTCTGTCTTTCCAGGCCCCCACCATCACCGTCGAGGGCTTCCTCCAGGCCCTGTCTCTGGCCGTGGACAAGCAGTTTGAGGACAGAAAGAAGCTCTCGTCGTGCGTGTGACCTGACACCCCCGTCCGCGTTCTCGGGGAGCACACAGCAAGGAGGCGACAGGCTTCTCTCACAGCAGCGGCCGCCCCGGGAACCTCCGAGCCCGTGGCTGAGCCTTGCCGGCCACAAACCCACAGGCCGGTGTTGTTCAAGAAGCGTGTTATATCTACGTACTTTGAAACGCGTGTTAGAAGACAAACAGCCTGTCGTTTTCTCTTTTAAAAGACGATCATCTGAGCTCTGTGTCTCTTTGTAAAGAACCGTCTAGATGTCCTTGCTCTAGCCTGGCTCCGGTTGACTGGGCCCAAAATGCTGACAAATTTTGTTTAGAAAGATGATTAAGTAAGCTTTATAGAAGCGAAGCAGAAACCACATTGCCTTAAATAAGAATGTAATCATAGCATTAAAAGAAAAGTGCACGTCACTCGAGGCAAGACAGCGTTTGCCTCCTGCATGAGCTTGTTCTGTTCAGTGCAGACATTTGGAGACTGATGAATAAGAAAAACCTGTTCCTATGTTAACAGAAATCGAGAAGAAAATTCTAGGGCAGGTGCTCTTCTCAGTGAGCAGACAGGCTCCACTTGCGGGGAGGAGAAGCTGACGCGGGGCGAGCCTCCCTGGTGCCCAGTGCAGGCCGGCGTTACGGGGACGTTTCACGGTCACTCACGGCCCAAATGCAGACTGATGTTAACACGTGTAAAATAAATTGGCCAATAATTGATGTATTCCACAGAATATCGTGTTTGTTGCTGTCACCTCATGCTAAAATAAATTTCACATTAGTGTTTCGTATACACTTTTAAAAGAACACGTTACCTTTTGTCACAGAACTTAAGTGTTAAAATTGTTTTTCCAAAATTTTCTCGTTTTGATTCTCTTATCACCGTCAAATGCTTTGAGTTTTATTTTAAAATTACTCACACGATCACTTGACTTTTAGCCTGTTTTACGCCTTGAGGTGAAGGTGCATCATCTGCAGGTGGCTGTGCAGCCCGGGGAGGCCCAGGGTCAGGGCTGGGCTGGGGGTGGGAGGACCTGAGTTTCCGCCCCTGGGCCGTTGGCCGTGCTCCGGTCAGATCCAGGACTAGAGCGACTGCGGCCCTGGGGCCGGGGCCTGGCTCTGTGGTCTCCTCAAGACCCTGAAATAGGGTGAAAGTGGTGTCTGTGGGCCCTGGGGTCAGAAGAGGGGAGGGGGTGCTCCACGCTCCAGGGTTGCTACTGAAGTGCCCAGCGTCAGGTGTCCAGATGGGAGGAGACGGGAGCGCGGGGGCAGCGGGGGAGGGAAGCCCCAATAGGGACGGCGGCGGGGCCTGCAGCGCAGGTCTCGGTGGGCTCCACCGGGCATCCCCCAGAACGCGGGTATGTCTGACGCCGCCGCCTCTGGGCACCAGGGGTCAGCGCTGCTCCGCGGGACGGACGGCGGGGGCTCCGGGTTCAGCCAGGGCCCCGGGGCGGGGCGAGAGTGGCCAGCAGAGATGGCCAGCCTTGCCCCGCGCTCCTGTTCAGGCTCTCTGGCCTCCTCCCCCGCCGCCATGTGTGCCCGTGCCCACGGGACATCGGCACCCGCGTGCCAGCCAGGTGGGGGCCGGAACACGGATGCTCGGCGCCCATCCTGCCTTCTCGGGCCCCCCAGGCGGAGGACGCGGACCCCGGGCGCCTCACCGGGCGCAGGCTGTCGTGGGCACGTTCTGGGCCGCGGCCAGAAGCCGAGTGGCTGGGCCCTGGGGCCAGGGTGGGTCCGCGCGGCCCACCCCCTGGGGGCAGGTTCCTGTGGGGGGGCCCGGTGAGCCCGCCAGACACGGCGCCCGCTGGCCAGGCCTCTCCTGAGCCCCCGGCCTGGCGCGCAGGGCTCCGGCCCGACCCCTCAGCCGGGAGGGGCGCCCTGCGGGAGAGGCCGCGGACACGGGGTGGACAGAGCAGAACTTCCCGGGCAGGATGACCTGGAGGACGAGGCGATGGGGATCAGGGTTGGCGAGGGCGATTCTCACGGTCACGCCACCGAGGAGCCAGCTGCTGAGCTGAGGGCGCCGTGGCCGCAGCCCCTCCACCCGGCTTGGAGGTGACACCTCGCAGAAAGGCCCAGGAGCAAGCTGACGACGGCGGCTCCGCCTGCCCAGCCTGGAGGCCCTTCTGTGGAGGCCGTGGTTCCCACCCTCAGCGGTGCCCCAGGGCTGCGGCTCCTGTCACCATGGCAACATGGTGGCAGCCTGTCTCCTCGGGCTGAAGTGTCCTTTGTGATGGGGAGGTGGGTTTTCCATCCCCCGAGTTCTGATTTCCAACTCAAACTTCCTCCCTCCACCGTCTGGTTACTGTTCAGGACAGGAAATATTTTGTTCTCAGTCACCTTGTATCATTCGGAATTGGAACCTTCTTTCTCTCTCACCTGAGCTGTCACGGATGGAAACCTTTATTCTCTATCATCTCCAGATTTATCTATTCTGACCGGAAACCTTCTTTTTCTCTAATGTGAGTTTCCTTTGTTCCTGAAAGCTTCTTTGTCTATAATCTGGGTTCGCATTTGTTATTGGAAACCTTCCTCCTCTATCAATCACCTCAGTTAGAATTTACGACAAGACAGTTTCTTCCCCTGTCACCTGAGTCATTATTACTGACTGGAAACCTTCTTCATTATCACTTGCGTCGTCATCTGTGACTGGAAACCTTCTTCCTCTATCCCCCGACGTCATCACAACGCGAAGGCTCTTTTCTCTTTCAGAAAATCATCACTTCTGAGGGGAATCCTTTCTTTCTGTATCACTTGGGTTGTCTGTGTCTGCAAACTACCTTCTCAGTCGCTCGATGTGCCTCTGTGACAAGCGGTCTTCTGTCTGGACCACCTGAGTTACGATTTATGATGAGGAAACTTCTTTCTGCATCACCCCACTTGGGATTTACGACTGGAAAGGTTTTCCATTGCCTGAGTGACCATTTATGACTAGAAACTTCTCCCTGTGTCACGGTCGTTAGCACTTAGGGCTGGAGACCGTATTTATCTGTCTCCTGATTTAGCATTTGTGACTGGAGGTCATCTCTTTCTACCCCTGGTGTTGTCACTTATGACTGGAAACCGTCTTTCACCATGACCTGCGCTATCATTCCCCTCTGGAAACTTTTCTTTTTTACTAGTTTTGAGCAACAACCTTCAGTTTTGCCACCTGAGTTGTCATTTGTGACTGTTATCCTTCTTCCTCTGGCACCCGAACCCTCATTTACGACAGGACGTCTCTGTCCTGTCACCTGAGTCATCACATGAGGCTGGAACATTTCCTTCTCTTGACCCTGTTACCTCCGTGACGGATGGTCGTCTTTTTTTTTTCCAAGCGTGCACTGGTTTATTGACCATGGACGGTCTTCTTTTTCTGTGATCCGAGTTATCGTCTGTGATGGAAACCTTTTTTTATATATAATGTTGGTTACCATTTATGACTGGAAACCTTCCTTCTCTATCGCCTAGTTATCATTCATGACTGAAGTTTTTTTCTCTCCTGATTGATCATTTATGACTGAAAAGTCTTCTTTCTCCATAATTGATGACTGGTACCTTGTCTCTTTATCACCTGACATCTTTCAGGCCTGGAAACCTTCCTTGTCTCTCACCTGAGTTATCATTTATGAGTGAAACCTTTTTCCTCTGTCACCTGAACTATCACTAATTATTGGAAACCTTTCTTTTTCTGTCTTATTTATGACTAGAAACCTTTTCTCTATCACCTTAGTTCTCTATTTTGACTAGGAACCTTCTTTCTGTATCACCTGAATGATTATTTATGACTGGAAACCTTTCTTTCTCTATAAGTCTTCATTTGTGACTCAAAACCTTCTTCTCTAGCTTATGAATTATTATCTATAACTGGAAGTTTTCTTTCCTATTACCTGAGTTACAATTTTTGACTGAAAACATTTCATTTTCTCTCACCTGAGTTTATCACCTGAGTTATTATTTACAACTGGAAACACTCTTTCTCTATCATATGATTTATCGTTTATGACTTGAGAAAGACAAATATTATCACTTATATGTGGACTCTAAAAATTAAAGCAAACAAGTATAACAAAGTGGAAATAGACTCACAGACACAGAACAAACTAGTGGTGACCAGCGGCGAGAGGAGTAGGGGAGGGGCAAGGTAGGTGAAGGGGATTTAGAGGCACAAAGCACTAGGAATAAAACAATAAAGTTCCAGGGATATAATGTGCAGCACAGGGAACACAGCCAATGTTTTATCATAACTTCGGAGTATAATCTATAAAAGTACTGAACTACTATGCTGTACAGCTGAAACTAATATAATATTGTAAGTCAACTATATTCAAATAGAAAAATGTGAAATGAGGATTTAAACCACTTCATAATTAAATTACCTTAGAATTTATTTAAAAAATTTTTTTTAATGAATTTAAGAAAATAAAATAAAAACAGGAGACGCCAGTGGGAAGACTTAATCACAGAGGCACTGGCGACTGGCCTAATGTTTCCCAGTAAACGGGGCTGGTGCCGCCCCGGGGCTGCTTCATCCCTGCGAGGGCCCAAGATCCCCACGGGCAGAGGGCTCCCCTGGCGGGGCTGGGGTCCCCATGGTGCAGGCCCCACGGCGCGCGTTTTGGGAGCCCAGCGGCTGGGCGGTGGTGATTAAGTCCAAGTGCCGCCCAGCTCTGGACACAGAACAAGCTGATATTAAACACCTGACAGGCACTGACAGATGGCGGAGGCCGAGTCTCCCGCTGTGTCTGTGGAGCAGCACGTGCTCAGTGTCCCCCGTGTCCTCTGAGGGCCTCACGGGAGCCCCACCCACCCAGCAGAGGGCATGTGGCCCCAGGGAGCGCAGGTCCGGCCCTGCCGAGATCCACCGGCCCAGCTCGGTCCTAAGCCCACGGCGGGGGCGGGCTGGGGTCCCTTGTGGGAGGGTTTGAGCTCTAGCTAGGACCCTCTTCTTCACGCCTAGCGCCAGCTTTCCTTCCTGCCGTAACAAAACACGTGAACTGGGGCCTAAACAGCAGATTCACTCTCTCCCAGCTCCGGGGCCAGACGTCTGAGATCCAGGTGCCCTAGGGCCGTGCTCCCTCCCGAGGCCCCAGAGAGGGTCCTTGCCACCTCTTCCAGCTCCCGGGGCTCCAGGTGTCCCTGGGCTTGTGGCCACGTCATCACATGGGTCTCCTCTGTGGCTGTGTCTCTCTTCCCGTCCCTTGTAAGGACCGTGTCTTTGGGTTTACAGCCCGGCGGATAAGCTAGCATTCTCTCATCCTACGACACGCGACACAATCACATTTGAAAGAATCTTTTCCTAATAAGCCAATAAGTTCATAGATCCTGGGGTGAGGGGGTGGACATCTTTTGAGGGCCACCCTCAGCCCACACAGGGCTCTGGGATCAGCCTGCAGCCCTTCCACCCTCCCTTACTGAAAGCAGTGCATCTGTCCCGGGCAACTTCCTTCCGGGCCGGCCAGCCTTCCAGACGCAGCGTTACTTCCAGAGTTTGGCCGTGTCCCAGAGGTCCTTCAGAATTTGTTCCAGAAGTAGAGCAGCAAGAGAGGAAACCCCAGGCCCTGCACACGGATAGGAAACCCCAGGCCCTGCACATGGATGGGGGTCCCCGCACAAGGCCATCCCTGCCCTCGTGGGCATCAGCGGGGCTCACCGGTGGCCTCCCGGCCTGTGGGTGCCCCTGTCACACCTGTGCACCAAGGACATGCCGGTGTCCCAAGGAACTCGTGGGGTGTGGGGTGCCTCCTCACCCCCTCTCCCGTGGCTCCGGGGCCCTTCGCCACTTCTGGTCCCTGCAGGCGACAGGCCGGAGTGCCACACCTGGGCGCAAAAGAAACAACAGCTCTCGTCCAGGCCTCTGGGCTGTCCGGCCTCCCCAAGACAGAGGCTGACTGACTGTTCCGTGGTGGGAGGGGCTCCAGGATGCCCCGCCCCCTGCTCTGTCCGCCATCCCAGGACCACCCTCCTTGTCCACCTGACAGTTGCGTTAGTGACTGGGGCCCAGAGAGCACCCCGAACCCCGCATGCTCGGGAGCAAGGGTCTTCCTCTCCCCGCTCCCCCCTCCCCCACTTCTCCGATGCTCTGGTTCTGTTGAATCCCACTGCCCCTCACCCCGGCCTGGCCTCTGCATCCCCCCCGCTCCACCTGTGGACATGAACCTGGTCCTCCCTTGGGTCGCCCCCCCAGTGCCCCGCTATCAGCCCCCCTGCATTCCGGTTCCCTGGAGGGAAGCACTGCGTGCTGATCAAACGTGCAAATGGCAGGAAGCTAGGAGGGAGAGCTAGTGTACTGCAGGATGAAGTGAAGGTCCAAGACGCCCTCACCACCCTGGAGAAAGGGCCCAAGTTACAAGACGGAAGGTGGTGGGAGAAGTCCGCAGTCACGCTCTCGGGCCCACTCGCTTCACACGAGGAGCAGAAAGACCCAGCCTGACAGCTTGTGAAGAAGATCTGAGAGTGTCAGTGGACCACAAGCTCATCAGGAGACAGCTGTGTGACTCGGCTGCTTAAAAGCCCTGATGTAGCCTTGAGCAGCCTGGAGAGAAGAGGACCCTCAGGCCAACAAAGGAAGTAACCCCCGCCTTGCCATGGTCTCCACTGGTCAGTGCCCACCAGTCAGACACAGGGTAACAGCAGCCCACGCTGACGGGGCAGTCCTGTGGTCCTGTGTGGACGTTTCACGGGTTAATAAGGGTGTGACCCTCACATCGTGCAGTGGGTCTTTCCACCGAAGGGGACAGGAGGTGGGCCCAGGCAGTGGGAGGCGAAGCTCCGCCCTCGGGTGCCTCTCAGGGGTCCTGCAGGGTGTCCGGCCCGGCCTCAGGGTTTCCAGAGGGGCAGTGACAGACTCGTGAGGTTGCAGCAGAAGGGCAGGGTGGCCAGAGTCACGTACTGTGGACTTGGACGTCGGCGGTGGGACCGGAGACACTCAGCCCCTAGAAGAGCCTTCACTGAAAAGGGAAGAGAAATTGTCTTTTCTGCGGCCACGAGGTGAGTTTTCAGAGCCGTGGGGATAAACAGCTGGGCAGGGGCAAAGGAAGGCTGACTGAAGGGCCCAATGAGCCGTGTAAGCGGCCCTGGCCACATGCTCGTGGTCTGTTCTGTTCTGGTTTGGTTTTAGAATTATGAGATAAAGCGAGGTGACAGGACAGCGTACAGAAGCGCGTGTGCACAGCTTAAGGGACTCGCCCTGATCAACGCCTCTCTCCTCCTCAACACTAACCACCACCTGGAGGGTGTGTTTCTACCAACGTCCCTGGAGAAGACGCTGCTCGGTCCTGCCCGGCGTTGGCCTCTGTGAACGGGCCACACTCTGCATCCCTGGAGAAGACGCTGCTCGGTCCTGCCCAGCGTTGGCCTCTGTGAATGGGCCACACTCTGCTCCGTGACCTGCTGCCTTCTCTCCCTTTGCTCATTTTGCACTGGAGCCTCCCCTGTATTTTCACAGACGTTTGTTGGCTACCACAGGCCTCATCGGTTTGTCCATTCTGCCGCCGTCGAAGCCCCCGGTCCAGACCCCCCACCGCAGCAGTGACGCACGGCACACAGGCACTGCGGGCCGCCCGGCGGTGAGCCTGCTGGGACGCACGTCTGCGGGCCTGACTTGACCACGCGGCAGTAGCTGTTCTCTGCAGGGCTTCATGATCTCCTCCTCGCCTGCTGTCGATGAGAAAGCGGGCTCCTCTCGGTGTCCGTTCTCGCCAACTCTTGGTGTTTCCTGACCTGTAAATTCTGCCACACGGTTGGTGTGAAATGATGTCAATTATACTTTTAATTTCCACTCACCTGATCACTAATGAGGTTGAACATCTTACAATTATTGGGTCGCTTGTGGTTTCCTTATCGAATGTTGGGGGTCTTCACGTATCCTGAGTATTAACACTTGGTGCAGGGCGGAACGGATACCTCCTTCCTGCTTCGCGGCCTCTTTACTCTCTGGGACGAGCAGATGTCCTTCCTCTGAACGTGGTTGAATACATCAGAATGTTCTTTGCTGTCTGTGCCTTTTCTGAGTTGTTTAAGGAATCCCTCCGTACCTTCAGGGCTTACGGATAACCTCCTGCCCCATCTTCTAATTTGTTGTTAACAGTTAGGGCTATGGGGGCACTAGGATCTCTCTACGTGTGGGGTGAGGGAGGAGTGCAGCCTTTTTTTCTTGCAGTGACTAACTTCCCTATGACTTCCACATGGGAGTCCAGCCACATGGTCCCCAGCGTGGGCTGGTCTATCCCTGCAGCAAAGCCACCCGGCCCCTCAGCAACAGCTCTCAGTATCGGTGGGGAAGGTCCCCGCCGTGGTCTTCTGCTTCTGGTTCATCTCTGCAACTCGCATTCCTCTGCCCATCCACGTGAACTTTAAAATCATCTCACCAGGGTCCACAGCAAACCCGCTGGAAGCTGACTGGAATTGCGCTGGATCCACAGACCCGTTGGGAGGCCGTGGCTTCCTCACAGCACGAGTCCTGCCCTCTGTCTGCGTGGCAACCTCTCCTGGATTTAGGTCTTTATTAATGCCTCAGTAAAGTGTATGATTTTCTCCTCAATTGCCCTGTTCATGTTTTGTTAGATTTTTAAAATGTTTTATCTGGGATATAGAAATGCAGGTGATGTTGTGTGTTGGGTTCACATCCGACACACTTGCTACATCTTGCTATGTCTAAAGTATGTGCCAATTCTTTTGGATTTTCTATCTTTATCCTCTTTTATTTCTTATCTTTATTATTCTTTTTCTTTTTGTTCATTTTTCCTAATTTCTATAATATAATAATACCATTTGTGAATAATCTATTTTTTCTTCTTTCCTTTCCAATCCTTAGCCATTGTCTTTTTCTCCATCTTCCTCTGTCTCTCTTTGTCTCTGTCTCTGGCTCTTCCTGTGTGTGTCTCTCTCTCTTCCGCAGATGATATGACCACCTACCTCTCTCTGAATGTAGCAAGAAGTACAGTTGGAGGCATACATACCAATCCTGTTCTTAAGGGGAATACTTTCTGTTTCACCCTTTAGTGTTATATTTGCTGAAGGCTTTCTGAAGAGACCCTTCATCCCGTTAAGGAAATGCCTTTCTAAGTCTGATAAAAAGTTTTTCGTGGATGACTGTGAGTGTTCTCAGATGTTTTTCTATAAGCTGATCACATGACTAAATTGGAATTTTGTCTGTCTGTTCGCTGCTGGACGCCCACTGCTTAGAAGGGCTGCGGGGACGAAGCATCTTGACTCCTCCATCTGGAAAATGGGTTCATCTCGGTGACCCGGGCCTGGAAATCTGGCTCCTGGGGGCTGTCTGTGGCCAGGTCAGGGTGGCCCCGGCTGGGCCCAGGGCTTGGGCCAGTGGTCAGTGTGAGCCGTTAGGCCACCAGGAGGGACGGTCTTCCATCTCTGCCTGCTCTCCTGGCTCAGGAGACGTCCCAGAAAGTGGGGGCCCATCGTTGCCGCTCCTCTGGGGTCTCAAACCCGAGAGGTGGCCTTCAGAGGACTGCTCCGGCACGAGGGATCCACGGGGTCTTTGGACTCGCCCGTGAAGCCCCCGACCCCTGGGGGCAACTCCAGCATCCATCCCAGGGCAGCTGGGCGTGGAGGAGAGGCCGTGGGGCGCCGGGCACTCCAGGAAGGGCTCCGCAGGCTGGGTCTGGGTGTGAAGAGCACACGCAGCCCGAGTTCACCCCTCCATCCCCCGGGCGCCCTGCAGGCCCTGCCCCCCACCCCGGGCTCAGCCTCCACCGGGCGGGCGGCTCCCTTCGGCCTCCCCTCCCCTCCCCTCACAGGCCGGCAGCCAGCGCACGTCTCCGGGGTGACTGCACGTTCCTTCACCCCCGGGAAGCCGAGAGCAAGCGAGGTGCCGATGCTCCAGTTCCTGGAACGGTTTCCGGTTGTTTGGGCCGAGCTGAGACCCCAGACTGTGGGGCTCGTCCAGAAACCCTCTTCGGTGGCATTTCATCAAACTACTGGGAAAGAAAATGAAAGGCCCTGACGACCAGACAGTGGGGACCTGCTGGCCCCACGGCTCTGGCTCAGTGTACGCCGGCTCTGTCCCCGGACACCCGGCCCGGCTACTCCTGCCCCAGGGCTTCCTGTTCTTGACCTTAGTCTGCGGCGGCCACGCTGCAGGGAGGGACGGAGCCTCTTCATGTTTCAAGACCAGAAACACCTGTGTGGGTCCTGCCTCAAAGGGGGCTGTCGGGAGGAGAAGGGCGAGCCCACCCCGAGAAGCCACGTGGTCAGCTGGGCCCGCAAGAGCCAGCGTTTGGGAGAGACGGACAGACTCCAGCTGCTCTGTGCGCTCGCCAAGTATTTTAAGCGGTCATTTGATGAAACCCCATGTGGGTTTGGCCAAGTCCATTTCCCAGAACTGTAAACACGCATCACAGAGGGGGAAAAAAAGCGGCACAGATGTTTCTGATTCCTTCGCACTTGAGGGACTGTTTCCTGCTGTTCGGAGACTCCGGGCCCCTCCTGGGGTCCCTCCCCGCTGGGCCAAGAAGGGGAGGTGGGTGACCTGGGCGGGAGGGTGGGGAGCCGTGCTGGGGGCTTTGTGAGGGGGACGGGTCTTCCCACGCTGGAATTTCAGGGTTTGTAAAGTCTGCAACCGCCCACCTCTCAGGGCCGAACCGGTGCCCCAGGAGGGGCCTGCCTCTCTCTGCCTTTGCTTCCCAGGACCCTGCACCCCTCTCCTCCCCAAACACACGTTCTCCTCCAAGTCGCCCCTGAGCACGAAAAGGGGGCTCTGTGCCTACGATCTTATCTCAAAACTGAGCGACGTGTTCTCCGCCAGCTTTATGTTAAAATGTTATTGCCGCTGCTCTGGGAATGGCCTTTATGGGGGAGTTTCCCTTCCTTCCTCTCTTCCTCTTACCAGTCCCTCCCTGTTGATGATTTACAGATTCTGTGCTGAAACTGAGGAGGAGAAAATGCATGACAGAGTCGATAAAACCTGACCAGAAATCTTAGCCAGCCCCCCGTGGCCAAGGGCGCAAGCCTGGTGACACACAGGGACGAGGCTCAGCAGCGCTGCGTGCCGGGGACCCTGCTTGGGACAGCCAGCCACCAGCACCTGCACAGTGGCCAGGATCGGAAGCCGCTCCCAGCAGATTCCCACCTCCGTCCTTTTCTCTGAGGAAAGCACGTTGGGTCCAGGCGAGGACGAAAACCAAACGAAACACGGACACGGTTTGGGAAAGTACATCACGTCACAAACGCCATGTGGTTCTGTGTGATCACCACCAGCTGGTAGATCATCGAAAATGTGTCCGTTCACAGTTACAGTCGCAGGCTGGTTCCAAACAAGGGGAGAAGGGGGCTTTCACGTTTCCAGGAGTGAGGATACAACAGGAGTTTAAGGGACACAGAAACACTGTGACTGAATCAAACTTGGGTCCCCTCACCCGCGTGCAGTGAAGCCAGTCTACTGACCCCGGGTTGTGGTGAAGGAAAGGGGAGCGCTTATTGCAGGTGCCAGGCGAGGAGTACGGACGGCTAGTTCTCAAAGGGCTGGGACTGCCCGAAGGCTTCTGGGTGGGGGTGGTTTAAGGGTGACCTCAGGGCTGAGGACTGTAGGGTGCCTGATCGGCTCACGGGCACTCTTCTGATTGGCTGGTGGTGAGGTCGTCAGGAGTCGGCATCATCAACCTTCTGGTTTTAGCCGGTCTGGGGTCTACATGCTTGTGGGCAGCACACAGTTAACTTCTTCCTCCTGGTGCGGTTTCAGTATCTGCAAAGCAGCTCAAAGATGTGGCTCAGAATAGTAACTAGAGCCCTTGACGAGGAACCAAAGGTCATTAATTTTGTGACGGTTTTCCTTTGTTTCACATTTTCTCACTTCTCTGATTAAATTTTCTCTGTGGAACTCAGGGAAGTGGCAAAAGCTTTTCTACAGACAAGAGGCAGGAGGAGGACATGGCAGGGTCCTGCTTGGTCTCAGCATGAGGTTGCAGAACATCTATGGACCTCTTCAATTCCTTTTCTAAGGGGCTGACCCAAAAGTCAACCTGGCTCTACGATAATGGGGAGCAGAAATGTCGCAGGGAGGGGGAGTTAATTTGCAGCGATATCATTTTATTTGTGGATGTCACAGCAGAGCCACTTCTCAACTCCATGTTCACATTCAGTGTTCTCTCTTCACCAACAAGAACCACAGATTAACACAGAGAATATATCTTTAGTAACCAACAGTCTCTGAGAGCTTTCTATGTACAAACCATCTCCCAATCAGTTCACGCATGTCAATACACCCAGTTCTCTCCTCAACACCGTGAGGGAGGCGCCTTCCACCCATTTTACAGATGTGGAAACAGAGGCTCCGGACGAGAAGCAGCACCCTCGAGGGCGCCAGCTGGAAGGGCACACCCAGGATGCCGCATCTCTGAGAAGCGGCTCCCTGTGTTTGGGACTCCTAACTTGGGGAGCAGACGGGGAGGAGAAATGCCCCAGGCGTCAGGGAGCCGATGCCACATCTACTGGTGCCGATCCAGGCCTGGAGGACAAGGGTGTCCTCGGGACTTCTTCCTTCCAGGAGCACCAAATTCAGAAACTATCAACAGCAGTCTCCTCGGGGAAACTGAGTGATGCCGAGGACTGTTACTTTTCAGCTTTTGTGTACATTTTTAAATCCGTGGACACTATTCTTTTATACTTTTCATTTTGAGATAATTTTAGACTTAGAGAAAAGTTGAGAAAGAGTCCAGAGCTCCGGTGTACCTTGTGCCCAGCTCCCCGTGCCGGCGTCCCGCGCAGGCACACCGCAGCGCTCCAGAGCAGGGATTAACACGGGGAGAATACGGTCGGCTACACTGCTGGCTGGGGTCAGATTTCACCAGAGTTTCCTCGCAAGTCCAACCCCTGTTCCAGGTCCTACAAAGGACCCCACTGCACTTTGTCTCCTCGTGACCTTCACACTTCTGAAGGTCAGGGGTTTGTCAAGTGTCTCGCAGCTGGAGTGTCTGTTATTTTATCACGACTCGGTTGAGGTTACGTATCTTTGGCAAGAAAACGGCAGGAGTGCTGTGCGTTCTCTGGCGTGTCTTGTGGGGCGCAGGAAGCCAGAGTGTTTTGACTTGATTCCCCTGGGAAAGGTGGCGTCTGCCAGGTTCCCCCACTGAAAAGTTACTGTTTCCTTTGAAAGTAATAAACATCTTGGAGAGAGTCTTAAAACTCTGCAGATATCCTATTTCTCCTCAAACTCTCGCCCACTAACTTTAGCTTCCATTGGCGGATTTTGCTGCGACGATTACCCCTGTGGCGTTCTAATGGTGACTGCACGTTTACCTCATTCCTTCTACATTTAGGAACTGGAATTTCTGCGTAAGGAAGAAGTCTCCCTTTCCCTCATTTTCTGCTTATTCCATTATTTATTTACATCAGTATGGATAGCGGATACTCACCTTACACTGAGGTTATACCCCTGTACTGCTGTTACTTGTTTGACTGCTCAAGTGGTTCCAGTTCTGGCCATGGGGCTCTCCCAGGTTGGCTCCTGTGCCCTTTGACACACACCTCCCTCGTCACCATCCTCTTCTGAGCGCTCCCTTCCTTCCTGGCACAATGAGATACTCTGGGCTCATCTCATATTTTCGCCCAGCTCTGGAATCAATCACTTCTCCAAGGAGCCCTGGTGCCTTTTATTGGGAAATGGTATTAGAAACCGTATCTGGGCATTAGGTGTACTCTTTGCTATTGGGGTGTCATTGAGCAAAGAGAAATTTAAGCAGAAAATTAGCCTGTAATTAGTATTAAAATAAATGTGTATCAGATAAATAAATGAAAGAGTGAATGAAGGAACCGATTCTTCAAAATAGTCAAAAGATAGATTTTGACTGACTCATTTCTTCTTTATAAGAAATAATTTAAAAGTAAATAAACATATTTTACTTGCATTGTCTTTCCTTCTCATTTCTCTCCTCCTTGCATTTAGAGAAAGAAAATTGCTGAAAATATTTTGACTAAATAATGCTGTCGTTCCCTCTCAGCTCTTTTCCAACTCTGAAACAGCACCTCTCACTGTCAAAAGGATTTCCTGGGGGTCTTAATAACGTAAATGAACTTCTCAGCTGAAACAAAGTGATCCAGATGGGGCTTTTTCACCTGAAAGTAAATGCTTGCACAATGCCACATAAGTAAGAGAAGTGCAGGCAGCAGTGTATTCAGAAGGCAGGGGCATAGCCCCACAGGGATCTCTGGAGCAGGAACTGTTCCAGAGGCACTGGGTGCTCTGCACACACATTGGCTTCTTAGCCTGGGATGCTAAGAAGCCAATGGCCTGCTCCTTGACCTGCACTTATACTGATTTTACTTTTCTTTGGTAATTAAATTATTTTAGTAACATTTTAATTGCATTAGTAGCAATTATACAAAACTTTTGGGAGGAGCTTCTGTCCTTCCTTGAGACATGGGTTGTCTGTGGCAGGCACTGCTCCCCTGCCCCCCGCTGCACCCAGACTTGACTCTGGGTGAGAACACTTGTCACACCGCAGCACAGCCTGATGTTATGTTTTCACATCTGCTTCCTCCATCAGACTGTGGTGAGGCAGGGCCCGAGTGCTAGAGGCCCAGCCGAGCGAGGGCCTTGGCATCTTCCCGTGTGCAAGCTGCTGAGACACATCAAAAAGCAAGAGACGCCCCACTGCGTGCAGACAGGAATGCTGAGGAAAACACAGCAAAAGCAAAATAAGGATGGGAGAGGAGTAGCTGAGCTTACGAGGAAGAAACAATACATTCAGAAAAATGCCTGCCTCCCGATAAAATGAGATGGATTCACTAATATAATTGAGCCCACATTTACATTACTTCCGTGATCCAGGAACCACCAAGGTAAAACAACAAACAAACATGTTTCCAAGCTGGTGGTAAGCCAAGATTCCTGCTGAAAGTAAAGGCCAGGATGTGCTGAAGGGGCACCGCAGCCAGCCTGCTCAGATCCCCCTGAACAGCAGCCCGTAATCCTAAGGACAAACGCGCAGGGAGACAGGGGAGCACTACAGAGTGGGCAGAGGCCACAAAGCAAAGGGTTCAAACCCTGGAATCTGCCAAGTCACTACGTTTAAAATCATTAATTATAAAGGAGGGACCTGAAGCCAAAATAAAATATAAAAATGAAGAACAAACATGAAACGTGAAAAATAAACAGGAATAATTTTTAAAAGGAGAAAATAAAACTTTGTCTTATCAGTTCAGCTGCTATGACAAAAACACCACAGACCAGAGGCTTCCATGACGACGTGTATTCCTCACAGCTCTGGAGGCTGCAGGTCTGGGATCAGCAGGATCGGGTTCTGGTGAGGACTCTTCCTGGTTCATAGACTGCCACTTTCTCACTGTGTGCCCAAAACACAGGAAGTGTGAGGGAGCTCTGTAGGGTCTCTGTCTTCAGGGCACTGATCCCATCATGGGGGCAGCACCCTCATGACCTCATCAGCTCCCAAAGCTCCCACCTCCTAACACCATCACATCAGGGGTGAGGGTTTCAGCATATTAATTTGGGGGGACACAAACATTCAGTTCATAAATAAACTCCTAAGGATGAAGTATACTGTTCATTGAAATTAAAAATACAAAGGATGGGATAAGCAACAGATGAAACATCACTGAAAGTTATGCTTTGAAGAAATAACCCACAGTGTTCATTCATAGAGAAAAAGAGATGGAAAAACATGAAAGAGGAATTAACATACATGGAAGAGAGAATGAAAATGTTCAGCTAGTTTTCATGGGAGTCACAGAAGAACAGAAAAGAAAAACCTTAATGGCTGGCAGTAAATAGCAAAAGAAATAGAATAAACCCAACCTAGATCCATTGTATCGTAGTGAGATTGCAAGATACGAACAATAAAAACAGCTTGAAAGCATGTTGAAAAAAGGCAATTTGCCTGCCAAGGAGCATTTAGACAGACGCAGGCTTCTCAAGATCTGCAGCAGTGGCCAGGAGACAAGACAGTAACACCCAGATGTGAAGGAGAAGGACGTCGGCCTGAGGTCCACGGGAGTCACATGGGTGAGACGTGCTCAGCCTTGACAGAGGTGATGGGTTCACAGGTGTGTATCTATGTGATGAGACTCACCAAATTGCACACTCTAAATACAATCACTTTTTGTATTTTTGTATATCAATTATTTCTCCATTAAGTTATAAAAAGAACGTTTAAGACAACTCTTCAGAGGCAGGTTTAAAAGCAGATTAGACACAGGAGAAGAGGGGGTTGGAAAGCTGGACTGTAAGACGTAGGAAGTACCTGGGCTGAAGAAGAAAGACAAAAGAATTAAAATAGAAAATAAACAGAGTTTAAAAGGTGAAGACGTGATGAAAACACCTAACCCCACGTACATATTTGGAGCCGTATAGAGAGAGTCGGGAAGCAAGACCAAGTCCAACGCCAAGATCAGTGCTAAGGAAACCATGTATTGATGTGTCGACAAAGCACAGGAGAACTGCTGAACACCAGGGGCCAAGGGACATATTTTATTTTGTTTTTTATTAGTTATCTATTTTATACATATTAGGGTATATATGTCAATCCCAATCTCCCAATTAAGGGACATATTTTAAAAGCCAGAGAAAAAACACAAATATCACTTCATAAGGGGCAATAAAGTGATGCAACCCAGAAAAGAACAGACTGGCATCTTTGTGGTGCTAAGAGAAAGTGAGTACATCCAGACTCCTGTACCCATGTGAGCAGCCTTCAACACGAAGATGGAAGTGGAGGAAGCGCATCCCAGGTGGAGGCACCAGAATGCAGGTGGAGTGGAGGACACGGAAGGGCCGCCCGCCGCCACATCCGACAGCCGGGGTGTCGTGTGGGACCCGGGATGCTGCGGGCTCACTGGGTGCCTCACGTGGGAGGGGCGGGCCAGGGAGGCACCGGGCCTGCGCTGCGAACACCGGCTGGACCCTAAGGTCAAGGTCGGGGCAGACTGTGGGGCTGGAGTGCTCACGGGGGTGAAAAGGCCATCCAGCGGGCGGTGCGGTGATTCTGATTTGTGCACGAGACACAGCCTAAGTGGTGACAGATGTCAGGTCCACAGAACCAAAGGATAAAGTGGGTGAGTCCACAGTCATCGCGGGAGATTTCAGCACACGAAGCTTAGCAACTGGGAACAAACTGCGTAAAGACATAGGTTTGTAAAACACATTTACATAACTGACAAATGTAGACCAGCGCGTTCAGTGCATAGAACACAAGCCTTTCAAAGTTACGCAGGACATTGAACTGACAAGTGGGTCACGAGCCAAGACTCCGCAGAACTGAAGGACTGGATCGCTGGAGCGTGTTTTCTCTAACTGCAGCGAGACAGCAGAAACACGATTTAAGAAATCCTCGAATGTTTGGAAATTAAGCAATAACCTTTTGGATAACCCGTGGGTCAAAAATAAATCACCATGGAAATTAGAACGTATTTGGACTGAGCGATAAACATACGACAAATTTAAACTTGGGGGATGCAGTGGTTTTATAGCCTTAAATGAATATTTAGGGGAAAAAAGAATTTAAAAACAATGACCTGATTTCCATCTTCAGAAAGTAAAGAAAAGCAAATTAAAGCCAATGAAAGTGGCAGGAAGGAAATAATAAGGATAAGGACAGAAGCTAATAACATAAAAACCCCACAGGCTAAAGCATTGTTTTTAAAAAGATGGCTCTTTGAAAAGATCAAAAACACTGATAAAACCCTGACAAAAGTGAACGAAAAGGGGAAAAGGCCTAAATTACTAATATCGAAAATAAAAAGTGATGTTGCTGTGTGTTCTGCGGACAGTGAAAGGCTGTAAGAGCGCACTCTGAAACACTTTGCGCTGTTACATCTGAAAATGCAAAGGAAATGGATGAGATCCTCAATAAACACGATTTTCCAAAACTGACACAAGGGACAAAGGAGAGACTGAATCCCTTAGCGAAATGAACGTGTAATCAAAGCTCTCCCACGGAGAACATGCTACGCCTCACCCGCTTTTCTCGTGAATTTTCGGGCGAACCCGGGCACCGGAAGCGCTGCCTTCCCTCCCCCGCCAGGCGCTCAGGGCCCGGGTCTCAGGCGCCCGGAGAGCACAGGCAGGCCACGTGGGTGGC
This sequence comes from Orcinus orca, assembly GCF_937001465.1. Taxonomy (NCBI): domain Eukaryota; kingdom Metazoa; phylum Chordata; class Mammalia; order Artiodactyla; family Delphinidae; genus Orcinus; species Orcinus orca. Next base: position 184,577,194 of record NC_064561.1, on the reverse strand, counting down.
GGCGCCGCCGCCGCCGCCGCCGCCGCCGCCGCCCCTCAGCCCCGGCCCAGGGCTGTCCGCGAACCGAGAGCACCCGCGGTGCCGCCGGCTCTGTGCTCGGCTGGTTTCGGCGAGTGACCCGAGGCCTGGGGCTCAACCCTCTGCGGACCCAGCCCTGAGGGCGTCCGCGCTGAGAGCGTCCGGCCAGCCCTGCCCTGAGCGGCCCCTCCCTCCAGCCCGAGGGCCTGCTTCTCCGGGAGAAAAGGCCCCGCCCCGTGCCATCGGGCGGTCACGTGGGCCCCAGGGCCGCGCCGGGCCAGGTTGGCCGTTTGTGTTCCCATGCGCATGCGCACCCCCTCCCCCCAACGGGAACTTCCGCCTGCCGCCGTCCGCGCAGCTGTCGCCGTCCTGCAGGCAGGCGCCGCGCGAGTCCACTTTCGCTGGCGGCTCCGTGGTAAAGGTGCCGGACGCTTGGCAGACAGGACAGGACCAGAGTCTCACGCGTGTCACGGAACTCACACCTCGCCCTCCAATTTGTACAAAGGGAACCAGATGGCCCACGAACAGCCCACGGAGGGGGAGGGTCTCTGGGTGTGGCACGTCGTGCCCCCTCTTCTCCACGGGAGCCCAGCTGGTTGACGGGACGTGCCCACAGGCCCCTGGCGTTCCCTCTGCTTCGCTCTGAGTGCTCGCCTGGGGAGGGTTGCATGTGCTAAACCTGCATCGAATCCTGTCTTCATGACTTGCAGAGTGTCGGTCCTGCCCAGAGGGCCGAGAGCCGGGCTGCAGCAACTCCGCCCCAGAGCACCCGGAGAGGCCCCCGGAGCGGAGGGAGGACCTGGGGACGATGAGAACCCTGACCCCGCACCACACCCAGAGGGGACGCGTGGGAGAGGCAGGGGTGCCCAGGTCTCAGCAGGGGCCGGGGGCGATGGGCGTGTGTCCCCTTCCTCCCGAGGGGCCGCCCCCAGCAGTGGGACCCGCCCTCCTCTCTCTTCTCTTTGGTGCTTTACTTCCCTCCCTCTCGGCTTCCAGGGCTTTCACAGCAGGGACTGTCTCCCCGATGTCCCTGCGCCCACCGAGCGCCCTACACACACTAGGGACCGACACACGCCGGCGGGGCGAGCGGTGAGCCGTCAGGGCAGGGGACGCAGGAGCTCCGAGCCTCGTACAAACTCTGCGGGCACGGCAGGCTTGGGGGAGCAGGCTCGCCGGTCTGCCGGCCTTTCTGCAGGAGCCGGAGCCTGGGAGGGCTGGCCTGCCTCACCTGGACAGGTGACGTCGCCCACCGCCGGGCCAGGTGAGGCAGGAGTGCGCCCCGTCTCCTCGGAGACACAGGGACGCCACACTGGGACTCTGGGTGGGTGAGGGGGCTCCTGAGCAAACTGTTCACCTCCTGAGCTCTAATGAACCGGGGGAGAAACGGGGGCCCAAAGGAGATCAAAGGTTGAGACAGATGGTCCAGGCAGCGGCCACATCAAACAGCCTGTCAGCTTTGTCCACTGTTCAGCCCACGTGGGCCAGGGACTCGAGTTTTGCCTTAATTGACTTAACATGGTGTCATGGAGATGCTGACAAAGAGTGAGTTCCTGGCCAGAGCTTAAACTTAAGAGCGGATTTCCAAGGAGGCCTGCGTTCTCCCCTCCGGGGACTCTGGGCAGAGGAAAACAGGAAGGGAGGCCGAGGGCCTTTAACGCGGTTGGATTCTGCCCTCCTGGACCACCAGAGTCACGAGATGAGATGCAACACCGACAGGTACACTTTAAAGGAGCTTGTGTGCTTTCCGGAGTGACGGGGGTCTCATCCGGAGCCAACGGCTAATTCTCAAGTAGGTCGGTGTGATGAACACTTACAACTGACCTCTTATGCATTTTAACATGTAGCTCATCTTTTTAACAGACTTTTAGTGAATACTCATGCACAGGAGGCCCTGAACTGAAGTTTCTAGAAAAGGCCCAACTGGGAGAAGGGCTTGTTCTAGGAAGTAGCGTAGCCTAGAGCGGACCTTTAGACAGCATGTCGCTGGGCGTTGGGCAGACTCTTCTCTGAGCAAAGGGAACTTCTTCCCTTAGAACAGTGAGGACAGACGTCCTTCTGTCCTTCTGGGCACGAAGCTGTGTCATGACTGCAGAGGTGGAGAGGGCATGGTGGCCTCCTTCCAAAGTGTTTCGCAAGCCTCCTCTCAAGATTAGACCCTGGGCCGCTGGTCAGGTTTCAAATCCTAACTGGAAACAGATTTGCTTTCTCGGCTTTGATGAAGTTCTGCTGTTTTGTGCGGCTTTGAAGCTTATTTTTTTGTCCTTAAATTGCATTAATTATTTTTGAAGTTTATACTTGTGTTCACGAAGTCTCTGTGAAGGGCATAACATGCGTGTAGGTTCAAATAATTCAAAGGGATGTGTCTAATAGTTACTTTTAATTGGTAGCAGGGGACGGCATCCAGCTTACTACAAACCTGCATGCTATGGTTGAGAGCTAATTAAACTTGCCCTTGAAGCTGGAATTCAAAGCCTCACTCGTGGCCGAAGTGGTATTATCCGGGGAGAATGTTTGTTTCATAATTTGAAACAAGAACCAGGATCTTGTATGAGGCCCAGTATTACTTCCATATGAGGGGGCTGGACGGAAGGACAGAGTGGACCCCTGACTAGTGCCTCTGCCCTGGGGGCGCTGGCCCCTGCACTGGGGGCTGCCCTGCCCTGGGCCCAGGGTGCAGCCCCCTGGTGAGGCTGGGAAGCCATGAACATGTCTGTGTGCCATGTCCACGCAGCGACGTGAAAGCAGGGGCCCAGGGGATGGGGTGCGCCCATGGTGCAGGCTCTGAGCAGAAACCGAAGGCCTGTGGGACGCGGCCCGGAGAACTCCTATCCTGGGGGCAGGACAAGTGGGTTGGGCTGGAGGAAGCTGGGGAGGGCGGGCAATGACCTGGGGCTGCAGGCATTTTGGGGACTCTAGCTCCTACCGGGAGGGAGGAGGGTGGGCATGGGGGCTTCTTAGGGGGTGGCTGGCCTGGCTCTCAGTTCTAGGGATCCTTTGGCTCCCCATGGAGGATACACTATGGGGGGCATAAGAGCAAGACCTGCCAGGAGGCTGTGGCCAGTGCCCAGGGCGGCTGGATGGGGACAGGGGTGCGAGTGCCTGGGTCCTGGGTGGGTTGGCAGGAGAGCTGAGAGCATCTGCTCATGGCTGGGTGGAGTGTGAGGGGGCTGCCAGGAGAATCCTGGGGTTTCATCTGGAGCCCCTAGAGGAGGGACTGCCACTTCCTGAGAGCAGGGGAGATATGGGGGACACGTAATGAACGTGCTGGAGGGGCACCCAGAGTGGATGTCATGGAAATGCACATCTGGGGTCCCAGGGGGAGGAGCCAAGGGCATCACGTGACCACCAGAAGGACACATCCATGCATCGCAGTACAGAGACCTAGGCGCTTGAGCTCTGAGGCTGGGGACCAGGAGGAAAGGTCAGTGAGGTGAAGGGAACTGAGAAGAGGTGTCCAGCAACCCCAGGAGGCCTGGCACAGCCCTGTCAGCCCACCCAGGTTTTCAGATTTAGTGATGTATTTGGACGTTTCCTATCACTTCTTAAAGTTCAATTTGCTCTACGTTTTCTCATTCATTTTTCTTGTTTTTGCCTTTATTCAGATTGATAGCAAATGCTCACTCGACCAGAGGAGGGTTTAGTGGCTCTCAGAACCCCTGGTCTCCACGTCCTGGTCCCTCATCTGTTGAAACTACTGGGAGTTCTTGTTCTGGGTTCGTACATACGTGTGTCCATGTTTCTTTTCTTTGGTCTTAGTTTTTTCTTAAGACAACAACAAACTTTATAAAGTTATAGCTTTAATCTTTCTTTTTTTCTTCTCACATCTCTTGCAGCTTTTCTGGGTTTGTTTCTTTACATTTTGAGGTTTCCTCCAAAAATGTTTTCATTGTGGGTTTTGTTGGCAAATCTTTTGAGACCTTGTAGGAATAGCTTTATTATGCCCTCAAAATAGTTTGTTCTTTCAACTACTGTGTACCTACTATTTCTACTTTCTTCTTTTTTCAGGGTATTTTTTTCTTTTTCCTATTGCTAATGTCTTCCTTTACTTTTAAAGCATATTTGTCATACTTATTTGAGATAATCTGTCCTAACACTTCTGCTTCAGATGTTATAAGCTCCCTGGTTTGTGGCTCTCTCTTTGTGATTTTTAAACTTCTTTGGTGTTTAGATTTCTTGACTCACTTCCCCCTAGAAGTGAATTAAGTGATCTTTGGAGGAAAATACATCATCCAAGACCTCTGTTTCCATGCATGGTATCCACAACACCCTCAAACTTTCCAACCATACCAAGGACCAAGTGGCCAAAAACCTTGGGACAAAAAGACAATGTAAACAGTATCGAATGTGAACAGGTGCTGGACTTGCCAGATGTGGATTTTAAATTAACTGTTTTTAACCCTTCCCTGCCAGTTTTAAACAATTAAATTAACTATTAATATATAAACAGAAATATGACAGGATGACCAATTTCACAGGAGAACTGAAATCGTTTTTTTAATCAATGGAAATACTAGAGCTAAATCTACATTAATTGAAATTAAGTACTTGAAAGGTGGATTTAGTGATGGGTTAGAGCACAGAACAGAGGTCAGTGAACTGGCAGAGAGGTCAGCAGAAAATATCAAAAGGAGCATAAAAACACCTGAGATTTAGTGAAAAGCTATAAAATGCATGGATGGGAATCCCAGAAGGAGAAGAGAGAGAATGAGGGGCAGGAAATATTTGAAGAAACGCTAGTCAAGAAATTCCCAAGGCAATGGAAGACATCAAACCACATATTTGTGAAAATCTACAAACATGAAGCAAAATGGACACAAGGAAAGCACACCTGGGCACATCATAGTCCAACTGTCAAAAATGTAAATAAAGGGAAAATTGTTAACAGGGTTACAGACAGCTGACTTCTTCACAAAATGATGGAAGTTGGGAGAGAATTGAAGGGTATATTTAAAATCCTGGGGAAATAACAGCTCACCTAGAATTCTCTATCCAGTTAAAATGCTTTTTGAGAGTAAATATGAAGTTAAGATATATTAAAATGAACAAAAATTGAGAGAATTTGCCAATAGTAATTCTCACTAAAATAAATGTTAAAGGAAAATTTTCAGGCAGAAGGGAAATCTTGTTTTTTTAAAGAAAGATAATAGAGAAAATTGTGGAAAACAATAGAAAGGGTACATATGTGGGGAAACCCAGATATTGTATTGCTGCTGACTCACTGCAGCAATACAATATCTCGTAGAATTTAAATAAATGTAAAATTAGGGTACAGAAAGAAAAAAAAAAAGCTAGGATAGGTAAATGGGATTCAAGAGTTGAAGTGTGGTTGCTTTGTCCAGGAGGCTGAGTACTAACTCTAACATATCAAGGATGCATGGGGGAAATCATTAAAAGAAAAACAGAAATTGTATTTAGGGGAAATAATAGGAAATATTTAGATATTAGTCAAAATGTGTCAGAGAAAGATTTAAAAGGGACAGAGGAGACCACTACAAAGCAAACTGTAATATGGTAACTTTGACACAAATGTACCATTAATTACACCAAAAATAATTATTATTTCGTTAAATCATTAAAATACATTAATCCTCTAACTGAAGACAAAGATTGTCAGGCTGGATTACAAAAAACAAAACAAAACAAACAATTGTTCCTCCAAGTGACACATGTGAATGTGAGTACCTCAGCACGAAAGGATGGGGAAAGGTACACCACGCAAACAGACAAAAATCAGCGGAAATATGGAAGATTTGAAAATCATGATAGACAAATCTGACCTGGTTGACATGCACAGAGCCCTGCATCTAATCGATGACTGCAGTATACACTTTTTTCCAAGTGCACAAGGAACATTTACCAAAACTGATGACCTTTTGCATCCCTCAACAACTTTTGAAGTGTTCAAAACATACAATACTCTATGACCACATTGAAATTAACCTAGAAATCAGTAACCAAAAGGTACAAAGTGAGGAAATCCCAAATGTTTGAAAATAACATGATAAAGTTCTAAATGATCCATTAGTCAAAGAGAAGTCCCAGTGGAAATTAGGAGATATTTTGAATTGGATGATGATAAAAATATGAAGTATAAAAACTTGTGTGGGGCTTCCCTGGTGGCGCAGTGGTTGAGAGTCCGCCTGCCGATGCAGGGGACACGGGTTCATGCCCCGGTCCGGGAAGATCCCACATGCCGCGGAGCGGCTGGGCCCGTGAGCCATGGCCGCTGAGCCTGCGCGTCCGGAGCCTGTGCTCCACAACGGGAGAGGCCACAGCAGTGAGAGGCCCGCGTACCGCAAAAAAAACCCCAAAACAAACAAACAAAAAACTTGTGTGGCATAGTTAAAGCTATACTGAAAGGAAAATGTACAACTTTGGGGAATTTCCTGGCAGTTCAGTGGTTAGGACTCAGTGCTTTCATTGCCGTGGCCCCAGGTTTGATCCCTAGTCTGGGAACTAAGATCCCACAAGCTGCAGCCATAACTTTCAATTGCATATATTAGGCAAAATGCTGAATATCAAAGAAATAAGTACTTTACTCAAGAATTTGAGAAAATATTGCCAAAATCTCGGCTTCCCTGTGCACCGAGGCCGAACAGAAATACGGAGACAGGTTTTGGAGGAAGACAGAGATGGCTCTACTTTTCTGCTAGGCAGAAGGGAAGAGACAGCCGGCTAGTGCCTCAAAAACTGTGCGCCCCCTTGAAAATCAGGGAAGATTTTATATGTGGAGCTCGCAGTCCGGGGTATAGGATGAGGATCAAAGTAGTGAAGGTCTTGCATTCCTCCTTTCCTTTGCATTATTTCAAAACAGTCATAGCTGGCATCAGGCCGCCTGGTAATTGGGGTCCGGCAGTCTGGTAATTGCGTCCGTTTGCCTCTGGTTTATCGGCTGGTGACCTTGTTTCTGAAATGCAAATAGCATAGGGGGTGATTCGTTATGAGGGGCGTATAGAATGTAAGTGCTGGACATAATAAGGTTAGGGAGTGAGAGGCAGGGGATGTAACTCACACAGAGTCAGGGGTGATGGGTGCCGAATGTAAATTACATAGTGTCAGGGAGTGAGGTTAGCTTGGTAAAGTACAAATCTAGTTACTACAAATCAGTGACGGTTAAAGTAAAACAAGGAGTGATTAACTCTTTCAGGCCAGGCTGTGTTTCTTCTCTAGCTGGTTTGCCGTTCCCTTTGTTTTCCTTGCTGTCAGGGAAGAAGAAAGAAAACTCTCACTTCTATTTACATTGCAACAAAAAATTAAACAATAACACTCAATTAGAAAGAATACAGCAATGATAAAATCAGCAATTAATGAAATATAAATCATACAGGAGAAGAAAATCAGTAGCCAGAGATTGTTTGCTTGAAATAGAATAATTAAAATGATAAACTCCTAGAAAGTTTAATCAAAAGGAAGATAGGGAGGCACAATTAACAGTGTCAAAGATGAGAATGGAGACATCACTAAGGATCCCACAGATATTGACTCACAAAAGGACGTGCTGAACAATTTATGCCAATAATCTTGACAATGTAGATAAATTGAACAAATTCTGAAAAATGCAACTTGCCTTAACTAATACAAGAAAAAAATTTAAGTCTAAATAGTCCTACTGGGGCTTCCCTCGTGGTGCAGTGGTTAAGAATCCACCTGCGAATGCAGGCGACATGGGTACAAGCCCTGGTCCGGGAAGATCCCACACGCCGCAGAGCAATGAACCCCGTGAGCCACAACTACTGAGCTCGTGCTGTAGAGCCCGAGAGCCACAACTACTGAGCCCGAGTGCCACACTACTGAGCCCATGCACCACAACTACTGAAGCCCACATGCCTGGAGCCCGTGCTCCACAACAAGAGAAGCCACCACAATGAGAAACCTGCGCACTGCAGCCAGGAGTAGCCCCTGCTCGCCACAGCTAGAGAAAGCCCGCAGGCAGTTATAAAGACCCAACGCAGCCAAAAATAAATTAATTTTTAAAAAATACCATAAATAGTCCTACTAAAAACATTCCCACAAAAACTCCAGATCCAGTTGGCTTCACCAGTAAATTCTTCCAAATGCTGTGGAAGAAATGACATCAGTCTTACACAAACTCTTCTAGGGAAGAGAAAAAAAAGAGGTGATACTTCACAACTTGATTTAAGAGAACAGAATGACCTCATTATTCATATCTGACCACAAGGTCATTGCAAGAAAGAAACATTACAGCAATCTCTGACATGAGCATGGACACAAATGTGCTTTAAAAATTAGCAAGTCACAGTCAACTGTGTATGCAGATATACACCATAGCCAACTGAGGTATAATCCGAATATGCAAGAATGGTAAAACATTCGAAAAGAAATCAATATAAATCGTATGCAATCTAACAAGAAATGCTACAACATGGTTGAACCTTGAGGACACTGTGCTGAGGGAAATAAGCCAGTCACAAAGAGACAAATACTGTGTGATCCCACTTACACAAGGTACCTAGAGTCATCAGAGAAATGCAAAGTAGGTGGTGGGCGCCAGGAACGGGGGGGGAGGGGCTTACCATGTAATGGGTACAGCGTTTCAGTTTTGCAAGATGAAAAGAGTTACGGAGCTGGACGGTGGTGACGGTTACACAACAGTCTGAATATATTTAATACCACTGAACATACACTTAAAATCATTAACGTGGTACATTTTATGTCATGTGTATTTTACTAACATTTTTTTATTTTTATTTTTTATTGTTTTGGCCACGCCATGTGGAATGCAGGATCTTAATTCCCCGACCAGGGATGGAACCCACGTCCCCTCCGCAGTGGAAGTGTGGAGCCTTAACCACCGGACCGCCAGGGAAGTCCCAACTTTTTTTTAATTGGAAAAAGTAATAAGGGGAAATAGCTATGGAAAGAGAGTAAATTTTTAAAAATCAGAATTGATTATTGTCAAAATCAATTTAAACCTCTGTCAGATGGAAAACTTTATAGAAAAATATACTTTACCAAATGGAACTTGAAGACATATAAACTTTAAATACACCACTTTCCATGGACAAAAATAGTGGAATTTGTCAAAGACCTACCTCTGAAAAAAGCACCAGACCTGCCCTTTAAGCTGTTTTAGCGCATAGAATAGGAATAGACAATTCTAGATTCTTTTTACAAATTGCATATAACGTCAAAGTCTGGAATGCATCAAAAATAAAACAGGCCAGTCTTGCATCATGAATATTGATGCAAAAGCCTTTTTAACATCTTAGCTAACAGAATCCAGCAACACATTAGGACCAAATGGGGCTATGATGATCAGATGTTAGAAGACCTGCAAATATCATAATACGTTCTCAATAGATGCTGAAAAGCCAACTGACATATTTCAAGGATAACTTGTCTCTTCTGTAAAAAGGGGGGGCAGACTTGTGTTTTCTTGTATAATATTTCTTGTATGTAAATTAAAGGAAGAAAACCTCTGGAAGCATGCACAAAAAAGCGTTACAGCTGATTGCCTCTTGAAGGAATGGAACGGGGAAGGTTCGCAGGCGGGATAATTTTCACTACCTTTCTATGTGTTTATTAAACCATATGGATATATTATTCAGAACTGTTAACTAAATAATAGGTCAATTTATGCCAACTATGTAGACGAGAAAGCAACGAAAGGGAAGATTATCAACTAAACACCGATAAATTCAAGAACCTAAGTAAAACAAACTTTTCTGGGAAAATAAAGAATGCCACAATTAGTGTGAGAAGAAACCGAAAATGTGATAGTCCAATACCCACTGGAGAATTAGGGCTGCAATCAGAGACTTAGGGCCACCAAGGCCACAGCCCCCACCACGTCAGATGCGCTTTATTACCCTCTTCTATGGGACACGCAGCAGAGGAGCTGGTGCACTTCTCCAAGACCAGGAGCAATAAGGGTGACCTCCACCCCCACTGCGTTTCGAAAGAGCTTTGTAGGTTCCTGACTCCAAAGTAAAGGAGTTAGGAGTAGGTGGATGGTTGGATCATCTACAGCCAATGCACAGGATCAATCGACAATCTGACCTGACCCAGGAGAGAGTCAGTATTATAGTGTTGTCCTCTACCGGCAGCAGCCAGGTTTAGTAGGAACAGACTCTGCAGGGCTGTGACATAGGAAGAGGAGCCGTTCTTGCCGCTACTGACTCCGAGATACGGCGTGGCAATAAGGCAGGGGGCTGGTTTGCAAGGACGGGCAGGGAGAGCCAAAGTGCAGCCCCACACGTGGGACCAGCTCTATGCCAGATATCCATGGAGAAAGGATGCTCCGTCCGGTCAGAGGTGTGAACACTGGCTACTACCTGTGGCATCCCTGCCTCACACCGTATGCAAAAAAGGGGGAGCTGGAATAAAGCTCCAAAAGTGACATCATGATCCTTGAAGCTAACAGGAAAATGTAGGACTGTCTTCACAGTGCAAAGACCACCAACCGTAAGGTGAAAACCTGCTGGGTTTGCCTGCGTCAAAGTTAGATGCGTGTGTTCCGTGGAGGGTATTGCAGGCAACACTGTGGATGAGCAACAGGCGGAGGGGAGCCGTTTCCATCGTCAGAAACCTGCCAGGGTCTCTGCCCTGAAGAACCCACCAGAGCTCCCGCCCACCACCAGGCAAGGGGGAGCCAGGACTGGGGCAGAGGAGGTGGGCGGGCGATGCACAGAGGGGCACTCAGGTGAGTGAGCAGCCTCACCGTAACGGGGAGTGGGGGCAGGCAAGGGCAAGCAGCAGGCCGTCACTTCAGCCCACCAGATGGGGGGAGAAGGCGGGGTGCTGGGAAGCACCGCCCGGCGGGGGGACCGGCATCGCGGGCATCTGGAGAGCAGTGGAGAAGAACCTGGGTGACGGGCACTTACCCTGCCCCCGGGGCACCATCGGGGGATGCAGGCAGAGGGCCAGAGAGACGGGCTTGCCTATCACTGCTGCCTTCTCTGGGGAGGAGGATGGTGGTGGCCACTGGCTGAAGGTGAGGTGGTGCCTGACCCGCCCCCAGAGGCAGTGAGCGGGGCAGCCCTTCACCTCTGTGCACGTGGCAACCACTAGGCCTGCTTTTAAGACATGCGGCACCCAGGCTGCACCCCAGATGCCGTCAGTCACAGTCTCTGGGGCTGGGACCAGACACAATTTGTTCTGAAACCCCAGGCTATTCCAAACGCAGCAAGTTTGAGAACCAGCAAACCGGCTGTGTGACAATAGTGTAAATCTGGACGTAGCTTTAAAACAGTGTTAAGTTTAAAAAATCAACAATTATGAGTAAGATCATTGCAAATATCAATTATGCCACTAAAATCAGTTCAGGAAGCACCCTGTGTGTTCGCACGGTTCATACACAAACAAGGACATACCCAGTCACATTGCGGGACTACATGGAACTCGCTGGAGGAACAGGGCAGGGCATAAAGCAACGTAGCTGGACCAGAAGTGACCCACTGGAACAGCGCACGTTCCAGAAGTGAGAGGTTTGATGAACTCTGCACCCAAGCTCCAAAAGTAAGCAAAAGTCAGAAGTGAAACCATAAAGGATTAGAATAAAATACGGATGGGTATTTTTACATAGTGTAATCAACATATCGGTTTGGGCATAAGACATGAAGAAGAGGTCAGTGTTATTTTCAGTGTTAAAACCACTTTAAAAAGCTCCGTCTCTTCACACCCGACCTGAAATGCTGTCTCAGTCAACAGTGACTTCCTGAAATCCCGGAGTCCACTGCCGGCTTCGCACCCCTGCCACGCGGGGTTTCATGTATTTTAACATCTCTTAGGGAAAGTGACTCCTTCTTACTGTCTTTTTAGGACTTGCCTGGCTATTACTGGATTCTTTTCTCCAGATAGACTGAAGAATTATATTGTGACAAGTTTCCAACAACGACCATTGGGAGTCACTTTACAGGCCAGTTTGAAGGATGTTCACTGAACACTGCGGACAAGTGTCCCACCTTCTCACGTGGCCTCTGGTGTGTTTGCTTTACCCTTTGTCTTACTGAACATTTCATAAAGCTGGTACCACGTGCTGTTGAAGCCCGAATGAATGAACTGGATCCTTCCTGCACATCACCGCACACAGGTGCGGGGATGCCACACCACAGCCCCTGGGGCAGTTCCTGTGGCAGCCCCCGTAGCCCGGCCCGCACCTTCAGCAAACAGCCACTCGTCTCACTGGGAGGCGGTCAGGGCCGCCATGTCTGCTCGAGAGCCTGTCTTTGTCCACGAGGCCCCTGTGACGGCAGGAGGGGACACCGTGCTCTCAGGCAGGTTGTCCTGGGGACCTGAGTGCTGGTGAGTGAGTCAGGCTCAGAAACGAGGAGCCCACGTCCGCTCACGGGAAGCACGTGACTCCTCCCAAATCAAGTCGCATTTGCAGACAGTTGCTGGGACGGGGCGTAGCCCTCGAGCGGTGGTGAGGGCCCAGTGAGGTGTGGACCCGCCCCGTCCGGCCGGTCCACAGGGACCTGCGGGGTGGCTCCTGGAGACCTGCATTCCTTTCGTGCATTTGCTTTTCTTATTTTCATGCATTTATCAGTTGTTCCTTCCCTACAGCGAGGATGACGAGAGCAGTTCTCAAGCCGCTATCCGCTCTCCCCTGAATGGCCGTCAGCCGGGAAGTCGCGGGCTCTGTGGCCCGCATGGCAAACATCTGCTTTGTCCTTGTGGGCGCTGCCTTTTGAAACGGGAATAAGTAAAAGTTGTTCTGGTTCACTTGCTATACTTTCTTTTCCTCTCAACTTTGGTAGGAATTGTTTCTTCCTGCTGCCATCGAGCTCTAAAAGATGCCGTCAGAGGGAAACGTCAGCCCGCTCCCCATGAAAGCCACAGCGGCGTGAAGCGGGCAGAGAGGGAGGATCAGGCCAGAATGTGTCTGTAAAAACAGCCTAGTCTGAACGTTTTCAAATAAAGGATTCAATTGTGCGCCTGTATTCCTCTTGTGCCATCTTGGCTGGAGGGCCTCGTTAAAGCTTTCCTGGAAAACAATGCGTTCCTCCTCTCCGGAGCACTTTGGACGCCCCAGCGGCTCATAAAGGGCCCTCTGTGGGGCTGAGCCTGCGGAGGTGATGGGAGATGGGCCTGGGGGGGCACACCTGTCTCCCCACCCCCCCCAGCAGCTTCCACACCCCTCAGACCCTCGGGGTGGGCTGTGGGCGGCCGTGGACCCTCGGGCGTGGGGCGAGGCGAGGCCACAACAGTGAAATGGACCTGAGCACCCGAGTCGCGTGGCCTGGACAAACGCACCGCTGCCCGTAAGGGAAGTCTTCTCAGTAAGCGGTGTCCAGTCGACCGAGTATCTGCATGGGAGGGGAACACGGACCGTGAGCCACACTTCACATCAAAAACGAAAATAAGTTTGAAATGGATCTGAAAGGACACAGGAAAATAGCCTCATGACCCGGGGGCAGATTCCTCAAACCGGGCAGAGACAGCATGACTCAGAAGAAAAGAGGGAGGAACGGGGCAGTATGAAAGGTGGGAACGTCTGTGCATCCAGGACTCCAGGGAGGGAAGGCCAGCCCCAGCCCGGGAGACTCCGGGACACACGGGTCTGACGCGGGCGGCTGGAGCCCGTCAGGAGGGAGCTCACTCGGACACGAAGGCACATCCAGGGCTTTTCCAGGCGACAGCAAGGGGCTCCGTGTCCCATTAAGCCGGGAGACACAGCTCAGACCACAGCAGCAGACTCTGCGGAGGCCGCGTGGGTGGTGGAGCCCGAGGGGCAGGCACGGGGGCCGCGGGAGGGGAGAGTCGGGCCTCCCGCCGAGGCTGCACCCGCAGCGGGTGAGTTCAGGGCCTGGCCACCCCCGGACGGGAGCTGCACCGACCAGAAGCCAGAGCGGAGAGCGGCCGCTCCCGGGTGGGGGGTGCAGGGGGGGGGGCGCAGCCCTCGGTGAAGGCAGGGATGGGGGCGGGCACCGCTTCCGTCTCGGGTCAATCCAGCTGCACGTGGGAGCCGCCCTCCCAAACGTTTACCCGCGTCGAACAGGAGAAACAGACGCACACTGCTTGCCGGTCCTGCCCCGAGCACCTTCACTCCCGAGGAAACCACGCGTGTGTCTGGGGGCGGAGCCCTCCGCCCGCACCCGAGTGAGTGGGCTGCTCCTGGCCCTGAGCTCTTCCCTCGGGTGAAAAGGGATTGGGAGATAAAAACACACGGTGAAGACGTTCTCAGGGGCACTCAACCACCCGTTTCCAGATTGGGGCTCCCAGGGCCACGGGCAGCCGAGCAATGCCGCCTGCTGTGTCTGGGCGGCCGCGGTGTCTCCCGTGCAGAAAGAAGCAGCGTCTCACCCTGAAAATGGCTCAGTCCACACTGACGCTCGCTGTACACTCTGTCTCTGTCTCTCTGTATCTCTGTCTCTCTCTGTATCTCTCTCTGTCTCTCTCTGTATCTCTCTCTGTCTCTTTCTGTATCTCTCTCTGTCTCTGTCTGTCTCTGTCTCTCTGTATCTCTGTCTGTCTCTCCGTCTCGCTCTCTGTCTCTGTCTCTCTGTCTGTCTCTGTCTCTCTCAGCCTGGGCAGGGCTGAGTCTGCTCTGGGCGCTGCCGTGAGGGTGTGGGTGAGAATGGGAATGAAATTCAGCAGGAAGAATCCATGATTCCCTGAAACTCCTCAGAGGAACTTGTGGTCCCTGGGAAGAGGTGGCATCAGGCATCCATGCACATTTCCCAAGGTCACCTCTGCGCCCATCTGAATATCCGTGCATCTGAATGCGGGATGCAACGGGCAGAACCCACAAAGACCTCTGCGTTCTAATCCCCGGACCCGGGAGCAGATACGTTAGGCTATGTGGCAAAGGGGGATTAAGCTCTGACCAGCTGGCCTCGAGGTGGGGGTGTGATCCTGGGTCATCGGGGTGGCCCGGTGCAGTCACAGGGGTCCTTCTGGGGTGGGGGGAGACGGAGAGTCAGAGGGTGCACTCAGCTGCGATGCCGGCTCTGAGATGGGGAGGGCTGTGAGCCCAGGGCCACGAGGGGCCTCAAGAAGCCGGGAGGGATGGGAATGGAGTCCCCCCTGTAGCCCCGGGGGTCCGGCCCCCTGCATACCTGGAGCGGAGCCCAGTGAGACCTGCTTTACTTGTGGCCTCCGGAGCGGTGGGGCAAGAGATGTGACGTTCATACCTGGTCACCAAGGGCTCGGCCACACAATCCGTCAGGATGGGGACCTGGAGGGGGGGAGGGGCAGGGGGAGGGGAGGCCACGGGGGAGGGGACAGAGCTGAGCCCTCCTCCTCCCTCAGGATCCTTTCCCCGGTACCTTCCCCAGGGGCCCCTCCTGCCAGGCCGCAGCCCAGTTCCCAGGGAAGGTCAGGGTCTTGGTCTTCAGGCACAGCCCGGCCCATGGGCAAGGGGTCGAAACAAGCGGCTGCCCTACCGTTTCCATGCACTCTGTCCTCCTGCGGCCCCTAACGTCTCACACACACATCCACTTTGTGTCCAAAATGTTTTGCAGTTGCCATAGACACGGGGCCTGTGGTGGCTGGTGCGGGAAGCTGCCCCTCGGGGCTGCCCTGCCTGATGTCCCCCGTGACCCCTCGCCTGCCCTGTTCTCCCGGGGGATGTCAGACGGCCCGACAGTGTTCCTGGGCGGAGCGGCAGCTTCCCACAGGGCCGCAGTGGGCGGGAAGGGCAGGGCTGCACGGTGATGCCCACTCCAGGCCGGAACTCTTGCTTATGTTCCAGAGCCTTCTGTTCATCCCCATCCCTCTCTCAGCTCCAGCTGATGCAGCTGGAGGGCGGGGGGGCGCGTCCCCATGAGGGCAGGGGGCAGAGGGCACGTGGGATACTAAAGGGGATGCAGACAAACCACGTGCCCACGTGTTCACACAGCCAAATGTGCAGACAGCCTGCGTTCCCCAACTGATGCTCGGGTAAGCCGGGTGTGGCCCCCCTGCAGCGGGATCCCCCAGCCGTAAAGAGGGACGGGCTCTGGCGAAACCCCGTCATGGGTGAGCCTTGAAAACGTCGTGGAAGAAGCCAGACACACATTCCATGACTGTGAAATGTCCGGAACAGGCCAATCACAGAGGCAGGAAGTGAGTGGCTCAGCGCTGCAGGGGCTGGGGGAGGGGGTGGGGAGAGGCGGGGCTTCTGTTCGGGATGATGAACACGCTGTAAACTTGGATCCAGTTGATGGCTGTGCAATTCAGTGACGAGACTGAAACCACTGGAATATACACTTGAGATGGGTGAGTGGTGTGACTTGTGAATTATATCTCAATAAAGCCATTAAAATTTAAGAAGACCTCTGAAAATAATAATGTTCCCACAAGTAGAAAAAAATTAATGTAACATTTTTCGGTAGATTTTAAAAGATTGAAACAGTATATGCTCAGTGTAGAAAAAATTTTAAATATAGAAAGCTACGAAGAAGGACATTAAAACTACACCTAGGGCTTCCCTGGTGGCACAGTGGTTGAGAGTCCGCCTGCCGATGCAGGGGACGCGGGTTCGTGCCCCGGTCCGGGAAGATCCCACATGCCGCGGAGCGGCTGGGCCCGTGAGCCATGGCCGCTGAGCCTGTGCATCTGGAGCCTGTGCTCCGCGACGGGAGAGGCCACAACAGTGAGAGGCCTGCGTACCACAAAAAAAACCACCAAAAAACAACCACACCTACACCTTTCAGTGTAGGTACCACGTGTTTTCTGGTTTTATGTCTGACTTACTCATGTAAAATTACGAGTGTCTCCTGTGTCATCAGAAAGTTTCTCCGACGGCATTTTTACGTCTGCGTGGGCGTTCGTGCTCCGGTCACCAGGCTCCACCAGCTCGTCCCCACTCGTCCCTCCCAGTGTGTCCCAGGCCTTCGCTGCTGTCAGGACAGCCGTGAAGAACGTCTCTGGGCAACAATCCTTCTGTTCAGTGGTTCCTTAGAAATAATATCTAGAAGTAAAATTATGGAATGAACGAAAATGGACTGTATTTTAAAGACCTTTGAAGAAAAAAGGGAGCAAGCGTCCCCAGGCTGTGGGCTCCTTCGGGCTCTAGTGTGATCGACGGCACCTCAGTGAACCTGGTGGATTCTGGCCTGAGTAACGCTGACGTCTCTGACTGTCATTTGGCCACGGCAGACAGCGAGCCGGCTGTTTTCTGTGGAGCGACCTTACTGAGGTTAGAACACCAGCGGGGGTTAATGCTCTTTCCTCGCAGACAGCATCTGGCCGCTGACTCCCGGGATCTGCCTGCTTCTCCAGCCCCTGGCAAGGGCGTTTCCGGGACCCCAGTGGGACGCTGCGGGGAGCCAGGGCCGCCAGCTTGCCCGCGGCCAGCAGGGGTGGCCCCAGAGCACCCCCCGAGCAGGGCCACACAGACGCCCCTCCGGGGGCTCCCGTGCGTCTCACCTGGCCCTTCCCGGCCTGGGGGAGTGCGTTATCATCCTGAGATGGCCCGGAACTCACCCGGGGGCCACCCGGGGTCCGAAGCCAGCTGCACCCCCTTCTGCCCCCGGGGCTCCGGGATCATTTCCCTTCTCGGGCCTGGTCTCAGAGAAAGCTCCAGGGCCAGTGGCGGAGGCAGGGAGCCTGGAGCGCCAAGGCCTCCCCAGCAGGGCTGGGCGTGGGGTGGGGACCTCCTCCTCCGCACCCAGGGCAGTCACAGCGGCGCCTCCCCGACGTGCGTCTGGGTATTGCACCTGCTTTAGGCCAACAGTGCAACCCAGCAAAGGAAACCCTGCTGTGGGCACGACCCCTCCGTCCAGAGCTCGGTGTGCAGAAGCCCCCCTGGGGTGGTCTCCGGGGCCTCCGTGCTGGGCCCACCAGGTGGGTGTCCCCTCCGCGCCCTGCTCTGGCTGTTGAGGAGAAGCCAGGCCACACGCGGTTGGCCCCCAGCCACCTGGGCCCGAGCTGTCGGGGAGCACGTCTGTTCCCCACCACTGTTAGGAGTTCACTCTCGCTTTTGAAATTCAGGGGGAGGCCGTGACCTTTGGCTCTGATGTGCAAAGGGTCAGATGGCAGACGTGGGTGTCTGGGGAGGGGACGTGTAGCGGCTCCCTCTGTTCCTTTTTTTTTTTTTTTTTTTGCGGTACGCGGGCCTCTCACTGTTGTGGCCTCTCCTGTTGCGGAGCACAGGCTCCGGACGCGCAGGCTCAGCGGCCATGGCTCACGGGCCCAGCCACTCCGCGGCATGTGGGATCCTCCCGGACCGGGTCACGAACCCGCGTCCCCTGCATCGGCAGGCGGACTCTCAACCACTGCGGCACCAGGGAAGTCCTCCCTCTGTTCTTAAGGCCTGGAAGGCTTGATGATGTTGTGCACAGCTGTGTGTGCACGCGCACTTGTGTGTGTCTGCATGGGCACCACGGGCATGTGTGTGCCGTGCGTACACCTGTGTGTGTGCGTGTGTGCATGGGTGGGGGCAGGCGCTGAGCCAGCCCTGGGTGCCCCGGCTTCTTGCCCCTCGAGCCCTGTCGGCTGCTGCCCTGCTCTCCTGGCACCTGCAGGTGGGACAGAGCACGGACCAACGACACTTCCCGGGGTGAAGGGCGCGCTGGGGGGTGCAGTGTGGCTGCAGGGGAGGGGCCGGGTCTCCAGCGGGGAGGGAGGACTGACAGGCGGAGGGAACTGCTGAGATGGCCTTGTCCACAGGTTGGCCCCTGGCCTGGGGGTCCCTGTCCTCTGCTCAGGCCCCTGGTCTCCCTCCACACCACATACCTGTTGCCCTCTCAGCACGTGTGCAGCTGAGGGAAGTTTGGGGTAAAGGAATGAAAGAATAACATCTTTTCTTCCCTTCAGCTTTGCTTGGGTCTGGGCCGTTGGTGTCTTTACAGCCAGAGAGAAGCTCTGTTTCTCTTTCTCTTCACTGAAGGAAGAACACCCACCTTTCCCGGCGTGGCTTGTGAGGCTGATTTACAGAACCACCTGGAAAGAGAAAGGTCTGCCCGTGGGCTGTCCCTGCAGAGCCCCCGTCCCCCTCCAGGCTGTGGACACAGCACGGGGGCTGGGGGTCCAGGGTCCAGCCCCCGACGGTCAGAGAACCAGCCCAGCGCTGGGGGTGCGGTCGCCAAACGGAGGGTGGCGCCCAGAGCCCAGCCGCTGGGCTCGACGTCTGCCTGGTGCTGGTGAGACACTGGCCTAACCATCACCAGAGCCCAGCCGCTGGGCTCGACGTCTGCCTGGTGCTGGTGACACCGGCCTAACCATCACCAGAGCCCAGCCGCTGGGCTCGACGTCTGCCTGGTGCTGGTGAGACACCGGCCTAACCATCACCAGAGCCCAGCCGCTGGGCTCGGCGTCTGCCTGGTGCTGGTGAGACACCGGCCTGACCATCGCGGCCCTGCGTCGGCTGTCACCCTGGACATCGGCAGAGGATCTTGGTACTTATTCTTGTCATGCGTTTAAAGCCAAATGAATAAACCTGTACCCACCCAGGCCACGCAAACTCGGGTCCCATGCACTGGTCTAGAGGAAACCAAGCTCTCAAAACATCTCCTTGGCCTCTCTTTCTGGAATTGCCCCTGCCCCTTGGCCCTCCCTAGTGGAGGCTGCCCTGCCTGGAGCTGCAGGGCTAGTCGGTTACCTTAGAAGCAAAGTCAACTGCCTGAGCGCTGGCTAACCAGCTAACCAGTCCTCTGAGCGAGACTGCCCTGCAGCGGGATCCTTGCCCACCTCAACCCCACACGCAGTCCCCGGAACGAACGCTCCCGGGCAAGAGGGGGCCACACTCTGCCACACTTCAAGCCTTCTCCTCACACTTACAATTTTTAAAAGTTTTCCCCCATCTATTAAAAAAAATGTGTTTATTGTAGAAAAGAAAAAGTCCAGAACTGAAACAAAAGTCTCCCACCCCCAATAGAAGTAACTTCTGCTAACAATTTAATGTGTGTCTTTCCAGAGGTTCCCCACGCAAAGGCAGACAGAATGATTTTTGTACAAATAGGATTGTGGCAAAAATATGTTCTGAGACCAGCTGTGTTTTCTCTCAACAGCGAGCCCTGGACATTCTTCCTCACGAGCTGGTGCAGGTTCTGACCGTTTTAAGGGCTGCGTGGTGTCCTACCCGGTGGTGTGGTCACTGTGCTTCTTCCCATTGGCGAGCTTTAGGGCGTTTCCAACTATTTCATCTATTAAAAGCAGGGCTGCGATGAGGACACACACGTGCACATGCGCACACGTGTGCACCCCCAGGTGTGTCTGTAGGGGGAGGTCCCGTGGGCGGCGCCCATGCTTCTCCACGGAATCCTGGGCCTGACGAGGCCACCACGTTCCCGCTCAAACACCGCCCCGGATGAGCCCGCCTGCTGGGAGAAGGGGTCGCCAAGCCCTGAGGCCCCTTCCTTCTCTGTCACGTGTGTCCAGTGCCCGCCCAAGCCTCGAGGACTCATCACCGAGATCAACAGAAGCCCCTGGGGCTCGGCACTCAATGCAACACGGCCCTGGCATTAACAGCTGTCAGAGGCCAGCGCTGGGCCGTGGACGCAGCTTCTGAGAGGTGGACGGAGCGCCTGGCCCAGCCTGGGTCCTTCCAGGCCACCGTGAACATGGGGCTGAGTTGAGTTCACGGCGCCCGCAGGGACATTGAGGGGACCACCAGAACCGAACTCTGTCAGCCTCATTCGGGGCAGCAGGTCCCAGTCTGGACAGCCGCCATGACCGTGACCGCAGTGGCCCCGGGGCAGACCCAGCGGGTCTGAAGGGTCAGGAAGCCTTGAACTAGGGAGGCTTGGGCCCCTCGGTGGGACCCCCATGGCCATGCCCTGGGAACTCCTCAGGGCGGCTGAGAGGCCCACTCCCGGAGGCCTGGGGGCCCCGAGGATTCTGTCGAGGAGCCGGGTGGCCTGCAGTGCACTCAACCGGGGGTCACTTTGCTCCCCTGCCCCTTTCAGGGAGGAGGGGACACTTCCCGCAGCCTCCTCTTCAGGCCGACTGGCCACACAGGCCGGGGTCATCCTTTCTCTCTCTTCTGCCTCTTTCTGCAAATTCTTCTGGCCAGCACTTGCCCGGTGCTTCCCAGAAACCAGCCCCCGGGTGGTGAGCGCCCAGAACGAAGTTTTCCTGGGTCCCCGAGGAGGGGCGCTCCGGTGAAGGTCTGAGGGGCTCACGGGGAGGCCGGCCCTCCACCTGAGAGGTTCTACTTTCTCCAGGGGGACTGACCACAGAGAGGCAGCACCTCAGCGGAGGGTGTCCCCAAGGGCGTTTGACTGCACGTCCGGGACCCTGAGACCCTCTGCACACCAAGGGGGCAGCCTGCCCTGTCCCCTTGAACCTGGGGGATTCTGATGACCTCAGAGAACAGAACACAGCACAAGGGACACCCCACCCCCCCGAGCTCAGGCCCAGGCCGGAAAAGACCAACCTTTCCCCTGCACACGCCGAGGGCCTTGGGCCTCCAGCACTTCCAGGTGTCCCGGTGTCCGGAGGAGGGGATGTGGCACTTGGACCACCCACTCCTGGGGACCCCGTTCCGTCACCCCAGATGGAGAAACAAGCACAGGGGTAGCAGCTCGGACCACACCCTCGAGGTTCCTGAGAGAACATTTCAGGGGATCCGTCACACGTGGTTCCCACACGCCTCCCCCATCCAAGGCGGACGTCCACTTGCAAACTGCCCAGGACAGCTCCCTGCCCCAACCTGAATCAACCTGATACGTCCAGGTTCCCCCCGTGGAGTCGCATGGGAATGCCTCTCCTTCTAAGCTGGACTTGGAAGATCCTCGGGGGCCCCCTTGGACCAGAGTATTTCCCTGCAACCCCCTAGGCGTTTAGAATTCTCAATTCATAAAGTTTCTATTGACCACGTGATATGATATGAATGGGATGCCGTGTCCTGCCGGGTTCACACATTGAAGCCCTAACCCCTCCGTGAAGGTGTCTGGAGGTGACTCGGGGGAGGTGAGCCCGTGAGAGTGGGGCCTCCTCGGGGGTCAGTGTCCTTGTGGGGTCGCGAGGGAGCCTCCGCTCTGTTCTCTGCCCGCGAGGCCACGGCGAGAAGGCGGCATCTGCACCCGAGAGGCCTCACCGGAACCCCACCCCACTGGCACCCGGTCTCGGGCCTCCAGCCTCCAGGACTGTGAGAAATAAGACCCCCCCCAGCCTGTAGGTTTCTGTTAGGGTGGCCTGAAGGGATTAAGACACACAGCCTCTCCCAGATTCTATATCCACTGGATATAGACTTCACCTGTGAACGCAAGTGCAGGTGATTCCCCTGAAAGGTTCGCTGGCTCTTTTCACTCGCCCATTCACTCGTTCACTCATCCAGCAAGTGATTTCTCAGCACCTGTCCTGTCTGGGCAGTTGTGCAAACATTCAGATTCCCAGGCTCCATGGAACTTAGAGTGGCCGGAAAGTGTGTTCAGGCAGTAAACAAACACACAAGGAGGAGGGGGCTTCCTGGGGACCGAGGACGTGCCAGCCACGTGGAGGAGGTGGGGAGGGGCCGCAGAGGTGTGGGAGGGGCGCCCCAGCTCCGGGCCGCACGTGCAGAGGCGCCGAGGCGGGACCGTGCTGGCACACGTCCTACAGGCAATGAGGCCACCGTTGCTGAAGCAGAGGGGGCGAGGACGCTGCAAGGGGCGTCCGGTCAGAGGGGAGCGGGGAGGTCTTGTGGGTTCTGAGCTGGGAAGTGGCCTTGCCGCCCCACTGGTTAAGGAGTCCCTATGCCTGGCGGGCTGGGCGGCAGCAGCAGGGACATGGGAGAAGACGCTGCCCCGCCCTGGACAGGGCCCAGGAGGCCGGGGCCACAGCTGCCACGGGCTGTGAGGAGGGGCTGGACGGCGCGTGGGCACCGCAGGCGGAGCACACGGGCCACCACAGGTGTGAGAGGCAGTAACAGCTGGAAGTTTCTGTCGACTTGGGTGGATGCGAGGGGAGATTTGGGGGAACAGGAGTTGGGCTGGGACCCTCTGAGAGTGTCGTCCCCCTAGACAGCCAGGTTGGGGGGCTGCGGGCTTTCGCTCTCCTCCCTGTGGTCACATGTGGGGGCCTGGGGGATGCTCCTCAACCGGGTGCCGTGGATGCCATGAGGACACCGCCCGAAATGGGCCCGGCCCGTCTGGGCAGGTCTCTGAGCCTCAGAGGGGTCAGAGCCACCCCTTCAAAGCAAATCGTTTTCTGCTGTTTGCCCTCGGCGAGCTCAGAACAGCAACCGTGCGGCGATGCTGAAAAGCAAAGGCGGGCAGAGCGAGGGCGCCGGCTCAAGCTTCAGGGAGAAGGTGGCTGAAAGCTGGGGGACTCGGGGGCCCCTCTGGCTGCCCGGGGGGCGGCCCCCCGACACTCCCCCAGACGCAGCCCCGCCGGGACGAGGGGCACACCCGGGGCTCCATCTCCCCCAGGGGGCGAGCCGCGTCCACGTCTCGGGCGCCAGACAAGCCCGGCGTCCCGCCTGCTGACGGCTGCCTTGCCTTATCCTCACCACCCATGTTTGGCTGGAGAGGCCATGATTATCCCCATTACAGGGGTGACAAGGCGGAGGGACCGCCCAGCATCACGGGGCCACGCAGAGCCCCGACCCCGGAGCCTCCCTCCTGCTCGCTTGGCTACACACAGGCAGGCACCCCGGGGCCTTGAGAAACAGTGTACGGGGCCCCCACCGACCACCGGCTCAGACTCCTGGGAATCTGGGGGGCTCACCGGACAGGATGAGAGAGGCGGCGCCCCTGCCCCCGCCCGGCTGAGGAGGGAGCAGGTGCACAGTGGCCTCAGAACAGGGGTCGCAGCAGCGCGAGAATCCCCTGCCCTGGGCCGTCCCGGGGCTGCGTGTTCTCCCACCTCCTGTATGTAGACACCACTCAGGGAGGCGCTCGGGAGACTGGAGGCCTCGCCCTAGGTGCCCCCCATGCCCTACCCCGGCCAAGCTGCACTGGGGAGACAAGAGACCCTCTGTGACCGTCAGGCAACAGGAGCCCCGGAACATTCCGGATCTCCCCGTGCTCCTGGTCACTGGGGCCTCTCCCTGTGCTGGGTCACAGGCCTGCCCCCCACGATCGCCCAACTGCCCAGCAGGACACCAGACACCCAGACGGCCGGCCCCCCTGCGGCAGGGGCTTCCCCGACTCCCTCTGGCCACTGGGTGGCTGGGTGTCACGGGGCTCGGGGGGTGCGTGGGGCCCGGGGCCCGGCCTCTGTGTCCGCCCAGCCAGCTCCAGGCCCTGCGTGGCCTCCGGCCGTGGGGACTTGCTTACCGTGGCCGGGGGCGGGGGCAGCGGGGGAGGCGGGAGAGAGAAGGCTCTGTGTCGACCCTTCCGATCGCCGAACGGGAAGCAGGTCGTGCCCGGCGCCCCCCACTCCGTGGCCTCCCGCAGCCCCCCAGGCTCCTGGCCGCCTCCAGCTCGGGCCTGGCCCGGGGTCTCTCTACTCTGTCTCCCGCCCCTGCTCCCTGACCCGCGTCTCAGCGCTCAGATGTGCACCCGGCTTCCCCCGAGTAGGGGGCCGACAGGAGGGCCCTGGCCCCGGGTTGGCCCTGAAGGTCGGGGGGCGGGTCGAGCTGCTTCCCCGCTCCCGGGGTGATTTACGGGACTGAGCTGAGTGGGTGCCCAGCGCGGGGATGGTCCTTCATCCTCCCCCTCCCCACCCATCCGCTGCTCTCAGTAGCAAGCGGAGCAGCCAGTTATCACTCCGTTTCCCGTGTCTGCGGGCGCGACACTGCCCCAGGCAGTCAGGGGTCAGCACGCGAGGACTGAGCCCCCTTTCTAGGGGAGCAGAGAAGCCCAGCAGCCCGGGGTGCCCCCGTGGGGAGCCCTTGCTGGAGGTCCCGTCGCTGGGCTCCACGCCGAGGCCTGGGAGGAGAGGCCGGGGGAGGCAAAGGGAAGCACAGCTGGGAGGGGCTCTTGTGCCTGTTCTCAGCCCCACAAAACTCTTCTGAGTCCTCATCGAGGCCGGAAGGAGGGACGTGGGGAGCAGAGACAGACTTGGAGGCTGGGGCCCACTGGCAGCAAGGAGAAAGCGCCCCGAGGGGCCTGGGGACACTGGGAGGGAAGGCCCCCGATGGAGACCCCTGTGCTTGCCTGAGGGCATCGAGCCAGGTGACCCGGGGCAGAGGGAGGCCCTCCGGCAGCAGGGACTCAGTGTTTAAGGTGCGTCCCAGCTTGGGATGTCTAGGACCCCGGGAAACCCAGGAAAGCAGAGGTCAGTCCGGCTCAACAGCGCAGCACCGCTCGTAGGCCCTACTGTGTGCCCTGAGCGTGACAGGGCCCGCCCTCGGGGGCGACGTAATTCTAAGTTCCCGGGGGCTGGCTGGGGCTCCGAGGTGCTGAGGACGGACTGGACACAGGGGACTGAGTCGCGTCCCCCGAGGCCCGCAGCTTCCCCAGTAGCCGCCAGCTGCCGGTCGCAGGCTACACGTCCCCCGCCCAGCCCTGCTCTGAGGGGTTCTAGGACTGGTGGCCAAGGGCACCCTTGTCTGGCGCCAGGGTCCCCACCCCCAGCCCGGCGAGAGAATCCTGGCTTTGGGCTCAAGGCCCTTGTGGTACAGATGAAGGAGATGATCCCCTGTTAACAGCTGGCCCAGCACGGGGCCCACCTCCTCCCCTGCATCCTGGGCCCACCTCCTCGCCTGCATCCCGGGGCCCACCTCCTCGCCTGCGTCCCGGGGCCCACCTCCTCGCCTGCGTCCCGGGGCCCACCTCCTCGCCTGCGTCCGGGGGCCACCTCCTCGCCTGCGTCCGGGGCCCACCTCCTCCCCTGCATCCTGGCTGTTCCGGCAGGAACGCACCAGCAGGGCAAGCACTGGGTGGGCACGGGGCGGAGGTCAGAGTTCAGCCCCCAGAGTCAGCCAGAACGATGGAATTTGTGGCTATTTCCTAACAGTCTTGCGCAAGCAGGAAGCAACTGGAATGAGGTGATGACAGCTTCAAACCCGCTTCAGTTTCTTGGTTGATTCCAAGTTTTGGAGGCTTGCGGTCGCGCTGGCCCTGCCTCTGCTGCCGGCCTGGAGGAGAGACGGGGCTGCGGGGCAAGTGGCCGAGGTCCCTGCGGGAACTAGAGCCAGGATCCCACAGAGGGGTCAAGACAGCGACAGCAGAGCGTTAAACCAAGCGTGTGGCCCAGGAATCGGGGACTAAGTGCAGAGGGTGGGGGGCCCTGGAAAACACTGAGGGCGCCTGTTCCCACGTGCGTGTATGTGCGTGTTTGTGAGCACGCGTGTGAACGTGTGTGTTTGTACAGGTGTGTGCACATACGTATGTGCATGTGAGCACCTGGGGGGAGGAGGGAGGAGGACCCGCCCCACAATCCCCTTCTGCCTTCCGGCCCCGAGCTCACCTGGACCTTCGGGGGGACACGGTGAGGGCCTCTGCATGGGGCCCTGCAGGACCCGCCCCCCCCAGCCAGTCTCCTGAAGAAAGGCGATGTGGGCCCCTATGTGGCTTATTGAGTGCACGCAGGGCACTGGCCAGCAGGCGGGCCTGGGGCCCGGGAAACCGACTTGACGGCACGGGAGCAGGTGGCATCCTGACCAAAGGGCCGTGAGGAGGCCCCTGGAGCAGGCTGACGGGAGGCTACGTGCGGCACCCCTTTCACCAGGGCAGCTGGTCCGGCCCCATCGAGAGGCAGCCTGAGCTGAGGCCACCCAGCTCCTGCCAGCGGCTCCCAGGGCGCGGGCTGACTGGACCCCCAGGGCCGGGAAGGGCGACTCAGACAAGCAGGGCTGTGGCCGCCTGGCCAGGCTGCGTCCTGCTCGGCCACGACCCCACAGCCCTCAGGGAGAAAAAGCGTGCGTCCCCACTGCTCGGAACTGGCCTGGGGAGCTTCACCCTGGAGTCGTGTGACCTGGGCCCCTCGGTAGCTGGCCAAGGGCATCAGGCGTCCAGGCAGGCGGCAGGGCTTCCTTCCTTCCAGGAAACCGGGGGTGGGCCTGGGCCCACGGAGGAGAGACGTGGTGACTGGGGGGTGCGCAGAAGACCCTCGCTTCTGTGTCTCCTCTGATGGGGCCTTTTGGGAGCCGGGGGTCCCGGGGCTCCTCCCACCAGGGTCTCCCTCTCTGGCCGGATGTCCTGAGCTCAGGTCATGGGTCCACTCTGAGCCAGCCCTACCGCCGGGACTGCAGGAGACGCTCTTTCCCTCGGGACAGCCCGGCCCCGTGGCGCTCCTGCTGGCTGGAGCTGTGGGCACACGTGCAGGACGACACAACGCCCGTCACTCAGGCACCCCAGCCCCAGGCTCGCCCTTGCCCTGCAGCACATACTCGGCCGGGCCCCTGGTGCTATGAGTCGGTTTCTAGAAGCAGGTGAGCCTGAAAGGGTGACCCCACTGCCCTCCCATCCTGCCGAGGCCGCCAGTTCGGGGGAGAGGAGAGCCAACGGCCTGGTGAGCCCTGCTGGACCTCCAGGTGCTCCAGTGGTGGACAAGGGGCGTGGGGACACCACTGGGTGGTCACTGTCCACACCAACTGTAGAGCAGCCTGCTCCAATGGGCAAAGACTCTCCAAGGATAAACACTGTTCAATTAAATAAGAAGAGAAAATGTAGGTTTTTTTTTTACTACATAGAAATGTTAAACTTCTGTAAATCAGAAGAAAAAAATACAAAAACCAAGTCTAATGTGGCATATGTATACAATGGAATATTACTCAGCTGCAGAAAGAAACGAAACTGAGTTATTTGTAGTGAGGTGGATGGACCTAGAATCTGTCATACAGAGTGAAGTAAGTCAGAAAGAGAAAAACAAATACTGTATGCTAACACATACGTATGGAATCTAAAAAAAAAAAAAAAAAAGGTTCCAAAGAACCTAGGGGCAGGACAGGAATAAAGACACAGACCTACTAGAGAATGGACTTAAGGACACAGGGAGGGGGAAGGGTAAGCTGGGACGAAGTGAGAGAGTGACATGGACATATATACACTACCAAGCGTACAACAGACAGCTAGTGGGAAGCAGCCGCATAGCATAGGGAGATCAGCTCGGTGCTTTGTGACCACCTAGAGGGGTGGGATAGGGAGGGTGGGAGGGAGACGCAAGAGGGAAGAGATATGGGAACATATGTATATGTATAACTGATTCACTTTGTTATAAAGCAGAAACTAACACACCATTGTAAAGCAATTCGATTCCAATAAAGATGTTACAAACAAACAAACAAACAAAAAAACCAAGTCTAAGAGCAAACTGGGTGAATGTTTGCAACAAAATGATGGGGCAAACATATCCTTCATATACAAAAAGCTCTTACCCATCAATAAAAATTATGCCATAATAGCAATAGAAATGTAACTGTAGACATTGATACAGAGGCCAACCTTGATCATAGCCAAAGAAAGAAATATTGAAACAAAAATAAAACTTCATTTTCCAGTTTATCATGTTTTGGAATGTGATGAGCTTGCCTATAGGTTGCTGATGGAAGTGTAAACTGGTGAGGGCTTTTGAAAAGCAATGTGCCTCTAGACATCACAAGTAAGAGAGGTTCCATACCTCTGCCAGGCAGTTCAGGGGACAGTTAGAACAGAGACAGTGATTTGTGACAGAAGACAGGTGTGATGATGTCACCTGCAATCATGACAGGAGGGAACCAGTGATACATGTCCTATGGTCGTGCCACGGAGCATCAGGTAGAAATGTAAATTGTGCTTTTTAGAGACTATTCAGGTGTACAAGAAAGTGACCATGAAACAGTTTTCGGTAAAATGAGCAGAAATAAATCCCTGGATAAGGAAGCGGTTGTATCTCAGGGAGGTGGCGTTGGGGACGGTTTTAGTTCCTTCTTCATATTTAATTTCTACATTTTCTAAATTGTCTATAAGGATCAGCCAGAACTTTTATAATGAGAAAAGGTAAGGAACTTCTCTTTTTACAAAAAGCCAATTCTCATAAAAGTGGATAAGGTATATTGTGAATATCATGAAGCTTTCCGATCCATACGGGCAGATCTCCAAAACCGCAGGTGTTGCTGCCAACGTGCTGGCCCTTGGGCACTGCCGGGCCCCTGGGTGGCTCTGGGCCCCTGCTCCTGCCTGGCTCCCCGGGGGACTGGCCGTCCCATATTGGAAAACCTTTCACTCTCCGCTTCACGGCCACCTGGCTTGAATGGAAATACCCATCTCTGCCCAGCTCTGCTGATTCAAAGGCACTGGGTATCCGCGGTGGGAGGCATACCTCCATGTGGTCCTCTCCCCTCCCTCAAGTTACACGTGCCATCCTTTCTGGAGGAAAACATTCAGTGTGGCTCTATTTGCAATAACTTGAGCCAGTCCCACTCGGCGGTGACAACAGAGGAGATCGGAGGGCTGAGGGTCAGAGACCGAGAACTCGCCGCGCTCGCCGGGCCTCCTGCTTCGGGCCGGAGGCGCTTTTGGGACCCAGCAGGTGAGGGTGCTTATTGACAGAGGGCTCTGCTGATCCTGGTCCGGCCCAAGTTCCCTAAATGAATGGTCCAGGCACCTGGAGCCGCCACAGGACCACAAGCAGGAAGGAGGCTCCCGGGCCGCTTCCCCGGGAAGGTCCCGGCTGGCTGTGGCAGAGCGGGGCCCCCGCAAGCTCGCAGCCAGCTGGTGGCTGCCACCCAACCAAGTGCTTCTGCCCGGGAAGGGGCCAGGCCCTCCGTCCTGCGTCCTGTGGGGTGGCCCGTCCTGGGGGTCCTTACGGGACTGCTAGGCACGTCACAGCACACAGACCCAAGCCTTTACTAACATGGTCAGACGGAAAGCATTTTCATTTAGCAAAAAGGACGCCCAACAGACGCCTGGCCTGAGGGGCGCGTCCTCCCAGGTTGAGCTCCGGCGGCCCCGTCTGCCCCTCGAGGCTCTGGTGAGCTTCCTGCATGCCTGTGCTCGGGCCCCCCTCGGGGCGCGGGGTGTCTGGGCCAGCACTGCCCTCCGCCAGCTGCGTGTGGGCCCCTGTCCGTGGACGTGGGTCCTGGCGGGGGGTCCCAGGGCGGCCACCCCTCCCCCCAGCACCCAGGCGAAGGCTCGGGGTAGGCGTAGGGCCCACAAACTGTGCTCCCCAGAAGTCGATGCAGGTTTTCAAGATCGGCCACTAAACACACTGGGGGGGAGGGCGTCCCCACGATGGACCCCAGCAGCCACGAACCCCCATGCACCACCCCCTCCCCCGGCCTCTGCACTCGCACGATGGGGAAAGAAGCCCCAAAGGAACGCAGGCGTGTGACCCCGAGCCCCGCGGCGTGGAAGGGTGGGAAGGAACGTCCCAGATCCTGAGCTGGGGTAGGGCCGCTGTGCCCACGGGCCCACCCCCACCAGCCGAGCCCCTCACAGCCATCAACGGAGGCCACGGGCAGGGCATCCTGGGAACACAGGGCCCCCAGGGCTACGACGCATTTCAGAGCAGGAAATCCCCCAGCGAGCTGAAAGCGGTCTGGATCCGGCCTCCTCGTTGCCTGCAGCTCTTCTCAATGGAAACTCTCCCCGTTCCCCGCCCGCAGATGTGCTGGGTGAGGGCCGTGGGGAGGACAGAGGCCGAGCGTCCCCCCTCGGGCTCACCCCACCTCCAGACGCGTCTCCTCGTCTTAGAGACACGCCTGGGCCCTGATGCGATCGTGCCGACGCAGATTTTTGACTAGAGACGCAGCTTTGGCACAGCTCTGCCCTTTGAAAGTGCTGAGAACTGATTTCTACCAACAGTGGAACTGTCCCAAAGGCGCCATGCCTGGAAGGGGGCTCAGGACGGGGGCAAGGTTGCCTCTGAGTGAGCCTGAGCTGGTCTCAGCTTCCGGTCCGCCCCGGTTCTCCACCGGCAGAGGACAGGACACTGCAAGTGTCCCCGCCCAGACTGCCCATCCGCGGGGGGCCAGGACGCTCAGAGGGGCTGAGCTCAGCAGAGGGGAAGGGGCCTCGGAGGCACAGGGGGCCCAGGCAGCGCGCCCGCGCTGACAGTGGATGGCGTCCCACAAACGGGCTGTGGCGAGGACACACCAGTCAGCGCCACGTGAGGGGGCCACACGCAAACCACACTGGTCTGAGACTTGCGGGAAGAACAGACGGCAACCCCGCAGGGGTTGCATCATAGCGAAAGCACCAACGCAAGCACGATGCCCACCGAACCAGTGGACGACAAGGAGAGGCCGCCCCAGAGAAAGTCCAGGACAGGGACAGTGGGCAAGCACACCCCTGCCGACCGGGGTAACAAAGAGGGTGCGGCTGCATTGCACTGTGAATGGTCACAGCGGCTCCAGGCCTGAGTCTCAAGAACGCGCAAGCCAGGCTTCCCTGGTGGCACAGTGGTTGGGGGTCCGCCTGCCGATGCAGGGGACACGGGTTCGTGCCCCGATCCGGGAAGATCCCACATGCCGCGGAGCGGCTGGGCCCGTGAGCCATGGCCGCTGGGCCTGCGCGTCCGGAGCCTGTGCTCCGCAGCGGGAGTGGCCGCAGCAGAGGCCCGCGTACCGCAAAAAAAACAAAACAAAACAAAAAAGAATGTGCAAGCCAGCGGCTGTGCTGGGCCCTGGAGCTGCTGGCACATCCTGTAGGGACCCCAGCTTGGCCCCACCTGGGGGGCGGTCAGAGAAGGGAAGGGTCCAGCAGGTGCCAGGGGCTGGGAGCCACGCGTCCCAGGGCCACCTTTGAGTGGGGATTGCCGGCAGGGTGGGGGACTGGGGTCCAGTGGAGGGTGGGCGTGAGAGGTCTGGGTTCAGCTCGGGGTGCCCGTGCCCCGTCCCCCAGGGATCCAGCCCCTCCCCTGGCACCAGCGCATGTGAGCTCTCTCTGGGGCCCGGGGTGGAATCCGTGAGCTGGCTCTGGGTCAGAGCGCCACCCCTCGACCGCTATCAGGGCTTCTTGTCTGCGTCCGTCTTTACATGCGGGGCACTTTCACGTGGCGTTGGTGTCTGGGCTGTGGCAGGCGCTCCACTCAGCTGTGCGCGGTGGCACTGGTCAGGCTCCCAGCACTGTTGCCAAGTGTGTGTGCTCAGCCTGAGGTCCTAAGTGTGCGTCAGCGCAGAGCCATCTGCAGACTCTTAACTTGGAGGCTCCTCCTGGGAACTGAAGTGATTGCTGCATCAGTGTGAGCAGAGAACTTGCCTTTCCTGCATCCGTGCCCTCCAGCTGGGCGGTGCCAAGGTCAGCGGGCAGGTGGCCTTTTTCGGGAGCCCAGGCTTGGCTGGGAGCCCGCAGCAGCCTGCAGGACCGGGAGCCCGGCTGGGGGACGGCACGGGGTGTGGGGCTCCGCGGGGAGCCTGAAGATGGATGCAAGGCAGCTTGAACCAGCTTCCGCTGAAGGGCCTGGTGGCCTGGGGCTAGACGGCGGGCGCAGCCTCGGCCCCCGGGGCCTCGTGGGCTTGGTCAGTGATCTGGCCAGGACTCACCCTTTGGTGGGGAGGCTGAGGAAGCAATGCCATCGGGACAGGGGCGGGCACAGTTAGAAGATAGAATTTTCAGTGTTTTTTATGGAGAAAAGGGCCTCCGAAGGCCAAAGTGCCTGGTCTGGGCTGCTGAGCCCAAGAGCTGGACGGACGCCCGCATCTTCCAAGCCGGCGCTGCAGACCCTCCTTCCTGAGCTCAAGTGGTGAGTGCACCCCGAAATCTGGGGGCAAGGGCTCCCCTCACCTCCCAGCCCCCTGAGCCTGGGGGCTTGCTGGACCCTCAGGACACCCTTGGCCCTGTGTGGACGACGAGGGACACGCACAGGACCCACCCGCGTGGGAGGCGCCCGTGGGCACTGACAGCCCGGCCAGGAAGCTGAGCTGAGGAGGACTGCGGGCCCTTCCTGCCCCTCAAGGCACCCAGATGCCACCCCGAGCCCAGGGAGTGGGCAGAGCGGGGCTCGTGTCCCTCCTGCGGTAGGGGGAGGGTGCTGTGTGCCCCATAGGGACATGGCCGCAGCCTTGCCTGGTTGGGAAGCACAGTGTCCCGGGCCGGAGGGCCTTTCCGGCATCTCTGAGGTCAGCGCCCCCAGACAGGGGACCTAGGTGAGAAGGGAGCCCGTGCTCATCCCTGGAGTCGGCAGACGTGTGGTCTGAGGCTCAGGAAGGACCACGTGGAGTCGGGCGGAGTCGCTTTTACAGGTGGGAACAGGAGCCCTGGGGGCCTTTCCGAGGAGCAGGTGGGGGTCGCCAGCGGAGGTGATGGTGGCATGAGACAACGAGTGACCAGGATGCAGGAGACACGAGCAAAGCACAGCCTGTGGCCGGGCCCAGCCCATCCTAGCTGCTGCCTGGGCCTCGCCGGGAAGGGTCTGCTGGGACCTGGGCCTGGGGGCAAAGGGGGCCTGGAGCCCAGTCTGCTGTCTGCTCTTCTGTCAATGATCTGCCTGTCCAGCTGAGGGCACTGCGGTAGCAAGGGGGGTGGGGGGACAGTGGCCATTCTCTGGAAACTTCAACCCACGCCCTGTTTATGCACCCACTGTGGACCACCTGGGAGCCTTGCTGGGTGAGGCTGGGAAGCCATGGGCCACTCTCCACCCAGAACAGGACCAAGTGGTGGACACAGGACATTGCAAACAGACAGCACTTCTGCCTGGCCGAGCCACAGATGATTCAGGATTTCAGACGGTGCACGGGGCGCCGTACTGCCTCTGTCCTGGCCGGGACCCACAGCCAGGACTCTGTGAGGTGACGGCCGTGGTCCGTGTCAGTCCTGCCCCTCCCCCTTCCGCCATCAGCCCCCGCAGCAAGCACAGGAGTGGACGTTCGGCAGGCTGACGGCCGCTGCACACAGGCCCCCTCTTGGGACCTTTCCAGCCAGAGCTGGTGGGACCGTCCTTTTGCTTCTTCCCCAGTTTTGGGTGTGGGCGGGGCTGCTGGAGCTGCCGCGGCCGTGTCTACACGCACCGGGGAGCCCAGAGTCTTCGGGCAGAGAGAAGCCCCAGAGTGTCCCGGTGGCGGAGTCCCCTGTCCCGTGCCCAGGCAAGCCCCACCTCTGCTCGTCCGTGGCTCTGGTTCGTGACCCTCTTTGGGGTCCAGAGAGTCTGAGTTGAGTCTCTTGCAGTCGAGAATTCCCGGCACCAATAAGCTTGAGGGACTTCCCAGGATGACCAGCTGTGCCCTGCCCCCTGGCTGCAGCCACGTGGGCAGAAGGTCAAAAATTAAGACTCAGAGAAATTGGAGGTATGCCACCAAAAGCACGATCAACAAAAGATGAAATGGATACATTGGAAATATCAAAATTAAAAGGACACCATTAAGAAAGTGAAAAGACAACCCATAGGATGGAAAAAAATATTTGCAGATCCTACATCTGACAAAGAACTTGCAACCACAATATGTAAAGAACTTTTACAACTCAACGACAAAAAGGACAAAGATTTAATAGACATTTCTCCAAGGAAGATATGCAAATGGAAAAGAAGCACGCGAAAAGGTGCTGACAGCGCCACTCATCAGGGAAACGCAAACCAAAACCATGTGAGACACCACGTCACACCCACCAGGACAGCCAGGACCAAACATCACAGGACGGCAAGGGCACGGAGCCTCCCACACGGCCGGCGGGCTGTGAGGTGGGAGTCCACATTGAGAACACCTGGCGCTCAGTGGGCTCGTTCCTCTCGACGCGAAACAGAGGCCCCACGTGACCCAGGTGCGAACCCAAGAGAACTGGAAAGCTGTCCACAGGCTTGTGCGTGAACACCCACAGCCGCCTGAGAGAAGAAACAAGCCAGGTGTCCACCAGCAGATGAACAGACCAACAGAACGGGGTCCATCCACACCACGGAGGAATGACGCCCTGACAAGCTGCAACGTGGATGAACCCTGGACACGTTACGCTGAGTGAAGGAAGCATACGTCACGGGACGCCCTTCACACGAAATGTCCCAAACAGGGCCATCCATGGAGGACGAACACAGGTCGTGCGGCTCCCTGGGGGTGGCGGGAAGACGGTGGGTGGTGGACTTGCTCTCTGAGGAGGGCGAAGATGTTCCGAAGTTGCCAACGATGGTTGTGCACATCTATGAAAATGCTAAGAATCATGAGTTGTACACGCCACGTGGGTGGATTGCGGGGCATGTGAACTAGATCTCAATACAGCTCAAGAATGAATTTAAAGAAAACAGTCACCAGCGAGCCCAGGTCAGGGTGGAACAGGTGTGGGGTTTCTGCTTTACGGTCCCACTGCCTCACGCCGTGTGACAAGGTGGCCGTGAGGACAGACACCAGGCAGCCCCAGCCTCACGCCACCCGCCTTCCCAGGACCCTCGCTCTCCCTCTGGGCCTTCTCCAGACCTTGTGACATCTGCACGGAACAAGAGCCAGAAAGAATGAGGCTCAGTGGCCTCTGCCAGCACACCTGGCTGGGCTCCCAGCCAGCACCCCTCCGTGGAGTACGGGGAGTCCGGCTTTGCAGCCGCTGCACCAGTGAGCACGCAGGTGTCACGCACAGCCCCATCCAGGAGCGGATCTGCACATGGCGTCGCACGCCTACCCGAGCTGCCGCCGCACGTGGACATAAACACGATGCCTTTGGAAAGGCTGTAATCCCCGAGTGGTCACTTTCACAATAGCGTCATCATTATTGTTGTCGCAAAAACATTAACAAGGCACATGAAACCACAAGATGACGAGCCTTTATATTCTCAGTTGGGATCAAAGGCGGTATGGATGGTGGAGAAGGAGAGGGAGGGCTGGGAAGAGCCTGGAGCGCTGCTGAGAGAGGCTCCGACCCCGGCCTGGAGCTGGGTGCCCCATGGAAGGCGGCAGTCACCAGGGTCAGAGCCTGGGCCGCCTGCAGGTCCGGCGGAGACCTGTCCCCCAGGGCTGGGGACGTCTGCTTGCATGGAGTGGCCCACTCTGCGGCCGGGCCTTTAGAAGGGACGAAGGGAAGGGCTCATGGGCCAGGCTGCCCACAGCACTGTTCACGCCTGTGTTCACAGCCCCCGGGTGCAGCTTGGCTCCAGGCTGAGGGTCGGCCTGGGTCACAGGAGCAGCTCTCCAGTTCAGCCTCCCACCCTGTCGCTGACCAGCTGTGCGCCTGCGGGAACCACGGGGCCCCGTGGGCCGCTGTAAAATGGGGCGATGCCAGCACCAGAAACCACACAGCCTGAAACCTGGACCAGATGGTGTGTGTGAACTGCCCCCGGGCTGCCTGGACAGTAGCTCGTCAATGCGTGTTATGCGGGGGCTGGGCGCTGGGGGGCCAGGCAGCGGGGCGGGGTGCAGCGGTGAGCTGGGGAGGCCCAGCTCCGTTGAGGGGGTGACCTCAGCCACCCACGGCAGCCCACCTCCAGGGCTTGGTGCCGGCCCTGGGCTATGTGAGGTCACCACACCACCACAGACTGGAGATATGGCAGTGACACAGAGCGACGGGCACCTGCTGAGCTGAGGCCCCTGCAGGAGGTTCAGGT
Source organism: Orcinus orca (assembly GCF_937001465.1). NCBI lineage: Eukaryota > Metazoa > Chordata > Mammalia > Artiodactyla > Delphinidae > Orcinus > Orcinus orca. The sequence continues at coordinate 184,541,044 of NC_064561.1, read as the reverse complement.
GCTTGGCGGGTGTTCGGGGGGTTCAGCTGAACGGAAGGGAGAGGCAAGCGGGGGCCCAAGCAGGAGGTGAGGCAGGGCAGTCTCCGGAGGCAAGGGGTAGGGGCCGATGCAGGGCAGGCGCTGCAGGGAAAGAGCAGGGAGAGCGCCCAGGGGCTGGGCGATGCGGAGGGGGCCGAGCGCAGGAGACCCCCTGCCCACTGCCCAGGAGTCCAGCCAAGGCCAAGGGGATGGGGGGCAGGGCGAAAGCAGCCCTGGGGCCCCACCCCAGCCCTTCCCTGTCCTTGATGAACCCGAGGCAGAAAGAGGCCAGCGGGTCCCCACCAGCCGGGCCAGGACCTGCAGTTGGCTTTTCCCAGAGACCCCCTCCTCTACCTCCTGTTCCCGCCAAAGGACCCTCCCCAGGGGCCTCCTGTCCACTCGGATCCCCCCACCGTCTCTCCAAGACCCAGGCTACCACCAGACAGGGAAGCTGGTTGCCTCTGAAGTCCCGGGTGGTGCCCCAGGGTCCTCTCCTGCAAGTGGAAGGGCCTCTCGGGCGCCTCCAGAATGGGGGGTGCGGGGACACGGGGTGAGAGGTAGGGTGGGGTGGGGAGCTGTCCCCCAAAGGGCCCGCGCAGAACCGCGGGGACTACTGCACCCTCGACACCCTAAGAGGCCGCCTGCCCCGGGTCCTCGTCGCCGCCTGGCGCCAGCCGCCTACGCCCCTGGTTTGGCTCCGCCCCAGCCGGAGGCGGGCGGGAGTTCCGGGGGCCGGTGCGCTGCGGGCGGCGGCCGCGAGGGGCGCTGCGGGGGCCGCGGTTAAAGGCCGGGCACGGGGGCGCGCGCTCAGAGGGAGCCGCGCCGCCGCCGCCGCTGCCGCCGCAGCTGCCTCCGCCGCCCGCCCACGCTCCCCGCGGCTGACAGGAACCCGGTCGCCGGGTCCCTGCCGCCCCCGCGGACGCCGGCCCCCGCCCCGGACCCCAGCCCGGCACCTGGGCTCGGCGCCGGGAGCGCGCGCGGGCGGGCGGGCCGGGGGCGACATGGGGAAATTCCAGTCCAAGCACGGTGAGATGCGGGGCGGCGGGCAGGCGGGCGGGCGGGCGGGCGCGCGCCGGCCACTCACTGTCCCTTCCCTCTCCCCGCGCCCTCCGGCCGCGCCGCAGCCGCTGCAGCCTTCAAGCGGAGAGAGAGCCCCGAAGGTGAGCGCGCGGGGCGGCGGCCAGGGCGCGCGACTGCCACCGGGGCTGGGACCCGAGCACAGAGCGCGACGCGCTTTCTGCCGTCGAGGCCGGGTGGGGTGGGGTGGGGTGGGGTGGGCGGGGGCGGGGAACCTTGCCTTGGGGCCTCCGGGAGCGCACAGGTTTCCCCGCCCCAGACCGCGACCCCGGTCCCCCGCCGGAGCCCCGCGCCCCAGGCCGCGCGGCGAGGGGTGGGCGCGCCTGGCGGCGGGGCATCGTCCAGGCGCAGCTCCCGCGGGCTTACCGGGCGTCTCCTTCCCTCCTCGGCGCCCCGTTTCCCGCGCGTCCGCCCACGGGGCCGCAGGGGACAGCTTCGTGGTGTCTGCGTACCTGGGTGGCCGCAGAGGCACGGAGGAGGCGGAGCGGCGGGGCTGCGTGGAGCACGGCACAAGGGACAAGCAGGTAGGCGTGGTGGGCCCGGCGGCCCCGCCGGGGCCAGGGGACCTGAGTAGCAAAGTTGTGCCCTCTGACCCGGACTCAGGACCCCAGGACAGAGAAGGCGAGGGCCCCGATGGCCCAGCGAGAGTGACTCGGGCTGGGCCAGACGGCCCCTCCCTCTGGGGGAGGGGATGTGGCGCGAGGCCTCGCTCTCCCAGGCTGGAGGAGTGGGGGCAGGGCTGGGGAATGACCTGCTGTAGGATCAGTATACCGCACAGCAGTGGCGGCCACAGCGTTAAAGGCCACCGTGCTGCCCATCTGCCGTGTGGGTGACCGCAGGCCTGCGGGGATGCTCACGGGAAAGCCCAGGGACACCCGGGCTGCAGGTGCTGTCAGGGGTCGCAGGGGTCCCACTCAGGACCCAGCGCCCCTGCGAGTGGATTTGGAAGGGTGTTCCGTCCAGGCCTGGGGCACCAGAGGGGCCTTGGGCAAACCAGACTGCGCACGTTCGCCCGGGAGGAGAGAGGCCGGTGGATGGTCTCGGGCGTTAGTGTGGACTGGAGTTGGGTCGGTGGCCGTGCCAGACGACGGAGACCCCCTCCTCCACCACTGCTTGTTCCCCTCAGAGTCCCCCGCAGACAGAGTACAGCAGCGCATGGACGTGTCAGCTTTCCTTTTGGAAAGACACTTTTCTGGCCGGTTGATAAATGAAAAGTTCTGAGTGTATTTGTAAACACTTGTGTGGCCTCGTCCCGAGAAGGGGCCCAGACACGCCCTGAGATCAAACACACAGTAGAGTTATGATTCCTGTGTCTGGGAGTGAAATTTGAATCCCACGCCTGTGAAGGTAGGAACTCCAGTTTACAGTGTTTGCTGGGCACTCATGGGAAGGTTGCATAAACGTGTGCTCCTGCGCACCACGGGGCCGCCCCAGCTGCTCTCTGGCCCTCCTTTGGTCTGATTTAGTTTGCCTGGGCAGGTGGGTGCTGATAACGGGACGGTGTTTCCTTCCCACTTGGTCCTCCTGTGTGTAGGGGGCGGCAGGTAGTCCAGAGCGGTGAAGGGCATGTCCACCACCTAACCCTGTCCTGCCAGCCACCCGGCAGGGCCGTCGTCAGCTCAGCACAGCAGGTCCCACACGCAGGCGGTGTTCGTCCCGGGCTGCGGGCTACGGAGATGGAAAACAAAACGCTTCCGCTCTGGCCGCGGGTTATAGTGCCAGGTTATGACGGTTTCTTAGGCCAATGGATTCCATGCTCTCGGGACGTTCTTGAAAGAACAGTGTGGGGTTTGGCTTGGGTTGTTCCCTTGTTGTTTTGTTCGCAGCTGTGGTCTGAATGTTTGTGTCCCCCCCCAAAATTCATGTGTTGAAACCTACCCCCCTGTGTGATACATTCAGAGGCTGGCCTTTGGGGAGGCGATTAGGCCCCGAGGGCAGAGTCCTCACGACGGGATCAGTGCCCGTATGCGAGCCCCAGAGCACCGCGCGGCGTTACGGGCAGAAGGCCAAGCCTGCCGGCCCCTCGGTCTTGGACGTCCAGCCTCCGAGACTGTGAACGATGAACTTCTGTTGTTTATGAGCCACTGCTCTGTGGTGTGTCGTCGCCGCAGCCTGAACGTACTGTGACAGCCTCATTCATGACGCCACGATGTAGGAAGAAAAGAATCTCAGGATAAGGGATGGGCCTTTAAATGTAATACATTTGATCTTTTCTCGCCTTTTCCCATCTTTCCTCATCTGGCCATGGGGCTGTGAGCCACGCTGGGAGTTTAGACCCCCCCCGGCCCAGGTGCTCAGGTTTCTCGCTGCCGCACCGCCGACCCCCCTCACCGGGCACCTCCACTCCTGCCTCTGCCCGGAAGTTGCTCTGTCGGGGGACATTGGGGTGTCAGGTCCTACGTTCCTCCTGTTTCCTGTCCTTCCCCTTGTGTGGTGTCCAGAGCCCCGTCACCGTCCCTGCCCTCCCAGGCGATGTCCCAAGGAAGGCCAGCCTGACTGTGCAGTGCCCCCAGAACACCTGACTGGGGTCAGCGAGGGGACACGTCCTCCTGTGCTTCCACGCAGGTCAATCCTGGTGCGCCGTGTTGCCACAAGAACTGTCCCAAATGACCTCGTGGAAATTAAGTGCATGTCCACCACCTAACTCTCACCTGCCCTCACTCACCATCCACCCCCCGCCCCAAAAATAAACGAAATGAGGTTGATTTTGCCCACTAATTAGTGAGCCGTGCTGGCCCCTGGTGCCCGCGTAGTGCACGTCTAATAAGGTCTCTGATAACTATTAGTGTTTTCGGGCAGGTAGATGCCCGCTTCATGGTCTAGAGTGGTCCTCCTCCTTGATTCTGAGAGACGCTGCCTCACTTCATTGCCACGGGCCCCCAGGGGCCTGGGGTTGTGCAGGTGCTGGCCAGTGACGCGGGACATTGGCAAGAGCGGCACAGAGGATGCAGCAGTGGGTGACTGAGGCTGCACGTGCGTTACAGTCCAGAGGAGAGACGGCGGTCACAGCGTCAGCGCTTGACTGCGCTGTTCCAGAGGTGGGGCTGGCGGAGGTCAGGGCGAGGCCCTGTGGGGGTCCAGCTGCCCCTCCTGGGCACGTGCTCACTTGCCATCTGCCCATCTGATTTCTCCATGCTCCCTGCGGGGCGGGAAGAGTCCAGAAGACAAGAATCACCACTAACAACTGAAACTTTGTTGTGACTGAAACCCAGATTTCTATTGAGTAAGCGCAAGAAAGGGGATTCCAGCGGCTCCAGAGGCGTGGGGGCGCCCCGAGGCTTCTGGTTGCCCCCGTCCCCTGCCCCCGTCCCAGTCACCGTGGAGCCACGGTGTGCGGTGTAAACCACACGTTACGGGGCTGTATCCTGTCCTGTGGACGCCAGGGCTCCTCCTCAGCCGTCGGGCCGCAGCCGCGTGGAAGGAGTGGCCTGGGTGGACAGGTGGTGGCGCTGTAGCCACCGTGCAGCTCCACAGGCTGACCCCTGGCCTTCCATGACCCGTGCTCTGGGGACGCGTGATCTGTGGAGTCCTGGCCTGTGTGCGGCGTCTGGGCACCACTCCAGGACCAGCCAGGGGGGCTTGGCTTTCTCTCAGGGGCCCTGTTTCTGCCCTTGGATGTGGCCTGGCCGTGTGTGAGGCCAGCACAGGTGCGCACGCAAGCCTGGGGGCTCCTCTGGGTTTGGGGGGGCACCAGCCACAGGCCTGAGGGCCCAGACCTCACAGATCGGCAGGGAATCCCCCCAAGGTCGGGTGGTGTCAGTGTCCCTCCCCCCGCCCAAGCTTCCGGAACTGCAGATGGCCTCCCTGGACGCCGCTTGGCCTACGGATGAGCCAGGTGGTCGTGACTGAGGCACCTCTGGGGGGCCGCTGGGCTGGGGACCCTGGAGCCACAAGGCTGCTTTGTGGGAAATGCCTGGAGCGGGCGGGGAGGACGGGGCGGCCTGAGGACCCTGCGAGGCAGCCCGCTGCTCAGTGTGTCCCGGGGTGACTGGCTCACGTGTGCCTCTTCCTCACCTGGAAACCTGGGTGGGTGCTGTCTGCAGGCGGGCCTCCCGGCGGGGAAGGGGAGCCACCGTGCCCCCCTGGCTGTCCCCGGGCTCGGGGGTGCAGGAGGTTGGGGTCGTTTGTGGGCCTGCAGCCAATGGCGTCTGACGGCCAGTGGGCGCCGAGGGCACGCGGACGGGCCAGACGCCATGCACGGGGCACCCGCCCCAGCCAGGTGCCCAGGGAGGGCGTGAGGGCAGAGCGTGTGCCTGCCTCGCACGTGCTCTGGCATCCTCACGTGGTTGGCAAGGGCTCTGGGATGTGGACCCGGTGAGGCTGCGGCCGGCGCCCCGACCTCAGGGCCCGGGTGGATGGGCAGAGGCTGTGCCCCAGGGCAGGACAGTGGTGGACGCAGACACCGCCCTCGGGGTGCTGGTCTCTGGAGAAGCCCCCAGCTTCGGTGGGAGACGTGGCATTTGCCTGCCTGCCCTGGGGACACATTGGCACGTGACACTGACCCACCACTCTCACGTGTGCCCTTGGGGGCAGCCCCCGAGAAGCCCCGTGTGCAGACCAGGGACGGTGGTCGGACGGAGGACGGGGAAGTTCATGGAGCGCCCCAGCTCGGGGACACTGTTTTGAGAGGAGGAGCCTGCAGGATGGCGGGGGGTCTCGAGCAGCCCAGTTGGCTGCTGGGTGAGCAGAAACATCAACTTTGCAGGAGTGAAAGCAGAGACCCGCTGTCACCCTGCTCTCCTCAGGGCGTGACAGGCCGCTGTGGGAGACCATGGTGCCACACCCAAGCGGCACCTGTCCCTTATCTCACCTTCGCTCTCCTTCGTGGAGAAGTAGTTAAAGGAACGACTTAGAGGGCTTTTGTCGAAGTCTTGCCTGTTATCTTCTTTGAAAATCCATGCCAGTCTGCAGTCTTCAGAAATCAGCCCTCAGCCCTGGTAGCTGCCCGGCGAAACTACCAGCTTTTAAGCGGGGCTGAGCGCAGACCCAGATGCAGTGGGAAACCCAGAGCGTCGGCGTGGCCCCGGCCGCCGGCCCGGCAGTGCTGCGCGGCCGGCTTGGAGCTCTGCTGAGGAGCGAGCCAGGCCCTCACAGCCTCGACGCTGTGGGGTTCGCGGTGAGATCAGGGCCGTGAGTGCCAGCGGGTAGATTCTGTCCTGGGCGCCGTGACCCCGCCGTGTGTGCCGAAGCAGACTGATCTCTCATCTGAGCCACAAAGTGACCAACGAGATCTGTAGTTTAGCTTCACGTCCCTGTTGGCGGCACCTGGTTCTCCAGCCGCCGTCACCTGGGCGGCCAGCGCTTCGCAGGGCAGCACGGCCGTGGCTCAGCCGGTCCGCAGACCCTCCCTGGGTGGGGAGGAGGCGGGCGGTGCTGCCCTGCCCCTCTGACCTGCCTCTCCAGGGGTCAGGAGTTAGGTCACGGGTCCCCATTCCCCGGCCGGGCCGCACAGCAGGAGGTGAGCGGCGGGCGAGACAGCGAAGCTTCACCTGCCGCTCCCCGTCTCCCCGTCTCTTCCCCACCGCTCCCCGTCGCTCCCCGCCGCTCCCCATCGATCCCCATCGATCCCCTGTCGCTCCCCGTCTCTCCCCGTGTCTCCCTGTTGCTCCCCGTCTCTCCCCATCGCTCCCCATCTCTCCGCATCTCTCCCCGTCTCTCCCCGTCTCTCCGCATCTCTCCCCGTCTCTCCCCGTCGCTCCCCATGTCTCCCCGTCACTCCCCATCTCTCCCCGTCGCTCCCCATGTCTCCCTGTCGCTCCCCGTCGTTCCCCGTCTCTCCCCGTCGTTCCCCGTCGCTCCCCGTCTCTCCCCGTGTCTCCCCGTGTCTCCCTGTTGCTCCCCGTCTCTCCCCATCGCTCCCCGTCTCTCCCCGTCTCTCCCGGTCGCTCCCCGTCGCTTGCACTACTGCCTGAGCCATCCCCCACCCCCGTCCGTGGAAAAATTGTCTTCCACCCCACCAGCCCCTGATGCCAAACAGGTTGGGGACCGCTGGGTTAGGCCGTCTCTTTCTCTGGAGGTGAGACATCGAGGCCACCCATGTCCCCTGTTCTCACTCCCACCGTATGGCCAGGGGGCAGCCAGCCAGGCAGCCCCAGCAAGGTTGTCACAGAAACACTGCCCGCAGGTGACGACTGGGAGCCCCGTGACGTGGCCCTTTTGAAATGTGGGCGGCTCCCCCCACCCCCAAGCCTTCCTCTATCCCGTTGTCCACGGGAGGCAGCCTGCGCAGTGGCCTCATTGCCACCCAGACCCTGCTCTGGGCTTGGAGCTGCCCGCCTGTCACTTGCCCGCACGTCTCTGGGCCACAGCCTGTGCTCCGTGGCGCGGAGGCCGCATGCCTCTGCTTGGGTCCTACGAGGAGACACGAAGCGAGGGACGTGCGGAGAGCAGGATGGGAGCGGGCGCTGGTGCCACGGGGCAGGGGCTGTGGTGGACGGCAGCCCACCCGTGGTCAGTAAGCGTGACGGGCCCGAGCTTCCTGCCTCTCACCCCAGGGCCCTGTGAGCTGCGCCCGCAGGTCAGCAGCCCCCCGAGAGACTGGGTGCTCCAGGCGGGCCCGGCGGGCGTGGGGTCGTGCTGGCCCCTTCCTCTCCTTCTCCCTGAAGAGGGGAGGCCTGTGGCTGCCGTCCCCAGTCCCCGGTCCCCGGAGTGGAGGTTCGGTCCCGGCCAGGCACAGCCCATCTCCTGAGTCTGTCCTGCGCTGGGTTCGAGGGAAGCCGCCTGCTGGGTTGCTGCATGTTGCTGCCCTGGGCCTCGGGCCTCGGGCCTCCTGGGCGTGAAGTGGAGCCTCTCCCAGGTTGACCCTGCATCAGACAGTCGCTGGCTTTGGAAGAAAACGCCTGTGTCGAATGGAAGCCCTTGAGAAGGATGCCGCGGCCGGAAGCAGGCCTGGCGTGCGGGTCACCGCAGCGCCGCTGGGTTGGTGACCAGCCCCCAGGAGTGCGCGGCGGGCCTGCCCTCCCCACGGGGCCCGGACGCCTGCGGCCCTTCCTACCCAGCAAGGTGCCCTCTGGACGGCTACGCGTGTGGAGCGAGGGGCTGACAGCATCGCAGCAGGAACCCTGGCTGCTGGGAGGGGAGGAGGGTGCCCGGCCCTCGCGGGGAGAGGTGGCGATGGGCCGAGTATGGGTTTCCTGGGGCAGCCGTAGCAAAGCCCCACGGACAGACGGACAGGCGGACGGACGGGGCGGCGGCCTGCTTGTCTCCATCCCGGAGGTGGAGGGTCCAGGTGTCCACCTGCCACTTCCCACCAGGGCCTCGCTCCCCTGCCAGGAGGCGCCGCCCCCCCTGTGTCCTCCCAGGGTCACCCCCCTGAGACGTGACGGTCTCTTCGTCAGGACACAGGCTGTGGGATCCGGGTCCGCCCCGGTGACCTCATCTTACCAGAGGGCCTCCGCGGCGACCCCACCTCCGCACACGGTCACCTTCTCGGGAATTGGGGTGCGGTGCGGCCCTAATGGGCCTGAGGCTTTCCTTGGCTCAGGGCCGGCTCTATGCCCTGCATGTCCACCCTCCACGTGCACCCCGTGCAGGCCCCGCCGCTGCTCTGACAGCCGACACTCAGCCAGCTTTCTGGGCTCTGCCGTCCCGACCAGGCCGGTGGCTTGAGTCCCTGTGCCGGTGCATCTCTGGGGCGGGGTCTCCTGGGGACAGAGGCCCGAGGGGGGCCTGGGCCTCGCACAGGGGAGGCTCCCGTGGCCATGCTGACCAAACGGTCATCCGCCCTTGTGCGGCGGCTGCCTTTGCACCCCCGCTGGGAGCTGCACGGGCGTTGCTGCCCCGGGTCCCCCTGGAAGGGCTTCGGGGAAGTGGGGCCTGGGGGAGGGGACCGCGTGCCTGCCTTTCTGGTTCCTGCCTCCAGAGCTGAGGTCTGTAATCCTCCGGTTGTCGTGCTTGGAAGAGGGTGGATATTTCTATGCTGGTTCCACGGCCTCCCGTTAACAGCTCTCATAAAAGAGCCTCCTCTGTTCTGTGGAGAAGAAACCCTTGAAACGCGCCTCCCTCCCTGAGCACTGATTCCTTTCCCTGCAACCAGGAGGCAAAGAATCTCTAGGAGGGCCGGGCCCTGGGGTGTCTCACAACCCCGGGTCTAAGCCTTGCCCGTGGGGGTCTGTCTGCAGCTCCCGGTTTCACCCCCTCCGCTCTCTTCTCCCCCCACCCCTTCCCTTCTCCCCCTCCCCCGCCTTCTTTGGGCTGTAGGAGGTTGGCGGCCCTATCCAGAGGCCAGTGGACCCTGACATCCTGGGGCACGTTGTATCCTGGCCTGAGGGCCATCTGCCCCTCAGATCTTTCTCCCCCAGGAGGACGGAGCCGTCCCTGCCTGGGGGGTTGCAGATGCCCACGTGTATACCCTAAACCCACGAGGTGCCGGCCCACTGCCCTGGGGTCCCTGGATCCTCAGGGGAGGGTTGAGCAGACCCCAGACCTCACCAGGAGGCGTTGGGAATTCTTCCTGAGGGAGGCTGGACCCGTGATCTTCCCTGTGGTCAGCAGGCACTGGGGCATCTGACCGTGGACCTTTCCAGAGTTCTAGGTCTTTGATGGCTAAAAGCACACGTTGGGAATGCCTTAAAGTTAAATGTTTTAAAGTAGTTATGTAGAAGAGAAGCCTTGGGCTCCCTTCGTGGGTCTCCTGGGGTGGCCGTGACAAAGTACCACCAACTGGTCGGCCTAAAATGACAGACGTTTACTCTCTCACCATTCTGGAGGTCAGAACTCGGACACTGAGCTGTCCCAGGGCTGCGCTCCGTCTGCAGGCCCTGCGGGGGGTCCTCCCTGCCTCTTCCAGCTTCTGGGGGCTCCAGGCCCGTGAGAATGTAGTCTAACGCCGCGGATTTCTACGTGGGTGCGAAAGGGATTCCGACACTTTCTTTCCGCGAGCTGATCGGGAAGAGGCCCTGCACCTCGCGGCCCGCAGGCCCGTCCGGGGCACCTGGTTTCTGTGTTCAGGGCTCGCGGCCTGCGCCCTTTCCTCCTCGGTACGCGCCCCTCGGTGGCCCCTCTGGCCCTTTGGCAGCAACAGGTCAAACGTCTGTGTTGGCCTCTCCCCGGCCTGGGAGCACCTGTCCGGCTGCCGCTGGGACGTCCACTCCCCACAGCCTGGGCAGAGCTCCTGATGCACCCCTGGACCTGCATCCACAGCCTGGCCTGCTTGGGACAGCCCCGTGGTCCCCGGGCCCTCAGTCTCTGGCATCCCCATCGCTCAGCAGATCTGCCAGCCCCCCGGTCGGCCTGGAGTCGAGAACTGCCCATGTGGGCCTCCTGCTGGGCCTCTGCGCCAGCCAACTGACCACACGCGGCCAGGTAGGCACGTCCCTCCGCCCAGAGCCGCCTGCTGCCCCTTGGAGCCTGTGCCGACCGACTCCCGCCTGCCACCCCGGCCACCCTCGTGTCCGGTCTGCCGGGTTTCACGTGTTGCTCCGGCCCCTGGGACTTTTGCTCAGTCCTTGGCCTGGGCCCTGCCGTGGACATCTGGCCTGTCCGGGGGGCCTCAGGCTGCCTGCTAGGACTGTCCGCCTTGCCTGTTTCAGACCCCTGCCCTTCTACCTGCCCGACTGAGTCATCTTCCCAGCACTGGCCAGCCGGAGCTGGGTCACTGAGGTCCTAAGGGTCCCGGGCTGGGGAAGCCCCGCTGCGGGGCCAGAGTCCAGCTGGCGACCTCTGTGACCTCGGCCGATCACCGCGTCTCCACCTGGGGGTGGGGGTGGGATTTGGGTGCTCCCAACCGGCGCTGGATGTGGGCTGTATCCACGCCGCCCACAGCGGTCGCTGCCGGCCACGCTGGTGCCTGGAGTGTGGCGAGTGCCAGGGGAGCTGGATTTCTAACGTGGTTTCATTCATAAATTCAAATGTAAGTAGGCACACGTGGCTGTGGCTGCCACGTGGACAGCACAGCTCCAGAACGCTCCATTTGATGTCTGCTAAGCCCCGGGGCCCCTCCCCCTGCAGCTGCAGTCTGGAGAGTGCAGAGCCCCAGTGAGCTTGGCGGGTCTCACGTATCTCAAGGAACTGTCAACGGCCAGTGTCCGCAGGCATAGGCAAATCCCTGCTCATTTTTCAACATGCTGGAGGTTTGGGTTTTCACATTGGCCGGAATCCTTTTAGATGCAAGAAAGCAAGGCAGATCGTTAGCACCAGGGGTTCAGTAGTTTTTGTTCGGTGAGCATGTAATGCACCTAAATGTACAAACGTGCAAATGGGGGCGAGGACCGTCGGAGACGCACACCTTGGCTCGGGAAGGAGGATAAACCGAAGTTCAGCAACATTGACCCCCCTCCGTCCCTCGCTGGGGCCGTGAGCAGGGAGAAGGCCGTCCTCGGTGGCCTCAGATCCAGGTGATACGCCGCGGTCTGCTTCTAGCCCACAGGACCCTCTCCCCAGAGGGGTGTCAGCAGAGCAGCAGAAGCGGTGAGGAGTCCGTCTCACACCACAAATCAAATTGGCGGGGCCGCTGCCGAGGGGCCACGGGAGAGAACACGGGCGGGCACGGCCGTGCAGCGATCGTCCGTGTCACGGCTCTTCCCACACCCGCACGTAAACGCACCCGCGAAGTCAGAGGTGCTGGAGTTTGTGGGTGAGGAAGGAGGACAGTGAAAGGAGATCTTGGAAGAGAAAGTCTGGGGTCCAGACTCCACTGGCATCAGCGTCCACGGCTGTCGAGTACACGGAACCCTCCCGGGCTGCCCGGGCAGCAGGCGGAGGACGGCAGGCTCAGGGTTCCTTCACGGGACGGCACACCCGCATCTGAAGCTGGTGTTCGTCTGGGTTTTCCTGAGTCACGTGGGGATCCCAGGTGGCTGTAAAGGGCACGCAGAGGGTGCTAGGGTGTCCGTATGGTGGGGCAGCTCCTCCAGGGGTACTGAGTGCCCTGGGATGGAGGACCCCACGCCCACCCATGAGCCCGGACACCCGCTTCTCCTCTGAGGCTCTTGAGGAAAACCTGGAGAAGGGCTGTGAGGCAAGAGCGGGTCTCCTGCGCTCGGGGTTCTTCCCATGCTCCCCAGAGTCTCCCAGACCACGCGGCTGCCCTGGGCCCGGCGTCGCTTCTGAGGCGAGATCATCGTTTAACAAAGACGCTTTTCAAAGGAAGAAATGCAGGTGGCCAACAGGCACACAAAAAGGTGCTCAGTAGCGCTAATCATCACGGAAATGCAGATCAAAACCACAAGATGTCACCTCCCACCTGTCAGGTGGCCACCATCGAAAAAAGAAGAGATAGCAAGTGTTGACGAGGGAGTGGAGAAAAGGGAACCCCCGTGCACTGCTGGTGGGAATGAAGATTGGCGCAGCCCCTGTGGAGAACAGTCTGGAGTTTCCTCAAGAAGTTAAAAACAGAACTACCACGTGATCCAGCAATCCCACTCCTGGGTGTGTATTCCAAAGAAAGCAGAAACACTAACTCAGAAAGATAACATGTGCAGCCCCACGTTCACTGCAGCACTGTTCACGATAGCCGAGACACGGAAGCCACCTGAACGTCCATGGATGGATGGATGGATAAAGAAGATGTGGTGTGTATATACAGTGGAATGTTATTCAGCAACAAAGAAGAAAATCTTGCCCAAAACATGGACGGACCTTGAGAGCATTATGCGAAGTGAAGTAAGTCAGGCAGAGAAAGACGAACGCCATGTGATCTCTCTCGTATGAGGACCAGAAATATGCAGAGACGAGAGCTCTGATTGCCGGGGCTGGGGGTGAGGGTGGGAGGAATGGTTGAAGGAGGGCTTAGGCAAGGCAAGTGCAGCTCTCCTCAAAACACTTTCTGTCTTTCACGGGTGGGGTCTTAACTCCGTTGCTTGAAGGGTGGGTTTTGGTTCCTGTGTGTAGAATTGGGGAGGGGGTGCTGGGCTCTGTCGGCCTTGACGCACGGGGGCCGGAAGCAGCCTCAGAGCCACGAGGAGGTGTTTCCACCTGACACCACACAGGTACTGCCAAAGAGAGGAAAACCCTGATCGCTCTCAGAGCTCGGCCCTCGGGCTCCGGAGCCGTGACCAAGTACAAACCGTTAGCGTCTCCAGCCTGTTTATCTCTGCTGCGGGCCCTGGCATCACTCGTGGACACGTGAGGCCTTCTAAACTAAAAACGCAAGTGCGTGGGGTTCTTTTCCACTTTGGAGTTGATCTTCCTTTGAAATAGAAAACATGAGGCTTAAATATGAATGAAAGAATGAAAAGCCCAGTGGTTTTTCCAGAGGAAGAAGCCAGATAGAGGAGGATGAATCTGGGTCTGCAGCCCAAACCCAGTGGCGTTAAACGCCGTCTGAACGGGAGCGCTGGAGGGCACGGTGGTTCAGGCACGTGGGGGACGAGGGCCTTGTTGGTATTTTGCGTGTTGTGACCGCTGCGGCCAGGAAGCTTGGAGGGCAGCAGTAGGCCCTGGAAGGATGATCGCCCGCGATCTTCCGTGTTCTGTGAAGTTCCTCGTTAGCTCTGAAGATGGAAACAGGAGCAGGCACGACCGGGAGAAAAGCCGGTCTGCAGATTTGTTGCGAAATGGTTTAGTGTTAAACAAAAAACAGAATTGCAGGGTGCTGAGAACTGAGCCACTGAAGGCGTTTTGGCATGTTTTATGCGCACTTCTCAATATTCTGGGGTAGAGATTGTGTGGGGGGGGCATGCGTGGGCCTGCATATGTGTATGTGCATGTATGTGTGTACACGTGCATGTATGTTTCCATGCATATGTATATGTGTGTACATGACGTGTATACATGTGTATACATATGCAGGGGGTGTGTGTGTATCTTCTCACTGATCCTCCTCTTCTTGTTTTCCTTGCACATGTCTTAGGGTGGAGTTATTTCCCCAGCAGGTGGCCTGTGTGCCCCTACCGCCCCGCTGTAACTTATCCACAGCCGTGGGCTGTGGACCAGCTCCTGGGCTGAGTCCCCCGGGGGGCGTGTTTTCAGGCTTTCCTGCCACACGCGTGCCAGCCGTTCTCCGGTGGGGTAAGGTGTCCTCACCCAGGAAGCAGGTTACGGCTGTGCGGGCACGTGAGGTCTGTAGGCATTTATTTTAGGAGGCCCTTTGATCCTCGAACGACTGAGTTTCTAGACCTCCAGTTCCAAATGTGGTTATTACCAGGCTGGTTAAACGGCACTAAAGCAGGGGCACCGATGGGCACATCTAGAAATGCCCCTCGGCTCCTGAAGTGCGGTTGCAACTTGGAAAGCAAGACACCGAAGGCCTCTGTGGTTGTGGGCAAGCCCCGCACTGCCCCTCCCCCGAGGCCTTTCACTTTGAAATCAGGAGCTCACAGCCACAGCCGCCGTGGCCCCTCGAGTGGAGACCCTCCGTGGCGTCGTCGCACCTGAGTAGGAATTACTAAGCCCCAGAGCTGCGTCGTCACATCTGAAACCGTTCCGCCGCTGAAGCCGAGACTCCCACCACCTGGCGTTTCCAGACAGACGCGCCAGCCTGGCGCCTTCCAGCCAGTTCTGCTCAGGCTGCCTCGGTCTCCCTTGCGGGTGTTTCTGAGATGTGTGCCCACCAGGCCTTCAGGCAGCGGGGTGGGCAGACCCCCTCTGCCCTCCGTTCTCTCCCGCCTGAGGCCACTGTCCCCCCTCCTCCCGCTGTCCCACCCTGCCTCCTTCCCCGTCCACTCTGCTGTACCCCTGACCTTTGACTCTGGGGCGTCTCCCCCGCCCAGCGCCCCAGCCCTTGGGGTTTCTGCCTTTGCCTTCTCCCGCATGGCCCGGTTCTGTCCAGTGCATGGTGAGCCCAGGCCTCCCCACCTCTCACCCCACACCAATCCCGCCACATCCGGCGTCCTGACAGCCCCGAGCTGGAGCCCGGCTTCCTCTCCGGTCCCCCCACTTGGCCCAGGTCGCCCTTGCCTAGATGTCACATCGCCCCGCCCCTTGCCCAGCCCCAGGCTCCTCCCAAACTGCCCCAAAGTAGCCTTGGTCGCCTTGGTCACTGAAGTAGCACAAGCCTGCTGGGCATGTCCCCTGAGGACCCCGGCCTCCTCGCTGAGCCCCCGAGCCCCTGGCTGCCTGGGATGCCTGCTCCGGCCCCGCATCTCCACCCTCTGCCACGACCGGGTCCCCATCCCGGTCCCCAGCGGGCCGCCCAGTTTGCAGGATTAACCACGGGTGGGGCTGCCGTCCAGGGCGGGTGCGGCTGTCCTCGTGGCTTCTGGCGAGCCAGCTCCCTGGCAGTGCTGACCGCAGAGCCGGAATCAGTGTGGCTCTGACGGCCCCTTCCAGCCGTCCCCAGGGCCCTCCCCACATGCCGCTTCAGAGCTACCTGCTTCAGCTGCCCAGGGCGGGGAGGTAAGGCCAGGCTCTGTCTCTGATGATCAGAAACCCTGCTGGACTGATCGACATTCCACGAGGGCCGACAGCCCACGCGGGGGGCCGGTGTGAGCCGGGGCCGGGGTGGAGAGCCCGTGGGGCAGCCAGGCCGTGTGGCTGGAGAGGTGCCCTGCGTCGCTGGGAGGGGCTCGCTGGGGTGGTGGGCGCGGCAGGAGCGATCTGTCTGGTTTCCGAACGGGTGGGAGCGCGTGGTGAACAGCACCTTCGGGATGGTACCTGTGACCCTGGGCGTGGGCCCCGCAGGCCCCGGGCCCCGGGCGTCCTCCTGGCACTGGGGCCACCCTCTCCTGAGGGAGCTGGGGAGCACCAAGGATGTCCTACCAGGAGCCATTAGCTCTGGAGGGTGCCCCCAGCTGGCCTGCTAGGTCCCCCTCCTCCCCGCGGCCCTCCCGCTGCTCCCCCGGGGGAGCCCCTCCCCTCCCCCTCCCCCCTCCTTTCCCCTCCCCCATCTCTCCTCCTCTCTCTGACTTCCGGTGTTGTTCTCCTCCCCCTGCTTGAACTCCCATCCACACTGGGCCCCCCTTCTACCCCCCCCCCTGCAGACATCTCACCTCGGGACTCCGGAATTCACCCAGTCCAGGCTCTCAGAAGCGGCCTTGAACTTACATCCCATGGGACTGTACTTCCAGACCCCAAGATGCTCTATGGGCTTTAGCTCCTGAGCTGCAGGGGGGCTGCAAACTTCTCTGAGTGGATCACCCCGTATTTTTACTGTTCCAAGATCAGCGGTGGGACCAGAGCCGTCCCTGGGGGTGGGTGCATGCAGCCTGGCTCTCGCAGGGGGACCGTCTGGATTCTTGAGACAGCAACGTGTCCTTGGACCCTCCGCAGAAAGGAAATTGGACTCAACACACAGAGCTAGTTTTCCGTCCTCTGGGGAAAACTGGTTCTCAGAAACGCAGGCCTGGGGCCCCCTCGGAGTCCAAAGAATCCACTGTGGGAGCAGACGCGGCTCTCAGTCCGCCCTCGCGGTTTGCGTTGTGACCCTGGCTTTGGAGCGGGGCTGCGGTCTCCCCACCCCTGAGGCCGGAGGAGGGGCCTGGTCGCAGCTGGGTTTCTGGCCAGTGTGCTTCCCTGTCTCCCCTACTTCAGGAGAAGGCCCTGTGGTTAGCGTGTGCGTGGGCAGTCACTCTGCACCCCGGCCTCGCGTCACTGGGAGGACAGCCGAGGCTGCGAGGCCGGCAGCCGGTTCAGGATTCTCAGCCGCCTTTCGGCTTCTGGGCGGTGCTGGACTCATTCTCATCCCAGGACCCACGACTGTTACCTCATATGGAAAACGGGTCTCTGCAGATGTCATTAAACTCAGGATCTAGAGACGAGAGATGGTGCTGGTGGCCCAAACCGCCACCAGGTGTATCTCTGTAAGAGGAAGGAGGGGGGCGGGGGTGCTGACCCAGAATGGAAGATGCGCCCTGGAGAGGACGCGTGGCCACAGGGCGGAGGTTGGCGGGATGCGGCCACGAGCCCAGAGACGCTGGGGCCCCCGGGAGCTGGGAGAGGCAGGAGGGACCCTCCCTGGGGCCTCCGGGGGAGCCCCTGCCACACCGTGGTTTCTGTTTCTCTGTTTTAAGCCACCCAGCTGGTGGCCGTTTGTTACGGCCGCCCCAGGACACGGACACACCGTCCTCCGGGCCCTGTGACCCTTGACAGCTCCTGCTTATTGAAGCCCAAATCCCCCAGACCCCCGCGCTAAGCCCTGGCGAAGAATCTGGGTTGAATCAACCTGGCTTTTTGAAGGAAACACAGTGCAGGGTCATCTGTTTGGAAAAGAGGAGACGCCTGCCCTTCCTGGAGCAAAACAAGGCCTGAACTAACCCCATGGGCTGCTGCCTGGAAGGGCCTTGAGTTTTCCCGGCAGCATCGGCGGGGGGTGGTGGCGGAAGGCCGGGATGTGAGCCCCCGCCCGCCCTGAGGCTTGTCACAGGCCCGCGGCCACGCCAGGACCCTGGGTGGACCCGGGTTCAGAAGCCAAGCAGCCCGGTGGATGCCGGGCACCCCTCACGGCCGACTGCAGGGAAGCAGGTTCCCATGCAGGTGGGCGGACACAGGAAGGGGCGGCCGGGCCAGAGTGGCCGGGGAGCTGGGCTGCAGGATCGACCAGGAGGTCCCCCTGGGGTCTCGAGTTTGCAGCGGATTGTAAGGTCCTTCCAGGATGCCCAGCATGTTTGTCGAGCAGTTTCTAACCAGACCCTTTAACAGGCCGATGAGGAAGCAGGTTTGTAAAGGCCATCTTTTCACATGCTCCGCCCCGTTCACGGCTCCATGGGAAGAGCAGAAACTCCGGCCGCACCGATTCCCTCGGGGATCTTCCCGGGAGTCGGGGGGCGGGGAGCCTCTGCTCCGTCAAGAGTGTGGGGTTTCCAAGGAAAACGGGCGGCCCCGAAAACCCGGGAACATGTTTCCTAAGGCCGCAGAGCCGCTGAATTTTGAAGGAATATGTGAACGTTGACGTTTGGAAAGCGGACGGTGTTCAGGAGGTGATCGTTTGCATCACCGAAGGCTTCTCCTTTTCAATCAGCCAGACATCCCCACATCCACGTGGCCTTAAACAGGAGCCCATCTCCTGCCACGCAGCCAGGCTCGCGTGAGGGGTGGACGGCCCAGCGTCGACAGCTCTGGCGGCTGGAGGGGGCACCCTGGCCGTGGGAACGTGCGGCCAGACCTCTTGGCTTTCTCACGGGAGGCCAGGGTCTGAGCTTTTAGGTGGTATGTCCCAACACCTGTGTGCCTGTAGGCCTCACCTGGGCAGATGGGCCGTCCCGGGCCTTTCGGCAGGACCTGGCCAGGCCAAGGGCCGCTTGCTGGGAAGGACCAGGAATTCAGTTTTGTGCCATGGCTCATGGAGCAGATGTTCTCGGGAGTCTGAGCTCAGGACAGAGGCACGGCAGGGTACGTGGCCTCTGGGCCCCCCCGAGAGCCCCTGCGGGTGAGGGGGGCACGGATGGGACCATGGGGACCCTGCAGCGAAGGCCGCGGCCACCCAATGTTGACGTCCAAAGAAGGACAGGGAGAATAAAGCTTCAGGATGCGTGGGCCCTGGTGCCGTCCCGGGGGGCCAGCAGAGCGCCTGGCGGATGCTGGAGAGTGAACACAGACGCTGCAGGGGCGAGGGCGGAGCTGCCCCGGCCTGGTGCCCCGGGGGTTGGCAGGGGCTCAGGCCCCGCATGGATCGTAGAGCATGGCGATCTCGTAGGCCCTCCTGGCTGATGTGGGAGTCCCGGGGCCGCGTGGGGATGGAGCCCGTGACCAGGAGAGTCAGGAGGTGGTTGGTGCCCAGGACCATCCGGTCAGGCGGGGAAGCAGGAAGCGGGAAGGTGGGGGCCGGACCGGAGAGCGAGGTGAGGGTGGAGGATTCTGTATGCAGGAGGCCGGGGCTCCTCTGGGGGCGCAAAGGGGAGCGAGGGGGGAGGTTGACGCTGGGGAGGGTCTGCAGCGGGGGCTCAGAGCAAGGGGGTGCACGCCAGCACGGGAGGGGCATCCCAGGAGGGGTGGGGCTGGACCGCCCTGGGGCAGGCGCTGCGGCGGAAGCGGGGCCCTTGAGCGGGGCCATCAGAAATGGGGCGTCTGTGTGCTCCCCGGTCGTGCTTGAGGGCCCCGGTTTTCGGGCCACTTAGGAGGTCGCCCTGCGGGGAGTGGCCGCGCATCTGGTCAGCAGCCCTGCGGGAGGTTTTTTATGTTGCAGTTAAAGCCCTTGGCCCTTGTATTGAGCCAGAGCGGTGAAGATTAAAGGGCATTTTGGTGCAACCAGGACGGATGTGAAGGCACCAGTCGCGGGAGAAGCACGGTTGCGTTCCCTGCAGCGCCTTCTGTTCCCTGAGTGCCGTGCATCGCAGCGGTGGCTGTCGACTCAGATCTTAAACGCTGCGTGTTCTAGCCTTGGGGTGTACGTGGATGAACTGCACGCGCAGCCGTATCAGGGAAGGAGGTCACGACGGGCTGTCGTATCCGTCCTGGCCCGTCGTGTCCTGACTGTGTCTGTGATTGTAGGCGAGCAGCTCAGGGTCCAGCCAAGGGTCTGTGCAGACCGTTTCTGTCTTGACCCTCCCCCAGCCCAGAGCATTTATCGTCTTGTCTGTAACCAACACAATACGCCAAAAGCAAGTCTCAAATTATTTTAGAACAAAAAATGGGATGAAGTTTTGAACTTGCAACTTTTTTAAGCTCACACGTAGAGGACTTGGGTGGGTCTTGTTTTTCTTCTGACCTCTCAGCCGGGCCAGGCGAGCGATGTGGAAACCCTGGCTTCCTGCCTGTCGCTCCAGCTGCTGGTGGCCGAGGCCTCCGGGCCAGCCGCTCCACCAGCCGTGCGCCCCGGCGCTTTCCCAGAAGTGCGTCTCGGGGCCTCAGCCGTTCCACCCCGAGACTGGCTCTTCTAGCAAGAAGTGCTGTGCTCTGTTGCCAGCTGACCTGCAAGCCTCCGGCACCTGGTCCGGAAGCCACCGCTGCTCCCCACAAATGCCTGGGACCTCAGCTTCATGACTTATTTTGATTTTACAGAAAAAAATTTAACCAAAAATCAGGTTTTCAGGAAAAGTGACTGGAAGTTATCTTAACGTCCACCCGGGAGAGAGCTCAGCCCTGTCTTTGGGCGGGAGAGGACCTTGTGAGCCCGGGCGCTGCGTGTGCAGGGCGTTCACAGGACCCCAAGGACGCTTGGAGCTATAGGCGAAGCGGGTGCTTTCGATGCCAGCAGGCTGGGTGGCCGAGGGAGTGGCGTCTTAATAATCGGGTGACTTCTTATTAAAACAAGTTCACTGCTCACCTGGCGTGCTGAGAGAACTATGGAAGTAGCCTTATTCTGAAGGGTGTGACGTGGAGGGGGTTAGGGCAGGGGATTAGGAGAGAGGAAGACGCCAGGGGCACCTGTAGGGGCTCTGGAGACAGGCGGCAGGGGTCCCCCTCCTTCCTGGGCCCAGCGACACCGTCTCCACCCCGCATCCTCCTCGAGGCTCTGTCTGGGCAGCGATGGTCCCTGCACCGTCTGGGTGCTCCTGTGGTGCCCACGGCCGTCAGAGCCCCAGGCCAGGTTCCCTGATGTCACGTGCGTAGGGGCCCCCAGCACAGCCGGGATCTCACCCAGAGGAGCCCGCGCTCTGTCCCTCGGCCCCGCCCTGCTGCACCCGCGTTCCTTGGGAGACCCCAAGGCCTGGGGGGGGGTTCCCTTCCCCACGCAGAGCGGGGCATCTGGGCCGGTCCTCACTGAACCCAGGGCAGCATGTGCGCAGAACAGGAGGTGTGCGTCTGTCTCCTCGTTCCCGTGGACCCAAGTGTCTTAGGGTGTGTTTGGCATCAAGGTCTTCTTCAAAGTAATCAGTCTGAAGATCTGGGTAACAGCATTCCAGGTGTTTTTCGTGGGGTTTGTTTTGATTTGTTTGTTCTCACAAAGAACAAGCTAGAGACGCAGAGCTGTGTTTGAGGCTGGCCTGTGTCCCCTCTCCTCCTGCCGACGGACACGGCCATCCCGAGGGCACTGGTGGGCCTGGCACGAGGGGCTGGGTCTGGCTGGTGGCATCAGGCCCCTAGATGAGGAACCTGGGAGCAGGGACCAGTGTCACAGCCGCGTGGGCCGAGCCGGCACAGGGCCTTCTGCTGTTCCGGTGGTGGCTGGGGCGCCTCGGGCTGGCAGAGGCTCTGGCACTCACCGGCCAGGGCAAGGATGCCGCCAGGCCGCCCCCGCGGGGCGCAGGCGTTGTGGCCCCCTCTCCCTGCCGCCCAGTTGGTCCCGCACGTGGCCCCTCCCGGCCGGGCCTGGTTAGCACCCTCCGAGGCACCGGCATGGGGACACTGCTTCCCACCCCCAGTCCACCTGCGTGAAAAGGCGACAGAGGGACAGTCTGACCCAACAACACCACCACGTGGAGATGACGTCAGGCCTGTTTGTGGACAGGTCGGGGCTGGTCCCCGGCCGCTGCCCGCAGCCGGAGGGGCAGCGGTCGGAACCCTCCACCATCCCCTGCGGGGCCCCGAGCTTGTGGGGTGTCAGGCGACCTGGCGGGGCAACCCCACTGGGTCTCCTGCCGAGTTGACTCCAGCCTGGGCCTGAGCCCTTGGGAGAGATGAGGGGCCCCAAGTGGCCTGGAGGTGCTGCGTCAGGAGGTGCGATAGAGCCTTGGGGCCCAAGAGGGCCGTGTAGCCAAGCAGCCTGGGGGGCCGTGTCCTCACACACATCTGAGCGTTGCATCCTTGGCCAGGCTCTCAACAGCTCTGTGGCTTCGGAGTCAGAACGGAAACGTGGGGGACAGAGACGTCCGTCTGCCCAAGAGTCACCTGGGGAAACACCCGGGTCCTGGGGGCGACGCCACGTGACCCGCCACTGGGGCCCTGGATGGAGCCGGGATCCGAGGCAGCTTCCCTGGCCGTGTCGCCCCTTCTTCCCGTCTCTGTGCTC
This sequence comes from Orcinus orca, assembly GCF_937001465.1. Lineage (NCBI taxonomy): Eukaryota > Metazoa > Chordata > Mammalia > Artiodactyla > Delphinidae > Orcinus > Orcinus orca. The sequence continues at coordinate 184,519,245 of NC_064561.1, read as the reverse complement.
TGACTTTTGTGGGCTGTCTCCACGGGCCACGTGAACTTCTGTTCTGTGGTTTCCTGGCTGAAACACCCTTTGGATACGTTGGAAGTCTTGTCCCGTTTTTCCGTAACTGGTCTTGGGATCGGCCCTGGAAGCCGGGGGGCTTCTGTCTGTGCCCTCGGCCCGGCCGCCCTGGAGGAGATGCCGTCCCCCTGCAGCCCCGGCCCCTGGGTTCGCGGGGGTTTCGGGGGCAGGTCACTCGGGTTCTTGCCCGGCTGTGATGGGAGGTACTGCGTGCGGGCCAGGGAGCAGAGGGCAGGCGGCTTCTGTCCGCAGCCCAGGCTTCTGGTCTGTGCCCACCTCTCACAGCAAAGGCCAGGCCGCAGCTTCGTTCTCACTGCGGCTGCGTCCTTGGGCAAAGGCCGTGCCCCTCGTGCGGGGCTCCTGTTGAAGCCCCGGCGCTCTCACGGGCGCCATGTCTCGTCCTGGAGACACTTCTCGTGGAACCAGACAACATCCAGGGATGTGCGTGTGTCTTACTTTCAAAAACCTGAGGCTTAGTGAGTGTGGAGAGGTTGGTATTTCTAGACCAAGAACTCTCGGCGCCCCAGGAGGTGGGGTCCGGTTCCGGCACCCGGAGCGCATGTGGGGGTGCACACCGTCTGCCCTGTCCTCTCTCCCTGCAGGGGCTGCCTGGCGGGGACCCCAAGGAAGGACCTTTCCGGGACGACCCGTGTCCCCTAGAGGGTAAGTCCTGCTCTCCAGACCTCACTGACGCCACACTGTACCCCAGGCACCTGCCCCCAGGACACCCTGGCAATGGGGACCACCCACACCCCACGCTTCCCGACGTATCCTAGCACACCCAGGCCAGCCCTGGCTGGTCGCGGGTCCCCACCGGTGGCCGTTTGCAGGTGCAAGCCAGGTTCCCCGGTCTTAAAAGCAAATTGTTCTGAGATGTGCTTAAAAACACATCTCACGTGGGCTCCTCCGTGGAGCAGATGACGTGGACTTCGGTCTGGGGGTTGGAGAACAAAAGGCGAATCTCAGGGCCTCTGCCCGTCCGCGTCCCTGGAGTCTCGCGAGCCCGTAGGCGGAAGGACAGGTTCCGCACGGGTGTTTCGGTGAATCCACGGGTCACCTGTGGGTGTGATGTGCCGCATTAGCGTAAGGCTGTCCAAAGTGGTCTGTGTGCGAAGCATGACCGCCCTAGTCACCGCCACACATGTGCATCTGCTGTGGAGTGGGTCCCCGTGGCGTGTGACAGTGACCACCAGGCTTGTCCGAGGGTCACCTGCCGGGTGAGCGTTCTCAGCATTACGTGGGCGGGGAGGCTGACCGCAGGGCTGCCTTTGGAGGGGCTCCGCGAGCCCTGCCCAGGAGCTCAGGCCCTGGGGGTCTCCTGGCAGCTGCGTGTCTCCCAGACACGCCCGGCTCCTGTCCTGGGGAGTAAGTGAGCCCGGAGACCAGGGCACTCCTTGTCCGTCGGGCCCAGAGATTGGGGAGGGGGCTGCCCGGCGCACAGGCAGCCTCCCGGGCTCTGGTGTTGCGGGCTGTTGGGAAACCGGACCGTGTCGCTGGGGAGGGGAAGCCAGACAGTGAAGCAACCCTCCCGGGGGCCCCTCGGGCCGGGCTGCCTGCCTGTGGGCCTGCGGGGCCGCCCTCTCCCTGCCCCAGGCTTCGAAGCCACTGCAGCCAGGGAGGCAGGAGCGCGCGTCCGGCCGCGGCTCACACCGGGGAGGGTCGCCCTGGCCTCCGCTCAGGTCCCTTGATGCCGCGTGTTCCAGAAGCCCAGGCCCTCAGCTCAGACCCGTCTGGAGAGGGGCCACACCCCCTCCCCAGCCCTGCGTCAGCCCCCGGGCCAGGCCAGGGGAGACGGGCCCGTCCCACCCCTCTCGTCCCTGCAGTGGCACTGCCGCCGGAGAAGGCCGAGGGCCGAGAGGGCCCAGGACAGCTCTTCGGCACAGACGATGGAGAAAGAGCAGTGAACTGCGAGGGCCCCCGCGGGCCGGGCAAGCGGCGCCTGAACGTGGACGTAGGTCTTTGCCCGGCTGCCCCTCCTGCAGGCGGCCAGCGCCGGGGGAGGGGCGCGTACCGCGCTAACATGGGGTCCCTGCGCCCTGCAGCTCCCACGCCGCAGGCTCTGCTGGGTGGGGGTGTCGCCCTGCACTCGGCCTGAGCTGGCCAGCATGGCCCCAAGTAATTCAGGGGACTTGCCCGGCACCAGTGCCAGCACCACGGAAGTGACCCAGGAGTCGACTGTGCAGACCTCTCAGCTCCCCAGCCCGCCCGCGGTGGGGGTCAGGGCCCCGGCGCGAGGACGAGGCTGACCCTGGCTGCCTGTCCCCGTCACCCCTGCAGGCGCTCCAGTGTGACGTCTCGGTGGAGGAGGACGACGGCCAGGAGTGGACGTTCACGCTCTACGGCTTCGACAACAGTGGCAAGGCCACCAGAGAGGTGACACTCTGCGTCTGCATCCCACGGTCCCTGGAAGGGCGCTGGCCGCAGACAGACAACGATGCCCGGGTCTCCACGATGGGGACAGGCTGAGCCCCTCCAGGGCGGCGGGAGAGGCTGGCACCCTTCATAGACGGGCTTGCGCGGGGCGGGAGGGGAGCCACCGCAGGACCCAGGTCACCGACAGAGCCGGCTGGAGTCCGTGTCCCCTCCTGCGCCCGGCTGGTGTCTCTGCGGTTCCTGACAGAGCCCTGCACGCCTGTCTCTGCCCCGGCCAGCAGCCCCTCCCCTCCGCAGGGTGGTGAGGGCCCCAGGGGTGCCCCTGGCGCTCTGCTCTGCTGGCTTGTGTGTCCAGGAGGGGCAAAGTGCCTCTTGAGAGGAAGCAGGCACGTAGGATGACTGAAATAAGTGTGTTTGTTTGAGTTAAAAGCAGAATCTGATAGTTTATCTGACTGCTAAGTCTTTTGAACATAGATTCGGTTTGAAATTTAAAAGGTCGGAAAGGTGTGATTGCAGCAGGGCTGCTGGCTCAGGTTGCGTGGTGCGTTCACAGGACTGAGGAAAGGCGTCTCAGATGAGCTGCCTCCTTTAGCTGGGCTCTGCTGGGATGCCGAGTGAATCAGGCAGGCAGCCTGGAGGTGGCAGCAGGCAGTGTGGGTGGGCGGTCCTCCCCCCGTCTGCCTGTGTCCGTGACGTCCGTGCCCGCCCTCAGGACATGTCCAGTCTGATGCACACGATCTACGAGGTCGTCGATGCCTCGGTCAACCACTCCTCGGGCAGAAGCAAGACCCTCCGGGTGAAGCTGACCGTCAGCCCTGAGCCCTCCAGCAAGAGGAAGGACGGTCCCCCCGCCAGCCAGGGTGAGGGCCTGGCTCCTGGGCTGCAGCAGCTCCCTGCTCAGATGCCCTGAAGACTCTGCTTAGACGTCAGCCCACCCCTCCTCGCAGGCAGGCTTCCTGCACCCCCTGCCCCCACACTGCATCTCCCCAGAGCTCCCACCCACCCTGCCGGGGGGTGTTAACTGTGTCTACTGTTCAGTGCCCCCATCACAGAAAAAGTCTCTATGGCCTCCTGAACATGGAAGGCGGGGCCTGGCACGGGCTCGAAGCTGTTTGTTCAGTGAAAGAATGAGTGCATGGGTGCCTGAGTGAGTGAGCGAACGAGTGAGTGAATGAATGAATGAGTGAGTGAACCAGTGGGTGATTGAATGAGTGAACGAGTGAGTGAGCGAATGAATGAGTGAACGAGTGGGTGAGAGAACGAGTGCCCACCTGCCTCTTTCAGACCGGGAGCCCACGCGATGCAGGATGGAGGGGGAGCTCCCCGAGGACCCCAGGGTGGCTGACAAGAGGCTGTCCACGCACATCAGGTGAGGGGCTGGCGTCCAGCTGTGCCCTCCTGAGATGCGAGCAGCCCAGCCACACTCCTGCGCCCACAGGCCTCAGGGGCTGTCCCCTTGGGGTGGCCCCCCAGGACGGGCACCTGGGCACAAAGGCCGGATGCGGCCAGGGAGCCCCGGTCCCTCCCTGCCATCGGGTGGGCGGCCGGCACTCGGGCTGGAGCTGGGCGCTTCCAGTGTCGTCTGAGAGGCCATGGGGCTTGAAGGGCAGCAGGCGTTCGGCCTCCAGACCCTCAGCCCAGCTGCTCCTGTGCCCTACGGCTCCACTCACTGGGGCAGCAGCCACGGAGCCCTAGCTGGCGTCCTAGGTGACACAAAGACAGCAGAGGACACTGGGTGGGACCGTGGTCCTGGGGTCCCCTTGGGCCCCTGCTTGTCATAGCGCCCACCCTTTCTGGGTGGGCGTGCTGCTCAGAGCATGAGAGAGCAAACCCTCGCCCCCCCACGCTCCACCAGGAGGCCCACCGCCGACCCCCACCCCTGCTCCGAGCGGGGGCCCTACTGTGTGGACGAGAGCACGGAGCGGAGGAACCACTACCTGGACCTGGCGGGAATCGAGAACTACGCATCTAAGTTCGGACCAGGTGGGTCCTGGAGACTGGGCCCCTGGCGCCAGGCCTGAGGGTTCCGGGTCCCTGCGGCGACCCCAGCTGGGGCCCCGAGTCCCAGAGTGGGCCGTTCAGGTGTGCGGGCAGGACCGGGTCCGGGTGGGACGTCCCAGGCCCTGCGAGGGGTCTCACGGGTGCTGTGTCTGCAGGGTCTCCCCCGGCGCAGGCCAGGCAGGAGCCCCCAGCCAGGGCCGCGCACCCGCAGGGCCGGTCCCGCTCCCAGGAGTCGGACGCGCACGCCGTGCACCATCGCCGCTGCCTGGGGCCGGCCGAGCCCGCCCTGCTGGCCGCGGAGCCCGTGCCGCGGGCCCTGGACCTGCCGCCCCGGCCGAAGGGGCCGGAGAGGCCGTTCCTGAGGTCCCCGCAGGGCTCGGGGCGGCCGCCCGGGGCCCCCAGTGGGGGCAGGCCCGGGAGAGCGTTCAGCTTTCATCCGCCGGCCCCCCAACCCCAGGCCCCGCCCCAGGACGGTCACCATGTCCCGCAGTCCCTGCCCCCGCCCTACGGCCACAGGCGCTGCCGGCAGAGGGGCCGGGAGGGCCACTCGCCGCTCAAGGCCGCACCAGGCCAGCCCGCGGCGCTGGAGCACGAGGCAGCGCGGGAGCTGCCGCCCGTGCTGCTGGGCGAGGCCTGCGCGGTGCCGGCGGTCCAGCGCCACGAGCACCACCACCACCACGAGCACCACCACCACCACCACCACCACCACCACCCGGCCTAGCGGCCCCGCCGGTGCTGGGGACCCACGCGGAGGAGCCTCCTCCCTCCTCGGCGAGGAGTGTCTCACGCCAGCGGCGTCCCCGTCCCGAAGCTTTCTGTGTCATCCATAAACACATTTGTACACTTGGACGCCTGCCCCTGCTCCTGCCGCGATACCAAAGCAAGGCCCACGGGGGCGAAGGGACCCTGCTCGGACGGCCTGGGCGTGTTTTCCTCTTGGAGCCCCGCTGGGGGCGCTTCTCCTGCGCGGCAGGGGGCGCGAGGCTTGTCACTGGCCCCGGGGGGCCGCGGGCTTTGTGGTTCCTGGGGCTCATCCACCCTGAACCGGGGAGGGGCGGCTCGGGGCAGTCGCTGCTCGGGGCCGCGTGTGCGAGGCCGGCACGGATCACGGGGAGAAGGGTGGCCCCGCGGGGGGCCAGGGAAGCGGCCGGAGTCCAGAAAGGCGGAGGTGAAAGCCAAGAGGAGGGGCGGCCAGGCAGGGCCACAGGCGGTGCCGCTAGCATCCTACGAGGACACAGACGTGGCCGGCGGGGCGAGGGAAGCGTGGGCGCCCCCGAGAACCGCACACGCGTGGACAGCTGGACAGGAGGCGGGCGGAAAACCTTGAGTGCCGGGGCACAGCCTCAGCTTTGGAAAAGCGCGATTCCCTTTGGGAGGCTGGGAAGAGGGCCGCAGGCGAGCAGGAAGCCTGGGTGTCCTGGAACCTCGGCCCGCGGATGCCCCCGAGGCAGGACGTGCCGCTGCTCCGTCTGAGGTGAGCAGCTTGTGAATTGGTGCAGCTCGTTTTGTATTTGCCTCCTTGGCGCTGTTTTTAAGGATACAGCAAAGTGGTGGTTGGTCTGTGAGTTATTCCCCAGTCATAATAAAAATACGTGCATTTTGTAACATGTCACACCTTGTTTTAAAGTGAGTTTTCAGTCGAATCGGTCTGATCCCCTGCACCAGCGTGTGGCCACGAGTGCAGACAGCTGGCCGCTCAGCCGGGACGGGCCCACGGTGCTCGGAGAGAGCACGTCCGTCGCTGTTCGTACGTTTGTAGAAGTAAAATTAACGCACACACAGCTCCGCATTTCTGCGTAACTCTTCCCCCACTTTACTGCTCTAAAAGAGCAAAATAAAGCCCTAAGCCTGAGGTTGGGTTCGTGCTGTGGGGACGCTCCACGCCTCTGTGGGGCTGCGCGGGCTGAGGCTCACGTGGAGATGCTGGCCCTTTGCGGATGCGCCCCCTCCACCTCCTCCCCCCCCTTCTAGGCGCCGTGTTCGTGGCTGCTTAAAAAATCCCTCCGGGCTTCCGAGTAGCTGGCGTCTGTGAGCTGCACCCGCATGCTTAGGGAGGCGCAGGCGTCCCATACCTCAGGGCTCCGGGGGTCTCAGAAGCAGACGCAGGCCGGGCCTGGCTGGCCCAGAGGCCAGCGGCCGGGTGTGGCCCCGCGCAGACGAGTCCACGTTCCGTTCTGTTGTCGTGAACCCAGCTCCATGTCACCTGCCCGTCGGCACCAAATGTTGGCCCCGACCCCAGTCCCTTCGTCTGTGTGCAGAGCTCCTGCACCCGGTCCCCACGTGAGGGGACTTGTAGTCCCAGCAGACCCATCCGGTCCTGCCACCGCCCACACCGCCCTCAGGCAGAGCTCGCTGGCCGGCCGGGAGTGTGGTGAGGCCTCAACTTCAGCCTGAGTCCAGACCCCGGTTTTAAAGACAAAATGTAACTGAAATGCCATTGAACGGACCAGAAGCTGAGTGTGTGTCTGCTGCCTGTGGATGCGTGGAGGAGAGAAGCCCACCCTCCCTGCCGCCAGTGCGGGTCCAGGACGGCTGAAAGGGACAGAGAAGCTGTTTGAGAGCAGCGACGAGAAAGATCGCTTATGAGCACACAGAGGGCGCCGTGTGGCCGTGGACACAGGAACTAAACGCCCACATGTGGAGAACAGCTCGTCTCTCGTGGACGCAGCGGCTTGACCTGGGGCGGGGCCCCGGGACCACATGCATCAGGGGAAGCAGCTGCCCTCCTGGAAGAAAGGCTGTGAGACAGAGATGGCCGGGGTCAGCGGAGCTGTCCAGCCTGCTGCCCGCTGGGCCTGGGCGGGGGTGACGGGGAGGAGGCCCCAGCGCCGAGTCCACCAGGGAAGCCTCGTGGTGACTGGGCAAGTACAGAGAGATGCCTTCTGTAACGGAAACAAAGAGCCTCGTTACTTATTTAAGTGTAGATCTGGCTACTGGACGATCCCCAAACTGGACCAACCTGAGTCTTACTTCCTAAGGAGGCCCTCCCGGAGAGTGTGTTGCCGGAGAAACCTGGCACGAGCGAAGGTCTTCGCGACACTAGGGGGCGTGGGCCCTCGGCTTGGCCACCCCACCTCCTGGTCCCCCGTCCGCGCGCCGGCCTCCCTCTTGCCCCCTTCCCGGGCCCGTGCTCTTGGCCGCTCCGCTCATGCGTGCGGCCCCTGCCGGCCCCCGAGCCCGGGAGTCTCTTTCCTCGTGTTCCTCTGAGCACAGACACAACGTGGTCACTTACGTCTCTGCACCCGGGGCACCTGGTAGTGGGACGAGGGAGGAGACCCTGGACCCCACTCCTGCTCCCAAGGCCACTCTCTGCCTCATTCCCTCGCTTCTGCCCTCAACCCTCGTGCTTCTCTGCACCTGAGATGAGCCCCGTGCGCCGACCCCGCGTGCCGGGCCGGGCTCGCCTGTGCCTGCTGCCCGCGGGCCCCGTTTCCGTCTGCTCCTGGGGGACCCACAGCTTGTCCGGGGACCAGGCTCTTCACGAGGGAGGCCCAGCGAGCATGGAGGGTGAGTGAGGGAATGAGCGGGTGGATGAGTGAGTGGACGCCGCCCGCCACCACCGGACACAGGACGGCTGCTGCCCAGTCTGAGCCTGGAAGGATGGGGTGGGCGGTGCCCGCCACTGGCCATCGTCCGAGAAGTGGGACCCAGGGCCTCCCATGGGCTCCGTGAGCCACACGCTCCCACCGTGCGTACGCCCACAGCACCTCTGTCAGGGTTGGGGGTGGCTGGGAGTCGCTGCCCCAGGGGGGGCCAACCAGGGACGAGCCGGCGCCCCCAGCTGCCTCTTCACCCTCCGAAGCGCCTGGCGCCGAGTCTGGCGGGGCTGCACCCCCACGGCGACCCCAGGCGCTCCAGGCTGCGGGTCCACGTGCACCGCGGCGAGGGCCTCGACCGCTCGGCGCCTCTGCAGACTCGGCGAACAGCAGGTGGGAGACACAGCAGGGCGGCCGGAGTTAGAGCCGCTGCTGGCGTCCACGGCGAGGGGGCAGCACGAGGGGGGCGCTGGGACGGAGCAGGGGTCGGACGTTGCCAGGGAAACCGGGGAGGCCCAGCCGCCAACACAGAGGTAGGGAGGCAGCACCGGGGCAGCGGCCGGGGAGGCTGAGGATTCACCACCTTCTTAGAACATTTCTCTTCACCCTAAACAGAGACCCCGTGCCCACCACGGGCCCCCAGTCTCCACCCCCGCCCCTGTGGCTGCACCGTCAGCCAGTCTGGCTCTGGCTCTGCCCACCCTGGACGTGTAACGGGAGCGTGACGGTCGTGCCCGGCATCCTTCTCACAGCAGAGTGTTCTCGAGGCCCAGCTGTACTGCAGCACTTCATCCGTCTCAGGACTGCGTTACACACCGTCACACGTGTGCACTGTGCTCGTCCACGTGCGTCAGCTGACAGGCACGTGCGCTGCTCTACAGCAGGGCGGTTGTGAGCGCTAGGAACCGGCGCTTCCACGTCTGCTCGGGCGTCCGTTCCTCTTGGCTTTGACGTCCAGGAGTGGAACTGCTGGGTCTCCTGGACCAGGGACCAGGGCCCCTGGTCACAGACTCTTTGCCGATTCCACGCTGATAGAAATTACAGGTGGAGTCGTGTCAGCCAGCAGCAGGATCTCACTGCTGTGCTGCACACCCAGCCGGGGGGGACGCGGGGCGGCTCCCCGTTGACAGCGGTTTGGTTTTTACTTCTTTCCGCCAATTCACGTGATGACTCTTTCGCCATCGGAGTGTGCTTTGGCTGATAGACCTGAAATAAAGTCCTCCAAGAAGGGGGGGGGAGCACCTCCAAACGTTTAATTTCTACGCTGAGCGAGTCACGGGAGATCCTTCAACATACTTAGATTTTATACAATTTTATTCTTCTACTAACAAAATCATACAAAGGACCTAAAAAAGAAAAACGTGAAATCAACTTTAAAATGGCTGCAGTTACGGTTACACAGTTGACAGTGTGGAAAGGATGCCCCGTGTAGACGGACACAGCAGGAAGCAGGTGGAGGGCACGGGCACCTCCGTTCCACGTGAGCCGGGGTCATGTGACTTAGGAGAGGGACTGGCGGGCCCCTCCCCAGATGCGCGAGGGGTCTGGAGGCCTAACTCGGCACTGACCCAAGACCCCCCCCTCCCCAGCCCAGCTGTGGCATTTGGCACACGCTGTGGCCGCCGAACGCTGCCCAGCCACCCCTCAGAAGCGTCTGGAAGCACATGCCTAGCCCCTGCCTGACCTGAAATCCATGCACCAGGCCGATTCCCTTGGGAGCCCACAGGAGCCAGAGAAGGCCAACGGCTGGTCTGTTTGGAGCCCCTTTCACAGAAGCTATCTCCTCAGGGTCAACTTTTATCACTGAGACTCCCCCAGGTGTTTAAATAAATAAATAAGCCATGGGGAAGTGAGGCACAAATTACTGCGACAATATACAATGGACGTGATCACGTGTGTAAAGTGCAAACAGTCCAGGATCATTGGAAGGTATCGTGTCAGTGCCCCCTCATGTCGCTGGGACCACCTGTCAGCGCCCTAAACACAGCTGGGACCACCGTCGGTGCCGGTGGGAGGGGACACACAGGCTCAGCTGACAGCCGGTTGCTGTAGCTGCTGACGTCACAGCCCTCCCGCGGCTGCAGCCTCGTCCCCTTTCTCCAGCGTGAAGTGTGGAAGCTGAGATCACAGGCAGGCGCACGTCAGATGCTCCAAGTGTGTGGCGCTCCCGGCTCCGAAGGCTCCCCCCTTTGCCTGCAGGTTCCTGGAGCATAAACGCAGGCGGACACCCAGCTGGGAAGCGCCGGGGCCTGAGCCCGGGCCCCTGAGGAGCCTGCACCCAGCTGCCGACGCTCCACCTCAGTCTGTGCGGCTTCTCGCGGGTCGGGGGGATCCGAGTGAACGTAACTGCACGACAGCCCGAAGATCCAACCCAGGGAAATCGATTCTAGAATCCAAGGGGCTTCCCACCTCCTCTGTCACCATGAGACGGCCAGCCACGTCCCAGGTCACGGCCAGCCTCGCCGGAGCGGGGGGGAAGGGGGGCACGAGGGCATCGCGCCTCCCCTCGGCCGTGAGGAAACCTTGAGTCACGTGCCGGCTCTTGGCCTGGACAGGAGAGCCCCCGGGGGCATCAGGTGCTGGTCCGCGAGCATCGCAGCGCCATCCGCACACCGCCGGGCACATCCCCGGTGCGGCCGAACGTTAGGAGTAGATGGTGACCACCTCCCGGCCGCTGCCCCTGACCAGGAGGACCCTGTTCAGCCCCTCAGTCAGGACCTCGAGGAACTCCATGTCTGGGGGCACCGAGTTAAGGACAAAGCCAACCCAACCAGGTGCGTGGCTGAAAGGGTGAACGGAGCACCTTCACCACCCAGGAGCCCACGGCCAGTTAGGCCTTGGCTGGAGAAAGAGACGAGGACGGGACAGGGAAGGCCGGGACCCAGGGCCTTCGGGGAGGAGACGGCCAGTGTGAGGGAAAGAGGAGCACTGACCCTGCCAAGGAGGAACCTGTCCACCCCCAAGACCCTGGATAGGCCGGGGAGTCCTGGTTACCACGAGGCACAGACCCGTGAAGCGTGTGGTCAGCCTGAGGCTCAGAACCCGGGACCAGGCTGCGTGCCTCCTCCCACCTCGTCCTGCCCCTGGGGGACCGACCTGTGACCCCGAGGCCAGGATGACAGCCTCGCGCCCCGCGGCTGACCCACGAGGGCTCCACCCGCCAGGGGGCTTCAGGGCACCTGGTGCCGGGAAGGGCTTGGGGATGGAGCCACGGCTCTGCCACGTCCTGGAGACGGGCAGGAAGGGACCCGGCCGGGTGGGAGCTCAGAGCCCGGCGCCGACGAGGACCCAGAGCCGGAGCTGCAGCAGGAAGGATCTGGGTCGGTCATGCGGTGACTCACCCGCCGGGTCGGTCTCTGAGGCCACGTGCTCCTCACACACCACCCTGATCCAGGGGCCACTGTGATCCTCGTGGAGGCCCCGGAAGGCCCCCTCCTCAGTCACGTGGCCACACTGCCCCTCGGCCCCACTGCTCACGCCCGAGGCGATCAGGGGCGACTCCTGGGGCTCCCCCGCCCAGCTGCCCTGGGGCCCCAGCAGCTCAAACGTGGGACAGAGAAGCACACTCGCCCGCTGGCTCGCGCCCCCTGCTGGCCACGAGGGGCCCAGGCAGCCGGCAGGAGCCGCCCGCTCGCAGCCTCTGCGTGCGTCTGCCCACAGCCCCGCGGGCGGCCCGGGGCAAAGCGGCTCTGGTCTGGGCCACCTGGGCTGGCCGCCCCGCCCGACGTCGAGGGCCCTGCGGCTCCTGACCCCTGGCCCGGGTGTCTCCGCTGAGCAGGAGAGGAGGGGGTGTTACCCTGCCGCGGCAGCGGTGCCCCGACGTGGGGGCGGCGCCCGGGAAAGGATACAGTTCTCGTCCCCCTGCCGGTTTCTGGGGGGGCCCGGCATGTTCAGCAGGACCAGCTGGGCATCCTGGGACTTGTCAAGGACGACGCCGTTGAGCTTCACGGCCGTGTGCATCCTCCGCACGTTGGACTGGTCCCTGTGGGAGGAAGACGGTCACTTGGCACCTCCAGCCGCGGTCCTGGGTGCCGGGCTCAGGCCCCACCCTGCCCGCTCCACTTCCGTCAGGAAGGGCGGGTGAAAACAGATCAGACCCGCCACCCGGAGCACCCCCGGCACGGCGGTTGCATGTGGAGGCCAAGATGACAGCCGGGCACGTCAGCTTCTGCTCCCCAAGCACTGCCCCTTGGGCGGGAGCAGCCCCTTCGACGGCACAGCGTGCACCTCCAGGTCACGGAGTGTCTCCCGTTGAGACCCCTGCCTGCAGCTGAGCCTGCCCTAAACGCTGCCCCTCGCTGCTTCCGACGCAGAGGGTGAGCGAGGAAGGGCCCAGCCCTCCGCCCGCTCTGGAGGCCCCAGGCCTGGAACAGAGCCAGAGGTGCCAGAGGCGCTGGCTGAGCGTGTCCGCCATGAGGCCCAGCCCCGGCTCCGTCCACCCGGCCGACGGCTGAAAGACGAGAGCCCCCGCCCTTGGAGACCCGGACCCTGTGCCCGTTGCTCACTGCCTGCCCGGTGCCCACACTCCTCGAAGCGGGCGGGGCATCCACTGCGCACCGGTGGTTCTCCAAGCGTCCCGGGCAACCAGGTCTGGCAGCAGCCCCCAAAGCAGGATCCCCAGGGAAGCAAGACTGGGGACACCAGCTGCGCAGGCACCTGTGCTTGTCCTCCCCCCTCCCCAGGTCCCTCCCCAGTGAGCTGGGTTCCGAGAAGCAGGGGGCAGACGCCCCGGCTGGGAAGACCCGCCTCACTGCACCAGCACCCCGCCTGCGCTGGGCGCTCCAGCACCACCGCCAACTCTGGGGCCGCACACAGGATACGCAGCTCAAAGGCCACCCGTGCCTCAGACATAAGAGGGACGGGCGGATGGGCAGACATACAGACAGAGGCCGCCACACAAGGGGTCAGGGAAAGGCCCCCAGGATGCATTCCAGGCCACACCCTTTGCTCAACGCAAGCCTTAAGCTAAATAAACCCAATTACAGCCTCCAATCACCAGGAGGGAAACAGGGAGACGGAGCCCTGCTTTCCTCTCTCCAATTTTATCCGGTGAAATTACAGCTTGGGTCTCCGTCCACAGCAGTCAGGGGTCTTTCGTTACAAGAACCGTGAATCAGGTGCCAGGATGGACCACAATTACCAGTGCGTTTGGGGACAAGGCGATCCCGGGAATGCGTGTGTGACACTGAAGGGCCTCTCAGGGTTAACAGTCTGAAAACACTTATAATCTTAAAATCAGGAGTTTGGGTCTGGACAGACCCGCAGCTCCAAGATGACAGGCCCCGTGGAGGCGAGAGAGGCGCAGACGTGGGGCGGGGCAGCCCGTGTGTCCAGGAAGTTAACGGAAACCTTCACTGCCTCCACAACCGGCCATGAGGCCACCAAATGGAAGCACGTGGCCATGTGCTGAGCCTGGAGAGGGGCTTCCCACACGGGGTCCTCTGAGGCTGGGAACTGCGGCTCGGGCGGGGGCCGCCCGGGGCGGAGGAAGGCTCCGTGGGGGCTAAGGTGGAAATCCAGACCCTTGGCTCCAGACGGAGACACGGAGGAGGCTGGCGAAACAGAGAGAGACGCCCACACGCCCGGGGGCCAGCGAATCCGCCGCAGGGCGCCCACCGTGGGGAGCTTTAGTTGGGCGCATGCCACTTGTGGGCCGACCTCCAACCTTCCGGGAGCCCCTCCAGCCCACCCCGAGGAGAAGCCAGATGGGAGTGGGGTTCCGTCTGCCGCTCGCACCCTGCGGACCCCCGCCAGGCGCACGCGGGGCACGGGCCCACGGCTCACCACGCCTTCTGGGGGGGACACGCACTCCTGTGTCCACGGGTTTGTTTTTGTCTTTTTAATTAGGAGGCTTTACTCGTGGGGCACTTCGAGGTCGTGAAAACACGGCAGGAAGTGCAGGACTCGGCCCAGCGTTCCCCGACTCATCTGCACGTTTTGCTCCCTCAGGGTGTGTTGCCCTCGGGTTTCGGGGCTGGAACAGGAAGTGCACCCCAAGTCCCGAGGCTCCACGGAGCACGCTGGCCGGGCTCCCACGGGAGGGACAGCAGTCGGAAAATCATGGGGGAACAAGGGGTGGACAGATGCACAGACAGACAGCAACCCCAGGCGGGCCCTGGAGGCCTGGCCCTAAGCCTTCAGGGGCCGGCCACGCAGAGGTTCATCCACATCCCTTCCCACGAGACTAAAGGTGGCAGCTTCCTATGGGGCAAAAAGGCACCCGGTGCTGGGCAGACAGGAGGAAACGCCGTCCCGGACGAGCTGAGATGAGGTCCGAACCCCCAGCCCCAAGGGATGTGGGTGAACGATCGCTACCAGCTACAGGCACAGCACACGCTCTGCTCCGCTGCAGAGCCGCTCGGGACCAACCTCCCTCCAACCTCAGCCCTCACGTGCTGCCCAGAGAGGGATTTGGGGGGTGCGCCCTGAGCCGCTCCAAACAGAGTGAGCAAACTAAACGGGCGAGCGCCACCTGCACACGGACATGCGCACGTGGCCCAGGCACATATACACGGACACGCACACACGGGCCAGACGCATATACAAGGACGTGCACACACACCCAGACACATACACGTGGCCCAGGCACATATACGTGAACACGCACACACACAGACATGCGCACACGGCCGAGGCACACGTACACGGACATGCGTACACACCTGCTGAGCACACATACTGGGACGTGCGTGCACACACAGAACTTGGCACACACACAGGGCCGAGCACGTATGCACGGACACATGCACATACACCGGGACGTGCGCACACATGTACTCACGGGCACACCCACACATGGGGCCCTGCACACACACAGGGCTGTGCACACACTCGGACATGCACACACGGTTCACGGGGGCTGTGCGTGCAGCGCATGCCAAGGCAACCACGTCTACGAGGTCCTGCGTAAAGGGAGTGACTTACAGGCTTCCCCATTCTCTACATGGAAGAAAAAACAGAGAGCACGTTACTTTAAGCGGAAACACGACACACGCTTTGAACCGCTACTCGGCTCATCCCCGCTGCCCCTCTCATCTGACTGTGGCCCTCCTCAAGCACACTGACCCCTCGGGCCCCCTCGGGCCCCCCAGGCCCTGCCGATGACTCAGGGCTCCAGGGCTCTGCTCCGCCACCGAAGACCCGGGAGATACTGTCCTAGTCTCGCACTCGGAACCCCTCCCCAGGTCCAGCCACGCCACCGACTGGCACCTGTGCCAGCCCTGGGGGCCCTCAGCTCAACAGCACGGCCAAGAGCCGAGGAGGGGGACGGGCCCCGGCCTGACGGGCAGCCTGGACGTCACCACGGGGGTTCAGGCCTGACCCCTAGGTGCTGGGACACCCACCAGGAACACTGACGGTGGCACCGCCGCCAACCCGCCACCCGCGTCCCCGCTGACTGGCGCTGGAAGGAGGCTGCGGCCCGGGGCCGGCTCCGGCCTCTCCGAGGCTGGATGTGCCCGCCGCTCCTCGCGGAGGCAAAGGGGCCCCTCGTGGCTGCGGGCTGCTGCGGGTGGACACTCACGGCTTCAGGCTGAAGAGGTCCTTGAACCCGGACATGCTGGTGTCCTTGTTCCGGTACTTCTCAGCGACCAGCTTCTCCTTCGTCCAGGTCATCTGCACCTTGTCCAGCGTGCACGGGGCCTGGGTCCTGGCGGCCACGGCAGAGTGGGAGGTGGTGTTCCTGTCGTGGATTAGCTGAGCCTGGAGGGAGAGCAGGACAGTGACCAGCCTTGCCACGACGGCAGGAACCCAGCCCGGGGGAGGGTGCGTGCACGGGGAGAGGAGCCGGCCAGCCCCGGGCCCCACACAGAGCACAGCCGACGGGGCCTGGGGACGTCTGGACCAGCCCTCCCAGGCCCCTCCTCCTGGGCTTCCAGACCAAACCCATCGTTACATTTCTGTCTCCTCCTGTCCCAACTCTGAAAGCCCCTGAGAAAGGACCTCTTCAGACGTGCTGACGGGAGATGTTGACATGCACGTCTCTGCACTGCACAGAGCCCCGCCCCCCGCACACACAGGCTCTGCCTCGACCTGCTCATCCATCCATCGATCCACCTGTCCATTCATCCGTCTGTCCATCCATCCTTCCCCTCACCCACCCACCCACCCACCCATCCGTCCATCCTTCCATCCATCCTTCCATCCATCCATCCTTCCCCTCACCCGTTCACCCCCCCCTCACTCGTCAACAGCAAAGGGGCTGTCAGGGAGCCCACATCCTTGGGGTGGGGCTGTGAGAGCCATGGAGTCTGGGGAAGGGGAGGTGCAGGGGGAAGGAGCTCCCACGTCACACGAGGTGCCCGGGAGCTGTATGCAAAGATGGCACTGACGACAGCTAGGAGCCGAAGGCCTGTGGGGTGAGGGGTCAGGGTCCCCAGGAAACCGCAGCGGCCTGTGTGGCGAGGGCGAAGGTCACTCAGGCAGGGACAGGGTTGGGCCGTGCAAGGCCGCGGGGACACGTGAGCCAGGACAAGGTTGGGAGGGGTGTAACGAGTTGGTGGCTGCTGGTTTGAGGATGGAGGGACAGGAGGAGGTGGCCGGTCGGGATATGATGTAAGAGAGGCGGGGCCGTGCACGAGCAGGACGGCCGGGGCCGGGCAGACACGGGCCCTGACCCCGGAGGCCTGTGAGGGCGTGACCTCGAGCCACGTGGCGAGGGGAGGTGGGGGCAGAAGCCGCGCCACCAGCTGTTCACAAAACCAGGTGTGGGGACAAAAGCTCGAGGAGGCCTCAGGGACACTGTCCTGGCAGTCACACGGGGTCCGGGAAAGGACAGGCCAGTGCGGCAGCGGGGGACACAGCCCACGCTGTCCAGGGGCCCAGCAGCACCCCCGTGTGGCCCCACGCACCTCCCGCTCCTGTTCCGTCTTGGACAGCTGCATCTGCTTCAGCATCTGCGACCTCTGCTCCATCACCAGCGTCCGCTCGTAGGTGAAGGCCGAGATGTCGTTCTCCACCTACAGGTTCCGAGGCACGGAAGCAGACGCGAGCACAGACTGATCACCACTCACCCCCCGTCCCCCAGCGAGCGTGCTGCGGGCCCGGGGGCCCCCGGGCCGCCCTCTGTGGCTCACAGCCCCGGCCCCGGCGTCCCCACCCCTACGCGTGACCGTGCAGGTCACGACTGAACGCCCTCCACCTGCCCCGGGACCCACATTCACTGACACACGAGACACCCACGAAAAGGCACCACAACCGTGGGCTCCGGACACAGGCCGGCCCACGCGCGCCCCACAGGACCGACCGTAACCCTCCCGCTGGCCCCGGAGCTCAGATCCCCCAGGAGGCGGCCAGCCCCGTGGTCAAGCCCGGTCCAGCCGGGTCCTCCTCCCGTGAACCCACGACCCAGTCCAGCCACGAGAAAAGCATCAGGCGAACCTAAACTGAGGGACTCACTACACATCGCCTGACCCTCCTTGAAGCTGTCGAGGTCACAGAAAAGGAAGGAAGGAACCCGAGCTGCCGTCACAGCCAGAGGACAGAGAAGATGCCGCGACGGCCCAGCAGGCCGGCCCTGGGCTGTAAGGGCCGTGGGGACCCTGCAGGTGAGAGCTGCGTCCGCCCAGTGCCCGGCTCCCTCACCATCTCCACCACCTCCACCTCGGCGCTGATGCGCAAGTGGTACAGGAATGTCTGCAAGTCCTTCTTCATCTGAATGCTGTTGTCGTGCACCTGGGCCACCGTGAAGATGCGCATCTGGCACCTCCTCCACACCTGAGGGGCGGGGGGCGGTCACTCCTGCCCGCTGTCCACTCCCTTCCCCAGTGGGGCCCCTCCCCCGTGTGGCCCCTCCCCATGAACCCGCTCCCCGTGTGGCCCCTCCCCCGTGACCCCCTCCCCGTGACCCCGCTCCCCGTGTGGCCCCTCCCCCGTGTGACCTCCCTCCCCCGTGTGACCCCCTCCCCATGACCCCGCTCCCCGTGTGACCTCCCTCCCCCATGTGACCCCCTCCCCATGACCCCCTCACCCGTGTGACCCCCTCCCCCATGTGACCCCCTCCCCATGACCCCGCTCCCCATGTGGCCCCTCCCCCGTGTGGCCCCCTCCCCATGACCCCGCTCCCCGTGTGGCCCCTCCCCCGTGACCCCCATGACCCCGCCCCCTACGCGACCCCGCTCCCTACGCGACCCCGCCCACACCTTGTGCTGGCGCAGCAGGAAAGGCAGCAGCATAAGCAGACCCCCGTCGTGCACGATCCACCACACGTCGATGTGCCCGTCGCTGAAGCGCTCCTGGTTTTGCGGAAACAGATCCACGTTCTTGGCCACCAGCAGGGCCTGCTGCGCCGCCGTGGTGTCCCGGACGGTGTCTGTGGAGAGGCGGGCAGGTCACGGGGTCACAGGCCCACCCAGCAGAACCGAGCGGCCTGGACTCACCAGCGGGACGGGGGCAGGGGAGCCCGGGGTCCCCACCAAGCCCCTCGTGGGGCACGCCCCCCCATCACTCTGCGGCCCAGCCGGGGCGCCCCCGGGAACCGCCCCATGGGGGCAAGGCCAGGGAGAGGGGATCCCGTCACGCGGCTTCCGAACGGCCCGACCCACCAACGAAGTTCTTCCAGGAGAAGGGGCTGTCTTCCCGCTTCCAGGCCTCGGGCCAGGCCATGAGCACCGTGTTATGCTTCATGCCCCCCAGGCCAGCCGACTGGATCAGGTGGGACATGCCGTCCCGAAGGTTGGACGACACCACCAGCTGGCAGAAGCCCTTGGCCTTCTCGGCGCCCATCAGGGCCCGGATGTTCTGCAGACACAGGCGGGTCGGGCTTGGGGTGAGGGGTGGGCTGGGGGCAGCAGGTCCCAGCACACACCCGCCTACTACACGGGGCCGGGCGGGCCCCAGGTGGGCTCACAGCCTCACGCGTGGGGGCCAGAGGCTCAGCGGGCGCCCCTCGGTACCCGAAGTCGAGGCCAGGGCCCGGCGCTCTCGGGCACTGCCTGCGTGTGCACGTGAGCACCAGTGCACACACGCGTGCGTGCCCACAGGAGAGCGGGGTCACAGGCCACCCCCTACTGCACATGGACACCCTGGCCCTCACTCCTAGCTTGCGGGAACCTTGGTCAGGAAGCATCAAACCACACAGCTCTTCCTAGAAGGCGGTGGTGCGGGAGTGAAGTGCCCGGCGGGTGCACTGCTGCCCCTCCGCCACGTGCCACGCGTCCGACTGGGGCAGCTCCGCGTCACAGCGCAGCCCGGCACACTGTGACCACGGCAGGCCTCCTGTCGAGGTAGCGCCACCTGTGCAGCGGGTCCTCTGCCGGCCGTGCCGACTGGCCCTCGGGGGCCTGGCTTGGGGGTGGGGCCTCAAGCCACAGGGAAGCACTGCCGGCCGACACCAAATGGAACTGCCCCCTGGAGTCCAACCCCCCCGGCTCCTCCAACCTGTGCCTCCCCGGCTGGGACGTGTCCCCCGTGCAGGTCCCGCAATGCACTTTGGAACGTGGACTGCTTATCTCCGAGTCGCACAGGCTGTGGGCAGAGGGGTTCTGCCCCAGGATGGACTCCACTCAGAACCTCACCCACACCTGAGCCAGGTGATTTAGAAGACGAGATTTGGGACCTTTGAACTGCGGGTACGTAGACGAAATTCCTCACTTACTTGACGTTGTAAGGGGTTGAGACTTGGGAGGATGCAGTGATGAGATAACATACTTTGCACATCAGGCAGGTGTGCATTCTGGGGGCCAGAAGACAGACCACAGTGGGTTGATGGTGGCCCCCAAAAGATACACCCACCTCCTAATCCTGAGAACCTGTGAATGTGGCCTTATTGGAAAAAAGTCTTTGCTGATGTAATTAAGTTAAGGGTCTTGACGTGAAACCTCCTGGATTATCCAGGTGGTCCCAAATCCAATGTCAGGGACAGGAGAGAAGGCAGACACAGAGAAGCCATGTAAAGACAGAGGTGGAGGGCTTCCCTGGTGGCGCAGTGGTTGGGAGTCCGCCTGCAGATGCAGGGGGCGTGGGTTCGTGCCCCGGTCCAGGAGGATACCGCGTGCCGTGGAGTAGCTGCGCCCGTGGGCCGTGGCTGCTGAGCCTGCGCGTCTGGAGCCTGTGCTCCGCAACGGGAGAGGCCACAACAGTGAGAGGCACGCGTACCGCAAAAAATAAAACAAAAACAAAACAAAACAAAACAAGACAGAGGTGGAGACCGAAGGGACGTGGCCAGGAGCCCAGGGACACCTGGAGCCCCGGGAGCTGGACGAGGCAGGAAGGACCCTCCCCTGGAGCTCAGGAGGGAGCTTGGCCCTGGGGCACCTCGATGTGTGACTTTTGGCCTCAGAGCGCAGACAGAGTGAATCTTGGCTGTTCTAAGCCCCTGTTGCTGATACTTGGGATGGACGCCCCAGGACCTCATATGGAAGGTTGGAGCCACGTCCCCCCTCGACCACCCGGACTTGAGCCACCAGGTCAAAGGGCTGCTGGCTCAAGAAGGAAGAGTCCAAACAGGTGCGTGGATGTGACCCAGGGCTGCCGTGGTGCAGCCGCAGTGCAGTTCAGGGATCCCTGGACCCACGCTTCCTGGAGACCAGAGGCCAGGGGCTCAGCCCCATCAGGACACGGTCGCTCAAGGGGCTTAAAGGTCGCATGCTCTAGCTTTGAGACCAACAGCTTCTCAGGTCACTGGTGGAAATGCTGACCTGATGCTATGGCTTCAGGGAGACACAGCGGGGTTTTGTGGTTCTTCTGTCCTGCTGCTGGAAAGCCCACTCCGCGGCCTTGTGAGGTGTCGGCGCCCCCGCTACCCTGGCCTCGCGGGAACTTCGAGGGCCCAGCGGTATCTTCGGGGCCTCGGGCACTACCTCCACACCCAGCTCCTGGGGCCCTGAGGACCAGGCCCTGTGGGACCTCAAAGTCAACGTGTGAGCCCTTCCCTGCCCCACAGAAGACCAGCCTCGTTCACGCCCCCGGGAAGGGGAGTGCAGAGCACGGCCTCTCCCACAACCCGGCCAGCGCGTCTCAGCTGCTGAGCCATCTGACGTGAGCTGCTCAATCCCCCTAACCCAGCAGGAACCCAGAGGGCTCTCCCCTCACGAGGCCTCTGCTTCCGCGGCGGGACACACGCTGAAAAACTCGAGGAAGGTCCAAGTGCACTGCCCGGTCTTCGACCTACAAAACCGGGTGGGTGCCCAGTGACCCTCCAGCGGGTGAGATGCTGTGGGCTGCACCCGACTGCAGCATCCCTGGGGTCCTCACCCTCTGAGACCCCGTGAGTGCCTCCACCCAGCCCCTCCCCTCGGGAACACACTTGGCCCTGAGCTGCATCCGTGCCGGACATCTGGGGCGAAACCCCGCTGTGCCGTCCTCTTCCCATGGGAGCAACGGGACAGAGCCCTCCCAGTAAGAGACGCGGCAGAGAGGGGCCTGGGGTCCCCCTGTTCCCGGCCACACGGACCGGCCTTTACGTAAACTACCCGGCAGACCAGAACTGGAACCTGGCTCAGAGCCTCAGGGGCACGGCACCAGGAAGGGAGGCTCTAACCCCAAGAATCCATCCTAAGAGCAACCCCCGTGGACTACATCTAAGCGGTGCTCACACCACACTTCCTGACACCAAGGCAATGGGAACCACCTCCGTCCCCAGGACAGCAATTCCACGGAATAAAACTCAGAGCACGTCCACGAAACAAACACTGTGCGGCCGTCATAAACAAAACAAGCACCCGGCCGACTGGAGAAGCAACAGTTCAAAGCAGAGTAAGTGTGTGAAACGGTATTTCTGCGGGATCGTCTGTTTAAAACAAACCAACAGGAGAAAGTCCAAAAGGACACATACCGGGCTATGACGTTCTTGTCTGGAAAGAGGGCTGTGAACCCAGCCGAGTCAGTGCCATTCCAGGCAGGGGCCCGGAGCCTTCAACCCCCCGCTCGGTGCTGGAGCCCACCTCCCCAGCCCCACTGTGCCCCCGCCCATCCCCAGAGACGCTGGGAGGACAAGAGGACCCGTGAGTGTGAGAGAGGGAAAACGCTCCATCAGCGCCTGGGCAACGTCGCAACGAGAGCTGGGACCTTCCCACCCTCGGACACGGGTCTAGAGCTTCTTCACACCGACGCAGGGAGCTGTCGAGAAGGCCGAGGCGCCAGCACAAGGAGGCTGTCCCACCAGCGAGAATGACACACCACGTCTACACCCAGGGTCACGGCCACGACCCCGGCATCTACACCCAGGGTCACGGCCATGACCCCGGCATCTACACCCAGGATCACGGCCACAACCCTGGTGTCTACACCCATGGCTCACAGATGGCCAAGGTCACCAAAGAAAATGTGTGAGATCACCCAGGGAACTGTAACCCCTAAGGGTTGGGCAGGGGAAAAGCAGTCCAAGAGTGAATGAAACTGGAATGCCAGACAGGGAGGATACAATTCTCAGACAACCCTGGCATCTACACCCACGGCTCACAACCAAAACTGGCATCTACACCCAGGGTCACAGCCATGACTCCAGCGTCTACAGACAGGATCACGGCCACAACCCCCGCGTCTACACCTGGGATCGCAGCCACAGCGCCGGCGTCTACACCCCCAGCCAACACCAACAACTACCGCGTTAAAGCTCTGGGTCACGACGATGCTGAGAGAATGGCTGGTGCCGCTGGCTGCCAGGGCGGGTCCCCAGGGGCCGGCTGTCCGGCCAACCAAGGAAGGGGCTGTCGACGCCTCGGGCTACACAGGCCACGACCCCCTCCAAGCAGCCGTGCCTCCCCCAGGTGCTCTGGAGACCTCTGGGCGCAGCCCGGTTTACAGACGCCTGGACAGCAGGGCTGACCCGGATGCCCGGGCACAGCGGGCAACCCTGACGTGGGGACGGCTGACGAAGGACCCACCCGAGAGCAAGACCCCGACGCCCCAGCCAGACAGGAGCCGCCCGAGGCCGGCAGGCTGGACGCGGCCTGTGGACGGCCGGGCGTGGTAGGGCTGCTGTGCGAATCGCCTCCTGTTTCAGAGACAGACACGCGGGGTCTGGGGTGAAAAGAGTGAGTGGTGGGCCGGTGTTGACACTCCCGGGGTGGGGCGGGCAGGTAGAGGTGACAGGACGTGGGCCACGCTGGGACGGCCACGTGGTACATCTGCTGTTTCTACATGTCTGAAATTGCCCACGAGACGGGGTTTGAGGCTCAGGCACTGGGGCTGCCCCGGACCGAGATCAGAGGTCGCAGTGGCACCAGCTGAGCATCCGAGTCAGGGTGACGGAGGCCTGGCCTGGGTGCCCGTGACCCGCCGCCCCCTCTCTGGTCCGTGGAGCCTCTGGACGGGCTGACCCGGCAGCACAGGCCCCAAACGTGGGAGCAGATGCGACAGGTGTGGGGCCCGCCTGTCGGGAGACCTGCCCCGAGGCTGCTCTCAACAGCCCGGAGCCCCTCTGCCGTCTTGAGGTCCTGGGGCCACGCACGTCACACTCTCCTCTGCAGGTTTCCCTCCTGCTGGTTTCAAACTGAGAAAGTGCCACCCAGGTTGAGACAGGACGCAGCGCGACACGCAGGGCTGCGCTCGGGCGCACGGCTGGAAACGCGACGGCGCGGCCCCGCCGCCCCCCCCCCCCCCGGCGCCTGGCCCACCTCTTCGGCTTGCCGGGCCTCCACGTGCTGGTCCAGGAAGGTGCCCTCTAGCACGGAGCCCACGATGGTCAGGCCCTTGCCGGCCTTGAGCTGCGAGGTGAAGGACAGCAGGCGGGGGTGCTTCACGCACTGCTCGGCGTTCAGGTTCACCAGCACCAGCACCTGCGGCCTGCCGGGGCGGGGGGCAGGGAGCTGTCACCACGGCGACTCGCCCCCACTCTCACGCCAGGTGAGCTGCGTGAGCCCCCTCCCGGGCCACGTGCCCCAGGCTCCCTGCTGGGCAGCGGGCTTTCCGTGCAGCTAAGCCTCGGGTTCTGCAGGGGCAGCCTCCCCTCCCTCCTCCCAGAGGCGAGAAGACCGTCAGCGCCCTCCATCCACGGCAGGCCCCCGGGTGGGTCAGCTCGCCGCCCTCATCCCCCTCCACCCCCGATGCATGACCAGCGGGCGCTGAGACCCGAGCTGACCAGCCCAGGCTGACGCAGGGACAAAGGTGCTAACAGCTTCCTTGACAACCGTCTCCTGACGGAGGGGGGGGGGGTGGGCACCGTCTTCTCTCTGCAGCCTGCTTTTAGGAACAGGCATCCGTGGGGTCAGAGGGCATGGGGACACTCACCTCCAGTTCTTGGTGTGGAGGGGGCCGTGCTCCACGTGCAGCAGGGCGTAGCGGGCGGCGTTCAGCGACAGCCCCCGGATGCCGTCGCCCCACTCCTTCTCGGCCCTGCGGTGGGGGTGCAGTGGTGAGGCCCCGCCCACAGCGCACCCAGGTGGCCACTCAGGGCCTCTCGGCGCTCCTGTGACAGAGGAGGGGGCTCCCCAGAACGGGCGGGAGTACGAAGCAGCAGGACATGGGGAGGGGCACCTGATGGCACGGGGAGGGTGGCGGCGGCACTGGCACCCACGCAGGATCTCAGAGTCGGGGCCATCGATGGGGCAGAGGAAGGAGAGGACGTGGGGTGGGGGGGGGACTCTGACTCACAGGCCGTGGCCCGGCTCACCAGCAGGAGTGGTCACGGCCCCCAGACCCTCCTTCCAAGCCACCCTGCAAGAGCTGGGAGGGACTTCAGGCAGTGTCCCTGGAGGCCCTCCCACCCCCCGTGCCCTGAGAAGCCCACCCCATGTCCCACCTCCCCAGGGCCTCGCCCCCTGGAGGGGTCCAGGGGGTCCAGGGGAAATGCCCCAGTGACGGACCAGGGGCTCTGAGATGCACTTAACCTGCCCACCGCTTCGGTTTTTTACGGTGTACCTTTCAGAAACGTCTATTTCTGAAAATCCATTGCACGTCAGTGCTACCGTTAAATAGATTTCAAAGTTTACAAGGAGCACTGCTAGAAAAGTACGTTACACTTACACACAGATACACGTAGATAAACCTAACGAAACGTCGTAACAAACGACGTCAATTAGAAAGAGTAAACGTGGCCATCCACTGGTTAGGAGCTACAGGCAGAAATCCACGCAGCCCCCCGCAGGAGGCACGGGCTTTGACCCCTCCGCCGCTAGAGGCCCCTGAGCCCTCACCCGGGAGAGGGGCCGGCAGCAGCTCACCCACGGTACTCGATGTACTTGTAGATGCAGCCGGCAATGAGCATGGCACAGAGCGCGTAGTACCAAGAGCAGATGAACATCAGGGCGAAGCACAGGCTCATGCCCAGGAAGGAGAGCGTCCTGGGGGACACGCAGCTCAGAGGGGGCCCACCTCACCGCCCGGACCCCCAGGCCGGCACCTGAGCAGCCGCCTCGGGCCCCAGCAGAACCCTGGCTTTGGTCTCGTCAAGAGCACAGCAAGGATGCTGGGACCGGCTTCTCCACCCGGACCATCCCAAGGGCTGAAACGGCCCCGAGGCGCCTACAAGAGACCCGGCTCGGAGACCGGGCCGGTCCCACGAAGGCTAGCCAGGGACCCGGGTGGCAGCTGGCCCCCAAGACGCACCGCGTGCCCCAGAGGAGGGAGGGGACCGGGCTCCCCACGGCCACTCACCAGTGGTAATACTTGAAGCGCGGGCGCCAGTTGGGCGTGCGCAACAGGGTCTGCAGGGCGCAGGCCAGGTTCACGAACATGTAGCACATGAGGAAAAACCTGGGGACGTGAACAGCGGCGTGAGGGGCGGGCCAGGTCCCGCAGGGTCCCGCTGAGCTGCCTGAGCCCCCTTGCCCACATCGCGGTCCCCTCCCGTGGGGTCCGCCTGCCCCGTCACCCACCACCTGGCCCCCTCCTCTGCCCTATGCCCTCCCGTCTGCCGTCCCGAGCAGGGGCCTCACGTCCCAAGGGTGGCTGCCAACGGGGCCAGTGGCCACTCACATGGAGAGAATGGGGGCCACACTGTCCAGAGAGGCGATGAGGATGCCGGTCTCACAGATCAGGGCCGTCAGCAGCAGGGCCCACGTGGGCTCCCCGTTGGCCTTCCCGTGGCCAAACACCTGCCAGGAGAAAGGCAGGTGGGCTGGGGCCACGGGCAGTTGGCCGCGGCGGGCGTAGGACGCAGGAGAAAGAGCTCGTGTTCAGGCGAGAAGCCGAGCTAGCCGGGTCCAACCCAAAAGCGGTCTCGGAGTTGCGGCAGAAACAGAGACGGACTTTTCACGACATGGCCTGGACCTCACCCAGCCACGTCCAGGAAGAAAGCCCGACACCCAGAGGGCAGACGGCGGCCCAGGTACCGTCAGACCCCAGACGCCCTCATCGAGCGCAGGCAAGGAGGCGACACCCTCGAGCACTGGACGGGGCTCTCCCCACGGCACACACCCGCTGGGAGGATTCTGTGAGGGCCCGGCTGCAGGCCCTGGGTCCTGGAGCACAGCCCTGCGGGAGGGCAGGGCTCAGGAGGCTTTCCCACCAGCTTTCCCCCTGCGCGGCAGTCCTGAGAAGGGAAATTCAGAACATGCAGCAGACACAGGGTGGAACAGAAATGCAGGCCTCGGGGTGGGCTACCAGTCTGGAGGTGGGGATGTGGGTCCCACCATCTTCAACCGTAAACATCATGCTCCCGGGCAGGATCTCTGGCCCCTCCTGACGCACTCCTTCCGGGGTGGGGGAGTGGGGGGGCGGTTCCCGCTCTCAGCAGCGGGCTCACCTGAAGGAAAGGGATGATGCCGTCCCGGGCGATGGCCTGCAGCAGGCGTGGGGCCCCCGTCAGGCTCTGCAGGCCAGCCCCACAGGTGGAGAAGAAGGACCCAATGACGATGACCCAGGGGGACGGCCAGGCCAGCATGCCAATGACGAGGTTCCCCTGCAGGGCCTCCCCGAACCTGGAGGGGCGGCGAGCTTTCAGACACGAGCTGGAGACAGAAACCTCCTCCCACCTGCTGAGTGGGAACGGCCTCTCCCGGGAGCTCCCGCACCCCAGCTCTACCGGGGTCTGAGGTCACTGTGCGGGCCCCCAGCTCCAGGCTTGAGCGGGAGACAGATGCACAGATCAGACCCCAACACGTGGCCACAGGGCCACCTGCGACAAAGCTAGAAATCCTGGGGTTCTCAAACTCAAAGCTAAAATCACCTTCGAGAAAACCAGCCCTGGCCCCAGGAGTTCCCAGAAGCCATAAATGAAACGTACTTATCCCGTAAGATCACGCCTTCGATGCAAGCCCCGAAGAGCACAATGCAGGACAGGTCTGCGGCTCGGGTCAAGGACGTGGCGGGCACGATGCAGTAGCTGAACCAGCCCTGGACCGACCCCACACCCTGCCCACCCCGCCCTGGGCCCCGGGCCATGTCCTTGCTCTGGGGACCTCAGGTCAGTCACGATGGGCCTGGCCTGCAGGGTGACCACCACAGGCACCAGGGTGGAGACCTCGCCGGCTGGAAAGGGATGAGCTCAGTGAGAAAGGCTCCGCTGGCACCTCAAAGCCAGTGAGCCCACCTGACAAGACCGTGACGTGAGCACACGCGTGGCTACACGTTAGTGACACGTCACAGTGTGGTTACTACGCGTGGTTCTCGGACAAAGCCATGTTCTACCACCAGCCCAGGCTGGCGTCCAGGAGTCTGTGTTTATTTTCCTAAGTCAGGCCAACGCCAGCCCAGCCCCCTCTGAGAACGGGTGTTGGGCCAGAACTACCCAAAGCAGGGAGGCCCGCCCGGAGGCACAGGGGCCCGGCAGTGAGTGGAGAAGGGCACAGAGCCGTCCGGCCCTCAGCACCCGGCCCCCACGCTCGACCCCCCAAAGATACAAATGAAAGACGTGGTCACGATGGCCAGAATGGTTCCAGTGGGGATGGACTTCTGGGCGTCCTTGAGGTCCCCGGACCGGTTAGAGCCCGCCATGATGCCTACGGAGATGGAGGGAGAACTGATGGGTCACAGGGACTGATGGCGCCTGGGAGATGCCACCCGCCTGCCCGCCCACCCTGGCCCATCTGGGGCAGAGTCAGAACGGGCCTGGGACTTCCTCACGACGCAAAGGAGAGACCCGCAGCCTGCACGCCGGGCCTCACAGAGCCAGGCTGGACCTCTCTTCACGTCTCGGGCAGGCTGCTGCAGGGCACGTGGACAGGTGCCCCAATGTCCCCCACGCTCTCCACGGGGACAGCCAGCCCAGATGTGAAGTAAGTCACGGTGGAGGCTAGGGCACGGCTCATCCCAGACACTCGCCACGGACGCCAAGACCAGACCTGGCCTCCGAGTGCATGGGCCCCGACCGCATCCCCACTGTGATCTCTGTTGATCCCCGTGGCCGGGAGTGAGAAACTCCCTGGAGAGGGAGGCCAAGTGCTGACTCACTTCCGGGGCCAGGCCTGGGTCA
Organism: Orcinus orca; assembly: GCF_937001465.1. Classification (NCBI taxonomy): domain Eukaryota; kingdom Metazoa; phylum Chordata; class Mammalia; order Artiodactyla; family Delphinidae; genus Orcinus; species Orcinus orca. Next base: position 184,490,985 of record NC_064561.1, on the reverse strand, counting down.
GAGCGTAGCTCAGCCTCAGCACAGACTCCTCGCTGGCCTCAACCCTCCTCCTTCCCACGCGGTGACTGGCCACCGCCACCTCTGCGGCCGCCGCCCCCCACCCCACACCGGTCACTCCACCTGGCACATAAAGTGTAAGTGATTCCTACTGGGATCAAAGAAAATCCAGGTGGCGGCAGGTTCGCTCGACACCTGTGATCCTGTCCCAGGCGTGGCCTATGCGCCAGCACAGAGCCCGTGGGCGTGCCACGGGGCGTGAAAAGACCCACATCCACAGAGGAGGTGTCCCCACCCTGATCACTGACAGCGGGGGGACAGGAGTACAGGAGAAAGACCCCCCAGGGGCCAGATCCACAACCCCCCACGCCCGTCCAGGTGGCGCCGTGACCCCGCCTTCGCGGGGAGGGACCTGCCCCAGCTCCGGGCCTCGGGGAAGGCGGAGGTGAAGTTCGGCGCGGGGCAAGCAGCCCCTGGCAGGCCAGCCTCCCGGAGCGTGGGGACAGGCCAGAGTGGGGGCCAGGCGCGAGGATGGCCCCGGGCCCCTCGGTCGGCCAGCGCCAGCCTGGGGGGCCGGGGCTCCACTGTGCTGCGCCAGGCTGAGGAGCCCCCAGGAGCAGGTGTGCGCCCACGGGTGCGTGTGTGAGCGTGCGGACTAGTGTGTGTGTGTGTGTGCACGTGTGGGGGACTGTGCACCGGGGCCCTCCGGGGGCTCAGCAGACCCTTTTATAAGGACACGGACGCTGCAGTTCCCGGCCTCTGACGGCCCTCGGGTCCACTGCTAAGGGTCAAGGTCGCAGGGCCACTCCGAATAACCTGGCTCTCTCACAAGAACACGGACAAGCCCCTTGACGCCCATAGCTCCTGAGCCCCCGGCTCAGACACGTGGGGAACGGAGACCCCGAAGCTCATCTTTGAGCCAAAAGGAAAAGAAAGACGGGGCGGGGGTGGGCGCGTTAGAGCCGACGGGGCCCTGACCCGCCGGGAGCACCGCGGCCTCACCGGTCACGGAGGGGAAGTAGATGCCGACCAGCATGGTGAAGTAGGTCGTGATGTCGGTGAGCACGTAGGGCAGCCCGCCCGCCCTACTCTCCTCCGGCACAGGCACCGAGGGCACGCCCTTCTTCTCCACAAACACCCCCTTCTCCGCGTAGGCACTCCACAGGTTATCTGCGGGGGGAACAGGCGCGTCACGAGACTCCACACCTGCCATCAGGGCTCCGGCATCGGGTGCCCATCCCCACCCCAGCCTCCAACTTCACACCAGGACAAGGACGACTGACCCGGAGAAACTGCCTTCTAAGAAAACCATCCTCTCCTGATCTCTGAATGAAAAATTTTGGTCCTTAAGTCAAGTCTGATGAAAAAACTTACCTCGTACCCCTGACGAGCTGCGTGAGGGACCCCACCCGTTAATTATTTCCCTTATCGACATGCGAATCCCCCGTGCCTGCCACTTTGCAATTCTAAAGATAAAGGGTCAACTCTGAAGCCCTTACCTGTTGCCTGCAAGATTCGCCTGGCGTCTACGGCTCTGGGGAGAATCAGCCCAGAGGGACCCCAATGGGCCAGCAGCTGGGGGCGGGGTGACGTGGCCACAGGTTGGGCGGAAGGACAGGACCCAAGGGACCAGGCTCAGAAGGCCCGGCCCCGGCGGAGACCCGCCGGACGCTCACCCAGGAGGACGCCGCTGACCACACCGGGGATGCCCTGGACCTCCGTGACGTTGTTCTGGGCGAAGTACTGGTCGCAGGAGATGCTGGCCGTGGAGCCGTTGCAGAAGAGGCCCCAGAGCGCAGTGGTCACCGAGCCATTGCTGGTGGCGTGGACTTTGGCACAGACGTCGAAGCTACGTCGGGACAGCGTGCGGTTCCCCAGCAGACAGACCCTGGGCGGGAGCAGGTGGTGAGACGCCTCGCCCACCACTCTTCTCCGTAACCGAGTGGAGTTCGCAGGTCCCTCGTGAGGCGCTTCAGACCCCCGCCACTCAGGGCGACAAGGGCATTCGCGTGAGGGACCGGCCCTCGGCAGGTTTCCGGCAGCACCGGGCCCCAGTCCGTCCTGCCGCCCTCCGCTCTGGGGCGCCTGACGCGGAGTGAATGGCCCGCGTGGCGTGTCCACGTGCGCAGAGCGGCCGCCCCCACCCCGGGCTCCTCCTGGCTCAGCCCAGTGGGGCCGCACGGGGGCTCGCGCGCTCGCTCTGGAGCTACCCCGTTCCGCACGGCATCCTCTCCCGGCAGGGGACAAGAGAAGACCCTGCTCAGGGGCTTCCATGAGGACAGGGCCATGGCCGGGAGGAGCTCGGTGCTGCTGGAGTCACCAGGCCTGTCCTGTCCTCGCAGACAGCACGGCCACGAGAGCACCATGACCTGTTCGCCCTCGACCTGGCCAGAGTGGGGACGTCTGCGGGCACAGGGCGCCATGCCCAGCCCAGCCAACGTGGTCAGCGGTTAAGGCCCGGGCCACAGACTGGGCCGGAAGCCGGCCCGGAGCCAGGCGGAGGACTCACGGGATGTCAGGTGGGTCGAAGGCGGTCTTGACGACGCCGGCATAGATGGCAAGGATGGACAGCACGACGCAGGCCAGGAACACCAGGGCCAACTTGTTGACGTACTTGACGCCCACGAAGACCACCGTGGCCATGAGGGCCAGCGTGCAGGTCCCGTACACACGCATGTTGTGCAGCAGGGCTGTGGCCTCGCCGCCCGCCCCCTCAGCCCGCACGATGGCCGCGCTGGGGGAGATGTAGGTCTGCAGGGCAAAGCGCGGTCACCCACCCCTTCCCAAGATGACCGCACGGGAGCGCGGGGCCAGGCGCGCCCCTGCACCTCCCAACGGGCCCTCTCTGAGGGGGCGCGGCACCGGGCTCCCCCCGCCCCGTGAGCCTCCACGCCAGCAGACGCCTCTGGGACACACCCTCAGGTCGCGCATCTGCGGCCTGGACAAGGGAACCCGCACGAAACATTGCACTTACCAAAAAAATCTCAATGGTCCCCAAAATGTACATGGCCCCCGCGAACGTGGTGCCCAGGTAGAAGCAGAGGCCTACGGCGCCCCCGAACTCCGGCCCCAGAGACCGCGATATCATGTAGTAGGAGCCGCCCGCTGCAAACACGCCAAACGGGAGCAGCGGGTTACGGACCTGCCGCCGACCGCGAGCACAGGCCTCCCGGGGCAGACGGCCTCGTCCACGGGGTGGGGAGCCCGGCCGCGAGGGTGGGGACACGCGCCTGAGTCCACGGGCGCCCTCCCCCTGCTGGCGGCCGTCTTCGGAAGCTGTGACTAAAGGAGGGCGAGCCACAGTCAGGGGCCTGGACCCCGACGGCCGTGCCCGTACGAGGCCTGCGGCTGACATCACACCCGAAACCTCGACTCAGCTTTCACCAAGAAGATTTAAAATACCAAGAGCTCTTCAGTCATCCTCTGTGTGTCACACCTACAGACACAGTGACACCCACGGCCTCGCCAGCCTGTCCCCGGTCGTCCTGTCGGCCGGCTGAGACCCCACTCGGACACTGACCAGGGACCGTGCGTGACACTGGGCACCTGGAGGACACCTCAGGGTGCAGCCCCCCCCCCAAAGAGCAAGTAGTGGACAGCGTGAACGCGACAAGAAAATCCCTGGAGGCATTTACGTAGATTCCCCGAGGAGAACCCCAATTTCTCAGGGACCCCAAGTGCACGGGCAGGCTCTGGGGGACGAGCCGCAGGGGTCACCCCTCCCTGGCCTTAGAAAAGCCCCACTGTGCCCTCGATGGGGGGGGCACGCCGGGGGGAGCGTCAGGTGGGGGCCGGGAGCCGCCTGAGTTCCGCTGCCCAATGGCAGGGTCACTGCCGACGGGGCCTCCGGAAGGGAAGGGGCTGGCCGCACCACGGGGATGTCCACCCCTCCAGATGTGGGGATCCATCCTGCAGGCGGGTGAGGGCGTGTCTGCGCTGGGACCCGCCCTCTGCCACCCCTGAGGCCGCCCGGGGTGAAGGGTGAACGTCACACTCCGTCCACAGCGGAGCCCGCTCGGTCACTCCCCGCCATTCCCAGCTCCCCGCGGCACCCTCACCTGGGACCATGCCATTGGTCGCGATCGCACTCATGGAGATTGCGGTCAGCATCGTCTGCAGAAAGACGGGGGCCTTTTAGAAGAACGAGCATTTCCAAGTGCCACCCCGGGAGGCGGACGGCACCAGCCTGGGGCGGCGCCCGCCTGCCGACTCCCGGCTGCCGACCTCAGAGCGCTGCTGGGTAACCGGGCGCCATAATGCTCAGGACCGCAGCCCTGCTCTCTCCCAGTAACCCCCAAAGCTGAGCTCCCGTGAGCCCCCAGGAAACACCCAACTCGGGACCGCCTCCTGCTTCCAGGGGGACCCCCCTGTAGGCCCCCACCCCACGGGGCTGGGGGACTGTCAGAGCCTGTCCAGGGCGGGCCTTCTCACCCGCTGCGCAGGAAAGCGGCCACACCTGTGGGCTGGGGAGCAATTACTTCACAACCCGAGGACCGGAAGAAACAGCCCCCGGGAAGCCTGCAGCCTCAGTGCCCACCTGACTGGCTCCTGCCAGGGACATTTCTAGCTTGACAAAGGCCCTGCTCTGTCTCCTGCTTTTCATCGGCTCTTATTGGGGGAGAGGCGGGGTGATTGCTCCAAAGACACTTCCAGGCTCATTAAGCGAATGCAGCACGTGCGGAACAGCGAGAACCTTCAGGCAAGACCTTCAGACACGACAGCACAGGAGCGGGAAGGCCGTGGACAGAGGCGGCCCGGGGCGGCCGGGGGACGCAGCTGGGGGACAGGCAGGGCAGCAGGCTGGGGTCGAGGGGACCCTGGCTCATCTGCGTCGTTGGATTCTTTCAGGCAGGTGGCACTTGGGGGGCTCAGAGCAGCGGAATCACCCTCCTCGTAACAGCGATGGAGAAAGGGGAGGAGGCAGGCGGGGGGGGGGGGGCAGGTGCTGAGGGCCACTTAGGGGTTGAACCAGGCACGACAAGCTGTCGCAAGAAAAGGCTCCTGGGCCGCTAAGGCAGACGGGGACGTGGGTGCGGAGGCCATGTGGAGGAGGGCCTGGTGAGCCGGGTGCAGGGCTGAACGCGTCACCAGCGGGCAGGGGACCTGGTCTAAATGCAGGACGGGATGGCCGTGAGTGGTGGCCACCAGGGGACGCTGACCCTTGGCTTCTGCGGAGGCGGGCCCACGAGACTGCCCCCGGCCCGTCAGCAGCCGGGTGCTGACCTGCGCCCACACCAGCGCAGGTGAGGGGTACCCTTGGGGCCGGGGACCCCGGAAAGCCCCGACGTCCAGCTGCCCCCGCCCCACTCACGCAGGTGCAGCACATGGACACGATGAGGAAGGACTCCAGGACGCCGGCCGCCCCCACGATCCAGGTCAGGCGCAGGAAGAGGATGACACCCAGGATGTTCTGCAGGCACGGCAGGTAGACGCCGATGAGGGTGCCCATGCGGGGGCTCTGGAAGAGAGCGGAGCAGGTTCCGGGGCCGGCAGCGCCTCCCCCAGAGCCCCCCTGCCCCCGCCGGGCGCCGAGTCCACACCGTGGGTCCCAGAGACTGTGAAGAGGTCAGGGGACAGGAAGACGAACGAAGACCAGCAAAGGCCCAGCTTCAGTCACGCGGAAAGCGGCTGACGGGAGGCCAGGGCGTGGACAGAACCCACAGTAGGACACCCTGAAACTGTGTACAAGCCCCTGGGTCCTGGTCTGACTCAAGAGTGAATGACTGGGAAACGTGAAGACGTTATCAACAGAGACAGACAATAGCTGTTGGCCTGGGGAACTGGCAGTAATTCAGACTATAATTCTGCCGCGTCTCAGAGTCACGAACTCCCAGTTCCCCGAAACACATAGATAAAGGCCTGACACACCTTCCTAAGTTGTTTCTGCGGGAAGCAGACGCCCACCAGATGGAACCTGCAGATGGAACCTGCTGGCCACAAGCACACAGACCCCAGACCAGCTGAAACCAGAAGGCGGACGATGCTTGAAACTTCACCTTGATGCCAACCAATCCGAGAGCTGTCCATGAGCTGACCACGCCCTGCTCCACGAGCTGACCACGCCCTGCTCCTTGACCACTGTAAGACTACCCCTGCAGGGTGGGCAGTTCCTGAGGCGCTAGCCCGCTGTGTTCCCTCTTTGCCTGGCAAAGAAATAAAGCTACTCTTTCTCTTCCCTCCAAAACTGTCTCCGTATTTCTATTCAGCACTGGCGTACAGAGGCCAAGATTTTGGCAACACCCTCACTGCCCAGGAGCAGGGGGGCGGGGGCAAAACCATGTCACTGCCCCAGGGGAAGGGAGGGGAGAGACGGGCTCGGCGCCCCCTCCATCAGGGGCACAGCGGGAAGGTGGGGAAGTTGGAGAGAAGACGAGGAGCAAGCCGACCTGGGCTCTGCCCGCAGCAACTGCAGCGCAGGTCCTCAGGAGAGCGCGAACTGGGGGGAAACGAGAGGCCGGAAGGAAGGGTTAGGGACCGGCCACCACTCCCTAGGCCGCAAGGGCGCAGAAGCACCAAGTCCAGAGAGAAATCTGCCGCGTCTTGACCCACCTGGAGAAGTGCCCAGCGAGGGGAGGGGACCCAGCGAGAGTTCAGAGAGGACGAGCCCCCTGTGAGCGACCCCCTTCCCGAAGGCCCCGCAGCACGGCCGACCAGATGCGGCCTGGGAGAGGGTCACCCCGCCGCGGGGTAACCGCAGGAGGGTGCCTGACAGAAACGTCTTCCGTAACCCCAGACAGACTACAGCTGAGCAAAGCTGCCCAGAGGGGAGCTCGGGAACGAGGCCGGGGGCCAGCCCAGCCTGCCCGCCGGCCAGCGTGACGGCAGCGTCAGGCGACACAGCCGGGATTTGGGGACACCTGGCTAAAAGAGCAAGAGAACGTTTAATGGGGAAGCTGCTTAAACTTAGGTGAATAAAAGGAAAAAAAGCTGGAAAGATCTGCTTTGGAAACATTTCCCGTGAAAGGGGACAGGCTGCCTGAAACGAGGCGTCCTGTGGAGGCTGGGGAGACGTGGCCCAGCCCGCTCGCTGGGCCGAAAGGCGGACCCCCCTCAAAGGAAGCCGGGGGGCTTCTCAGGGTGAGAATGGAAGGTCGACCCACAGGAATGCCCGCAGCGAGAGAGTTGGCATGGGGCTGGCATGGAGCAGAGACCCCGGGGAAGTAACCCAAGGGGGCGCCCGGGGAGCATGGAGGTGGGTCAGAAGCCTTGGGCAGACTCGGCCTGAGGCCTGGACAGCACCCGGCAGCTGGCTTTTCACACCTGGGCCCTGAGCGCCCGTGTCCGGGGCAGCCCGCCCCACCGCGGACCCGTGTCCTGTTTGTGGATGACGGAAGCGTGGCGGTTCCTGGCTGGGCGCAGGACGGTGGAGAAGGGTGAGGGCAACACAAGCTGAGAGTGGCTCCGGCCCCTGCCTTTGGCTCAAGGACCGTGAAACACCAGAAGCAAACCCTCCAGTCTCACGGGCGCGGGGCCCCCACCCGCCTGGCCCGGCCCTGTACAGTGGCGAGATGACCGAGTTGTCCTGAAAGGCCGTGACGGGGCCCCCGGCACTCCCATAGAAGGCAGCTTTGAAGGATCAACCTGGCCGGTTACAAGGCCCAAGATACTAGAGGCGCCCAGACCCTGGAGAAGGCACTTTTGGGGGACCGAGCCCCCATCTCTGTGCCCCCTGGTCAGAGGGACAACAAGGGCCGCTCCCACGGACCCATGCCCGGGGGTGGGGCGGCCGGGTCATCCCGCCAAACCCGCCCACCTGGCCACACACGGTCGTGCTGAGGGTCACGGGTGGCCTGCGTCAGCCTCTGGCACAGGCTCCCGGGTGCCCTGGGGACAGAGGCCAGGAGCTGCCCGCTCGGGTCCCGATCTGCCCCACGCATTGCGCGCAGCTCGGCAGGCTGGGCTTACGGAACCGCCCCAAGGTCTCTGCACAGAATCCTCGGAGAGCTGGGCGCATCTTAGGAGAGGCTCCCAGAGGTAAACCCTCAGAAATAAGGCTCCCAGGAAGGTGGCAGCAGGACAAGTCCCGCGACTGAGAAGCGAAGGGGGTGGTTCCAGGGGATCCGGTGGGGGAGGGCGGCCCTGGCGTGGGGCGGGGCCGGGCTGGGGCACCTTGGCCTGGCGCCGCCGGCTGTCCTCGGCCTCCTCGTGTTCTACCACGCCCTGGCTCAGGTTGGTGTAGTTGGCCAGCTTGTTGAGTAGCGAGGACACCATGGGGTTGCTGTCCATCTCCTCCTGTTTGGGGCCGAGGCGTGGAGTTAGTGACCTCCCCACCCCGAGACGCCCCAGACCGACCAAACCAACCTCCCAGCAGGGCTCCCGCTCTACGTGCCCAGCGGGTCAACGGTCAGGGCTCGGGGCCCCGGGGCTCCCCGGACGGCCCAGGCCCAGCCCCTCCGCGGGGCTCCCTGAGGCCTCTGCCCGGACCCCAGGGCACCGTTAGGCCGGGCTCTTCTCTCGCGGGCACTGCCGCCTCCGCTCTGAAGGGGAGAGCAGGGGGCGGTGACCCACCTCAAAGAGCGCCATGCTCTTCCTTTCGAAGGCTCTCTCTCCGTCCACATCCATGCTGCCGATGAACGGGCTGTTCTCCCCGGGGTTTCCATCTCCTGTGGGGAAGGGCTCGCTCAGATGTGAAAGGAATTAAAGGCCACGAGGGAACAGGAGGAGGGGCCCGCCAGGCGCTTGTCTACGTGCCTCGGACTTTCCTAAGTTACCTGTCAGGGGGCGAGGGGCCAGGTAGAGAGAAGGCCAAAGGTGGCGCTGGGTCCAGGAACCTCAAGTCCCACCCCGGCCCTTTTGGGTCCCGCGGGACAAACGGCTCGAGACCAGCAGATCCGGACAGGCTGGCCTGCGACCGTCCTCGGCGGGGACGGGGTGGGGACCAGCACTTGCACCAGGCGGCACAGAGGTTCGCTGCTGTGTTCTGACAGCAGCTCAGCTTTCCAATCCCCCCAATCCTGGTGGATTACGGCGGCCTCACTGGCGACCCCATTAGCTCAGAGCACAGTCCCCGCGGGGAGTGCCACGGAGCCCACACGTAGGCGCACGGCCGGCAGGTGGCCCATCGCGGCTGCTGTCTCCATGGCTGTTTCTGTCAGGAAGCCCTGGCCCGCCGTCCCCAGCTAGAGTATATCAAGGCCCTCGGTGTGGCCAGGCCACAGAGGAGCGAAGGGTCAGCCCCGACTCACCCTGGGAGCTCCTCCCAGATCCTGAAACGCGAGCCTTACCACGTTCTCCCATCAAAGCAGAGAGAAAAACCCGATGGCATCGCTCTGACTCCCAGCCCTGCCCCATCCCACCGGACCTGGAGCAATGCCATCCCAGAAGCCGCCAGCAGGGACGTGGGGTGAGCTTGGAGACACCGGCACCCCCACCTGGGCCCACCTGCACGTCAGCCCCACCCACAGGCCTTCCGCGTGATGTGGCCCTGTATCAGGAGGACCGAGCGAGGACACCAGGAAAAAGCGCTCCAAACTGGCTTTTCTCAGGCCCCCAGGGGCCCTGGGGCAACCCGGAGCATGACCTTAGCGGGGAATCACCTGCTCACCGGGTCCCGTCAGAGGTGACACCCGAGTTCCTGATGGAATCTCCCAGAGCCCAGACGCACAGGGAAGGGGAGCCCACAGTCCGTCCCCTGTGAACTCACGTGCCCGCCCCTCACAACGGACACAAATTCGGGAGCCACCAGGGTCCAGGCATCGCCCCTCACCCCCCACTCAGCTGTCCAGTCCCCCCGAAATCCACAGAACCCCCCCCCCGGAAAGTTCCCAGGGTCCAGCCTGCGGAGGCCGCATGGCAGGCAGAGCCCTGCCCTCCTGCCGGACGGACCCTGTGCCCCTCACTGCCGAGCCCCAGTGACCAGCTCAGGGGCAGCAGAAGGCCCGAGGAAGCCAGTGGCGGGGAACCGCTTGGCGAGGGAACCACCAGCAGATGCTGGGACCAGGGGCGACACCTGGAGGGGACGGGGCAAGGACCCCCCCACACACACCACGGCCCCACGAGCCACCTGCTCAGTACCATGGGGCAGGGGCAGTGCCAGGAAGAGCCAACCACCCACCGAACCAGGGGTCAAGGTGAACACGAGGGTCGCAGGCTGACTGACACCCAGGGGAGGACATGACTGCCTGGGTCCCCGGATTCCAGCATGAGGAGCTTGAAGCAAAGCAAAGGAGCCGCCGGCCCTCTTCAGAGGCCTCGGAGGACACGGGCCGGCTCTGGAACGTTCTGGAAAGAGGAAGAAGATGGAAGCAGCCCGATTCTTTCCATAAAGGACATTATTGGGCTGACGGCAAGATCTAAGTAAGACTTCAGTCAATGAAAACGTCCTGACTTTGGAAACCGTACTACAGGCATCATGAGAGGAAACGTGCTTGTTTTAGGAAACACACAAAGGGCATCGCACCTGCTGCCTGTTCTCAGCACATCGGGAAGGAACGTGTGAAAAGGGGGAGGGGGAGGCAGAAGGCAGGTGGGACCAGTGCTCAGGCAGATGACACGTGATCCCGTGCTCTTGAAAGTTTTCTCAAGTCCAAGTTCTGAAGTTGGGTCAAAACAAAGCTTAAAAAATGCAACCACATTCAATTAAACAAGAAATCCCTCCTAAGCGCCCTCCCCCGTTCTGCAGGCGTCTGCGGGAGGGCGCCAGCCTGTCTCCCTCCTTCCTGCTTCAAGCGGGCTCCTGCCCGGCACCTTCTTCCTGGTGATAATGACTGTATTTTTCTGGTGGTAACAATCCTGTTTCCGACTGGGTTTCTGGTGTAAACGGAAGCCGCAAAGAGCTCTCTGCAGACCAGACTCTGGAGGACACGTAGGCCGGCTCTGTCCCGGTCAACAGGCTTCAGCCACGCAGGCCAGGGTGCCGGCCACCCCGGGAGGGGTGTTGGGTTCTCCCTCTGCCCCAACCTTGGACAAATTCGTGGCTCCCAGGCCTTGTGTTTCTCGTCCAGGGAGAGGCGGCCACCACGGACAGGGCCTCCACTCAGCTCAGGCCCGGCTGCCCCGGTGCCCCTGCCGCCCCCGCCCGGGAAGCACAGCCTGGTCCAGGGGGCTCTGGGGGTCTGTCTGAATGCCCACCGGGCACGGGGCAGATGGGCACCTGCAACCATGTTCAATCCACAGAGACAACATCTTTCTTGGAGCATGTGATGCTCCTGCTGGCTGGGAAAGTGAACCACGACCTCAAACAGGAGCTGAGACAGCTGGCCCGTCCGCCGCGATGAGGGCCGGGGGGTGGCCCGGAGCCGAGGGTCGGAAAGGAGCAGAACGGGCGAGAAGCGCCTGGGCGAGGGGGCCCAGGGAGACGGCCAGGATCAACTGATTCGAGGCAGGCAGACGGTAGTGGCTTATTTACACACAGGACGACCGTGGAGACCGGGGAGTGGGAAACGGTGCCGTGAACGCCCCACAAAGGCCAGGATGGCCCACCCCGTGGGGACACGTGTGCTGGGCACGTGTGCACAGGAAGCCCGGGGACGGCCAGGACTGGGCTGTCAGGCCATGAGGCTCTGGTCTTCCGGCTCGCTGCCTATAACCAGAATTAACGCACAGAGAATGGGGGCACACACACAAAACGCACCGGAGGAACAGCAACACACGCCCCAGCGTCTCCGTAAATCCCCCCACCCCGACTCCCCTGGTTTGGGGGCTGCACCGCCCACACCAGAGGTTACGGCCAACAGGGAGTCTCCTTATCCATCGTAAACCACCGTCTTAATCGCTAATCCTTTAACGAGAACACGTTTCCCTTCATTTCTGAGAAGGCAGTCCTCGGGCGTGCTTTCCGAAGCGCTGGGGGACCCAGCGGAGAGAAGAGGCTCCCGTGGGAGCCTCAGGCAGCCGTCTCCTCCTCGACCTGCTGGAGCCGAGACTCTTGGTTAAAAACCAAACGCTTCGGGCTTCCCTGGTGGCGCAGTGGTTGGGAGTCTGCCTGCCGATGCAGGGGACACGGGTTCGTGCCCCGGTCCGGGAAGATCCCACATGCCGCGGAGCGGCTGGGCCCGTGAGCCATGGCCGCTGAGCCTGTGCATCCGGAGCCTGTGCTCAGCAACGGGAGAGGCCACAACAGTGAGAGGCCCGCGTACCGCAAAAACAAAAAAAATCAAACGCTTCTACCTGAGGGACACACCTGCGATCCCATCCCACAAAATGCAAAACCGTCACAAGCTACCCGGGTGAGCCTTAAAATCCCTTAATTGCTTTCACCGCTGGAGAACACTCAAATCTCAGTTCTTATTTTTCAAGGGAGGGGCAGGTTACAACTCAAGTCTTCACAAAGGAAACTGGTACAAACCCCGCCAGGGCCTGAGCCCTTGGTACACGCTGGGGGCTCTGAAGACCTCAGGCTCCGGGTGGACACCCCTCCCGCCTCCACCGGGACTCTGATGGCGCCCGGCACGACCCTGCCAGGCCCGGTCGTGGCTCTGAAGAGCAGGGGTCCTCCTCTGGCTGAGACCCTCCCCCCACGTTTCGGGGAGGAGGCCGCTCACCTGGGCTTGCGCCAGCTGCGTACTCTGCTTGGTCACGACAATGAGGACCCAGGACAAGCCCGAGCAGAGGGGATCCTGGGGGCGCAGGGCCCGCCTCACCGGCCCCACCGCCTCCGTCCTCCTGGGGCGGGTCCCCCGTGGTGCCCCCGCCAGGCACACAGCCCGGAGGTCACCGGGCGCCCTTGCTGCGCAGCGGTGGCTGCCGGGCCATGTGGGAGGGGCCCCCCGACGGTCAGGTGTCCTGGGCCACGCCGGCCGGGAGGGCAGGACCCACACCTGCTGTCTCCGGGCAGGAGCGCTCAGGCCTCGTTCACCTCTCACTTGCTCTAACAGACGGGCAGGGCTGGGCCGTCAGCTGTGTAGTCAAACAGAAACGGCCCTGGAGGCCACGCGATTAACACTCCCCACCACCAGCAGAGCTGGCTCCCCGCCTCGCGCACAGGTGGGGCTTTCGGCCTGCTCGTTTCACGCGGCAGGGGCGCCGCCGGTGGGGCTCACTGCGCAGAGATCACAGCCTGACGCGGTCCAAGGTCACAGCCCCCCGCAAGCCCGGGACCCCCGGACCCCTAGTGTCCAGCCGGGCGGGCGCAGTGGGCGGGGAGGCCCTGCCAGGCCGGGAGGTCCCTCAGAGCCCAGCCACCTTGCATGTGACTCACCCCTCTCGTCACCGAGGAAGGAGACTGATTCGGTTTTAAAACAAGGATCCTTCGGCCAGTAAACCCACGGGACACCATGGCCGGGACACGTCCAACCGGCGGGGGACGGCCACGCTGTGGACGCGGCACCAGGAAAGAGGGGCCGAAGGTGCCCGGGGCCCGAGGGGACAGGAGGGAACTGGGGGTGACGCGCAGAAACAGCTGACGAACACGTAGGACACGCCCACGGCACCACCCCACACGCTGGCATGGGGAGGGCGGGCGCCCGCGCGCAGAGCTGCCCGCCAGGGAGTCCGGAGCCTGGGACAGGTGACCCCCAGCCCGCTCACAGCTGGTGAGTTCAAACAGCCCGGGGGCCGCGGGCAGGCACACAGGGCCCGAGCGCCGGCCGCTCGGTTTACGGCCCCTTGGCCTCTGGACTGCCGACGTGCGCGCACACCCGAGTTTTGCTTTTCCAGGACACAGCAGCCAGGTGCCGTAACTAACCTTTTTAAGCCTTTACGATGTATATTTACTGGCCGCCCCTGCAGCGCAGGCAGCGGCAGGCTGAGTAGGAGGACAGAGCGGCACCGGGCGCTGGCTGAAAAGGAGGCGCCCACAAAGCCAGGATCCACTCGTTCCAAAGGCTGGGGCGGGGGTGCTGCAGAAACGAGGGGCTTCACGGAAGAACCTGACGGACACCCCAGTGCTGAGCCCCGGTGCCGGTGAGAATTCACGTTCCCTCCGGGGCCTCCCGTTAAACCCACACCCCGCCGAGCTGCGAGAAAACCATCAGACAGATGCCAGTCGACGGCACCTGCAACACACCTGGCCAGCAACCCTCAGAACTGCCCAGATCACAAAAACTAGGAAGCTCTGTCACAGCCTAGGAGTGGCCTGTTCAAAGCCCCCTCCCGTGCTCCCGGCGCCCCCCGCGCTCGAGGAGCCCGAGGAAGCCAGCGCTTCAGGGGTGGCTCCCAGCGCGGCCCAGCCAGGCCTTAGTGTCCACCCACCTGCTGGTCTCCCTCCAGGTTCTAAAGAAAGTTCCAGTAACCTGCAGCACCTTTTGAACACGGCACACCAAGCCCACCGTCCCCAGGGGCCGGGGCGGCATCCTGCCCTGGGCTCCCAGGATGACTGGCCAGCAAGGCCGGACCAGACCAGGCCCAGGACCCAGAGCTGCAGACCAGCCTCGGCCCAAGGCCACCAAGGAGCCCCCCCAGAAATGGGCGAACAGCGGGTGCCTGGCAGTGAGAGCCCAAGGCCCAGAGAGCAACCGTGGCCAGGAAGGGGCGAAGTGGGCAGGGCAGCCCTCCTCCTCCCCGTGAGGGGAGGCAGCAGCGAGCTTCGCATGAGGCCGTGTGTCTTGTGTCATCACGGGCGTCCTGAGAAGCCCCCGCGCCCGCAAGCGCCGGCCACACATCCAAGCGGACCCTCCCCATCCGGTGCAGGCCTGACGCAGCTCAGAGCGCCGCTGCCTCCACCAGCCCGCGCGCCCGGCCCTCGGAGACACACGGCCCCCCGCCGAGGCGGCCTCTGCTCTTTCCACCCATCCTCGATCTGCTTCTCCCACATCCGTTTTGATGCCCGGTTTCTGGCTCCATGAAATGCAAACTTAACCCTGAGTAAACGTGGTGGTCACCAGGGACAGCATGGGACCTGGTGCTCTGGACGAGGGGGCGGGAACAGGAAGCCACCAGGAGAGGCGCGTGCGTCCTCAGCATCGAGCGAACGCAGCAGGGCCTTCGGGGAGGGAGGGGACGGCCCAGGCCAGAGAGGCAGGCGGGACGGGGGCGCCAGCTCAGGGGCCAAGTGGAGCCCGGCAGGCCCGGACCCAGTGGTCAGAGCCCCAACCCCACTGAGGGTCCCGAGTGCAGCGTCCTCCGTCTCTGGTCACAGCCTCCGCCAGCCCCGCTGCAACCTCTGCGCACAAGCCCTCCCCTCCCAGTGTGCCAGCCTCCCCCACACCCTCACCCCCGGGCCAGCGTTCGGGATTTCTACCACCGTCTCTTTCTCTTCAGGAAGAGCTCCCAGGGGAGGAGCAGAGAGTGACCTCTGAGGCTCAGAGCCAGAGGCGTTCCGAGGGTCAGCTGGGCCGGGCCTGCACCGAGGCACGGGCAGCGGGCAGCCCGCAGTCCTGCCCTGGGGCCGCGGGGCCCCTCCCACCTGCCAACCTAACAGTGCGTCCGACTGGCCAGCCCCCGAGGCTGCATCCCCTTCCAAGTGGTTCAGCACTGCAGCGGAGTTTTTAGGTTCCACGACCCTCGGGGTTAACTAATGCCCTCTGGCCCTTGCCCCCTGCTCTCCGTGCTTTGCAGCCAGGATCAATGCTGGATCTGAAATCCAGCGGCCTGGCCACCTGGGCCAGTGGACTCTCCGAGGGGCACAGCCTGAGAAGAAACCGTTTGGCGTTCAAGCCAGAAAAAAAGGAAATGCTTGAGGTCGAGAGCTCCCGTGCTTTCACAGCAAGTTTCTGGCTAAAACAGAAACCCGTTCTCTGGCGAAGACAGGGGAAACACTGACAGGACAGGAACCACCCACAGCCCGGCCAGCGGGACGCGGCCCCTTGCCGGGGCACCTCCCAACGTCCTCTCCCGGAGGGCTGCCTGGGCCTCCCACCCAGGCCTCTGGAGCGAGAACTGCCTGCCCACAGGCGAGAGCCGAGAGGGCAGGAGGTGGATGTGCCCCTGCCCCTCGGACCTCCATGGGCCCTTGCCCAACCCTCAGGCGTGGCCTGCGGGGGCACCTTGCCGGCTGGAGGCCCAGACGTCCAGAGATGCTACTTCCCAAGGGCCTCGCCAGGTGACCCTGTGCGCCTGGCCCCCAGCTGCCCCCACCAAGCACAGACCCCGCTGCCTGGGGCCGGAAGCAGCACCGTCCAGGCCCAGGACCACGGGCACGCGGGTGGCGGCAGGCCGGCTCCGCCCTACCCGAGAGTGCTGTGCGCGTGTGCCGGCACCTGGAACCCAGCACCTGGCGGGGCGCGGCGGGTGTCCGCTGGGAGAGGCGGGCAGGGCCGGATCACAGCACCTCTGCGAGGCCTTCCGGAAATGACACAGCCCTCACTTCTGGGAGCACCCTGCCACCAGCGCCCCCCGTGACACCAGGTCCCAGCCAAAATCAGAAGCAGGCGGCACAACCGAGGGGAAAGAGCCTGCCTGGCCCAGACGTGCCCCTGTGCCCGCTAAGCTGCCCCTGCCGTGCCCCCTGCACCCACTAAGCTGCCCCTGCCGTGCCCCCTGCACCTGCTAAGCTGCCCCTGCCGTGCCCCCTGTGCCCGCTAAGCTGCCCCCGCCACCCTGCGCCCGGGGGGAGGGTTCTCCCGGGCGACCCCAAGGACCGGGGTGCTCGTACACAAGGACTCAGGAAGGCTGCGGGCACTGGAGGGACACAGCCGCCCTTCAACCCGGACCAAGGTCACGGCCACCGCCCCGGCGTCCGCTGCTCCACCAAGGGCTTCGGCCCAGCCGTCGGGCCAAAGACACCAGCTCTGGCACCTTCTCCTCAAACCTGACACTCGCACAGTCGAGACAACAAGGAAAGTACCGGGATTCTCGGCTACTAAGAGGCAAGAACACAGAGGAACCAGCCAGCCACACACGTTAACACACGTGTGCAAGCACACAGAGGCACACGGGGCACGGCTGGGGACCACGGCTCTGTGAGCTGCTTCCCCAGAACAGTAAGTGCTTCAGGGACTTCCCGCCCGTCCAAAGGACCTGCCCTCCCAGGCTGGACGCGCTCCCTCCTGGGCAGCGTGGGCCTCCGGTGGACTCGGGGACCCGGCTCCCCGCCACCCCTCGGGGTCTGCTGTCGATCCGACCTCTCCCTCCTCGGGAACTGGCAGTCGTGATCCCAGCCTGGGGGTGGGGGGAAGGGCTCAGGACGGCAGGGCCGGCCCAGTGGGGGCAAAGGCGGGAGGTGGGCAGCCGGGAGCCCCACCAGCCTCCCGGGGTGGCTCCCGTTACCGACTCAGGCTCCTGCCGGGCTGCGGCCAAGACCCTCCATCAGAGGGAAGAGGAAACCCAAGAACCACCCGGCGCGTCTCTCCTCTGATATCGGCTCCACAGGCTCCCTCCCCAGTGACCGTCCGGAGAACCTCCCTGAGAACCCAGGCCTGACCCGTGGGCGCCGTGACCAGATGGGGCCCAGGACACGGCCACCTCTGGGACAGGCCGGCTCCAGGAGAAGGAGACAGGCACACGGAGAACCCCCAGGACGGCGCGGGGCCTGCACAAGGCCTCCCCATCACCCTGGGGGGGCGTCCCGCTCACGTGGACTCGTGGGGTGCCCCCGCCTCGCAGACGGCGCCAGGCCACAGGCACACGCGGACGCCCAGACGGGCTCAGCTGCAGGGCGGCTGCAGGCCGCTTAGACGGGAAGCAGTTCTGGCTGCGAGCAGTAAACGCAGGCCCAGGAGCCCAACACCCAGCAGAGACCCCAGCGCCACAGGCACAGGGAGCCAGGGACTGCCCGAGAGCAGCCCTGAGCACAGGGAACTCACAGCTGGTCACAGGGCCCACCCAAGCCTCAGGAAGCTCAGAAACAGAGCTTCCCCCTCCTCCCCGATTGTGTTCTCAAAGAGAGAACCGCCCCAGGAAAGAAAGAGGAAACAAACCCAGCCCAGGGCCCCAGGGCCTTGCCGCTGAGCCTGGCCAGAGGCGCGGGCAGCGAGGCCACGCAGACCTGGCACCCACACTTCACCCCCTTCCTGGCCAGGAGCACGGCCCTGCAACCCCCCCAGCCATAGGGGCACCTGGACGGGGCCCCTCACCAGCGCTCCCGGCACGGGGCTCCAGGGCCGACACGGCGCCAGGGGCCACAGACGGAGGAGCGGCCATGGATCGGGGGACCGGGGCGCCTCATTCTTCGGCTGGTCCTGCTGAAGCTGCAGGCTTATCTGCACAGACCAGACCTCTGCTCTGAAGAGGGAGTTCCCGCTTTCTCATAAAAGCAAGGTGTAACCCTTTGTGCTCTGCTCTCTGTGCCGGGTGGCCCTGCCCCAGGGTCCCCCAGAAGGGAGCCCAGGGCAGCCACCCGCTGGAGCCCGGACGGCCCCTGACCGTCACCCTGGCCGGCCTCACACTCCCAGAGCCGCTTGCAGACGCCTGCTCCCCGCCAGCAGCACTGCTGCAAAGCGACTATGAGAGGGACGCCCCCAAAAAGCACCAGGCTGCGCACACGGCAGCTGACACTCACGCCAAACAGCAGCCTCTGCCCTCCAGCCTCACGTGCCCAGCAATGCCCAGCCCTTCAGGGGGTAACGGGAGACTCCCAGAGACCAGCCAGCAGCACCGTCTTCCCATCCGCCTGTGCCTCCAATGTCCGCCCCGAGCATGACCACAGTCCCGCTGCTGTGCCCCGAGGACACTGGCCCTGGGAAGGAACCCCCGGCCCAAGGCCACCCACCGCCCAGGGCAGGAGCCTGGGCCAACCCAGTCAGGTGCCAGGACCTGCTCGGGTCCGCTCAGGACTGTGGCCACAGGCCTGCTGAGCAGAGGCCTCCCTCCACGGCCTGGTCCCCCGGGGGCAGGGAAAGGACAGCCCCCTCGCCTGCGGGGTCCGACCTGGCAGACGCCCCTGGCCATCCCGGCCGCCCCCTGCTCAGTCTGTGATGCCCTGAGCTGCAGTAAATCAAGACCCTGGGTGACCTGGGCCCACACAAGGCCCCTCACCCTCTCTAGGCAGGCCCCTGCCCCAGCGGCCCCGCGAGAATTCCCCCCCACCACCGCCAAGCGGAGAGTAAGCCCGCTGCCCACCTCCAAGCAAGGGACACGTGGGATCAATTATTTGAAAACAACGGGGTCCGCGCGGAGACCATGGGCTGCAGGGCCATTCTGGTTCTGAAGCCCTGGCCGTGTGACCGTCCGGCCAGAGGGGCCTCTGAGCTGCAGGCTCTCTGTGCGGTGGGGGCCCCGTGTCACTGGGAGCTGCTCTGCCCAGGTGGGGCCACCTGCCCCCGTTCATAAGGTGGTTGTGGCCTCAGGCGCGGAGCGGCTGGCCCTGCAGACAGACCCCCTCTGCTCGTGTAGCCACCTCCAGTGACATGGGCACTCTCGTGGGCCTGGCCGCACAAGGGGACCGGTGGGATTCAGCCTGTCCATGTGCAACAAGGACCAGCAGCAGCCTGTCCCCCGAAATTCAGCCCCCGGGATGGGACGGGGTGAGCCGGCCTGAGACAGGCCCCTCGGGGCAACGAGTCAGGGTCTGACGCCATGGGGCGCTGAGCTGGCCCAGGGGGATTCCACAGAAGGGTGGCATGGAGCCAGCTGGGGTGGGGCTGTCCTGCCGCGCGCACGCGCGCGCGTGTCTGTGTGCATCTGGGAGGACTACTGGGAGGACTGCCTGGTGTGTGTGTCCTGGGCGGCCCCTGGCAGAGCGGAGCCGTGGGCTTGGCTGGGCTCTCTGTTAGGCAAGGAGAGGGCCCCAGCGGCCAGCAGGGCTTACGTGCGCCGAGCGTCCTGGGGCACGCTAACTGCCTCTCTGCCCGGCGCCTCCTGGGGGCTGGGGGGCAGTGGGATTCCCCGCTGGTTGGTGATGCCCTGTGCGCTGCTGGAGAATGGGGGACCCCTCCTCGCCCTGGGGCCCCGGGAGACACGGCACCGCCCACTCTTCCCTCGGTGGATGAGGTGCAACCGACTTTCAGGGGTCAGCCCTTCGGACAGCCTGCGCCGCCTGCCCTTCCTGCTCAGACGTCCCCCGCGCCAGCATGACGCATCCCTTCCTTCCTGGACCCAGTGGCGGAGCAACGCTCGAGGCTCTGTCTCGGGCCCACTCTCCGGCCGAACTCACGTCCCAGCGCCCAGGGCCTCGGCTTTGTGCTCCGACCACCCCAGCGGCAGCAGACCCTCGAGGGCAGCGGGCACACGCATCAGCACACATCCCGCTCCCCGTGACCCATGAGCCCCGCAGGACAAAGGTGATGCTCCCAGGGCTGCCTGGGTCAGTGGCTGGGGGCGCGGGTCCCCTTCACAGGGGGCAAGAGAAGACCCCCGGGTGACCCATGGGACCTGAGCGGCAGAGCATGAAATCACGGGAAAGGAATCCAGAAAGAGGAACAAGGAAGGAAGAGGAAGCCCCAGCAGAGCTGCGGGCAGCTCCCGGGAGGAACCGGCAGGAACAGCGGCCCTCCAGGGCCCAGCCCACGGGCCTGCGGTGGGGGGCAGTGTGGTCGGGGCCACCCCTCTGGGGGTGCACGTGGACCCCCCACCTCACTGCCCGCAGGCCACCTTCCCAGCTCTAAAGCACCAACTGTGGGCCTGCCGAGCGGACACGGCCAAGGTCAAAATAGCAGGGGCAGTTCAAGGTCAACACGTGGTATTGGCCACCGCAGCCTGATGAGGCCCAGAGCCTCCGACAGCCAGGAAACGGGCCCCGGCTTCACAGGCTGACAATGGGGCTCCCCGGCAGGCCCAGCCTGGACACAGGGACCGAAGGCAGCCCAGGCAGCCGCCCCGTGTCGCAGGCTCACCGCCTAGGCCGTCAGCCTCAGGCCAGGCACAACCAAGGCCAGTCCCACCAAGCTCTGGGTCAGCCAGGTGGGCCTGCAGACGTGAGCGCGGGCCCCCCTCACCTCCCTCCCACCCTCGCCCTGGCGTCCCACGCTCCCTATTCCCACGACAGCCCCAGGTACACCTCGGGAGGGTATCCCCAAACCTGCTTCACCAGCACCACCGGGAGGCCCTCCCAGAAAGCCAGGTGCCTCCCTGGAGGTTCTAAGGCCGGCCACGGAGTCAGGAAGGAACTTCAGTGACTGCAATGAGCAGGTGTGGCCACAAGCTGGACCACAGGGTAAGGGCCCCGCACGCGGGTCTTCAAAGGGGCTCCACCCAGCGGTTCCGGCTCCCGCAGGACTGTCCCACCAATGAGCAGGGCGTGAGGCTGCTTCCCAGGCTCCCCTGTCACGCTGGCGCCACAGGGCCTCTCCGGGCACCGACTGGTCTGACGGCTTGCGTTAAAACTCAGAACCCAGCTGAGCAGACCCCGAAAGGCAACAGCACGCCTGCCTGTGACCCCGTAGCGGGCTCCGGCCAGTTCCCCAAGGCCTTCTGCGGCTGTCTCTCTAAGGGAGCACGAGGACGAGCGAAGAACACAGGCTTCCCAGGTTGAAGTTCTGCGCCAGCTCATCTAAGTGTCACAGGTGCAGCTCAGACCCTAAAGGGTTTGTTGAAAAGCATGCAGGATGCCCACACTTAGCGTTTGCCGTCGCTCCCGCCTCTGAGAGCACACAGGCAAGGCGGGTTCCAGACGAGCCGGGAGAGAGATTAGGGCTGAGAAAGCAAGAGCCTTGGACTGAGGGCGGCTGGGGGCTCGAGGCCAGCCGGGCAGGCGACACCACGGCCCTCCTGGCAGCCCTGAGCGCAGGCCCAGGGGCACCGAGCTTACAGAGAGCCACCGAGGCCCGTCCGAGAAGGAGCCGGCAGGCAGGGGCCGCACACCCGGGAGGGCTGAGGGTCCCCGAGGACACGACGGCTCCTGGTGGCCGGTGAAACGCCGCTCGCCCAGAAAGCCCACACCGGGACGCGCTAATCGGAGACGCAGTGAGAGAAAGGCTGGGCTTATGGACTCTGCCTTCAAGTCCGGCCTGGTTTCGGCCTCCGTGCCCACTCCCACACCCACACCCACGTGCAGAGGAAAGCCGGCGGGCACCCGAGGGGTGGGGCGGGACCCTGCCGACCCGCCCCTGCCCACTAGGACGGCGTGCTTCCCGCAGGGGGTGCCCGGCCTCTCCTGCCAGGCCCCAGGACCTGTGGCCTCCACTGACCTCGCCCCTTTTCCTGCCTGGAGCAGGACACCTCTTCCCCAACCCTCCATTTCTAGAAGGGTGCTGAGCCCCAGATGAAGCAGCGGACTCAGGATGACCAACCTATCAGCTGCAGAGAAGCCCGGGCCTGGAGCCCAGATGATGGAGGAACAGGCCTGGGGATGCCCCGCACCAAGAGAAAGTGAAAGTGCCAGAGACCTCCTGATTCCAGGAGCGAAGTGGGCAAGGAGGACCCTCAGCCTGAGTGCGGCTCCCCCCCGCCCCGGCAGGGACCTGCAGTCCTTCCTGCTCAAGACCCCCCAGAGTGCCGGCCTGTCCCCAGTCAGCCGGGCTTATCTGACTGGCAGCCCTTTGCCCCACCGCCCGAGAGCAGAGACGAGCAAAGCAGAGGTGGCTGGGAAGGAAGCAGCCAGGCGCTCCTGCCCCGAGGAGCCTTACCACGGGTGGGGACCCCACCAGGTCACCGGGCCTGGGGGGCCTGGGAACTCTCGGAGGAAGAGCCCCTCCTCGGTCTCCACAGCTACCCAGGGCGTCTCACACCTCCCCAGGGGCCCACCCCGAGTGGGAGAAAGGTGCTTCCTAGGCCCCGGGGGGGGCATGGGGGCGCAGCAGAGGAGGGCCCACCGCCCCTGAGGCCCTCGCCCAGCGCCTCCACCACTAAGCCTGGAGAGGGGGCTCGGCAGGCAGGAGTGGGGGGCGGTGAGACGGGAACCACAGAAGCAGGCAAAGCGGTGGAAACTAGTGAGGAGTGAGAGGAAGGCGCGGGCTGGGTATCGGGGAGGGGGAGCGGAGAGCAGCCCCACACCCCTTCCTCGGGCGACGTCCCGGGCCCAGGTCGACCCCCTCCCTGCCACCCATGCCACCCCCTCCGCCGCGGCCTCCCTCCCCTCCCCCTCCTCCCACCCCACCCCCTCCCTCCAGGGCCGCCCCCTCCTCCCTCCCCTCCCTCCCTCCCCTCCCCTCCCCTCCCCTCCCCACCGGCCGCCAGCCCCGCGCAGCCCGGCCTCCGCCTTTGTCCCGCGGGCAGGTGCGGCCGCGCTCACCCTGGCTCGGGCAGTTGGGCTCACCGCCCTCGGGGGGGCCCGGCGCCTCGGTCTGCTCGGGACCCTCATCCTGGCCGCCGTCCGCCCGCGCCTCCACAGGCACCACGGTGAAGTTGGTGGGCATGGCTCGCCCGGCGCCCCGGCCACTCCGCGCGCTCCCGCCGACGAGGCCGGACTAGGGCGCAGGGGCGGGGTCAGCGCGGTCCGCCCCCGCCCCGCCCCACCCCACGTGACCGCACCTGGCTTCCCCGCGAGCCCTGGAAAAGTTTGCGCTCGGTGGGCCGGGGCGGGGCTCCTTCCGCTGAGGACCCGCCCCCAGCCTGCGTCCGGGCGCTGCCCGCGCCCCCGGACCCCCAGTGCCGCCCCGCCCCCAGCGGCTGACTTTCGGTTCCTGCACAGCCCGCTCCCCCGCTGCCCCAGGCAGGCCTCTGGCCGGTCTGTCCCCCTTGCCCCCGCCCGCACGGCCATCCCCCTGCCCGCAACTGTACCCCCCTCCGCCCTCACTGTCCCGCTCACCCCTAGAGTGGGACTGTCCACCCCGGCCGAGATCTGATCTCCCCTCCCCTCCCCCTTGCCTGACTGAGGCTCACCGAGCGCTTCGTTTAGGGAAGCGCTTCCAACTGAAGGCAGCCACGGTTAGCAGGGCGCCGGGTCCACAACGGACACAACCGCGAAGCCACAAGTCACCAGGGCTCTGCGGCAGGACCCCGCCCACCGGGGACCCCAGGCCCATCCCTGCCAGCTCGGGGGAGACCTCCCCTGCCCCCACCCCACTAGGTTCTGTCTGGGGAGGCCCCCGGGAAAGGAAGCTTGTAGGCTAGAGCAGGGAAGGCACAAGGTGGGACCCAGACCCAAGCCAGGCACTCCCCAGGATGCCACCTGCCTTGTAACCTGCCATCACCTGGTAGTTTCTTAAAGACACAGGAAATCTGTGTCCAAGTGTCCATCAAAGAGAAATTAGCCCCCAAAGTTGTAGCATTCAGGTGCAGTGAATCACCCCAAAACAGTTTTACAAAAATAAGGCAGAAATACAGGTGGTGTGGGCAGAAACGGTCACGACGTACTGTAGCAGAATAGTCCGCCGCTCTGACCCTGTTTGAAGGTGCACGTGAGTTTCTATGAAGACGGGGGAGGCCCATGCCTGTCTCTGGGCAGGGATCGCAGGGACACGCCTTTCCCTGCACTGTGCTCTGTCAGCGACCAATCGCAGAAAATCAAAACCCGAAAAGCCGCCGCCTCCAGGCAGGGGGGCCCAGGCTCCCACCTCTGTCCCGGGTTCCTGGCAGAAGGGGGCCTGGCCCCCCAGGAGTGCTCCCCTGTCAGCAGCCCCACCCAGGAGCAGCACTCGCCTCCTGAGGCGGCGGCGCCCTTGGCCTGGGCCGCGGTCACAGCCCACCTTGCACCGAGGGGGGATCTGCAGGCCCGTGGAAGGGGCGGCAGTGTCGGACGTTAGAGATCAGGGCTGCGATGGTGCTGGGTGGCGTCAGCGGCTCTCCAGGTCAGCAGCGTGGAAGGTGGGGAAAGGGCCGCCCCCAAAGGACGGGAGCGCTTCCAGATGTCCTTCGGTGAGGGACCAGCTCCGTGGGGAAGGTGGGGGCACCGCCCGGGGGCAGCACGGCAACAGATGTGGTGCTGAAGGGGGTGGGCGGAGCACAGACCCCCTCCCTGACGTTGCCCACAAGGACCCCATGTCTGACCCCCATGTGGTGGCTCAGAGATGGGCTGTGGCCTCTTCCCTGGACCTGCGGCCCTCTGCGCACGCGACCCCGGCCCCCGCACACCCTTCCGGACAGCAAGTCCCAGCCTGGAAAGATGAGGCTGCAGCTGAACCTTGGGCGGCAAAGTCGGAGGACCAAACACAGGCTCTGAACAGGAAAGGAGATGCCCCCCCAACCCCTGCCGACGACCCTCGGCCTCTGGCCTCGGTCTCCTCATCTGTAAAATGAAGGGGCTGGACTTGCTGATGAGCTCCCGTGGTCACCAACAAAGCTGGACGGAGCTGAGACCCCCGGTCTGTGGGGAGGCTGGCAGCCCCCCTGCCCTCGGGGCTCTGCCGATGAAACCTCAACCCCCACTGCCCCCCAGAGGTGGCAGTAACTTGGGGTGGCAGTCAGTACTGAGCTTGCAGAAGGCTTTGTCGGTGACCCTGCATCCAGCTCCCCACTCTGACCCCCTCTGTGGCCCCAAGTCCAGGACCCCCACCCTGGGCCCCGGCTGTGCTGACCCAAGGCCCACCCACGCAGAAGCCCTGCGGCCAGGCTGCCTGCCCAGGACCTAACTGGCCCTGGGTTCTGCAGAACAATGGCCTGGCCCCTGAAT
Source organism: Orcinus orca (assembly GCF_937001465.1). NCBI lineage: Eukaryota > Metazoa > Chordata > Mammalia > Artiodactyla > Delphinidae > Orcinus > Orcinus orca. The sequence goes on along the minus strand of NC_064561.1, from coordinate 184,465,745 downwards.
CACGTCATTGTCACCTGAGAAGCAAAGGAAACCCAGCCCTCAGCAGGTGAAAGGCCTGAGGGGTGGATGGGACGGCAAGGGCAGGTGTCAAGGACATCACTGGGCTGAGTGCGTGTCCTTGCACTATTCTTGCGCTTTTCTGTACGTTTGGAATTTTTCAAAATAAAATAATTTTATAATTCTAGATAAATAAAGTTCCTTGTTTCACTACACGTAAAATAGATAAACAAGGACCTACTGTATAGCACAAGGAAGTATACTCAGTATCTTGTAATAAACTTTAATGGAAAAGAATCTGAAGAAGAATTTAGCTATGTGTAACTGAATCACTTTGCTGTACACCTGGAGTTCACACAAGTTTGTGAATCAACTAGACTTCAATTAAAACAACAAAACAAACAGAAGTTCCTTGTTTCTAAGTGACGCGCAGCCGTATCTTGAAACTCGGTCTCCACACCCTCCTTTCCTCCTGCCCCCAGCTGGCCCCGCTCTGCCTGTCCCCAGCTCAGGACGTCATGTGCCTGGTGGCTGGGTGGCCCACTCTTGGTGCCACGATGCCCCAGGCTCGCCCACCCTGCCCCTCCGCCTCCGGGATCGGGGTGCACACACAGGAGCAGGCAGCACCTCCCCCAAAAGTCCCTGTCGGGTGGCATCTGAAGATGTGCAGGTGGGACCCCCACCAGCACCCCCCTCCCCTCGCTGAGAGACCTTGCTGGGCGGAGGAAAGGAAGTAACATTAAAAGAACACACAGGTAGAAAGCACAGGGCTGAGCACTAGAGGGCAGGGATCCAGTCATAAGGCCCACCCTCTGGGAGACCCCACTGGGCCTTCCGGGGGCATCTCCTGGGGGTGGGGGATGGGGGATGGGGGTGGGGTAAGGGGATGGGGAATGGGGTGGGGGATGGGTGGGGTAGGTGTTGGGGGATGGGGATGGGGGTGGGGTAGGGGGATGGGGGATGGGTGGGGCAAGGGTGGGGTAGGTGTTGGGGGATGGGGTGGGGTAGGAGGGTGGGGTAGGGTAGGGGGATGGGGTGGGGTAGGTGGATGGGGGGATGGGGTGGGGTAGGGGGGTGGGAGATGGGGTGGGGTAGGGGATGGGGGGATGGGGTGGGGTGGGGTGGGGTGGGGTGGGGGGCACAGCCCTGGGAACCCGGTTTTGCCCGAGTTCCCCCAGGAGGACCCAGAGCCCCTTGACAAAAGAGAGAAGCCCCCACCCTGAGAAACCTTTCCCTGTAACCTGAGGAGTTTGCAAAGAGCTTTCCAAAAACCGCAGGGAAGGAACGCAGGCCAGCTCAGCAGAACCGCGAGCGACCCGGCCAGGCCCAGCAGGACTCGCGACAGTCACCCCATGGAATGTTCTGACAACCGGACAAACTCAATCACCAACCAGGGCCAAAGAAGGCTGCTCTGGGCATGACTGGTCTCAGGGAGTCTCCTGCCGGAGACTGGGGTCTTCCCACCAGGAAAGTGAGAGTGGGTCTGGGAGGAGGTGGGACATGGCCCAGGACAGGCCAGAGAGGACTTGGGGGAGTCGCCGGCTACAGGCTGACCCCAGACAGCCGCACTCAGAATGAACTGAGCTGAAACCCCGAAGACGCCGACTGTTCCTGGGGGTTCTTCCCGGTGCGCCTGGGCAGCTGGCGAGCCTCGGCCTGGCTTACGGGAAGAGAGTCGGGGTCCGATCAGTCGTGGGGGGGACGGGGAGAGTGGCAGGCCCGGCTCCCGGAACCCCACAGCCTCGGTGATCAGAGCCCCTATTGTTTTAATTCTCAAAAAAAGGAAGTGGTGGCTCCCCGTGGTCAGAGGAGAGCACGGCAGACCTCCCCGCTGGCTGGCGGACGGTCTGGAAGAGGGGGGAGCTGCATTTTATAACTGGGCCAGCAAGGAGGGCCCTGACCCATTTTTGTGAAACCGAAGTCTGGTATGTGAAAATTCAACCTGGGAAAGTACAAGTGCTCCTCCTAACCTGAGACCATACGTGCTGGAGGCAAAGACGTTCTAGGCGAGCTTAAAGAATTCGTTCTCTGATTCACAGGACATTTGAAGTCTCACCAGTGACGCTGAAGGAAGCACCACTGACAACACAGCGTTTTTCAAGCAACTGGGATCGGGGATGCAAAGGCCAGACCCATGGTCACCGCCGCCACCTTTCCCAACCCTGTCCTGGGGGCCACAGCCGGAGCCCAGACGCCCGGGGCCCTCGCCAGCACCCCACGGTGCTCCCCAGAACCCCCGAGGACCGTCAGCTCCATGGAAACTCTGGGAGCAGGCGCATGCCTCCGCTTGGCAATGCGCGCGTGTGAAACCGTCTCCCGTCCACTCCTGTCCATATACAGCTATCACGCTGCCCGTCTCGCCCATGGTCAAGTGCGCCAGGGCCCCGGCAGCCAGTCCCAGCCTCAGGAACAGCCGGGACTCTCAGGGCATCAGGGGTCCAGGCCGCGTGTCTCACCCACCCTGCCATCTCCGCGCCAGCCCCCAGCCCCCTGGGCTCCCCTGCCTCACACCCCCAGGCCCGAGATGGCTCAGGGCGCCGGCAGGGGTCCTCCCACCCTTCCCCAGGAGGCCACATCTCAGGGTGCAGAGCAGGGACACAGCCACCCCCTCTGGACTTCCCCAAGAGTTCCAGGATGGGCGGCATGGGCTGGCCCCGGCTTCCTGTGCCAGGACGGGGCAGGGGCTGGGGGGACAGGAGCACCCAGCTTCAAGCTCTAGTGCTTCTGACCTCCCTTCAGGCCCAACGGCTCCCCTTTGCTGCTCTGTCTTCCCTCCAAAATCCTGTCCCCCGCAGCCTGGCACACGTGCAGGCGGTTCCCAGCCTTGCGGTCCCACTAAAAGCCGTCAGGTTCCACCACGTGGCACTGGTGTCGACTTGGGACCTTTCTGCTGACGTGGTGGCCAGGCTCCCCCTTTCACCCTTCTGAGTGCCGTGGGTCTCTCTGGGGCTGCAGTGAGCCTGGCCTCCTGGCAGGCTCCCAGGGCACCCTGTGGGGCGGCCCCTAGGTTGGCCAGCCCGTGAGGCCATCGGGGAGGCCCGAGGCCTGCAGGAGCACAGCCTGAAGTCAGGGCTGCAAAACACAGAAGTACACAGAAGTGATGACTGGGGACTCCTTCGTGGCCTGGAACCCTCCATGAAAGGAAACTAAGCGGTCTTCAGTAGCATCAGACACTGCTCCTCAAAGACGCCATCGGGGCAGGAAAGTGGGCCCCAGAGCCCAAGGCCGCTGCCAGCCGTGTTACCGACCCAGGCCTGCCCGGACTGTATAAGGACCACTGATACACTGGGGGTGTGGACTCCACAGTGGAGGTGGGGCAGCCCCTCCAGGGACGGGGTCCACCCATCACTGCAGGAAGGCCCACTGCGGGCCAGGGCGGGACACGGGGACTTCCTGACACGCCGGGCATGTAAAACAGGCTCCGTCACCACCCAGCGACGCGTGTGCGCCAGAGACACCCAGGACGGTCCCAGCAGCACCGTCGGGTCGGCCCGGCTGTGAACACGCACACGCCCATCAACAGCGACGGGCAAACGGGAGGGCGCGTGCATCGGGTGGGATGCGCGCGGCCACGGGACGAGAGGAGGCTGCCCCGTCCTGCCCACCAGGTGCTCCAAGGCAGGAAGACCTGCGCGTGGCCAGGCGCCAGAATGGCAGCTCCCAGGCAGGCAGGCGCGTCTGGAGTGCAGACCGGGCCCCGCTCTGACCTGGATGGGGCTGCGCGGGCATCCCGGGCACAGAACACTCAGGGCGTGGAACGGTGGGCGCATCCCTCACAGGAGAAGGACAGCAGGGCTCCGAGGCGTGTTCTGAGTCAGAGTCAGGCTCAAACCGACCCGTGGCATCCAGTCCCGTCTGCAACTCGCAGGGAAGAACGCGGACCCCTGAATCACGGCAGGTCCGCACCCCTCATCTTCCTGGCAGCTTCTGTCCGACCGTAAGAGCAGCCAGCAAACACCTGTGACATCACAAAGCCGTGTGCCCGGCATCGGAGCCCATCGGAGGTGCCTCGGTCCCCAGAACACGGTCTGCTTAGCCCAGCTGGCAGGAGGCCCTGATGGGGGCGGGCGCCTGTTCCCCTCAGGTAGCTCACAGCCTCCTGGGGAGGGTGGGGCCGGCGTCCAGGCCCCCAGCAGGGCTTGTCCCTGGCGCTCCCTGAGTCAGGGGCTGCTCGGACCCTTCGTGCAGAGGACCTCAACTAATCACGGAGGAAGAAAAAGACGACCGACCGCAGGCACAATAAAGACACCCGTTCTGCGGGGCCCAGAGAGGCTGTGCGACTTGCTAGATGTCACACAGCCTATGGGGGCTGGGACGGGGCTGTGCCTTTCCTGGACGCGAGCCCGCTGTCGTCGGGACCTCGCCTGGCCCACATCCACGGGTGTCCTCGGGAGCCAGTACGAGCTCTCCTAGGGAAGGACAGCTACGTGCGCACGCAGCCTGGGAGGGGCCGGGGCAGTGGTTTCCCTGATGGGGGCCGTGAGAGGGTGGGGTCACAAGGCTCTGGGGGAAGCGTGGGCTCCTTCACTGACCAGTTCCTTCATCAGCTCAACGCTCCATCCCCCAGCACTACAGCTGAGGCTGGACACACAGCATGGACCAGCAGGGCCATCTGGTCTGGGAGGCGAGTCCCCAGGCTAGAAGACGGAGGTGGACCAAACACAGGGCACGAGGAGTGGGCACAGGGGGAAGGAGGCCCGGCCAGCAGGCGGATGGAGGGGCAGCGGCGTGGGGAGGCCCTGTGGTACCAGCTTGGGGCCCAGGCCCAAGGGGAGCAGACTGCAGGCATCTCCCCGGACGGGCTGTGGCATGGGGGCTGGCCAGGAGGCCGCCGGCTGCGCTGGGTGCTGCGTGGACGGGGAAAACGGAAGACGCCGGGGCGGGGAGGACGTCTGCCTTCCTCTGGCCAGCGTCTGCTCGAGGCATCTCGCCGGTCACCTGGGGGTCTGTGCCCCAGACTCCCAACCCCGGGGCAGCTGAGTAGGGCCTCTAAGCCTCCTCAGGGGACTGGCCTGCCTGGGGGCCAGGAAGCAGGCCAGGCGCTGTCTCAGAGGAGAGACCCCTGCCGCCCCAGCCCCAGCCTCAGCCTCCGTCACTTCCCACCCTTTCGGGGCTCCCTGTGCTCAGCAGGGGACACCCTCTGGGTCCCCACAGCAGTGCTGGGCGGGGCCCCCGCCTGCAGGTTCCTGAGGGGTCTCAGGAAGGCTGAGCGTCGGGCACTGCAGCCCTGTGGCCCGGGTGGGGCTGCAGTCCTGGCCCCTCTGGTCCCAGCGTCCCTACTCTGTCTCTCAGGACCGGCAGCCACGTCGCTCCCCCTCTCCCCGAGCCCCCACGGGGGATGGCCGCTGGGTCACTGGGTCAGCCTGGAGTCCGCCACCGGCAGACACAGCGTCCACCTCTGACCCCCTCGCAGGCCCGGTGAGGACCAGCTGAGGTTTTGGGGTGCAGCTCAAACCCGCCGAGTGTCACCCTACATCAGCGGGGACCTCGGGCTGTGGCTCAGAAACGCATCACACCGTCTACTCCTCTCAGCTTTTCTTTCCCTTTTTAAAAAAATGAATTTTGTTTAATTGTGGTCAAACACCCAGAACATAAAGTTAACCATTTTAGCTGTAATTGAGTGAGCAGGCCAGTGGCATCAGGAACTCCCACGCTGGCAACCACAGTAAATCAAGGAGGCCACTACGTGGGGTCACTCTGGTGCCCTGGTGGCCGAGACGTCAAACGGAAGCCCAGCCACAGTCAGAGCGGGAAGCGCGAGACCCCCGTCACACGGAGCCACCGTCACAGAGAGGGGGCTCCCCAGGGAGGCCACACCCCGGCTAGGCCCACCAAGCCCTGCTGTCTCCACAAATGCCCCCATTCCTAGCGGGTGGGGCCCCACAGACACTGCCAGGTTCAGATCCGTGCTCACTCACACAAGCTCTGTGTCTCCGTGTATTTCACCTTTCACCACGTGGGTGTGCGGCCATCACCGCCTCCATCTCCGGGGCTCTTTCATCTTGCAAAACCCTAACTCCCCGCCCCCTCCCCGGCCCCAGGGACCCGCCACCGCCACCCTGGTCTCCGTCTCTATGAACCTCATTCCTCCTGTCCTTATACAGGGGACATGCACGGTGCCTGTCCCTTCCCGACCAGCTCAGCAGGGTCCTCAAAGATCTTCCCGTTGCAGCTTGTGTCCGAATGTCCTTCCTCTGAAGGCTGAATCATAGTCTGTGGTCTGAACGGACCACACTGTGTTTGTCCGTCATCCGTCGATGGACACCTGGGTTGCTTCCACCTCTTGACTATCTGCTTTAGTACATGCTTTCCCCTGTACAGAGTGGTGGGGAACACTGTCCGGGGTTCGTATCTAAGTAAGAAACACGAGCATCTGAACTATGTTCCCCTTTGCGTGAGGAATCACACAGAGGTGCGCACGCATGCACAACCCCCCCCCCAACCCCCGGCCCCGGGAGGAGACAGGCGGCATCTCCACGGCTGGAGGGGAAGGCGCTGGATGCTTTCCTGGACCTGCTGCATTTGGGGGCATGTGCCAGACTCACTGAGACAAAAATACTTTACAATCTTTTAAATTAAACAGCTGCTGAAGCCCAGAGATAAGCAGGTCACCCTCCAGCGCCCCGGGGCAGTGATTTCTATCCTATTATTACCCACAGCACAGATAAAGTGACCGGGACCTGTCCCAAGGTCACACCAACGGTCCTGAGGCCCAGGGAGAGGACCTACCGCCCACGGGCTGGGGCCCCGCGTGGCTCTGGGCTGAGACCTCTGCACACGAGCCTCTGAGGGACGCACGTGTGCGTGTCTGGGGGCCGCGGGGACACAGACCTGGCTGCAGCCGATTCTGCCAAACGTTTCCCAAGCAGGCTGAGCCGCCACCCCAGGCTTTAAACTTCAGATCTGCTTGGCAAACTGAACCAAACCCACCTCCTTTCCTTGGCTTTCTTCTGCTCCATGAAGAGACAGAAGGGAAGTATGTCTTTTTTTTTTTAAATAGATCTTTGTTGGAGTATAATTGCTTCACAATACTGTGTTAGTTTCTGTTGTACAACAAAGTGAATCAGTTATACATATACATATGTTCCCGTATCTCTTCCCTCTTGTGTCTCCCTCCCACCCTCCCTATCCCACCCCTCTAGGTGGTCACAAAGCACCGAGCTGATCTCCCTGTGCTATGCAGCTGCTTCCCACCAGCCATCTATTTCACATGAGGTAGTGTATATATGTTGATGCCACTCTCACTTCGCCCCTGCTTCCCCTCCCACCCCTGTCTTCAAGTTCATTGTCTATGTCTACCTGTTTATTCCTGCCCAGCAACTAGGTTCATCAGTCCTTTTTTTTTTTTTAGATTCCACATATATGCGTTAGCATACAGTATTTGTTTTTCTCTTTCTGACTTGCTTCACTCTGTATGACAGTCTCTAGGTCCATCCACCTCACTACAAATAACTCAATTTTGTTTCTTTTTATGGCTGAGTAATATTCCATTGCATATATGTGCCACATCTTCTTTATCCATTCATCTGTCGATGGACAGCAAAGGAAACCATAAACAAGACAAAAAGACAACCCTCAGAATGGGAGAAAATATTTGCAAATGAAACAAAAAAACAACAAAAGGATTAATCTCCAAAATATACAAACAGCTCATGGAGCTCAATACCAAAAAAACAAACAATCCAGTTAAAAAATGGGTGGAAGACCCAAATAGACATTTCACCAAGGAAGACATACAGACGGTCAAGAGGCACATGAAAAGATGCTCAACATCACTAATTATTAGAGAAATGCAAATCAAAAACTACAATGAGGGATCACCTCACTCCGGTCAGAATGGCCGTCATCAAAAAATCTACAAACAACAAATGCTGGAGAGGGTGTGGAGAAAAGGGAACTCTCCTGCACTGTTGGTGGGAATGGGAATTGGTACAGCCACTACGGAGAACAGTATGGAGGTTCCTTAAAAAGCTACAAATAGAACTACCATATGACCCAGCATTCCCACTACTGGGCCTATACCCTGAGAAAACCGTAATTCAAAAAGAGTCATGTTCCACAACGTTCACTGCAGCACTATTTACAGTAGCCAGGACATGGAGAAGGCAAGTATGTTTGGTTAACAGTTTCTGAGTTAGATAACTATCTCTCAGTTTACCTCATTTAAACCTTAAATTCTTGGCTTGAATCACGTGAGAGCAGAGAGGGCTGCGCTAATAAGAATAACTTACATCCTGCTTTTACAGAGAACAGCTTTTTGTGTGTAAATACTGCAAGCCACTAATTTCTATTTTCTCAGGGCAATGAGTTAAAAATACATTTTAAAAATAAGCTCTGATTTCCACTGAAGGCCAAGGTCACTCAGAATCCGCCAAGTCAATCTGTGCCCAACACAAGAGCCCGATCCTCCCAGAGACAAAGTCCAGGGGCCAAACTCTGTGATGCAAAGGAGTGCTGAGCACAGAGGAGAAATAAAATCAGGGATGAGACCGTCTAACTGCTACACTCGGCTCCCGAGGAGAAAGGGGATGCACATCAAAAAAGCAAAACCAGAAAAGACGTGCAGCTCCAGCTTGGGAGGCAGTCAGAGGAGGGACGAGGCCAGAGGGGACAGGAAGAGTGTTTAAGGTGCCCAAGGAAAGCGGCTGCCCACCCAGGTGCCCACGCCAGCAAATGTGGTGGTTGAAAAGGAGAGATGCCTGCACCCCGATGTTCACTGCAGCACTAATTACAATGGCCGGGACATGGAAGCAGCCTAAGTGTCATTGACAGAGGAGTGGATAAAGGAGATGTGGCACATATACACAATGGAATACTACTCAGCCATAAAAAAGAGTGAGATGATGCCATTTGCAGCAACATGGATGGACCTAGAGATTGTCATACTAACTGAAGTAAGTCAGAGAAAGACAAATATCATATGATGTTGCTTATATGTGGAATCTAAAAAAAAGATACAAGTGAACTTATTTACAAAGCAGAAACAGACCCCCAGACATAGGAAACAAACTTATGGTTACCAAAGGGGAAGTGGGGGAGGGATAAATTAGGAGTTTGGGATTTAACATGTACTCACGACTATATATCCAATAGATAAATGACAAGGACCTACTGTACAGCACAGGGAACTATACTCAGTACTTTGTAATAACCTACAAGCGAAAAGAATCTGAAAAAGAAAATATATATGTGTGTGTGTGTTCACATGTGGGTGAGCTGTACACCCGAAACTAACACGACATTGTAACTCAACTCTACTTTCATTTGAAAAAAGGCAGGCAAATAAAGACACCTCCAGACGAGCAAAACCTCAGAGAGTTCTTCTCCAAGCTGGAAGCAGCTAGAATAAGGTGCTCAACAGAAGCACAGAAACACAGAACAACCGAAGCATAAGGACATAGGGAAATGGGCCAGAACGTGACTGCAGAAGCCGGCAACGGCCACGGGGTCAGTGTTTAAACGCGCAAAGCCTTAAACACATCGGTGGGTTAAACACAAGCAATGGCGCCCAAGAGGCGGGGGGAGTCCTGGGTTCCTGGGCTGTGTGGAAAGTGCTAATTTCCCCGAACAGGCAGAGGGCAACGCCACCAAGAACAGGAGGACACGTGACTAACCAGCTAACGGGAGACAGCACAAGGGTAAACATACTGGAGACCAAAGAAGGCGGTGGAGGGAGACCCACTGAGGGGGGAGCCCCCGGCCCCTGCATTCGTGACAGAGCCCCACACGGCAGGGTGACAGAGGAAACGAGGAGACACTTCACTCCGACAGAGAGCCTGAGATGCCTCTCTAGCGATAGGACAAGTGGACCAAAAAAACTCCCGAAGCTGTAGAGATAAAGATTTGAACCACGCAGGTAACGAGACGGACCTAACTGACAGATTCCAGAACACTCACCCACCAACCACAGACCCTCATTCTCCCCAAATTCACTAAAACAGTAAGTAAAACAGTAAGCAAAACGGATCATGGTCTGCACCACAGAGCCAATCTCAACTGATTTCAAAGAGTGAAATAACAGAGCCGCATCCTGGACCCCAGAGACACGTGCAGGAAATCAGCCTGAGAAGTAATGGGACCCCCAGGTGCCTGCAGCTCAGCAACTCATTCCAAGAAACCCATGTGCTGGAGAAGAAGCCACAGTTGAAGGCAGATAATATTTTGAATTAAATGATAATGAAAATACAGCCTAGCAAAACGTGTGAGAAAATGTGGTCAGCACGGCAGAGCCTGCGAAAACGACAAAGGCAGTGTGGTGGTTCCAACTGGGTCCCCCAAAGACGCACTGATGCCCTAATACCCAACAGCTGTGAACTTGGCCGTATTGGGAATAGGGTCATTGGAGAGGCAAGTGAGTTAAGGTTAGGTGGTAGGGGTTGGGGTGGCCCTAATCCAGCACAACTGATGTCTGTAAGAGAGATTTGAAGACACCAGAGGAGAGATAACAGGGCAGGAGGTCAAGCGTCCACAGAGGCAGAGGGCAGAGAGATGCAGCCACAAGCCAGAGACACCTGGAGCCCTGGGAGCTGGAGCGGGCAGGAAAGGTCCTCCCAGAGCCTCTGGAGGGAGCGCACACCTTGATTTAGGACTCGTAGCTTCCAGACTGTGCGAGGGCACATTTGTGCTGCTTTAAGCTACCAGTTTGGATCATTTGTTGCAGTAGTTTGAAGAATTTGATACGGATAGTAAGAAGATATCATGGATTCACCTCCAGGATCCCCAGCGGTGGGAAAGGGGTGGCCTCCAGGTGCCCGGCCGGCATTGGCCACCTCCACCCCAAATGCCACTGGCCTCGATCCAGGGCCGGGCCAGGGCCTCCGAAACTGCCACGGAATAAACATGAGAGCACCCAGGAGTCATTGTCTTGGGGGAAAGTTACAGCCTGACTCTGGTGGGGTATAACTGACATGATTAAATTGGAAGGAAATAAAAGATCCCGGCTGGGATTACATTCACAAATGCCAGACAGCCCGCTTCCACGGCGCTGCATTATTCCTCTGCCCCGAAACCAGGTGATTCAGAAGGAGAAGACGTCTGGCTGTCGTCAGAGGCTGGGAATCTGTGCTGCGCCCTGTCACCCGACTCCTGGGCCGCGAGCCTGCAGGCGGGGGTCAGCCCACGTGGGAGGGACATCCACGCCAGGGCAGTCCAGGGCACCCGATGCTAGTCTCCCCTGGAAAGGAAAGTTAAAAAGCCCAGGAAGCCTTTGATGTCACCTCCATGACTTTATTTCTGGATGTGGTTCAGAAAATAGGGTGAAAATCACCGAAAATGGCACCTGTTTGGTCTACACAAGGCTAGTGACCTTCTGCTGCCCATCAAGGTGGCAGCTTCGGCAGCTCCAGGACCCTCCAGAGGCCACGGCACTGACTTCTGCCCGGTGCCCTCGCGTCGACAGCAGGGGGAAGGGGAGAGGCTGCCGCCCGTCCCTGGACCTGCAGCCTCGGACACACCTGGACGGGCACCAGTAGAGAACCCTGGGCTTCCAGGCCGCCTGGGGCGGGGGGAAGGCAGAGGATGAGGGCCACCAGAGGCGACAGGGGAGGGGGCCGGGAGGGGACACGGCCCAGCCTGGCATGGGGGAGGCGGAGCTGCTTCCTCTCACCCAGGGGAACCCCTAGGCCAGTCTGAAGGGTGCAGGCCAGGGAGCCAGATGGCGGGGGCCAGGGGCCTGTAGGCATCTGTCCAGGGAGGGTGGTCTGGGGGCCGGGGGCGGGGGAGACACCCTGAGACGAGCTGGGGGGTTGGCAGGAAGGGGAGGGCCCAGGAGTAAGTAAGGATAGGAGGTGGGACTGCAGCCTTCGGTATCTCCTCCCCAGACCCCCGGCCTCCTGCAGGATCTGAGAGGAGCCAGGGAGAGCGGAGGTTGGCCCGCGGCCCAAGGAGACCCGAGGACAAGGCAGCTCCCAAGGAAACAGGCTGGGGCAGCAGGACCAGGTGTGACTCGGAGCCCCCGTCCACGCGGTCCTCCCTGACCCTTACCGGCTGTCCCGTTACTCGCCCGACGGTCACCTGGAGGCCCAGCGCCTGGACGCCGCCCTCGGCGCTGGAGCCCCGCTGCAGGGCTGAGGAGGAGGCCGATGTTGGCTCCACATGTGGAAGGTTCTGGAAACTCACGACCCCCCTCGCCAGCCTCGGGACACACACAGCCCCAGACGGCCACCCCGCTTGTCGGTGGTCACCCTGGGCCCTGAGGACAGCAGAGGCGGCCAGTCCAGGGTCCCCACCCCTGCTCCGTGTTGGGGACCTTCCCTGCCCTCTCTCACCTCGCCGTCCTCACCCGTAACCAGGTGCCGCCGGGGGCCGCCACCCTCAGCCCCACGTCCCCTCTGGGCAGGTGGCAGCCGAGCTGGGCCCCGGCCGGACTCCGGCCCTGAGCAGCGGCCAGGCCTCCTGGGCACTGGGCGCAGCTTCCCAAGAGCGACGGTGGAGATTTAGGGACGAACGGTGTGCTGGCTCCGTCCACTCAGCCTGCTGCGCTGACCTGCCTCTGCTCTTTCCCTGCTCTTCCCGGAGACGCCGTCCACTCTCCAGACTCTGCCCCTTGGGCATCTCCCCAGTCCCCGAGGTTGTCCCGCCGCCCCCTCCCCTGCCGTTTCCTCCGCCAGTTCAGGTCCCTCCCGCCAAGCGTGGTCCCGGCCTCCTTCCCACCAGGGCCTGGGGGCACCACCACGTCCTAAAATCACTCTAGGGTCAGAGACAAGACGGCAGAGCAGAGGGACCTCAGCCGTGAGCACAGCAAACTCACAAGTAACCGCTGAACGACGTCAGCAAAGAGGACTGGGTCAGCCGGAAACCATACTCCACGTCCAAAGACACAAGGAAGAGAGCCAGCGAGACGGTGGGAAGGGCGCACGAGCGATACGACAGATGCCATACCCGGGGGTGGGGGGACCTGCAAACCAGAGAATAATGACGCCGCAGGGCTGCCCCACAGGAGTGAGAGTTCCCAGCCGCAGGTCAGGCTCCCCAGCCCGGGCTCTGGCAGCGGGAGGAGGAACCCCCCGAGCATCGGGCTGCGACGCTGGCGGGGCTCGAGTGCAGGAGCTGCGCGGAACTGGGAGAAGCAGTGCGCACCGGGCCTGACCAGCCTGCGGGTCTCGGAGGGTCTCCCGGGGAGGCGGGCTCAGGGGTGGCTGCAGCCCTCTCTGAATCGCTCTGGGACGACGTCCACGGCCACAGGGCACCGATGGGGGTTGCCGGTAAACACACGGTGCTGGTCAAATTCAAATTTCCAGTCAATACTGATTCTTTGGTACGTGTGTCCCACACGTTGCTCGCCCTAAGAATTATTTGTGTGTATCTGGCGCTTGAACGTAACGGTGCCCGTGCCACGGGCTGGGCCTGCCCGCCCTGCCCGGGTGAGGGTGGAGGTGCGGATGGGCAAAGCTGGCCCCGCCGCTGAGGTGTGGCAGCCTCGGCCTCGAGGTCTCCGGACCTGAGCGGAAGATTCTCCAGTGGCCGGGGACTTGGCCCGCAGGCCCCCCGGGGGGACGATTAGGCCAGAGGAGTCCAGCAGTTAGGGGCGTATTTTCATCTCTTTCGTAGGGGACGGGACCTTGCAGCCGGGGTTGGGGGTTGGGGGTCGGGGGGCGTCCCAGTAAGTGCCTCCCGGCAGCAGACCCGGCCACGCTGGGGGTCATCACTGACCAGTGTCTACACAGTGGCATCCCCCAGAGAGCGGGGGTGGGCAGGAGGCTAGAGGGGCCTCCTGGAGAGGCTCCTGCTTCCGACTGGACTGTCAGGCTTCCTCAAAGAAGTCAGAGACTGGGGGCTCGGCTGCTACGCTAGTCACCTCCCCGGGTACCCCAGGTAGCCGAGATACGTCCAGACCACGAGGCAGCGACCGTGTGACAGGCAGGCAGAGGCAGTCCCCCGCCCCCTGCCTTCAGGTGCGCGTGCGCAGCAGGGAGAGCGGCTCGGCCGGGCACCGCGGCTGCTCTCGGGACAGCCCGCCAGAGCCCGTCGAATGTAATGGTGCCGCGGCCCTGAGCGAGCCACAGCGCTGGTCCCCAGGCAGCTCCAGCTCCCTGACCTGGGGCAGCACACGTCCCCAGCGGGTTAGGAAACCTCAACGCCCGTTAGGGTGGCTGTTATCAAGCAAACAGGCTAACAGGCGAGGACGCTGAGAAGCGGGAGCCCCCGCACGCTCTTGGAGGGAACGTGAGGCGGTGCAGCCGTCCTGGAAAACGGAACGGAGGCTCCTCCAAAGATTAAGCGGAGCTACCGTGTGGCCCAGCAATTCCACTCCCGGCACCGACCCAAAGACCTGAAAGCAGGGTCTTGAGAGATGTACGTCCACCCAAGTTCACAGCAGCATATTCACAATAGCCAAGAGGTGGAGGCAGCCCAAGTGTCCATCAGCAGATGAAGGGTAAACACACGGTGGTCCGTTCACACAGCGGAACATTATTCAGCCTTAGAAAGGAAGGCAATTCCCACACAGGCTTCAGCGTGGATGGACCTTGAGGACAGACGTTATGCTCAGTGAGATACACCAGTCACAGAAGGACAGATCCTGTAGGATTCCACTCACGTAAGGGACCCAGAGGAGTCAGATTCCTGGAGACAGAGGAGGACGGTGGGGCCGGGGGCTGGGGGAGGGGGAGGAGGAGCTAGTGTTCAACGGGTGCACAGGATCGGCTTAGGAAGATGAGAAAGTTCTGGAGAGGATGGTGGTGACGGCTGCACAGCAATGTGGGTGTGCTCAACAGCAGTGCCAGCACTGGCCCAGTCTCCCGCTCACCGCAGGCATCCTTCCTGGCCCCTGCTGGACGCGCACTGCTGCCCAGGACCAGGAGATGAGTGGGTCCTTGAGGGGGTGGGGAAGGCAGGCCAAGCTTCCCAGCTGGACATCAGGGTGTGGGGCTGTGCCCCTGGGGCAGGTGTGGGACCCCTGGGGCAGCGGTGAGCCGGGGGTGGCCGGGAGGGGAGCCTGGAGAGAGGAACAGCGGGGTCTGGACAACAGAATGGGCACCGGCAGAGCTGGACGGCCTCCAGTGCCTGCCCTGCCCAGCCCCAGGACTGGAGGGAGGACGAGGGCAAAGGGCACCTGTGTCTGGGGTGTGTTTCCACTACCTCGGCGAACCCGCAGGGGAAAAGGAAGGATCCTTCTCCAGACCCGCAGGCCTCCGCGAGATGCCGAGGGCGTCTGGGATTGTAGGACCGTGACCGTGACCGTGGCCGTGGCCGGGGCTGTGACCGCAGCCGTGCCCGCAGCCGTGCCCACAGCCGTGGCCGGGGCTGTGACTGGAGCTGTGACCGGGGCTGTGACCACGCCCGGCCGGGTGAAATCAGCTCCTCACACCCTCCCAGGGGCCTGTGTGGGGACCGAGCTGCTCTGCCGGTTACACCGCGGGTGACTCATGACTCAGCATCCGTGGGGACTTTTCCTCGGAACAGAATCGCACCCTCCTATCGCAAGGAGGCCAGGGACCTGGGAGAGAGGCGATCAAGGCCCAGAGAGTGAAAGAGAAAGCGGTCGACACGGGCCGCCTGGCCAGCTCACAGGTCGGGGGTGTGAATTCTCCAAGCCGGCGGCCGGCCTGGCTCCCTCCAGTTGCTGTTTGGCGGGTCTGCCGTGGAGGCTGACACCTGCGTCCCCAGGCCCAGGCCTCACCCTTCAAGTCACGCCCGGGTGCCTGCAGCTGCAGGGACTTTGCTCCGGACTAAGTGCCTCTCGGTGAGCCCCACCACCCGGCTGGCAACTGTCCCTTGGCCATCACGAGGTTCCAGCTCCCCTGTGTCCACCCCACACAGGCAGGGCCACGTGTTCCCCTCCGGAAACCTAAAAACGTGCCAACAGCCAGAACATTCGAGTCCCGCTCCGCACGCAGCCCCGTCACCTGCCCCACAGACACCGAGTGCACGGCAGCCAGACCACAGGTGACCACGGCTCCTTGGCCCACGACCTCTGCAGCCACCAGCCCAGAAGCCGAACTGCAGCCTCGGCAGCGACGGGCCCCGGTCAGCACCAGTCTTCTTCCAGCTCGGGACCGACCACAGAGGCTCAGCGCTCCCCTCACCAACCTTGTGGGACGCCACCTTCCAGCCCCCCTCGGCCTCCCTGGACCACGGCCCCTGTTGGGGCACCCGTGCCCGCTCTCGGCTGGGATGCTCTCCCCCGCGCCCGCCTGGGGTTTTCTGCCGAACAAGGGATTGGCGGGGCCGCCCCCTCACCCTGTGAGCTCAGCAGGTCTTCACTCACATCCACAGCCCCATCCTGGAGCCGGCACTGCCCCAGGGCCTTTGCACTTGGCAGCCAAGGACACATCTTCCTGGAAGTGGCCCTTGCAGCTGAGGCCCCCCTTCTCATCCCAGAGCATCATCAGAACCCACGGTCAGGACGGAGTGGGGAGACGGCCGGGCACCGACATCTGAGCTGTGCCCGCGGCAGTCAGATCAGGGCCCCGCACGCGGTAGGCAATCCATCCCCCCGGCCCCGCTTCTGAGACCAGGGACGTTTTGCACCCCCACTTCGCAACCTGCCTTTAGGTTGGGGATAATCGCCAGGTTGAAGCTTATGACGCCCGGGCAGGTGCCGCTCCGGGAGAAACCACTGGCCTCCACGGGCAACCCCACGGTGCTGGGCAGCTCTGGGGCCTCAGCCAGTCCGAGGTCCGCCTGCCACCCTCACTCCCTGTGCTCGGGCCACCAGCGGCCTCTGCCGGGCCCCACACCCTCCCGGCCTCTGAAGCCGGTGAAGGTGCCCCCCCGGGGTCAACCAGGCTTTACCTGGACAACGCAGGGCCCCTCTGAGGCTGCTTGCGGCGGGGCCGCTCCCTCCGGGGGTTGCACTGATTCGAGGGCCTTCCGGTGGGGAGGGCTCGCCCACAGGCATCCCGTCACCCATGAGAGGCGCCAGTCGGCACCACCGCGAGTGGTGGGACTGCCATCAGCAAGCCCTGCGAGCGCCCTTTGCCGTCAAATAAGAGTGAGTGAGAACGAGGCGCCCACCGCCCCACCCAGGCACCACCTCCCCGCTTGGGCAGACGGCACCCGCGGGTCCTCACCCAGCTCCTCTCGCGCACGCGCTCCGTGCCAAGGATGCTGCGGTGGCCTCAGCCTGGGGCGGCGCCCTCCGCATCCCCAGGACCGTTGTCCCGTCTGCCCCTGACATCATCACTGGCAACCCTGGAGCCGCCCCCGTGCTGCCGCAGCAGCGGGCAGGCGGGCGAGACACTCGCCCCACAGGTTCCAGGTCACGACCAGCTTCCGCGCAGAGCGAGTCTGTGCCCAAATGTGAACCAACTTCACGCCGCCCGCGGTCACCGCCGGGACAGGACACAGCGGCCCAGGGACGGACACGGCCCCGCTGAATTCCAGGGGACACCTTTGTCCCCGCAAGCCAGCAGCTGATGCGAGAACGCTCACGGCCTGTGCTCGGTGCCGCGTCCCCGTGGACACCGTGAGGGGCGCTCGGCCGAGGCGCCGGGGGGGGACCCCTGGGTCTGAACAAGGGTCTGCGTGGGAGGGCGCTTTGGCCACGGGGAGCCGGTGGGGGTCCCTCCTGCAGGGCTGCTCTGAAGGCTCCGGATCACCGAGTGGCACTGGGGGTGGCGAGGCTGCAGGGCACCGGTTGGGGGTGGCGCTCCGCCACTCGCCAGGTCGCAGCCTCTGTGAGCTCCTCGGGTCACCCCTCAGTCCCACTCTCTCACTGTCCAGCCCACCGGCTCCAGGACACAACGATCCCCTCCCACTGGTTCCAGGGCCGCTTGGGAGCGGGTCCAGCCCCCTCCTCCTGGTGTAAGCAGACAGTGGGAGTCCCTGAAGACAGAGAACCAGGCACGGCTTCCTTGACCTCAGAGAAGCCGTTTTTTGGCCTAAGCCACTTCATCACTGAAGCCTGGCCACAGCCTGCCCTTGGACAGGTCTCGGTAATCAGTGATCTTTAGGGAAGTGAGGGAAAGTCGGAACAAACGACAGTAGTCAAGGAACAGGAGTTCAAGGAACGCCAGTTCCGTTCATCCCTAGTTCCTCCTCGAGGGACGTACACCACAGCCTGATCCAGCCTCTGAGCGGTCCTGCAGGAACTGCGGCCCCCACCCAGAGGAGGAAGGACAGCGTGATGATGCAGACCCGCCCGACTTCAATACCTGCCCCAGCTCTGTGCTGATCTCTCCTCTGCTCAAGCCCCTTCCGGGAAATGCATGTCCCGTTCACTTGAAACTGCCCCAATCTTGCTTTTCGGGGAGACCCTGCTTTGAGGAAGATCCCGGGTGTTCTCCTTATTGCCGCAAGCAGTAACACATCCTTCCTCTCCCGCCCTCTAGCTTGGTTGTGCCTTTGGGCTCAGCACCCACCAAGAGGCGGACCCGGTTTTGGGGTAACACTGGGGCCGCCTCAGGAAGCCCTGTGAGCCCCAGGGAAGGCGGGTCCGTGGTTCTCGGGGAGGACGTGCAGGGCTCCTGGGCTGCAGGGTGGGCGCTCCAGGACGGGCTGTGGGTGCAGGCTGGGGCCTGCTGCCCCCTGGCTCCCCCTCCAGCTCTGTAGATGCAGACGGTGGCGCTGCCCGCAGGCCAAACCAGGTGCCCAGAGCAGCGAACGGAAGACCCCCGGATGGCGGCCACACGATGCCACGACGATGCCACACGGCGGGGACGCCCTCGGAAGTCTGGAGAGGCAGGCGTTGTGCCTAGTCTCCTCTGCACCCAGGGGGCTCAGGGAGCCCCAGAGACACCTCCAGGCAAACCCATCTGGCCCCCAGTGGCACCGCTCAAGAGCCCGTGTGAGGGTCCTGCAGCTGCTGTGACCCGGAACCAGGAGCCGGTGGCTTAACTCAGAAACGTCCGCTCCCGGCTCCGGGGCTGGAAGTCTGACGGCGAGGTGTCGCAGGCCGCTCCCTCCGGAGGCTCTGGGGGAGGGTCCTTCCCGCCTCGTCCAGCTTCTGAGGCTCCAGGCGGTCCTGGGCTCGTGGCCACGTCCCTCCAGCCTGTGCCTCCGTCTTCACGTGGCCTCTCTTCTGTGGGCCTGTCTCTTCCCCTCTGTGTCTCTTAAGGACACATGTCTTGGATTCAGGGCCCTCGGGTAACCCAGGATGACCTCATCTCCAGACCCTTAATCACATCTGCAAAGACCCTTTTCCCGGTAAGGTCCCATCACAGGAACCGAGGGTCAGGGCAAAGGACACATCTTTTGGGATCACCATTCGGCCCACTAATAGCCTCAGAACCGGGTCCCACACACATGCCCAGAGCAGGGGCTGAGGGCCGCGCACGCAGGGTGGGCAGTGCAGAAAGCAGCGAGTGCCCTGAGCCCCCGGCCCCCCCGTGGGGGGCACAGCCCGGCAGAGACTTGGGGCAGTGAGGCCTGGCCCGCCCAGCAGACAAGGCTCTCTGACACGTGGTCCCAGACGGGCGGAGAGGCCTCGCTGGACCCCTGGGCAGCCAGGCTCCGCATCCGCGACCTGAGTCCCCCACCGCGGGTCTGCTCATCTTACGTGCATCCGTGAGCGCCCCTCCCCATCGTCCCAGCCCCCCACGTTCTGAGGCCCTCACGATCTGCCCTTAAAGCGCGTTTCCAGGACCCCCTGAGTGCCCATGCTTCCGGCCACCAGGCCCGGGAAGTGCGCAGCTAAGACCTCTGGCCACAGACGCGCCGCGGCCCCCGGCACATCCTCGTCTCAATTCATCGTAGGCAGCGGGCACAGACACCTCCAGCCCAGCGTTTCAGACCGAGGTGTGATCGGGGCTTCCCTGCAGCGGTCGGCGCCCCGAGGCAGCCACCCTCAGCAGACCCGTGGCAACACTGCTCTCGTCAGGGGCGCCGTGAGGACCTGCAGGCACTACGCGCGTCGGACGGCGAAACCCTGCAGGGCGGCAAGGACCAGGCAGGTTTGAAGGTCGGGACCCCGCAGAGGGCGTGCAGTGGGCAGGTGCCCACGCCCTGCAGGCCACCACAGGGACCTTGTCCACGGGAGGCAGGGGTCTCGCCTTGTGCCATCTGCTCGGGGGAGCACCAGGCGCTCAGGACCCGCAGCCCCTGCCCAGGTAGGGGAGCCGTGGCCTGTGCGGCGTGGGCAGCCTGGCGGCAGCCGGCTCCACCCGTGCTGTGGCCCAGGGGCCCCTGAGGTCCCGGGGGCAAACGCTGACCGCTCTCTGAACACGGGCACATCTGTGTCTGGTCCCCTCGGCTCTCTAACACCCCAGGCCAGTGGACACAGGTGGGTGGGACGGAGGTGGGCTGCTGGCCTCACCTGCCAGCTTCACGGCCCCTCCCGCCCCCCCCCCAGGGAGGTGGCCTTTGGTAACAGGGGATGAGGGCTCAGCGGCTGCCCAGTGTGCCCGGCACGGCCTTGGCCTTTGCTCGTAAGCACGGTACCGCCTGCTCTGCTCAGTCTAATCCAGGCGGAAGGAGCGCTCGGGTTTCCAGGCAACAAGAACAGGAGCCCGGCCCGGGGGAGGGCTCAGGTGGCCGGCAGGGGGCGGGGCCAGGGTCGGCAAGGAGGCTGAGCTGAGACAGGCCCGCCTACGGGGACGGAGGCCGCGACCCGCTCACGCGTAACGAGCACCTGTGTCCTCCTGCGGTCGTCCCTCTGCGCGCGTCTGTGTCCTGAGCTCCTCTTGTAGGGACGGGTGCGACGAGGGCTACTCTAGTGACCTCCTCTACCTTAATTGCCTGTTTACAGGCCCGTCTCCAAAGACAGTCACATTCTGAGGTCCTGGGGCTCAGGGCTCCGATAGAAGAATGTTGGGGACACAAGCCGGTCCGCAGCACGGCCGTCACGGTGTCACAGCATCACAGTGTCACGATGTCACGGTGTCACAGCTGCCCCTGGTCCACCACCTGTCATCTCCTGGACGGAAGCCCCGAGGTCCCGGGGTTCTGTTTTCTCCTTTGCTGTGTCCCCAGCTCCTGGACTGTCTGACTCAGCAGCTGCTAAGCACACGTGGTCAGTTAAGCTTAAATTTAAATTAATTAAAAAATTTAAAAGTTAAATCCAGCTCCTGGGTTGCACTGGCTGCATTTCAAGCGGTCAGTGGGCACCTGTGGCCAATGGCCGCCGTACGGACAGCACAGACGTTCTGTAGGACACCTCCGCCCAGGGTACAGGGCTCACAGGAATGAATGAATGAACGCACGCCAGCATGGCCTCCCGTGCCACGCGGTGAGAGAGAAATGAACGTTCACTGTGTCAAAGCCACTGTAACTCGGAGACCCAAGTCCCATCCCGTGAGGCGAGTCGGAAGCGCTCAGGGGTCAAGGGCTGTGGTCACCACCTGGAACGACGGCCACTGCCTGCAGACCCGGGAGCTGGGCACGGCCTCTGTCGTGGCCCCGGGGCCTCGGTGCCGAGCCTCACCCCAGCCACACTCGGCCACAGTCACGCTGCTCTGCCTCTGGGCCCTGCGGGGCCGGCCACCCTCCCGGTGGACAGGGCCACCCCACAGAGACCTGGACTGACCCGGTCCCTACACGCTCCACGGGCCGGAGCGGCACAGGGCTGCAAACCCTGGTGACCTTCCTAACGGAGGAGGAAAGCGTGCTCTCCCCCCTTCTCCCCAACCCCCTCCTTCTCTGTCTGCATCTCTCTGTCTCTGTCTCTCTCTCTGCCCCCCTCCCCCAGGCTGAACTTACTGCCCAGAAAACCTGGCAGTGAGCTGCCCGCTGACCTGCCCCGGGCCACTGGCCATGTGGTACCACCCCACGGGGCCCATCCCCCCACACCCCCACTCTCCTGGTGGCCCCCGCTCTCCACGGGGCCCATCCCTCCACCCCCGCACTCTCCTGGTGGACCCCGCTCTCCAGGCAGCGTGTGTGGAGCTCAGGGCAGACAAACGCAGCTGGACAACCAGAGAAGAAAACGGACTTTACCCCCCCCCGTTCCCACCGCAGCGTGGGTGCCGGGTCCTGAGCGCTGGCGGAGGCCAGCAGGGGCCGAGGAGGGCGCGGTCCTGTGCATCAGGAGACGCACTTCCCCTGAGGGAGGCCCTGTGTGTGCCCCGCCTGCCCCGGAGCCTCCAGCACCCCCGGCAGCCCCCCTGGAAGGCGGCCGTCCCCACAGCCCCAGAGGTGAGCCCGCCCACGGAGCTCCGGAACGTCCCAAGCATCCCTCCCCAAAAAGCTGGAGATGCTCTGAGCCGTGTGGAGTGTGAACCTCCCCGACTCTTCTTGGGTCCTGCCCCGCTCTCCCACCCGAGCTCCAGGCAGGGAGGCAGGGAGGCCGGCGCCACACACCTGCCTCACTCAGAGGCCGCCCGAAAGGACCCGGCAGCCCCACAGAGGTCAGAGGGCGGCTGGATGGCGGGAGGGGAAGGCTGCCTGGACCAGTGGGCTCTGAGCCCCTCGCAAGGGCCTCGCCGCCACACACATGTGCACACACGGACACTCGTGCACACAGAGACACAGGAGCACATAGACACACATGCACGCGCACGCACGCACACACACACACACGCTCCCTGCCCGTGGTCAAGACACAGCACACACGTCAACCCAGGGCACCGCCCACCTGCTGGGTCTCACCTCGCGTGTGGCCCCTCCAGGGCACGAAGCTGGGACTGGAGCCCCCCAGGCCGACTCTGAGCAGGGAGGCTCAGCGGGCCCCGAGCGGGCAGCAGCGTCTCCCCGTCGCTGGGCAGAGGACCCACAACCGCTGAGGCCGCGAGAAAGGATCCCGAGGCCGAGAGCCCCAGGGCGCCCAGCACCCAGCACCCGCCCTTCCTTCGACCAGAGATCTGGCCGCCCGCCCTGTCTGTGGTTGGGGACCGCCAGCAGGAGAGGGAGGGGGACTCCGGTCTGTGCCGCCTGCTGAGGGAGGCCCTGGAGCTAACAGGGGCCAGTCTGCAGAGACCCCCGGGCGTCCGGGGGAGGGGGCGGAGGCGCCTGACGGGACGCCCTTCTGTTTCCGCTGGGTGACCGAGCCCCATGGGGAGCCGGTCAGGGGTGGCAGTGTGGACCGGGTCGTCCTGACCTGTCGCCCCCCTCCGCTGCCAGGACCAGGAAGGGCCACACAGGAGGTCACTTGAAACAGGAAGGTCCCTGGACAAACACACGCTGGTAAGAGGCCTGGCCTCGCACCCTGCAGAGAGTAATTTCGATTAAAAAGGACCACTCCTGGGAGAGCCTGCGTGGTGTGAATTGATTTAATCAACGTGGCCTCTCCCGGAAGACAAAAGGCCAGGGCTCCGTGGGAGGAACGGGGCCTGGGGGAGAATTGAGTTTTCCTCTCAGCCCAGCCCTTCTCTCCTGTTTGCGTTTTTTGGGTATTTTTTTGTATTATGGTAAAATATATATGGCAGAAAACTACATTTTCAGCCATTTAAAAGCACACAGCTCAGCAGCACTGAGTACATTCATGTGGTTGTGCGACCATTACCACCATCATCTCTAGAACTTCATCTTCCCAAACAGACGTCTGTCCTCATTTGACACTGACTTCCGCTCCCTCTGCTCCAGCCCCTGCCCCCACCATCCTACTCTGTCTGTCTCTATGGACTTGGTGCTCGGGGGACCTCACCTAAGCAAAACCCTACAAGGTCTGTCCTTTTGAGCCTGGCTTATTCCACTGAGCATGATGTCCTCAGGGTTCACCCATGCTGCAGCAGGTGTCAGATCGTCCCTCCCGTTTAAGGCTGAACCCCATCCCATCGCACGTAGAGACCACGTTCTGTGGACGCACGCACGCATCCGTCGACAGACACCTGGGCTGTTTCCACAGGGCTGCTGTGAACACGGTGCACGGGCGTCTGTCCAAGCCCCCGCTTTCAGTTCCTTTGGGTGCGCCCCCAGGAGTGGAGCCTCTGAGTCAGGTGGTAATCCTATGTTTAATTTTTGGAGGAATCGCCAAATTGTTCTCCACAGGGGCTGCAGCATCTTCTATTCCCATCCGCAGCGCACGGGCGTTGCTATTTCTGCATATCCTCAGCAACGCTTGGTATTTTCTTATAACAGCCATTCAAATGGTAGCTGGTTGTGGTCTTCATTTGTGTTTCCCTGGTGACCAGTGATGTCAAGCAACTTTCCACATTCTTACTGGCCATTCGTATGTCTTCTGTGGAGAAACGTCTATTCGAGACCTTTGCCCATTTTCTAACCGGTTGGATTTGTTGTTGTTGAGTTGTGGGAGCTCTTTATATATTCTGGATACTAATCCCTTATCACACAAGTGAGTTACAAAGGTTTCCTCCCAAGTGTGGGCTGTCTTTTGACAGTTGCGTTTTTCAACCCTGTGTTTGTAGTTACCTTTTTACCGCCCCCCCCCGCAACATACTGGTCCAGTAGCCAGCACTGTGGACACACATCGAGAACGCCAGCCTGAGCCCATGTTTGCAGGCACAGCCCTGCTCATGGGGACAGAGGCCGGGTGGGAGGAGGCGAGGGCAGGGCATCTGGGGGCCAGGCGGGTAGCACAGGGCAGCAGGGCAGCAGGAAGGCAGTCCTGGCAGCGGGGCAGCTGCAGGGGCCCCCCTCTGTGGAGCTGACCTGTCCTCGCAGCCTCCGGTGGGTGAAGGACATCTGCGGTAGCCGCCCGAACACGACACCTCGTGTTTGTTTCCGGTGTGCACTGGCCACGTGCAGGACGGGCAGTGTGGATGCTGGGAGCCAGGCTCACCCAGGCGTCAGGGGCCGAGGCCCTGCCCCGCTGCCTGTCACACTGGGCCCGGACTCTCTCATTGGGGTATTAAAGCTTCTATTTAAAGAAAAGTTTGATGCGTAAAGGGAGCTGGTGCCTCAAAACCCATGACGCCTCACCCCCTCCTCCCTGGAAGAGACCTGAGCTGAACGTTGGTTAGCAAAGAAGAGAAGCGAGGGACGCGCCTTGGGGCGGTTTAAGCCGCAGCAGGGATCCCTGGGCGGGAGCCCTTCGGCCGCTGAGCCACAAGCCTGCGAGCCTCTGCTCCTTCCCTCCGCGCTTACACATTGACCGGCGGCTGCGCTCTGGGAAATCCTGAAGCCGCAGGGGATGGAGCGTGCCTGGCGGGGCTAGGCCGCCACCGCCCAGACGGCTGCTGCACTCCCGAAGGGAAGCTCCGATGCAGCCAGAGAAACAGGACGCTTCCCTGAAACGCACCTCGAGCAGAGACTACGGCTGACGCCCTGGATGAAGGCGTGACCCACATGTGCAGCCGTGTGAAGGCACACAAGCACCGTCAGGGCGGGAGGTGGGCTCTCCCCGGGTCCACGCCCGGCACAGGGCCCGGCACAGAGGGTGACAGGGGAGCAGCTCCCCACGGACAGAAGTGTCGGGGCCAGGGCCTCCCTTCTGGCGCCTGGCAGAGGGGGGACAGCGGGCGGAACCTGAGGTCGGCTCTGGGCCTCGTCCCCTTCATGTCACCGGGTCCCCCGGGTCCCAACTCATGAAGGAGCTTTGTCCTCCAAGTTTGGGCCCCTGCACTGGAGGCGTCGGGTCCTCAATTGTTCTCCAGCCGGAGCAGTTCCCAAGGCTCAGTGGTCAACTCTTCATCCCCTGATCAGTGAACAGCCAAAACACACACACACACACACACACACACACACACACACAAGGACACACAAGGACACACACACAGACACACAGACACACAGACAGTACACACAGACACACACAGACACCACGAAGCACACTCCCTCCAGTTCAGAGCGAGAAGCCTGCACTACAACCCTCCGGGCATAACCCTGCGGGTCTGCAGGACTCCGGCCCCACCAGCATAACAGCCCCAGCTTCAGAAGGACCAGAAGGGCCAACCCAAATCCGACCCGGTGGAAACCGGCCTGTACCAGGGCAGGATGGGGGCGGGAGGCACCGGGGCGAGGGCCCCTGGCCAGCACCCCCTCACCCCGCCTCTCCGAGAGCCCAGACACAGGGCAGGCCCACAGAGGCAGCTGAGCTCCCTGGAGCCCCTCAGCCTCAGGCCCCTGTCTCCCCCGACCCCAGGCCTGCAGACCTGCCCCGCTGACGTCGGGACTGGGACGTGGGGCCCGGACCAGGCAGGACAGAGGCTCCTAAGGCCCGTGCCCATGCCGCGGGCGCTGCTGGGAACCCTGGCAGAGGGCCTGCTGTGTCCACAACCCCCTCCTCCCCGGGCAGCTGTGGGCTGACCAGACCGGGGGCCTCAGCTCCTGCCGCCCAGAGGGACGGGCCGGCTGGTCCTCGTGTTCCCTTGGCCAGTGCAGTGCAGACAGCCTTCCGCAGGCCCCGTCAGCCCAGGCGGAGACCCCCTCCCAGACGGCCCCCACGGAAGTGACAGGCTGCTGCCCACTGGCTCTGAGCCACAGCGCGGGGCCTCGGCCCTCGCTTCCAGAACCTTCCACTCAGAGTCTCTTTCAGCTGCGGCCTGCCCCAGGCCACGCAGACATGGAGGTGGCCGAGGGGAATCTGGGCCTGGGGAGTCAAGCTGACCTCTGAGAGGTGTGGGCCTCTGGGTGCGGGGCCCATGGGAGAAGGGGGGGATCTGGAACCCCTGTCGATCCTACCGAAGGAACTGCACTGGCGTCTCTGCCCAGCATCCCTTCCCCGGGGAGGGGGGAGGACTGGTTCCCCACTCACTCCCAGGTCCTCCCAGACCATCTGTGACACTGCTCGTCCCCCGAGGCTGGGCCGCTCCTGGGAGGAGGCTGTGCGGTCGCCTCACCTGCCCAACTGCCCTCCAGCCCTGCGCGCTCGGCCAAGTCGGTGACCAGACCCGCGGGAGGCCCCCTCCGGGTCGTGAGCAGCCAAGAGGCCGGGGAGGGCTACTGACAGCCTCAGCCTGTGCGCCGAGAGGCCGGGTGTCTCCCGAGGATGAGAAGCCCCCGCCCCGTCACCCAGCGCACACCTGCCAGTGAAGGGCAGTTCAGCACAGTGCCTCCACTCCACTTCCGGGCTCTGGCCCAAGGTGTGCCAACAGCCCGCATCCCCGTTCTTAAACTTCGCCTACGTTGTCTTAACAGCAGCATCAAACAATAGGTCCTTTGTCCTCACATAGTGGGAATGACAGAAAATCACTTGACTGGTCCTCGGCTGGCACTGTGCCCTGTAACTCCTGCACCACTGGAGCCCAGCTGTCCTTGGCCGGGCGGCCGGGCAGTGGCCGCGGGCTCAGCACAGTTTCCACACCCGAGGGCCGGACCGGGGAACGGGTGGGGTCCCCCGGCCCTGAGCGTCAGCAGGGGAGGGAGGGGCAGGGGGGAGGGAAGCCTGAGCTCCGACAGCCGCCCCACGAGAAGAGGTGTGTGGGGGTGGGGGGAGTCCTAGGGCGGGGGGCTCCCCGTTCTCCCACCTGCATCGTCAAGGACTCGGGGTGATGCCCTCCTTACATGTCAGCGTGAGGATGAAGACAGCAAGAGCCCGGCAGGGGGCGTCCCCAGCGGCTCAGGCCAGTGTACTGGGCACCGAGGGCGGGCAAAGCGGCGGGGCCAGAAAGGGCAATGAGGTGCAAAGAGGGCCTGGAGGGTCGGCCTGACCCAGGCCCTTCTGGGGTGAGAGCCGCCCTAAGCAGGGTGGCGCCCGCCAGGAGTCCAGCCAAGAGGCAAGGCTGCGGCCCGCGGAGGCCCTGGCTCCTGTGGGGAGGAGGGTGGGGGGCCAGTAAGCCCAGGCTGGGGTCCTGGGGGAGCCTAGACCGGCTCCCTCAGGGTCCAGGAGACCTGGCGCCTCTACGGCTGCCGGCCACTCTCACCGGCACTCATGCTCGGGCTCCCTCTGTCAAGCCACCTACTTCCGTCAGGACAGACCCAATGCTGCACGGCACCCCAGAAGTAACGCACTGCTCTGACTCACGCTCGCCTGCTCACAGGGTTCCTGGGTATGCCGGAGCTGGACAGCCCAGCCCGTCTGGGGAGTGCCCTCCGTGGCGGCTGACTGAGGGCTGCCGTGGGGAGGGTCCCCTCCGCTTCTGGGGTTGAGACCACAGGTCACTCATCAGGTGCCACACGCACCCCTCCTGGAGCCCAAGAAATGGCTCCCGGGGCCAAGAGGGTGACCTGAGAACCAGCAGTGGTGACAAGTGTCCAGTCGCCCCTGACCTAGAGCTCAGAGCAGATCAGACGGGGGCATGTGCCCCATGCCCATCACCCTCCTCAGGGTTCTGGGACCGAAGGTGAGCTGCAGGCAGAAGTTCAGGGATTAAAGGCAGGGTTGGGGGCACCGGGGAAAGACACAGCGAGGGGCTGACGGGAGGGCGGTGCAGTCACACAAGCACATCGACCAGACAGGAGGAACCGGCCACTTCCTCGGCGGTCTCCAAGCCCCCTCCCCCCACACACCGGAATGTGACTTGGCCTGGACCCCGCGCTCCAGGAGCAATGAGGTCAGAGGGCGCCAGGGGCTGTCACCAGCCAGTCCCCGCAGACAACCGCCCAGGACTCCAATTCCTGTCCAAGCCCCACCACAGGGCGGCCGCTGATGGGGGGCGTTAGCGCCAAGGTCCCCGGGGAGAGCGCGGAGGACGTGCGGTACCAGATCAACACCAGGTGGACACCAGCTCGACGCCACGCGCGGACCCCAAGGCCAGCGCCTGGGCAGCCCTCCCGCCCGACCACCGGCCACCGCCTGGGACCCACCCGACGCCCGACCCGGCTCCGCGCCCCGACGCGGAGGACGCCGCGCCCCGAGGAGACTGCCCGCACCTACCGTAGCGGCTCGGCTCGCGGCTGTAGTGCAAGATGGGCAGCGCGTCCATCCCCGGCGGCTCCGGGGAGGCTGCGGGGTCCGGGTCAGGCCCCCGGCAGGGACTGGAGCTCCGGCTGCCGCCGCCCCCGGGTCTGGGCCCCGCGTCCCCCGCCCCGCCCGCCGCAGGGGTCACCACGAAGCGCTGGGACATGGTGGCCCCAGCGCCAGCCCCAGCCTCCGGTCCGGGCGGGCGCGGCGAAGGCTGCGGGGACGCGGGCGGGGCGGGGCGGGGCGGGGCGGGGGACGTGGGCGGGGCGGCGCCGCGGGAGGAGGCAGGATGCACCCGAGCCATCAGGGACCCGGGAGTGAGCGGGGGCTGTGTGGGCCTTGGGGGTGCCGGGGGCCGGGCGGGGCAGCAGGAGCGCGGCGGGGGGCGAGGGCACCAGGGAAAGCCGTCGGGCAGCGGGCGGAGGCAGTGCCCACCTTCGCCGAGGTCCCCTGCCCCCCGTGAGACACGGAAACCTGATCTGGGAGCCACAATGGTCCCTTCAGAAGAGCGCAGCCTCGGGGACTCCTTACAGGACCTTGGAGACCCCACCCCAGGCGCCAGGGCTCAGCACCGGGTCCTGGTCTGGGGAGGGACAGGCCAGGGACGCTGGAGATCTGGCTTTGGTGTGGGAAGGTTGACCACCCCAGCGCCAGGCAGTGGCCTGGGGACCACTGAGGATGCCCACTGAAGGCCAGGACCAAAGATTCCAGGGGTGAGTGAGGGTGAAGGCCTCCCACGGGGAGGGTCCCGAGGGAGGGAGCCCTGGACGTTTGGGGGGCATTTCCACCCCCCACCTCTGGCCTCTTGGCCACCAGGGTCCAGCCATTCAGTCCCAGGAGGTCAGGCCGATGGCCTCCCTCAGAATTCTACCTGGTGGAAGCCCCCGGGAGGGCGGAGGTGGGGCTGGGGAGCCAGGAAGGCCCCGGGCGGGAACCAGCCCTTCTGCACGCGGACGCCTGAAGGAGGCCCCAGGGGTGCTCCAGTTTGCTGTCCCTCCACGTCTCAGGTTAGTCTGCCACCACCTCACACTTACCTGGTAGCAATTCATTCGTTCACTCATTCATTCATTCATTCATTCACTCACTCATTCATTCATTCAGTGAATGTGTATTGGTGCCTAGCAGTGCCGTAAGGAGGCAGGAATCCCTGCTTCTTTGAAGCCTGCATTCTAGAGGAGAGGCAGCCGTAAGAGCTCTGATTAAGAGGCAAACAACGAAGGGGTCTGGGGGATGAAATTTTAAATGGGGTGTCTGGGGTGGCACCAGGAGGAGGTGAGATTCAAGCAGTGACTTGAAGGAGGTCGGTGGTCAGTTGTGTCTGGCTTCTACTCACTCACCTCATGACCCATGATGGCTGCTCCTGGTCCAGCCATCACATTTGTATTCCAGCAATGGGTGGAGGAAACGGTGGAAGGGCAACTAGCACCCTCCCCAAGAGCACGACCCAGAAGTTGCACACAGCACCTTTGCTTAACCCATTATCCGGAACGTAGTCATGTGGCCACAGCTGCCCATTAGGAAGACTGGGACGTGTGCCTGCCAATGTCTGGGGCTCTGCTAAGGAGGAAGGACGAGAGGTTAGGGTCAGCGGCACCTGGAGCACAGGAGGAGAGACGGAGGGCAGTGGACGGTGACACCCCCTTTCTTGCACCCATTCACGTGGCAGCGGAGGGGATGACCAGGCCCCAG
This sequence comes from Orcinus orca, assembly GCF_937001465.1. Classification (NCBI taxonomy): domain Eukaryota; kingdom Metazoa; phylum Chordata; class Mammalia; order Artiodactyla; family Delphinidae; genus Orcinus; species Orcinus orca. The sequence continues at coordinate 184,435,504 of NC_064561.1, read as the reverse complement.
GCTCTCCCAACGGCAGGCACACCTGGCCTTGGGCACACCTTGGGCTCTTCTGGGTGCTCCGGAGCCCTCCTGGCGGGAGGGGGGCCTCCACAGATCCCAGGCTTTCCGTGATTCGCGGAGATGGCGGCTCTGCCCCTCCCCCACCCCGTTCTTCAATATTTTCTAGGCCATTTTTGCCCATTGATTTTTTCTTTTTCCCCCAACATGAATGTTTGAATCATGGTGGAAAGTTTTCCCCCAAGTACCTTCATGTTTTGGTTGAAAAATCAATCTAAAAATAAATTTGCTGAGAACTCTCTTTATGGTGTCTGACCTTTCTACCCAGGTTCCACACATCTTTCTCGTAAACTTAAGTCATACGAATTCACATTTTTTGTTGCTACTGTAATGGATCTTGCAACTATGCTGAAATCTGTTAATAAAAACAGAAACAAGACCAACATGATTGGCCGTTGTGTATTTATTTTGTAGCCTGCTATCTCCCAGAGCTCTAAATTCTATTGTTCGCTTGTTTTTCTAGTTTCCTCTGTGGTTTTGCTGGGACTCTTTTTACCCGTAAAGAATGATAGCTTTGTCGTTTTTCGTTGCTTTTACCTCTTCTGTTTTCTTCCCCCCCTTTTGTCCTTGTTTTGGAATTTTCTAGAAATTGCAGGGAAATAAATAACATGCTTGCTAGAGCTCCTTGTCTGGTCAGAACTGAAATGGCAACAGCACTGGTGGTCATCCCCGGTCATCAGAAGCCCCCCGATCTGGGAAAGGACCACTGAGCTCCGCTCAGCCCTGAGACACCACCCCTAAGACCGGAGGCGTCCTGGACAGGCTGGACTGTGGAGGCCTGGAACGAAGATGCCTTCTCTTCCCTCTGTCCAGGGCGCATCAGGTGAGGGGCCCTCCCGGCCTCTGCCCGAGGACAGCCTGCGTCCCCAGACTTCCGTCCACGACGCCCAAAGTTGCTTGGTCCAGCCAGGCTCCCTCTCTGCCCACCCAGACCCTCAGGACGTGGCTGGGAATCCGGAAGACTCAGGCCATGCCGACCTCGGCTAGTGGGCCTCAGGCGAACGGGCTCACTGCATCCCCCAGGTCCTCGGCACCACGTGGGCGGGTCCTGCCTGTCCTGTGGCGTGGTTGGGACCTGACCCGTGGAAGCCCACCTGGCTCCAGATCCCGGCTCCACGGCAGCGAGAGAGGGGAGATGGAAAATATCTGTTTCTTCTTTAAAATGTTCAGAACAGAGAAATGCAGCCTGGTCCACGTTAAGTTCTCCTGTGCATGGTGAGCGGAGAGGTGAAGGCTGGAGGGCAGAGGACTGGCCATCACCCTGCCTGCCCCTCCTCCAGTGCACGACATCCTGCTGCCCTTCTCATCACCTCTTCCTGTGCACACTTTCCTGCTACCGCCTTGGTCCGAATACTCAGTTTAAGAAACCTGATCTGCATTGTGTCTTGGCAAATAAACAGAACATTGAAGACTAGAATTTTCCTCTGAAAATAGCTTTGGCCTCGTTGCTGAGGTTGGTCTTTTCTGAGCATCCTCTCAGTGTCACTGTTTTATACGTAAACTGTAATTATAATTTTATCTCATCAGCTAACTACCAGTTTATAGCCTCGAATTTTAAAAATTTGTTTTTTATGTCTGTGTGTATTCACTGATTTACTAACTGAGGTCTAACGTATAGGCAGTACGGTTCACCATTTCCCGGCGGAGTTCCCCAGGTTCTGAGGAATGGGACCAGCAGGAAAATGGAAATGGAAAATTGCAAAGCAGCATTAAAAGTGCCCATCCTGGCCATGAAAGCGTCTTAGGGAAGCACTTGTACGCACCGTCTAACTTCCAGAAGCCGGGCCTCCAGGCTGCAGTCCTGGCAAAGCACAGGCTCTTTCGGGGGACCCAAAACGCACAGCTTCAGGGTGGTTTGTGCGCAGAAGATGGTGGGCAGCAGGCACGCCTGCGTGGGACTGTGTGCGTGTGTGGAGGGGCTCTGGGCGTCCATGAGGGTCAGCGTGCCATCAGTCGTCCGAACAGGAGCCCCCTCTGCCCCTGCTGCTGGCCTGAGCCCCTGGCGGTCACTCCAGGGGCTCGGACCACACAGACCCCGCTGATGGCAGTGGCTGTCCTGGGCTGTCCCGGACCGCTGTGACCAGAGCAGAGGAACCGACAGCTCGGGTGACGGCAGGACTGTCTCTAGCAGGTGCGGACAGCCCAGGGCCCTCTGTCAGCCGCCCGAGGGAGGACTACCCCACTACACGCGTGCGCGTGCACACGCACACACACACACGCACACGCGCACACGCGCACACACGGGGCGCCTCGGGGCTTCATTCCGTGGCCAGGGAGCTCCTCCAGGGCGGCTTAGGGAAGCCCACGGTCAGAGGCCTGAGCAACTACTCCAGGGGTCTGGGCTCTGCTACCTCACTCAGCAGGCCTTCTGCTGGGAGACCCTGGGGGCCTCATCACAAACCTGGAGGCTGCACCGCACCCCAACCCCCGCTGTCAGCAGGTCCTGTGAGGACCTCAAGAAGGTGAGCGTCCCCAGGTAACATGTCCCCTATCCCACCCCAGGAGCAGGCTCCCGGGCAGAGAGAGCGGGGGCGTGGGCAGAGGAGGAAGAGACAGACACAGACACCGAGGAGGGAAACAGATGGAGACACAGAGAGGACAGAGAGAGGGAGAGAGAGACAGACGGGGAGGGGCGGGGCCTGCTGGCCCTCCTGCTGTCCCCTGAGCCGGGTGGGCCCTGCGTGACCCATGCCCTCCTAGCCTGTACAGCACAGGGCGTACTTGGGCCTTGGGACCCCTCTGGGCCCTCGTGGGTCTGACTTTCCTTCGGAGGTGAAGAGAGGACGGGGAAGGGGGGAGATGAGGTGAGGGGTGCACAGCGCCGTTGGGGGGGATCGCCCCTCGGTGTCCGAGGCCAGCCCCCTGAGCCTCCCAGGCAGCGCGAGTCCAGGGTGTGGGAAGGCTTCGGCGTGGACCTGCACCTGACGCCACAGGCAGCCGTGAGGGCAGACGGGGCCGGGGAGGCGGCTGGGGCCCAGGCCCTGCGTCTGGGTCTGTGACTGGGCTGAGCCCTGTGGTTGCAAGGCCTGGGCCGGTACACCTGTGACGGCAGCAAGGATGCCGCGCGGCCGGGGCTCTGTGCGTGGGTCAGGAGCCCCTGCGGGGGCTGGGCTGTCGCAAGCAGCCCCCCGCAGCTCCTTACTGCAGCTCTTTACTGCAGGGGTCTGACCCTGCGGAGGCAGGCGGCTTGACCTGACGCCCGCCCCGCCCTGGCTCGGCCCGAGCCCCACACAGGTGGGTCCAACCCACCTGTGTCGTCGGGAACAAAACCCAGTCGTCAGAGGGCCTCACCTGCAAGTGACTCTTTTATTTAACAAGCCCAACCCCCTCCCTCCGTGGACACAAGCCCAAGGCTCCGTGCTCTCTCCCTCCCAGCTGAAGGCAGAGCTTCCCGGGGCTCAGAGAAGACAGACCCACCCGTGTGGGACGCGTGGTCCTCCCGTGAAGGCGGGGAGAGGACGGGGCGCCCGGCCGTCCTGCTCTGCTGCTGGGTCCCCCGAAGTGGACGTTCTCTCCACTCCTTGGCTGTCTTGCTATTGCGCCCCCCGCACCCTGGGGCCCAGGCCTGGAGGGCGGGCAGCGAGGCCTCGGGCCCTCCCACCGCCCCATCCCCACAGCAGCCCCTCAGTCCTGCCTTCTGAGCCCAGATCTGGGAGCCGCTTCTGCTGTCCTGAAAGCTCAGGCAAGTTCACAAAGGAGTGAAGATTACATCATAACAGCCGCGCCAATAACGTGTCAAGGTCGGTTCGTCAAGTGTTATAAACTAACGGATGACGCTCCGAAATCCTGGTGGGGAGCTGCAGCCGTCTGTCCTTTCCAACAAATTTGTCTGTAAGCCTGAAACTGCTCTAAAAAATAAAGTCTGCAAGTTAAAAAAAATCAAGTGAATGGGGCAGGCAGCGACCGCCAGGAGGGGCTGGGGGCACAGGCGTGAAGTCCAGGCCTCACGTGCCAGGCCCTCCACCGGCCCAAGGCAGGGTCTCCCCATCCAGGACGGAGGCCCCTGCCAGGCGGGTCACGCGCAGCCCCCGTGTGAGCGGGAAGGCAGGCACACGCTGGGCCCTGCTCCGGCCCGAGGCGCTCGTTCTGCAGCCCTGCGAGGGCCTGAGGGGGCGCGGCCTTCCTGGGCCTGGCGGGGGCCCCAGCCCCGGACACGGGTAAGGGACCGCGCAGTGCGGCTCCCGCAGGGGCACCCGCCTCCCTCCTCAGGCCTCAAGGGGGCGCTCCCGTTTGCTCTGGACAGGACGCCAGGAGGCGCTCCTCCAGGGCTGCCTGGAGCTGCGGGCCGAGGCGCCCAGGCGCTCCAGGCAGAGCCAGCGGCCAGTCTGGGCTGGGGCCCCCACTGTCCTGCCGCCTCTGTGGCCGGAGTGGCTGATTTCCATCCCGCTCCGTCACGGGCCCCCTGGGAGTTTTTGGAGGACGGCCCCTCACGGCGGGGGGCTTCCTGCCCCAGTGGTGCTGGGTTGGCCAGGCTGGCTTGTTCCCCGGTGTCACCATGACAGGGACGTGCCCGGCCAGCCCACTGGCCCTGGAGGAGGAGAGCCGGGGGCAGGTCTGGGCGCACCTGCAGCCTGGCACCACGGCCAGGTGAGCCAGCGGACGGTGACGCATGAGGGGAGGCGACAGGCGTAGTTCTGGGCGGCAGCTAAGGGGCTTGTGCGCTCTCAAAGCCTTGGCTTCCCGGCTTACGAGGTGGGGATAACAGTGGTGCCCCCCCTCAGGGCTGGCTCGAGTGCGAGGTGACTTGGGTCCTGGGAATTAACTGCGCGGCTCAGCGAGCTTCCAGTGAACGGGGTCCCCGGTCACCTGACAGGCCGCCAGGACCAGGTGAGACGGCAGACCGCCTGGTGTGTCCTAACGCTGTAGAGTGTCGTGTGACGCTTTGGGCTCAGAGCCGGGCTTTGCGTGTCCCAAGCTGTCGAGCATGCTGCTGTGAGGAAGACCCGCTCCCCCAAGGTGGACGCGTCACGGTCACTCCCTCACGTCTCCTGGGTTTGGTTTCAGATGGAGACAGGCTTCCTTTAGGGCTCCAGGCTGCGAGGGCCAAGCCCACCTTGTCTGCAGAAGATGAAGCACAGGCCCACTGCTGCCTGTGATTCGGTGGAAGGCTGGGCACCCCGTTAGCAGCTCTGAGACTTTCCTGGAGGGGGACAGGTTCAGGGTTGGGTGTGTTATGGGCACGGCACTGCCCTCGGGAAATGGGGGCCCTGCCGGTGACAGGACACAAAGCCCCTACCTGGGGGGGCTTGGCGTGCCCAGCCCCGGGCGGGGGCATCTGCTGAGCAGCCCACCCAGCCTCAGCACTCCCTTCCCCTCAGCAGGGAGCGCAGAGGCCCACAGCGGCCACCCCCATCCCAGCCCTGGAGTCTGGGATGCTCCCCTGGGCCCTGGAGCACAGGGGCCGCTTTCTGTCCCAGCTGCCCAGCCCAGCCCTCTGTGGCTGGCCATGAGGAGCCCAAGGGAGGGGTGCAGTGAGGGGGTTAGGGGTGAGGCTGGGGTGGGGGTGTGATGGAGGGTGCTGGGTGTGTGCTGGGCTCTGACACCAACTGGAAGTGACTCACGCTAAAGACTGAGGCGTTGATGGGGGCCTCAGGAGGGGTCAGGAAAGCCACCCCCCACGCCTCTGAAAGATGATTCCTGGCTGGAGGGTCCTCACTAGGCCAAAAAGGGGTGCCCCAGCCTTTCTGGGTAAGCAGAGGTAGACCCCTTACATGCAGGGCCACAGCAGGTGCCCCCCGGGGTCCGTATGGCAACCCACGGGGGAGTTGGTTTTCTTTCGGTTTCACCCTCCCGACTTTTAGAATGTCCTCCTTAGGCTCAGAACCATCCCAGTGCCCACTGGGTGGCACCCGTCAGCCCACCACACCCCTCTTGGACGACGCAGCTGCCTGTGGCCCTTGGTTCTCCCCAGAGACACTTCTGTATTACTTCCTGCTTTGCTCCGGCACCCAGGATGGTGTGCAGTGCCTCTGACATTCAGAAACTGATGTGGAATGTGAGTGGATGGATAGTAGATGGATGGAGGGCTGAGCGGGTGCAGGGATGACGGATGCTGGGGTGAAGGGGTGGATGGATGATGGATGGGTGGATGGAGCGAGGGATGAAGGATGAAAGGACGGACGATGGACGGGGTTGGGTGGATGATGGATGGTGGATGGTGGATGGTGGATGGTGGATGACGGATGACGGATGGTGGATGAGGATGGTGGATGGTGGATGGTGGATGATGGATGGTGGATGGTGGATGGTGGATGGTGGATGGTGGATGGATTGTGGATGGTGGATGATGGATGATGGATGGTGGATGGTGGATGATGGATGGTGGATGGTGGATGGTGGATGGTGGATGGATTGTGGATGGTGGATGGATGGATGGTGGATGGTGGATGGTGGATGGTGGATGGTGGATGGTGGATGGTGGATGGTGGATGGATTGTGGATGGTGGATGGTGGATGGATTGTGGATGGTGGATGGTGGATGGTGGAAGGTGGATGGTGGATGGATTGTGGATGGTGGATGATGGATGGTGGATGGTGGATGGTGGATGATGGATGACGGATGGTGGATGGTGGATGGTGGATGGTGGATGGTGGATGGATTGTGGATGGTGGATGGATGGATGGTGAATGGTGGATGGTGGATGGTGGATGGATGGACGTGGTTGGTGGATGGTGGATGGTGGATAGTGGATGGTGGATGGTGGATGGTGGATGGATGGATGGTGGATGGTGGATGGATGGATGGTGGATGGTGGATGGTGGATGGTGGATGGATTGTGGATGGTGGATGGATGGATGGTGGATGGTGGATGGTGGATGGTGGATGGATGGATGGTGGATGGTGGATGGTGGATGGTGGATGGATTGTGGATGGTGGATGGTGGATGGATTGTGGATGGTGGATGGTGGATGGTGGATGGTGGATGGTGGATGGATTGTGGATGGTGGATGATGGATGGTGGATGGTGGATGGTGGATGATGGATGACAGATGGTGGATGGTGGATGGTGGATGGTGGATGGTGGATGGATTGTGGATGGTGGATGGATGGATGGTGGATGGTGGATGGTGGATGGTGGATGGATGGACGTGGTTGGTGGATGCTGGATGGTGGATAGTGGATGGTGGATGGTGGATGGTGGATGGATGGATGGTGGATGGTGGATGGATGGGTGGTGGATGGTGGATGGTGGATGGTGGATGGTGGGTGGATGGGTGGTGGATGGTGGATGGTGGATGGTGGCTGGTGGATGGTGGTTGGATGGATGGTGGATGGTGGATGGTGGATGGATGGGTGGTGGGTGGTGGATGGTGGATGGTGGTTGGATGGATGGTGGATGGTGGATGGTGGATGGTGGATGGTGGGTGGTGGATGGTGGATGGTGGGTGGTGGATGGAGGATGGATGGATGGTGGATAGTGGATGGTGGATGGTGGATGGTGGATGGATGGATGGTGAATGGTGGATGGTGGATGGTGGATGGATGGATGGTGGATGGTGGATGGTGGATGGTGGATGGTGGATGGATTGTGGATGGTGGATGGTGGATGGATTGTGGATGGTGGATGGATGGATGGTGGATGGATGGATGTTGGTTGGATGGATGGTGGATGGTGGATGGTGGTTGGATGGATGGTGGATGGTGGATGGTGGATGGTGGATGGTGGATGGAGGATGGTGGATGGAGGATGGAGGATGGTGGATGGTGGATGGTGGATGGATGGATGGTGAATGGTGGATGGTGGATGGTAGATGGATGGATGGTGGATGGTGGATGGTGGATGGTGGATGGTGGATGGATGGATGGTGAATGGTGGATGGTGGATGGTGGATGGATGGATGGTGGATGGTGGATGGTGGATGGTGGATGGTGGATGGATGGATGGTGGATGGTGGATGGTGGATGGTGGATGGTGGATGGTGGATGGTGGATGGATGGATGGTGGATGGTGGATGGATGGATGTTGGATGGTGGATGGTGGATGGTGGATGGTGGATGGTGGATGGATGGATGGTGGATGGATGGATGGTGGATGGTGGATGGTGGATGGTGGATGGTGGATGATGGATGGTGGATGATGGATGATGGATGGTGGTTGGATGGATGGTGGATGGTGGATGGTGGATGGTGGATGGTGGATGATGGATGGTGGTTGGATGGATGGTGGATGGTGGATGGTGGATGGTGGATGGTGGATGGATGGATGGTGGATGGTGGATGGTGGATAGATGGATGGTGGATGGTGGATGGTGGTTGAATGGATGGTGGATGGATGGATGGTGGATGGTGGATGGTGGATGGTGGGTGGTGGATGGTGGATGATGGATGATGGATGGTGGATGGTGGATGGTGGATGGATGGTGGACGTTGGACGGTGGACGGTGGACGGTGGATGGTGGATGGTGGATGGTGGATGGTGGATGATGGATGGTGGATGGTGGATGATGGATGGTGCATGGTGGATGGTGGATGATGGATGGTGCATGATGGATGGTGGATGGTGGATGGATGGATGGTGGATGGTGGATGGTGGTTTGATGGATGGTGGATGGTGGATGATGGATGGTGGATGGGTGGAGGGAAAGATGGTAGATGGATGGTGGGTGCAGGGATGATGGATGCAAGAATAAATGCCTGGAAGTCCCCCTTAGAGTGCAATTGACACTGAGTAAATGTTAATTTTCATTCTTGTTTTCTTCTGGAAAGCGTCAAAATGGCTGTTGTTTGCTGACCCTCATGGCTGTTTGGCTTAAGTTCCACATCTCCACCTTGAATCGCGTGCTGAGGGAGGGTAGTGTAACTGCCCTCGAGGAGTTTAGGTGAGAACAGAGAGGGAGAGAAGGGTGAGGAGCTGGGCGCACAGGAGGGGGACTGTGGCCCAGCTGTGCTGGGGGAGATGCCAGGGCTGGTCCAGGGGATGCTGGGCTGGCCCTGAGGCTGCTGGCGTTGTCACTGAGTGGGACTTGATGGGAGCCCAATCCAGGGGCGGGGAGACCACAGAGCAGGGGCAGGTTGTGGCAGTGGGGGCGGCCTCTTTGCCCTCCGTCTCCACGGCCGTCCCCTCACGTCACTCTGCCCTGCTGGGGAAGCCCAGCTTTGCCCAGGTACCCGCCTCTCTGGAAGGACTCCAGCAGGTGCTGGGGCTCTGAGCCCATCTCTACAGCCCCACCCCCTTGCTTTTTCTGGTTTAGGTGATGAGGGTCTGGCCAGCGAGCTGTGGGGTAAGGGTGTGGGGGACCCCGTGCCTGGGTGTGGGGTCCGTCTGCTTGCTACTCTGCGACCAGTACAATGGGAGATGGCCCTGGTCCCTACCTGGGTTCATTCAGCCACAGGGTCCAGTCAGCCTCAGCTGGGCCTGTCCTGGCTCTAGAATCAGTCTCGGGGGACCCCAGGGTCAGGGTGCTCAGAATCCCCCCTGGTGGACCTGTTTGGCCTCCCCCTCCAGAAACTGCAGTCCACCCTGGCCACGCTGCTCCCAGGTCTCCGGGTCAGCCCTCAGCTCTGGGCCCCTCCCTGCAACAAGACCTGCCCCACTTTGGATTTGCAAACACGGAAACTTGGGCCACCTGACCCACCGCCTGGCCCAGCACGGTGACTGGATCCCTTGGGCTCCTCCAGCCCCTCGGTCCCTTGGGAGGTCAGGTTTCCTGGGCTGGGCCTCTCAGCCCGCTGGAGCGAGGGGGACCCGGGGTGACCCTGGCCCTGAGCCTCCCCAGGGCGCCTCCCACAGCCTGGGGGTCACGTGGTGCTTTGGAGCCTGTGATCGTCAAGCCTCAAGGGACTTCAGACGCCGGTGGCCCCGCCTCCCACGCTGGGCGGCCTGGGCGCTGCCCGCGGATGGACAGTCTGAGCCCCAGAGTGTTCCCACGCCGCGGCCAGCCTGCTCCTGGAGAAGGTCTGAGACAGAACACAGCCGGTGCACTCAGCCTGCTTCTCACACCCATCCCTCTGTCCACTCATCAACCAGCCATTCCAGCACGCGGCGCCTGTGGCGGGCGCGCCAGAGCCAGGCCTCCTGGGCTTAAATCCGCACTGGCCAGAGGCAGCGGGTGCCCAGCTTCCCCAGCATTCTAGAGTGCCGGGTGGTAGCGAGGTTAAAGAACAACGCTTGTCATCCCATCAAAGGTCCCGGCACTGTGACCGCTGAGGTCAGCCGGAGCCTGCCACCGCGGGATGCAGCCGGGCAGGAGGGGGCCGGGCAGTGTGCCTGAAGGACCACCCTACGGGGCCAGGCCACTTCGGAGCCTCTCTGAGGCCTGCTGGTCATTAATTCACCATGGGTGCATTTTTTGGCCACATCATTGGTAGATAAATGACACTTTTGTGAATGCGGCTTTACGTTCGCTGATTTTTTTAAACTTAAGGGAATTAGGTCACATTTGAAACAGAAATAAGAACCAAAATCATACTGTGTTCAAAATAGTTGGCCTTGCGTCATGTTCTGCCCCAGTGTTTAAATTGTATCTGTTTGTCACCTCGCATCCGCGTGGGAACAGAGAGGGCTATAAACGCCACCGGCCATTTCAAGCGCCCCAGGCCATCCCTGTGCGCGTGGCACGGCAGCTGCAGACGTTCCCACGTGGCCGTGGATGGAGGCGTCCGCTGGCCCCCGGGACGTTTCTATGAGCTCGGGGGCCCTGGCGGGTAACTCTTTGGGGCCACCTGAGCAGGATTGTTCTTTGAAACCTTCTCTGAAGTCTTTGCTGAGCTGTGTGGGGTGTTGACAAAAGCAGAGGATAAATGGTTGAAGGTCGAATGTGTTTCAATTTTAAAGGGCCTTTGAGAAGACCCAGCTGACCTTCCAGAAGGGCTTCAGAGCGGAGAGGCGCCCAAGACAGAGTCAGCTGCATGGAGCTTTGAGGGAAAGCCACCGCCTCGGGGACAGAACGGTGGGCGGTCAGTGGGAGAGCAGAGCCTATGTGGGCAGAGGAGTGCCTGCAAGTAAACCCCAGTCTCCACGTGCTTCACCAGCCGGTGGAGCCCAGACGCCCCACCCTGCGTCCTGGCCGGGGTCCTGGCCAGCCAACCTGGCACAGACCAGGCGGCTGGTGTGGTTCCCTTGGTCTCGTGGGGCAGGGTTCACGGTCGCGAGGTGGGGCCGCAGGTCTGCTGGACGGTGGTTCCTGGCTCTCAGGAGGACTCACTCTCCGACCGGCGGCCAGGCAGCCCCGCCCGACGCCAGAGCCGCAGGAGAGGAGATCTGAGAGCTCCAGCCTGAACCGCGCTGGGCCCCCAGGGTCCGTGGAAAGCCACTCAGGGACCTGGAACGTGCACCCAGCCCGAGTTCACCAGGCAGAGACCTCCAGGGCCAGGGCCTCAAGTACGCGTGCTCTGTGCCCCGAGATGGGTCTGGCTTGGGCTCTGCCAGGATCTGCACAGGTTGGAGACCTGCAGGACCCAAGGATCCGCATCTTCGTGTTACAAACGAGAAATTCCAGCCCCCCAGCAAAGGAACCTGCAACATCGGACAGAATCCAGGCCTCCCCCTCCGGAGCACTGGGTGGAATTCAGACCCTCTGAGCAGACCCTGGGGAGCGGCAAGGGCAGGGGTGAGGTCACCACCTGGGGAGGGGGGCCAGACACCACCAGCCGGGCTCCCCCGTGGGGTTACAGGGTTGTGAATAGAATAACCCGGAGCTGCAAATTATCCAGCCATCTCACAGCTGTTATGGACTGAGCTGTGTCCCCCAAATTCGTATGCTGGAGTCCTAACCCCCAGCCCCTCAGAGCATGTATTTGGAGAGACGGGGGCCTTTAAAGAGGAGGCTGGGGTGAAATGAAGCCGGCGGGGACCTGTTCCAATACTGAAGAGGCCACCAGGATGAGACAGGCACGGAGGATGCCCACGTAGGGGGGTGAGCTTGGGGGTGGGGAGCCCCGTGGCTGCAGGTCTGAGCCACCGTCCCACCTGCTTGAGCAGCAGTGTGGCTGGAGCTCAGGTGGCCGAGCAGAGGTGAGCGAGACCCATGAGCGCCCTCCCCACGAAGGCCCCTCCCGAGGGCAGCTCCCTGAGCGCCTCCAGAGGACCTGACAGTTTAGCAGTGGGGCGCCCAGACAGAGGTCCTGTAGAGCCGGCTGGGACTGTCTGCCCTGCCCAGTGGGGCGCTCGCATCAGGGCAAACGTGGACGGGGCACAGAGGGGCCTGGAAATACCCCCACCTGGCAGGGCAGGAGCTAGTGAACAACTTCCCTGGGCCAGGAGGCGGCCTCGGGGTCCCCGCCGGGGGACCCAGGGACTCGCCTCTCCCCTCGGTCACTGGCTGCAGCACCACGATCCCCCTGCCCCATGCTCAGCTCCAAGGGCCCACACGGACGGCGTGCGGCACTCTGCGTGGCCTGCTCACACGCGTCCGGCAGCTCCTTCCTAAACAGGGAACCAGGAAACACCTCCTCGTCGGAAAGCCCGCTCGGAGCTGACCCCTTGCCCGCTCCTCTCCTGCCCCCCACGCCCTCCGCGCGGGCGGGCCGTGGGGTGGAGGACACAGGTCCTCACGGCTGTGTGACGGGCAAGGTCCCCACAGGCAGGAGCGCCGTCTTCACGCTTGGCCTGGACTGGCTCCTGCTTTGTTCTGGAAAGCCTCCAAGGGGGCCAGGGCCTTCGTAAGCTGGGGGAGGTGCAGGGCTGAGCTGCTGGGTGCGAGATGCCTGCCAGACCCCGGGCTAGAACTCAGCCCTGGAGCTCACCGGGGGGCTGGCCTGGGCGGTGCTGGGTGGGGGAATGCTCAGGAGGCCAGGGCCAGAGGGCTTGGCAGGAGTTGCCGACCAGGAGAGACTCAAGGAAGGCAGGGCCCCTGTGCCCTGTGTTCTCAGGACTGAGAGCAGGTAGGCGAGGCTGAGCAGGCATCAGCACGTCCTGTCCCCTGGGGGCTCCATGGGGGTCCCTGCAGCACGAGTGGCCATCTCATCATCATGCCCAGGGCCCCTGCACTCCTGTCCCCATATCCCTGCTGGTGTCTGGCCCCAGCCCACCACCCACTGAGGCCACGTACCCTGCTCCCTGGACACCCGGGGCCGGTGTGGTCCCCTGGCCTCACTGTCACCCACGTTTGTTGCCAATGCCCCCACAGTCCACTGCATGCTGTGGCTGTCCACCTGGCTCCCCACACCCACCGGCCTGTGAGCGGGCACTGTCTGTCTGTCCCTCAGGAGCTGCCCTTCAATGTCAGGCTTCGCAGCAGCTCCGGACGCTCTCGGGAGCTGGGCTCACCTTCTCTGGGGCGGGGGGGATGCTCTGGGCTGTGAGGATCACGCCGAGTTGACCGTGAGCACTGGGGTTGCAGGAGGGAGGGCCAGGGGGCCAGGACCGACCAGAAGTCCATGCGCACGAGGGTGAGAGGCTGTGGTCCCCCGAACGGCCCTGCCTGAGGGTCTGGGAGGCCGGGCGGCCACTTGTGTCCCCCACCCCCGAGGGGCTCTTCGTGAGCCTGGTGGCCGTCATGGACCTGGAGGCCAGCCCACGGGCACAGGAGCAGATGTGCAAACTCGGAAGGCCGAGGCCAGACGCCAAGGATGTCACCCGGGTGGCAAAAGCGCGTGACGGAGGCGCATCCAGCCGCCAGCCCTCACCCAGCTCCCGGGCTGCAGAGCCAGCCGAGTGGGGGGGCTCCTGCGGGGCTGCGAGGGAGGCCCGCTCCTTGAGGTCCACCCAGCTGGACCCCGGCAGGACCGTGTCTGCAGAGGGCAGGGGGCCCCGGAAGCCCCTCCCCGCGGTTCAGCTTCCCTCGGCCTTTCCCTGGGGACCATGCCTCTGCGCGGAGGGAACAGAGCTTCCCAGGGCCGTGAAAACCTGTGTGAGCCCAGAGCCCCCGGCAGCAGGGTCATCTTCCAAAGTGGCAAGAGGCCGACCGTGGACTCAAGTGAAGACCACCCAGCAGACAGTGGGTGGCTTGCCCTCCAGGCTCACGGGGCAGGGGGCTGGCCCTGCCACGTCACTCCCAGGCGGGCGCGGGGCGAGAGCATCCCAGCGGAGAAGGGGCGCAGGTGCCCTGACAGGGGCTGTGGCCCAGGGAGGCCGGGGGCTGGGGCTGGAAGGGGGCGTCCCACGAGGTTGGTGAGGGGAGCACCTGGCCCCCTGTGGTTGGTCCTGAGCTGGAGACATAGAATCAGGGACGCTGGGCCCGTCATAGTTGGTGGGTGGCTTCCAGCTGCAGGCCGCGGGGCCGAGCTCTGTTTCACGGCTCGTCTGGCCGCTGTCTGCATTCAGTGTCTCACATATGTATTAAAGTAGATGGCAACATGCACCCCAAGTCTCTCAGAGTGAAGGGAAAATCCCCCCACTGTCAGCCCCTCCCCCGCCTGTGCCCAGAGCCCCTGCCCAGCTCCCCCGTTCCCCCCGCCTCCTGGTCCTGAGGGCTACTGGAGGGCCCACCAGCCCCTTCCAACTGCCCCCCAGCCTGGGCCCTGCCCGGACACAGAGCGGGAGGGCCTTTGCCTTGGGGGGGGCCACAGAGAGGGAGACACTGGCGGATCTGCCCTGGAGCCCCACCCAGGAGGTGGGCCTCTCAGAATGAGGGCAGGGGCAGCAGGGCCTCCCCAGCCACCAACTGAGGCGGCTCCCGGGGTCCTCACGGGCCCCCATGGGTGCTGGCCCTGATCACAGGCAAATTCCAGGCAGAGTGGGCACAGAGCAGGAACGGCCCGCAGGGCCTGCGTGGTGGACACCCCAATTTCCTGCGCCTGAGAGCAGGGAGCGACCAGCGTGGGAAGGAGCCTGCGGGCATGTGCGGGAGGCCACGGGCCGCAGACCGAGGACTGGCCCAAACGGCTGCCTGGAGGACCCCGTGTGACCGTGGACCCCGATGCCCGGCAGAGCCGCGCCCCGGCCTCAGGGGCAGCCAGGACAGGAGCAGGTCTCAGCCGGCCTCAAGGCCCTGCAGGAGGGGACGGCCGCAAATGCCGACTCAGCTCAACTGTTAAGATCCAAAGTCAGGCCGTTGCTTCCAGGCTGGGGACACAGGGTCTGTCTGTGCGGGGCACGCGCGGGCCTGTCAGGGCCTCAGCCTGCCTGGGAGGGGCCTCGGCCCATTGCCCCCAGGCTGGCACACGCCGACCCCGCATGGGTCTGAGCCATCCCGCCTGAGAGGCTGGGCCAGGCCGGGCGCCGTATACCGGTCCTCTGGTCATTCCCGCCCCGCAGCTGCAGAGCCCGCTGCCTCCTGACTCAGGCCCTCGGGGGTGTCCTTCCTCCCCCCGCCTCCCAGGGCCCTCCGCTCTGACCCTTCCCTCTGCTGGGCAAGTGCCCCGCCCCGGGAGCACCCCCAGTTCCTTCCGGGCAGTGGGTCTGAGAGACAGACAGACAGAAGCTGGACGCCATTTCAAGATGATCTCCAGTGCTCCTCGCTAAAGAATGAACATGTTTTCAACTTGAATGAGACTTTAGAACTTCTGTCTAAGCCTTTTCTCTTTCCCCAGAGGAGCAGCACTGAGAAGTTGTGTGAGAGCCCCAGGTGGCCCCTCGAGGGGCTGGTCCCCCTGCCCACCGTCTCAGCCTCCACACGGCTGTTCTTGAGGCTGTGAGCTCGGGGCAGATGGAGCCTGGTAAGTGCCCATTTCCAGACCGCTTCACTCCCAGGGGTCCCACAAAGCCGGGGGCTAGGGATGGACGGTCGTGTGGCTTATGCCTTCACCTCCCATCTGTAGGGCTTTCAGCAGCTAATTTGCAAGCCTTAGTCTCAGGGGAGTCTCGGGGGCCCTGCTAGTGTGCGTGTGTGTGCACGTGTGTGCCTGTGTCCCTCTGCAGGCGCCTGCAGTGTGTGTCTCTCCGTTTCTCTGAGTGTTTGTGCCCCCTGCTGGCCGATCCGGACATTACTGTCAGCAGCGTGTCCTGAGTGTGTGACCTGGTCCAGCCAGGACGGACTTGTCTGGGAGTGACCCTCACCCACCGCCTGCCCTGTCCCCCACCCAGGGCCTTAAGCTAGCCTCCCATGGACCTGGCAGGGGCGACTGGGACTGAGGGAGGCTGGATTCTAGCCCATGCTCTGCCCACACCCCACCCCGCCGCCTGCCCACTTCATCCCAGCACCGCATCCAGATTTGGAGGGCGATCGCTGGGTCCCTCCTGGGTGGGGAAGGCCATCACAGTGGAGACACAGGGCAGCCCGAGTAGGCTGCATTCATCAGGCATGCTTGGAATTAACCGAAACCCCGGTGCTTCCTGGGCTGTTAAAGGGCAGGGGGTCTTGGCGCCTGACAGGCTGCGCAGAGATGTCCGCTTCATCGACGTTCACACTGACAGTGAACTGTGGGAATGTCACTCCGAAAGGAACTGGGGACCAGCTGCCTTAGCACCCGATGGAGGGAGCCCGCGGTCCAGCACAGGTGGCCTGGGACCATCTGCCTTCCTCTGAGAACTGCCCCCTCTTTGGGGGGACCCTTTTCCCCTCCAGCCACAGATCCAAAGGTGCCCCCAGCCAGGGCGGCTGACCGAGGAGGGCTCTGGTGGCCCTGAGGGCAGCAGAAGCCAGCCTGGCCCATCCCTTGCGGTGGGGGAGGCCAGGGGGGCTTCCATGTGGCAGAGGACCTGCCATTCTTGGGTCTGCTCACGTGGGCCGCAGGCTCCTCCCTCTGGGTATAGCTGGCTGCACTGGGGGAGTCCCCCACAGGCAGGGTCTTCTCTGCTGTGTCCCTCCACCCGGCCCCCCAGGGACCCCACTCCACTTGACCCCGCCAGGGAGGAAGCAGCAGCCCCGCTCTGCCCCCAGGCTCAGCGACCGCCTCTCACTGTGGATGCGGCCCAGCCCCGGTGGCAGTTCTCTGGGAGCGAGGCCCCCAGCCCCCAGGAAAGTGCTCGGAAGAGGGAAACGCCTCCCCACCAGGCCACCCTGCCTGCTCATTGCTTGGGCCTCTGTAAACTCTCTTTCCCCAAATTTAGCCCCCCAAGCTGATGCTTTCACCAGCACCATTCCCCGCCTCCCCCCACCGTGCACACGGCCACCCTCCCCTCCTGACAGGACGTCCAAAGTCCCGCCTCCGTGTGCCCCCCTCCCCCCTGCCCCCGGCCTCAGCACCCACCTTGGCCTGAGGATTAGAAACACCCCTTCAGTCAGGACAACAAGAGAGCCAGAGCCAGAGAAGCTGACCTCCGGCTGCCCACGGGGGTCCTTCCCCCACGCCGGTCCTTCCGCCCCGCCTGCCCCAGCTCAGCTGTGCCGTCCTGACCCACACGGTGACGTCTCTCATTCCTGAGCAGCTCACCCCTTTGGAGTCCTGCCTGCACGGGGGCTGAAACTTTCCCCTAACTTCCCCAGGGAAGCAAGGAGGCACCTCGGAGAACGCCTCCAGACACACTCCTTGCCGTGGACTGAATTGTGTTCCTCCCTAGATTCACATACTGGGGGCTGACCCCCAGTGTGGCCGTGTTTGGAGATGGGGCCTCTAAGGAGGTAATTACGGTTAGATGAGGTCATGGGGAGGGGCCCCGATCCCACAGCACTAGTGTCCTTGTGAGAGGAGGCCCGGGGGCTCTGTCTCTGCCCCGCGAGGACACAGGGGACAAGGGCGTCTGCAGCCAGGGAGAGGCCTCACCAGGAACCGGCTGGGCTGGCACCTTGCGCTCGGACTTCTAGCCGCTAGAACCGAGAGAATAGATGTCTGCCGTTTTAGATGTCTGCTCTTTCAGCCGCCAGCCTGCAGTGCTTGCCACGGTGGCCGAGCAGGCAGCCGGTTCCCCCGGCCTGGGGTCCTTGGTGACCACGAGCCACGCTCCAGCCGGCTGCCGTGTAGCTCGGAGGCCCCAGAAGCCAGAGAGGCCCCGGGCAGTGCAGCGCCCCACTGGTGTCCCTGCAGGGAGCGCCCTCCCAGCTGCAGGGCTGGGATCAGCATTTTGCAAGTGGGGCACTAGGACAGCAGCAAGGGCATGACCCTCACCCCCAAGCCCCGCATGGCCCCAGGAGACGGAGGCCCCCTAGGTCGGCACTGACGGGCAGCACGCCAGCCCCAGGCTGTGCCCCACGCCAGCGCTGGGCTTTCAGCGTGCAGTCCTGCTTTCCCTCGGGTCAGCTGCTTCTGGGGGACGGGACGTGTCCCAGGGACCCAGTGAGCGTGAGGCCATCCCTCATTCTTTGCTGTGAAGTAAGTTTCGGGGTCGGAAACGCAGGGAGGAGAATCTTCTGAATAAACATTCAGGCAGACGGGAGGGGGAGTGAGAACACCTCCGGGCCAGGGAAGACTGATGGGCGCACGTGCCCCGCAAGGACGCGTTACCGCTGCGTTCCAGACCGCATAGGGGGCCTGCTGGTTACTCGGTGCTGGACGGCGCCCTGCAGCCAGTGGGGCCTCGGCGAGGGGAGGCCGAGCCTCTTCTCTGCCTCCCCTTCGCAGACCTGAGCTCCTCCGGGAAGGAGAGGTGCTGGGAAGAGGCTGTCCACCCACCGAGAGCGGCGTGGCGTCCACCTTCCTGCTGGGCTCTGGGGCCCTCTGGGGAGCACGCATGGGCGCAAACATCCTCTGGCCCCTGTGCATCTGGGTGGGTCCGTCTGCAAAGCACCTCCCAGGCCATCTGGCTGCCAATTTTCTGGCCGCCTGCCCTCCAGGCCGGCCGTCAGCCAAACCAGCAGCGGTTGCCCAGGGGCTGGTGTAGATGGTCCCTCCGGCCACTGCTCCTTGTACGCAAGTGAACGGCCCGCAGGTGGGAAGGCTGAGCTCTGCGTCCTGAAGGCCCTCCCCTCCCCGCGGGAACCCCCGTGGTCAGCACCCCAGTGGGGTGGGCTGGCCGTGCAGAGATCAGGCAGCCCTGCGGCCCCTCGGTAAGCAGGCTGACTTGTAGCTACAGACGAGGCACCTGCTGGGTCCAAGGTGCGGGGCAGGCGCCGAGGCGGGGGCTGCTTCCTGACCTCAGGCGCCAGGAGCGGCCGCGTTGCTGGTTTCTGCAGTTCCGTCGGAGCCGTCTCACCACGTCCCAAACACCGAGAAGGCCGCCAGGCGTCACCTCCAGGGGGAGTGTCTCCACCCTCCGGCGACGGGTCTCAGCGCAGGGCCCGGTCAGCCGCCGGCAGACCGTCAGCCGTGTCGGAGCTGGACCCTCGCACCTGCCGTGCTCGCATCCTGGGAAAGCACGGCTCAGGGCTCAGCGTCTCCGACGGGTCAGCGTGTCCTGGGATCTGATTCCGGCCAGAGTCTGGAGTTTGAGGGGGCGAGGGGAGGTCTGGAGGAGCCTCGGCGCCCCGGCAGGACCACCGTGGCAGGTGGGGGCCTGAGGGCCCTCCATCAGGGCAGGGAGGAGACCCCACAGAGTAGAGGCATCCGCTGACCCAAGTTTCCGGGCCCTCTGGGTTCTTGGACAGCAAGACACATGCCAGCAAGACCCTGTACACCTTCCCCTGCACGTGAGGGCCGGGGCGGGGGTGGGGGGACCATCCCTGCAAAGGGGACCGGCTTGTCCTGTCAGCACTTCAGACAGGAGCGCTGCGTGGGGGTCAGGTGGATCCCGGGACGGCCCTCCTGGATGGCCCAGTTTGGCCCTTTGGGCCGGCAGAGGCCCAGAGCTCTGAGCGGGGCACGGCAGGCGAGATGGGGTCTGAGCCACGGTGACCGAGGGTCTGTGGTGGGCCCGGGCCTCGCCCTGGGTCAAGGGGAAGCAAAGGGACGGGGCGTGGCTGTCGCCCAGGCAGAGTCCCAGGGCCGGGGGGTGGGGGGGTGGGGGCAGGCCACACCTGCCACTGGGTCACTGAGGGGAGGGGCAGGGGGGAGGGGTCTGGCTTCCGCACCTGAAGTGGGGCCTAGACGGGGAGAGTGAGGCTGGCATCCCGACCCCAGAGTTAGGTGGGCCCCTCCTGGCTCAGGTGAGCGCTCAGGTTGGGAAGGGCTTTCCGGGGAGGCTGTCCCTCTCCCGGCCCTGTGGACTTCAGGGCGGAGGGTCGACCCTGCTCCCCAGCCACCACTGACCCTGCCTTTCCCAAACCCCAGCCCGTGCGGCCCCTCCTCCGACCTCTGACCTCCGACCTGTCCCTGCTCTGAAGACTCTGGTCAGGCGGCCCCGCTCCTTGACACTTCTGCCAGCCTCTCACGTGTTCAGGGCTGACTCAGGCACTGCCGCCCTGTGATCTTGCCCTCCGAACCCCGGCTGCCAGCCAAGACCACACCCGGGCCTGTGTCACATCCGACCCCAGCCCAGCCCGGCCAGCACTGCAGCCCTGGGAGCTCAGGGCAGCTCCTGACACCCTGGGCCCTCCGGCCGCAGCACCCACCTGCTGGCTGTGCTCACCTCGACCCTCAGCCTCGCCCAGCCCTCACCCGTCCTCCCGCTCTAGGACCTTCTCCCCGGCACCCCCTCCAAATTTCCCGAGTCTGCTCTGGGGGGCCCCATGCCCGGGGGGCCCTCTGACGCTCAGGAGGGTCCCCAGAGCTTGGTTCGCTTCCCTTCCCCCACCTCAGGCTTTCAGTGGTGTCCGCAACCCCGGCGTCCAGCCTGACCGCCTGGCCCTGAGCCCACCTCCGCTCCCCCGGTGAGCTGACTACGCCTGGGCTTATCTCCCCGTCTCCTTCCCTTCCCGGCAGCTCTCCTGAAGGAATTAACTTTCCTGTACACGAATTCTCGCAAACTGCGCACCGTAT
Organism: Orcinus orca; assembly: GCF_937001465.1. Taxonomy (NCBI): domain Eukaryota; kingdom Metazoa; phylum Chordata; class Mammalia; order Artiodactyla; family Delphinidae; genus Orcinus; species Orcinus orca. Next base: position 184,414,896 of record NC_064561.1, on the reverse strand, counting down.
AAGTGGGAACGTGATCTGCTCAGAAGCCCCCCTCTGTCTAACTCTTTTCAGTTACCTCTTCATGGGCATCCCTGAGGTCGGCCCGTCCGCACCCAGGAGCCCCCAGGTCTGCCCTCCAGTGGCAGCAGTGGAAGGGTGGTGGGTCACCTCCCCCACCTCAGGAGGCGCTGGTACTAGAGGGTGGCATCTTCGCAGCACCCCTCCTGTGTCCCTCCCAGTGTCCCCTAGGCATATGCATCCAGGCCACCCCCCTGGCAGGGGCCCCCGCCCTCTCCACTCACCCCCCTGCAGCCAGCACCGTCTCGTCTCCAGGAGCTCCGAGGGGCCCCCCAACCTGCCCGGCTTGATGACTCTCGCCCTCGGGCGGTTAGCCTGCCCTGCAGGCCTGACCCCGGCCCGCCTCTCCGGCCCAGCCCCGACCCTGACTCCCCTGGTCATCTTTGAATGTGGGGACCCTGGTGTCCTCGCCCGGCTCCTCTCCACTCCGCCCAGCCCCACAGTGGCCCGTCCCGAGGGGCGTCTGCACACAGTAGGTGCTCGGGATGGGGCCGTCTGCCCAGGCGGGGCCGCCGTGTTGAAGGCTGTCGGTGACCTCTTGGCGGGCGTCGTAAGGCCTACTGGTGAGCGTAGCCCCACGGATGCCACCCCTTTGTTCGGCTGCGCCCGTCTGTTACAGAGGCCACGGGAACCCCAGCAGAGTCCACACCCACTGGGAGAGCCCGCGAACCGGCCACTCTGGCCCAAGGTCAACACGGCTTCCAGTGAAGACTCTCTCTCGGGCCCTGGCACCCAGGGAGCTGTGGATCACATGGAAACGGTTCCAAAATTGTTCTTTTGGGTGAACCTCGAACTTTGCTCTCATGATAAAAATGCTCCCTGTAAACGACATTCCCTCCTGAGCACCTCTGTTTGGAGGTGCAGCGGCACCGGGGCCTCACCTGCCTGTCCAGGCTCAGCAGTGCTCCTCAAACCACATGTCCCCTGAACCACGGTTCTCGCTCACGCGCGACTGCCCAGGCCGCCAGCACCCACGCTCTGGCCCAGAGGGCGCTGCGGGGGCCGCGGCGGAGGCCCTGGGCGCCCCTCCACAGCAGACGCCCCCGGACCTGCTCTGGGTGACCTCTGTGCACCTCAGGTCTCCCCAGGTGCTAAGGGAGGAGCCCTGCCCCCCACTCCCAGGGGACTCAGGGCCCCTGTAAGGAGGGGCGAGTGGCATGGGCAGCCCCAGGGCTGGGTCTGCTGAGCTCATCCCATGGGGCCCGAGGAAGGGTTCTGAGTGTCCCGGGAGCTGGGATGCAGGACGGGGGGGCTGACTTTTGCGGGGAGGGGCAGACGCAGGGGCGTGAAGGCTCTGGACTGGTCTGAGGGGAGCTGGGGAGGGCGCTGGCAGGGAGCTGAGGGGCCAGAGGGTTTGGGGAGAAGGGACCTGAACTGGGGGAGTTGGGGTGCCATGTGGGGGTCCTGTGGGGAACCCCACAGGGACCACAGGTGCAGAGGCGGGGTTCCTGGACTGCCCTTCCCTCCAGGGTTTTTCCCCAGGGACACTGGGTGCAGCAGGGCGCTGGGGGGTGCAGGGCCTCTTGGAAAAGTACTGGCCTGGGAGGCCGCTGAGAAGTCATTGCCTCAGGTTGATGGTTAATCTCGAGCCCAGGCATAAAAACAACTTGACCTGGGCAGCTAGCGGGAGCGGGGGAGGGGCAGTGACTGTGGGCGCTCATGCCTCGCTGGGGAGGGCAGGCCGGGCCACCCCTCTGCTCCCAAAGCCCAGAGGTCAAGTGGATGGACGTGAGGACCCCCATACACATTCTCACAAGGGACCCCGGCACCCCTGTGCCCACCGTCTGCCCATTTCTCCGGGCTGCAGAGGGTAGGGCTCGGACGTCCTCAGCTGCAGGTGGAAGGTGACGCAGCCCCTAAGAGAGGCCGGGGAAGTCCTTGTCCCAGGTGGGGGGCCAAGCAGGTGGGGAGCCGGCAGAGGGAGCCTGAGCCAGCAGGGAGGAGGGAAGCCAGTGGGCACAGAGGCCAGCAGGACGCCACCGCCTTGCATTCCCGCAGGAAATGGTGCCCCTTCACGGTCACCAGCAGGAGGAGGAAAGATCCTCACCCCGCCCGGCAACGGCTCAGCCAATGAACAGCCCGTTTCCCCCGATGGGCTCTCTGGGTGTAGAAGCCCCTCCCAACTCCCCTGCTTCCTGTGAAAGAAGGTCCTCCCCCGTGTCCTCCGGGCTGGCCCGGCTCCCCGTGCTTGCGTGCCTCCCCCGTGTCCTCCGGGCTGGCCCGGCTCCCCGTGCCTGCGTGCCAGGACTGCAATTCTTTGCGGCTCCTGAGTAAACCTGTTCTACTGGTAAAGATGGGTCATAAAAATTCTAGTATGTCCCTACATGGGGGCTAGTGGGCAGTGTGTTTTATAGTGTGGGAAAACACAATATGTTAACTGGAAAATGCAAAATGATACCGATTATGAATATATATTAGGATATACGTGTCATATGTGTGTATGCACATATATATACACGTACATACATACGTATCAGAAGAAAAATGCTAAATTAGCTTTTTACAACCATCTGTGGATGGTGAAATCATGAATGCTTTTTACCCATGTCTTGTATTTGTCCTGCATTTTCCAAATTACATTGCACATTTCCATTACAAAAATGTATTGCTTTTATAATCACAAGTTATAAAAATATAAATGTGGACGTGTTACTACTGACCTGACAAAACTTGAGACCCTGTAGCTAATGCTTGTCTGCTTTTTCCAACCACACAAAACAAGTCGGAGGGCTCTGTGCAGTGGACCCGGGGCTCCCAGGCGGACCACCCCCTCCCCAGGCCTCCTGGACAGCCACGGCACCCTCCCTGCCCCTCCCACTTCTCTCCGCTGAGCTCTGAGGGCAGCTGTTATCATAAGGAAGGCAGAACCACACTGCATCTCATCCCTGCTTATCTGGGGTTATTTCCTCAGAGATCCAGTTGCTAACAATCAGTTCTCTAGATAACCCAGCAGTAAACAAACAGGTGGGAATGGGACTCCAGGGGACTCTGGCCTCTGCCGGCCATGGTGAGCAAGGGTCCAAAGCCAGCATCCCTGGGTACCAGCTGCACTCCGGCAGGCGCCCTGGGGAGTCCTGCTGCTGGAGAGCGGGCCGTGGGGCGGCCCTTCCGGAAAGCGATGGGCGAGTGCAGCAGGTGCAGGGGCTGGACAGCCCGCACCAGCTCCCTCTCTCTGTCTCTGTCTCTGTCTCTCTCCTGCAGAGACAGTGCTCTGCTCCCTCTTCCCCTTAAGAAGACAAACACAGAGCAAACACAGATAAAGACCAGGAGGCTGTCCTGCGGGTGGCTGGCGCCAAGCTGTGGGCTCAACTCTGGGCCCCAAAGGCAGTGAATCCAGCCCGGGGGTGGGGGGGGGAGGCGGGGACGGGACGGAGAAGCAGCCAAGGTCCTGAGAGTCCCGGGACCTCGACTCAGTACCTGGGGCCTTGCAATCAGCTCCTCCGTGAGGACACAGCGCCCGAGAGGCAAAGGTGACTGCTGCGGGGATCGGGGGACCACACGGCCCCCCACCTGTCACCCGAAGCCCGCGAGGGCAGGACTCAAGCATAGTCAATTCTGTCCGAGGCCCTGCTGTCCGGGACTTACGGGCGCAATCCTGCCCGGCCCAGGGAGACGGCACAGCTCGGCTCCTTTTCCCGAGGATTTGAAAGGTGGGCGTCCTCTTAACACAACTGGAAGAGAAATAGGAAGCTGGCCTTCAGCCCCATTGAGATAGAACCTGATAGAAAAGATGCGAAATTGATCAGGGTGGCACCCACTTTATAAAGGCGTCAACAAACCATCTGGTCCGTTTCAAGCACATTTTAAAAAGCTTATGAAATTGGCAGAGATTAAGGACACGAATCCCCACGGTTGGTGAAAGTGCAGAGAGTAGGCTGCCCGTCTTCGTCTTGGCAGGAGGAAGGAGTGGTTTGTGACCCGCGTCTGCTCTGGGGGTGGAGGAACCAGAGCCCGTGAGCAACTGGGATTCTGGACTGACTCCTCTGGAAAGGAACGTAGCTGTGAAACCTCTGGGCTAACCTGCGGCAAACTGCAGCCAGGGGTACAAATAATTCCTGGGAAACCTGGGGTCATCCCAGGAATGCGAGGTTGTTTCAAAGTTAAAAATCAAGCTGTATGTTCACCACCTTAAGAGAACAAAGGAAAAGGAGTTTATAGCTGACCGTTAAAAGAAAAAGGGCCCCTCAAGGGTGACGGGGGGAGCGGCTGAAGCCCGGGTTTCTTCTGGGAGTGACGGAACGCTCTGACCTCTGCTGTTGTGACGGGTGCACAGCGCTGTGAATACACTAAAGGGAGTGAATTGTCATTTGTGAGAATCCCGCCTCAGCAAAGCTGTCACGGCAAAATGCAAGGGCCTCTGAGCGCGCGCGGAGCAGAAGGCAGCGGCCTCTGAGCGCGCGCGGAGCAGAAGGCAGCGGCCTCTGAGCGCGCGCGGAGCAGAAGGCAGCGTCCTTAACCGGACAAGAGTCTCTACAAAAACCTCCGCCGTACTCAATGGTCCGAGTGGGGAAATGCTGAAAACTTCTCCCAAGACGGGAAACGAAGCCGGCTGCTCCTGTTACCAGCTGTGTGCAGTGCTGGACACAACGTACTGAGGTGAGAAAAGTAGAAGAGGAAAAGGTAAAAGGATGGGAAAAGATGAATTAAAACTGTCGTTCTCAGTTGGCATAACTTTGTATTGATGGGCCTTCCCTGGTGGTTCTGTGGCTGCGATTCTGCGCTCCCAATGCAGGAGGTGTGGGTTCCATCCCTGGTCAGGGAACTAGATCCCACACGCCGCAACTGAGAGTCCGCGTGTTGCAACTAAGACCTGACACAGCCAAATAAATAAATTTAAAAAAATATTTTTTTTTATTGAGAATATCTTTTTTTTTTTTTTTTGCCATATGCAGGCCTCTCACTGCTGTGGCCCCTCCCATTGTGGAGCACAGGCTCCGGACGCGCAGGCTCAGCGGCCATGGCTCACAGGCCCAGCCGCTCCGCGGCACGTGGGATCTTTCCAGACCGGGGCACGAACCCGTGTCCCCTGCATCGGCAGGCGGACTCTCAACCACTGCGCCACCAGGGAAGCCCAAGAATGTCTTTTAAAAGCAATGGTTAAACATGTCAGAGAAACATAGTGTGAGTGTGTTTCGTGTTTGGTAATTGCAATCATTGTTGCTTTAGTTGTGGTCACCCATTTACAATGCTTGGTGACAGTTGATTTATCTCTTGTAAACATAAAATACAGTGTGTGTGAAAAAAAATACTAGCAAACAGAATCCAACAGCACATTAAAAAAAATGTCAGAGAAAGAGTTTGATATGAAAATTGTGTTGTTATGTGTACCAGCAATACACAATGAAAAGATAAACATTAAGAACAAATACCATTCACAAGAGTGTTCAAAAATGCCAAATGCAAGAATAAATGTGATGGAAGATCTCCAAGACCGCCACACGAAAAAAACTATAAAATGAATTCCCTGGTGGTGCAGTGGTTAGGACTCTGCATTTTCACTGCTGAGGGTGCAGGTTCAAGCCCCGTTCAGGGAACTACAAGATCCCACAAGCAATGTGGAGTGGCCAAAAAACCCACAAAAACTGTAAAACATTACTGAGAAAAAGAAGACCTACATTAATGGAGGGATGTACTACCCTTATGGTTTGAAAAACTCAATATTGTTAAGGTCCCGTTTAAACTGATCTATAGATTGAATGCACTTGAATCAAAATCCCAGCAGGTTTTCTGTGGAAATTGGCAAGCTTATCCCACAAAGTATGCATCCTTGAAGAACACACTTGGAAGACGTAAGACCTTCAGGAATACATCTTCAGGAATGAAGGCTGTGTGCCCTGGAGAAGAGAGTGGACAGAAAGACCAAAGGAACACGGTGGAAAGTGAAGAAACAGACCACAGGTATGAACATTTATGGCAAGCGCAGCTCTGCAGGAAGTGAGAAAGGGTGACAGTCTGGGTAAAAGGTGCCACAGGTTGTTTGGACGTGTCCCCCCGCCCCCCCCCCACCCCCAAGAAGGACTCTTGGCCAACAGCTGCCCGCACACAGCACGTGACAAGAGGATCATTGACTTAAACACACAGGAAAACATTAAAGCTTCTGGATTAAACGTGAGACGGTGTCTTCATGACCTTGAGGTGGGCAAGGTCTTTTAAAGGTGAGCTGATCCGACAACATTGTAATGGGAGCTTCTTCTCATCAGAGGCACCCTGAGAGGACAGGAGGCCAGAGGCTAAGCAGGAAGACGCTTGGGAAGCTCTGGGTCCCAGAGCGCATGACCAGGTCCTCGAGATTAGCGGGACGGGGCCAGCATCCCACCAGCAAAGGACAATTGAATGGGTTTCACGGGAGGACAGCGGTGTCACAGGCCTGGGGGGAACGCTGGTTAAGGCCACCGTGCACTGCCTTTAGCGGGGTCACTGTGGCCACAAGGTCCAGAGGCCGGTGACTGGTGACAGTGTGGACCATCCCCGGGGGCCGGCCTGCGGGTAGCTGGCTCAGTCCTCTCGGAAGCGGCTTTGCAGCGTCTTCTCAGGCTGGGCCAAGTGCACGCCCCGGGGACGTCATCCGCCCCGGTACCGTCCCGAGTGCACCGGGAGGCGAGGACGGGCTTCAGAGCGGCACTCGTGGAAACGGCACAAACCAGACGCTGTCCCGCAGGTTGAGGACAGATTGACGGACCGGGCACTTCCCGCGAGAAGACAGCGGGGCGGAGGCACGAAGAAGCCAGGGACCTCGCTTGGCCCGGGAAGCCGGGAGCGGGAGGTGCCCTCCGGAGCAGCAAACCCAGCTGTGCTTTCAGAGCTGCAGGTGGACGGACAGACGGCGCCCGGGGGCGGGGGTGGGCAGCGCCTCTGGGTTCTGGGATGTTCTGTCTCTTGATCCGCGTGATTGTTACAGGGATGTGCCCACTTTACGAAAATTCACCAACCTGTCAACCAGTAACAAAAAGACATGTGTTCACATACAGTTATCACAGCGATATTTATAACAGGGAGAAGTCGGAAGCAGCAGAGGTGCGCCACGTCAGGGAAAGTTTCTGTAGTAAATGACAGCAGGCCCGACACCCGGAGCACGCTTGACGTTCCGCATCAAAAATGATGTTTGAAAGAAAAATTTAACACAGAGCTAATAAAATAAAATAAAGAAGAATCTAAATTTAGTTTAAAAGTTTTAATTTAACGAACGGAACATTCTCAAGATATGATGTTAAGTAAAAATCATGCACAGGGGCTTCCCTGGTGGCGCAGTGGTTGAGAGGCCGCCTGCCGATGCGGGGCACACGGGTTCGTGCCCCGGTCCGGGAAGACCCCACATGCCGCGGAGCGGCTGGGCCCGTGAGCCATGGCCACTGAGCCTGCGCGTCCGGAGCCTGTGCTCCGCAACGGGAGAGGCCACAGCAGTGAGAGGCCCGCGTACCGTAAAAAAAAAAAATCATGCACAGACACTGACATGTCAAGTAGTGGGTGAGTGGGTGTCATACACATTTATAAAACTGTATAGAACAGTGAGAAAATTCCTGGTGTAAACTCTCCAATTTTCCTTACTCTAAGCATGTATTGTTTTGTAATAAAAAGTTGCTAGGGCAAATGTGAGTGAAGAGACAGGGAGAGGAGAGTGCAGCCGGGAACGGGGGACCAGGCAATCTGCCAGAGAGCTAAGTAAGCCGCACGTCCGTCACAGGAGAGGATGCTCCTGTGGATGGGAGAGCAGGGCCACCCGCAGTCTGTGTCCCGCTCAAAGCGGGAGGATGGCCCCCTGGACACCCGGAGGGCGGCAGGGCCGGAGGAGCAGTAGGGGCCTTGGCCGGAGTGGGGTGCTAGGCGAGAGCTCACGGCAGGGCAGGCAGGGCCTGCAGGCTCCGGAGGCCTTTGCCCGTAGAGACATAGGAGCTGGTGGAGGGTTCCAGCTGGGGGCGGGGGAGGGGCGGGGAAGGGGCGGGGGAGGGGCGGGGGCGGCAGGGCAATGGCTCTGAGCCCCCAGGAGAGCCCGTGGGGATGAGGACCCAGCCTGGAGGCCCCACCTGAAGCAGCTCTGGGCACCGGGCGCCGGTGGCCCCGCTCTCTGAGGACCTATTTAGAGCCCAGAGCTCGGGCCGGAGGGTCTAGGCGGCACCGAGCTCAGCGTAGACAGGGCTGCGGGCTGCTGCCAGGATCCAGGGCTCCAGCTGGAAGGCGGTCAGGATGCCCCGCGTCCCCGCGCTGGCAGCGAGAGCTGGGGAAAGAGGGCCCCTCCCGTCCTCCTCAGGGGGGGCTGTGGCCGGTGGGCGGGGCTCCGAGGGTGCGGAGAGCCCGAGTCCTGCAGAGCCAGGCGGCTGTCCTACCATCGGGTCCCTCTTCCCGGAGAGTCCGGTGTGCGCGGTGGGGGTGGGGGTGGGCGAGGCTCACCTGAGCCGCTGCCTTGGCGTTTGCACAGGGGGAGGGGCCGGCAGCGCCAGGGAGCAGCCCGGAGGGTCCACGGCGCCTCTGCAGATAAGGCATTAACAGTCTGGTGGACTCGCCCTCCAGATCTGCTGACGCTTCCTTTCGGCCCAGGTGCTCGGGGTGAGGTGCCAAAGGTTCCCTATAAAGTGCTGGGGCTCCGGCCCGTGGCCACTTACCCTCTGCTCCGGCCGCGCCTGAGGGACCCACCTGCGCCCGCCATGGTCAGGCTGCTGCTGCCCAACCCCGGCCTGGAGGCCCGGATCCCTACGCTGGCCGAGCTGGAGAGCCTGGAGAAGCAGGAGAGCAGCTCCCGGCCCAAGTGGGACAACAAGGCTCAGTACATGCTCACCTGCGTGGGCTTCTGCGTGGGCCTGGGCAACGTGTGGCGCTTCCCCTACCTGTGCCAGAGCCACGGCGGAGGTAGGCGGCGGGGCGGGCGACGCACACGCCTCCGCCCAGGCCCCACTGCGGCCTGGGGGCCGGCAAGCCCCTCGGCTCCGGGCGCGCCGGGCCGGCGCATCCAGGGCCTGCGCGTCAGGTGGGCCCCCGTGCTCCAGCACCCTGGAGCCCTGCCCCGTTCCCAGACCTGGTCTGACCCGGGGGCGGGGGTCAGGGAGGAGCCGGCCGCTCCTCAGGGGGAGCCCCCTCCTCTGAGCGTGGAAGGTGCTGGCCCGACGGGCAGTGACGCCGGCCCTTGGTGAGTCTGCCATGTGGGCACCGGGCTGAGCCCGCCCCGTGTGTCACCTTCCGTGCCGGCCTGGGGTAGGGGAACGGGACCGGGGAGGAGGTCTGGGGCAGGTGCAGCGCTCACGGGACGGCCGAGAGCTGGCGGGTCGGATGCTCTGGGGATGCTCCTGCTTCTGTGGGCTCTTGAGCGCCCTCCAGTGGCCTGAGTCAGTTCTAACTCTGAGGAAGCTGCAGGTTCTCCCAGGCTTTGTGACACGAGTGTCCCCCAGAAGAGCAGACGTGGAGGTGGCCTCCCGGGGTCCCCGCAGTGCCGCCCCCAAGGGCTCGAGCTCCCGAGTGTCTGCGAGGGTGTGTCCTCTGAGCCTCTGGTCCAGGCTGCGCTTCCCTCTGTGCCTGGGGCCCCAGGGAGCCTGCGAGGTCAGGACCCCCAGCCTGAGTCCGGCCTGTTCTTGCCGGGCTCTCAGCGGCTTCAGTGAGGCTGGTGCCCCCCTCTGGAAGTTGCTGGTCACGGCCCCTGAAGGGCCGTCCTGGCGGAGGGTCCCAGCCTCGAGTCCAGCCCAGGGACAGGAGGTGGGCAGGGAGGAAGGGCTGAATGCTCCCTCTGCAGGTGGGCCCCCGGGGGGCCCGGGATGGACCCACTTTGTGGGTGGAGGCCAGGGGTTTGTCCCTGAGAAGAGGGGGCTGGGACCCCAGAGCCGGGCAGGGACGCCCGGGAGGACCACGCGGGCAGCAGCTGCGAGGTCTTCAGTGAGAGTGACAGAGCAGAAACCGAGACCTCAGACTCCCAGGGAGCCTAGGCCCTTGACTAGGAACAGCTCCCTGTGGGAAGTGGGGTTTCCGGGCGCAGCTGCACGCTGGCCAGGAGCCCGAGGGGCAGCGCGAGAGCGGCCTGCAGACCCCGCTGACGGAGGCAGCTGGGCTCCCTCAGGCGGCCCCGCCCCTCCTCAGCTTGGGCGAGGGTGGAGGTCCAGCCTCTGGCACCCTGGGCGAGGCTGCCGCCCGCCCTGCCCCGGACAGGTCGGGACTCTGGTCCACCCGCCCCCCCGCCCCCGGAGGGCCTGACCACAGTCCTCTGGGCCAGCTCACAGGTCAGGAGCTGGGTGTCCTGTCCTCCACACCCGGGAGATGATCCCTGAGGACAAGGCAGCGGGTGGCCGGGGACCCATCAGGGTGACGTTCAGCCCCCGCAGAGCCAGCTAGGAGGGAGGGGGGTGGTTGTCCAGCTTGCGGAGAAAATGCCGCCTTTGAAGGTTCTTGACCTCCTCCCACCCTGACCGTCCGTTCTGGCTTGGTGAAAACTTACTTTGTCTCCAGTTATTTCCAGGAGTTTTGGGTCATTCAAGAAGCAGACGATCTTTTACTTTACTTTAAACTTTATATTATGAAAAAAAGTAAATACAGAAAAGTAGAGGAAGCCACAGTAAAGACCCCCAGGCCCCCGGAAGCCACAGTAAAGACCCCCAGGCCCCCGGAAGCCACAGTAAAGACCCCCAGGCCCCCGGAAGCCACAGTAAAGACCCCAGGCCCCCGGAAGCCACAGTAAAGACCCCAGGCCCCCGGAAGCCACAGTAAAGACCCCCCGGCCCCCGACCCAGGCTGAGCATCGGCAATGCTTTCCCGCTGTTTGCTGCGTGTGTGGCCACGTGCGCGCCGAGCGGCTGCTGCACGACCCTGGGGGACCGTGCAGTCACTGGCCTCTGGTTCTGGGTCTCCCGTGGGTCCCGGCGTCTCCGCTAGCAGGGGGTGCGGGTGTGCAGCCCTCGCCTCCACCCTCCCGCGGGCTGGCCTGGCCTCCGCTCGCCTCTGCTCTGGGGTGAGTGTTTGCTCTCAGCAGAGAGCAGGGGTCTGTGACGCTGAAGGAGCTGCAGGCAGGCTCGTGGCTCCAGCCACAGAGGAGGAGCTTGCTGGCCCAGAGCAGCCCCCTGGGCGGGTGGGTGTGGGAGCCCCGGCTGTTTCAGCTCCCTGGGGCTTGGGAAGGACCTACTGCTTTTCTGGGCTTGGGGGGTGTGGGAAGCTGGCATCTCTCCCCACCTCCCTCCCCCACCCGTCCGCACCGCTCCTCCCTCGACGCCTCAGGGTGGCCTCACTTCAGGAATTTCCTCCTTCGTCCTTTGTGCCCCTCCTTCCCAAGTCCCCGGTGAGCATTCCGTGGGCTCCGCACGCATGGTTATATGTCCAGCCGGCAAGCGGGCAGTGCACCTGCTGCCTGTCTTCTGCTCTGACCAGGAGTCCGGCATCGGGCGCCATGCTTGCATTCAGCTCCCTGGTCCCCACGCCGCACCCCGCCCTCCCCCGCGCCATCTGGGTTTCCAGGAGGTGGGCCCCCCCGGGGTGGCTGGATCGCCAGTCTCCCCACCCCGGCTCTGTCCACTCCCTCTGCGATGGCCACCTCTGCCCATCCAGCAGACCCGGGGCACACACGGGCTGGGTGCTCCCGCAGGGGACAGGGCCCAGGCAAGGAGGGCAGAGCAGGGCCCGCGGGAGTGCGGGGTCCCGGGTGGTCCCACTTCTGGGGTCGTGACCTCTAGGCCCTGGACAAACCCAGGCCTCCTCTCCGCCCCCAGGCCCTCAGGGCAGCTGCTGTGCCCGCAGTGCGGTGCCTCGGGGCTCTGGCGTCCCCTGGCCTGGGGGACCTGGAGGCCTTTCAGGGGTCCGCTCGGCCAGATGCTGACTGGGACCGCACAGACCAGCAGGGTGGACCAGGCCCAGGGAGGGCAGGACCCGCCCGCGTGGCTTGGGCCCCTCCCGCAGGCCGGCTCCGCGGCAGCCGAGCAGGGTCTCCCAGGCACTAAGTCCAGATCACGGGACTGGCAGGGACGCAGGGCAGGCCCTGGGTGAGGGCGGGCGGTGGTGTCATTTGGGGAAATGGCAGGGGGACCCACGGCCCCTCCATGGGTGTCTGGGGAAGCGGGCAGTGCCCGGGGTAGGCGGGCCCTCAGCTGAGGCACCTGCTGCCCACCCCCAACACAAGCCCAGGCACGGGACCACCCCAAGTCCCCGGGCAAATCCTCGACACGGGAAGGGCAGCAGCCTCAGTTTCCACTTCGCTTTCCTCCTGGAAGCCGACTGAGGGTCTGCGATTATCCTTCATGATTAAACAAAAGTGAGGCGCCCCTGGGAGACTCCAAAGCTGAGAGGTACCCCGCACCCGAACCTGCGCCACGTGGGCCACTGCCAGGCCCTCTTCCGGCAGCTCCCTCCTCCCTCGTCTGGCGTCTGGCTTCCTGATTTTCGGAGAGAAACTCCATGTCGTTATCCCGGGGCGGGGGTGGGGTGGGGTGGTGTTTACCTGCCCCCTGCCCCCGCGTCTCTCTCTGCGTGTGTGTCCCTCCGTGGGGGCCGTCTCCGTCTCTGGGGACCTTTGGAACGATGCCGGGCACCGGGCACTTACGTGGCTTTCCTCCCTCACTGAGACCCACAGCTCTCCTTCCTCTGTCCCTCTGCCTCCTCCACACCTGCCCCCACAGAAGGGAAGCCCGTTTAAAAAGGGAAGATGCATATTCCCTGGAGCCTGAGTTTCTTGAGAGAAAAGAAGCCAAGAACCACACATCCCTGGAAAGAACAGGGTGCAGAGTGCGTGCCTCCTGCTGGTGCTGCCAGGGCTGGGGGAACTGGGCAGGCGGACTGCACAGCATGGGCACAGGAGGGCTCCCTGGCCCAGCCACCTCTGGGGGTGCAGTGGGCATGTGCTGGTCCCACCCTCCCATCCCCTTGAAGCTGAGCCTCTGGTCCCCGAGGAACCTGTGGGAGGGAGAGGTGCCAGGACCACAGGCAGCAGGGGGGGCTTCCTGGAAGAAGTGTATCCAAGCGAGGTTTTCAAGGATGAATAGGAGTTTCCTGATGGAGGTGAAGGGGCAGGGAGACTGGGGGTGGGGGGTGAGTAAAAGTGGCCTCGTGAGGGGAGGGGACGGGATTTGGAATCATGGGGTGGTTTTCTTCTTGGTAGTTCTGCCCAAAAGATTTTCAAATCAAGCTCCCAAGAAAACGTCAGATAGACAAATCTTATTTCAACTTTACCTTCACTGACAGAGGGATCGCAGGAGTCCCTGCCCTGAGCCTACGTCTTCGGCCATGTCCCCAGACCCAGGGCAGCTCCCCTCCCCTCCCTCAGGGGATCCGTCTGCTGGGCCTTCTTTTCCTGGGGTCTTTCCTCGTGGTCACAGCCCACACCCCTTGCTTCCTGGCCCTCGGCCCCCTGGCAGCCCTGGAACCGGAAGAAGCCTGTCCCTGCAGCCCCAGGTTGGGAGAGAGTCTTGCGGCCCATGGCCCCTCAGCGTCCTGGCGTGGAGACCGAGGAAGGGCCACGGGGAGGGCGGAGGTGCCACTGGGCTCTGGGGCCTGTCCGCCCAATGTGAGGGCTCTGTGGAGGCAGACGGAGGAGGGAAAAAGAGAAAAGGCCGAGGGACTAACCCAGGAGCTAAAGGGAAAGCTGGGCTGGCAGAGGCTGTGGGCCCCCCGCCCCTCCAAGTCCCTCTCGACACACACACGCACAGATGCGTGCTCAGCACGCATGTGCACACAGACACACACTCTCAAACACACCTGCACAAGGACACACATCCCTGTGCACGCTCACACCGAGTGTCCACATACATACGGACACGCCCACATGCTCACACATACACACTCATTCACATACCCGTGGGCGCACACACACTCACACACGTGTGAATGCACACATGCGTGCACTCACTGGCACACACAGCGCCAGGCCAGTGAGGACCTCTAGCTCAGGGTGTGACACGCACGCTGACCGGGAGGCCAGTGTGGGGAGGTGGTGGCCTGGCTGGGGTCTGGGAGACAGTGGGGCAGAAGTGAAGAGTTTGAGATATCTGGGGGAGAACAGAGAATGAGCGTGCCGGAGAAAGGAGGCGGGGGCAGGGAGGACTAGGGGGAGAGGTGGGCGCAGGGAAGGCAGGGAGACGGGGGCTGCACAGACACTCCAGACGGGGTGTCACACCCAGGGTGAGGGGCAGATGCGGGGCACCCCCTCACTTGGTAGGTTCACAGCTGGACACCGGCCACTTGGGGCGGAGAGGTAGTGCCACAGAGCGAGCATCCCAGGGCAGTGCTGGCAGCCCCGGTGTCCTGGGAACCCAACCGCGCGACCCCATCGGGCTGGACCTGGATCCGCTCGTGAGTCCTGAAGCAGTCGTGTGTTTCCAATTCTTATCACCCAGTTTCGGCTTTGAGCTTCGTCCCGATTAATGTAACGACCTTTGGTGACCACGATTGTGCTAATCTCGGCTGCGTTGCGCCCGGTGTGGTGCCAGGCCGTGTGCACCTAGAATGCCCCCCCTGTTTTCCCCAGAGCCCGGTTCAGGGTGTTGGGAGCAGCTGGGGGGCCCGACCTGGATCAGGCCAGGGCGGCTGGTACAACCGTGGCTTGGGGGCTGGGGGTGGTGGTGCTGAGGACGGAGCAGTGGGAAGGGGCGTCGCTGTGGGCCGGGTAGCAGAGCCCAGTGGGCGCACACGCACCGTGAAAGCAGGTGTCACCACGTCCCCGTCCTTCATTTACGCTCGGCAGATGTTCACGGGGCTCCTGGTCGGTGCCAGGCTGGACCCTGCTGCCCGTCAGGGAGCAGGGCCGGCAGGTGCTGCGTCTGCTCCCGCACGTCCCCAGGGCAGGGTCCCTGAGCCTCAGATTCAGATGCCCTCCTGCCAGATGTCCGGGTCAGCCTCTGAACCCCTGGCCTCTCCCCTCTGCCCTTCCCTACCTTTGCGTGAGGGCGCCACGTGTGTCCACACCCGCTGAGGGGCTCACCCTGGCACGTGCCCCTCCCCGGGCTCCACCTACACGTGGACACCATCCCTCGTCCTCCGGGGGCTGTGGCGCAGACAGCGTCCTGCAGGGATGGCAGACAAGGGTGAGCCGGCCCCCGTTAGGAGGTGGCGTGAGCCCCACCCACAGCAACACCGCTGGCCGTCACCACGGGCATTGTCGACGGCGATATCCTTTGTGTTTGTGACAAACGCCTGTGAAGGTGGCCTGTGCAGTCCAGCGAGCCGCCCCCTGACTGCACACCGCCCCTCCCTCTCCAGGGGCGTTTATGATCCCTTTCCTCATCCTGCTGGTCCTGGAGGGGATCCCCCTGCTGCACCTGGAGTTCGCCATCGGGCAGCGGCTGCGGAAGGGGAGCGTGGGCGTCTGGAGCTCCATTCACCCGGCCCTCAAGGGCGTAGGTGCGTGTCTGCACTCAGACTTGGGCGCCTGCCTGGGGTCCCGTGTTGGCAGCCAGCCCCACCCCGTCCTCCTTCCTTCCTTTCACGTTTCAGGGAGAGGAAGGTCCCGGGGCTCCACGGCCCCCACCCTGAGGCCTTTGCAAACCCTTCCTTAGAATCTCCTGGGGTGTGGCTGCAGGGTCCAGGCCACCAGGGGCTAACCGGGCAGCAGAGGACGTCCCGAGTCCCCAGGCGTGCAGGACCTGGGAGGGGCAGACATGTGGGGAGAGTGGAGCGCCCCACGGCCTGCCCAGAGCAGGGACCTGGAGGGACGCTGACCACCGGGGGCTGCCCCCTGCTGTCTGGGGCCTCCGTCCACGCACACGCAGTGGGCCAGGAGGCTCCCCCAGAGGTGACCTCCCCACCCCCCTCAGGCATCGCATCCATGTTCGTGTCCTTCATGGTGGGTCTCTACTACAACACCATCATCGCCTGGGTCATGTGGTACTTCTTCAACTCCTTCCAGGACCCCCTGCCGTGGAGCCAGTGCCCGCTCAACGCCAACCAGACAGGTGAGCCCTGGCGGGGGGGGGGGGGCGCCGGCCCGCGAGCAGCCGCCCTCTGATTCTCCGAAGTTCGCGTGGTTGTAGCCCAAGTTTGGCAAAAACCGGAGCACAGAGAGGGGCGGGCCCTGCCCCCGTGGGCTCCCTGGCCGCACTGGGACCGTTCAGGGCAACTTCCCGTCTCTGGGGATGGGGGCGGGGTGAGGGTGAGGGGAGGTCTGCCAGGATTAGACCACGCCTCCCTTGACAGGGTCTCTCTGTGGTTCCGTGAGCCTGGGGGGCAATCAGGACCCTGGGACCCTGGGGCTCAGAGTGGCGAGAGTGTGTGAGGTTGAACAGAGCTGCCCGGTGTGGGCTCCGGCCTGGGACCCCCAAAGACTGGTGACCCCCGAATGGCTGAGTGCCGTGGGGTGGGGGTGGGGGGAGAAGGCAGGCAGTCGAGGCCCTGTGTGCACGCCACACGTGTGCAAGGGTGTGTGCATGTGTGTGCCTGTACCTGGGTTTGCATACAAGTCCGTTTGGTGTGTGCATATGCTAACCATGTACACAAGTAGCGCACGTGCACACGATCGCATGCAAGCGTGCCCGCGTGCGCACACACCTGCTAGTACGTCGCGTGCATATTGTCTGTTGCGTGTGTCTGTGTGGGTGTGCACACACGTGTATGCCTGGGCACAGGCGCACTGCACCCCTGGCATCAGTGCCCTGGGACCTGGGCCCGAGTTTCCTTCCTGGGGGTCCGTGCGCTCTGTGACCCACACTGACGCAGGTGCCCGTGCCAGGCTACGTGGAGGAGTGCGCCCGCAGCTCCTCCGTGGATTACTTCTGGTACCGGGAGACCCTCAACGTGTCCACCTCCATCGACGACTCGGGCTCCGTGCAGTGGTGGATCCTGCTGTGCCTGACGTGCGCCTGGAGCGTGCTCTACGTGTGCACCATCCGCGGCATCGAGACCACCGGGAAGGTGCGGGGACGGCGGGGGGGGGGGGGGCACGCCCAAGCTGCGGGCGCCCCTGGGGGCGTCGGGGGGGCCACGCCCAAGCTGCGGGCGCCCCTGGGGGCGTCGGGGGGCCACGCCCAAGCTGCGGGCACCCCTGGGGGCGTCGGGGGGGCCACGCCCAAGCTGCCGCCCCTTCAGCCCGCTCCGGGGCCCAGCCCCCGCGTGCCCTCTGTCTGGGAGGGCTGTGCCGGTCACCCAGGCCCGCTCCACAGACTCGGTGCTGGACCAGGTGGCTCTCAAGCACATGTTTAAGAAGCCGAGTGTGGGAGTGACAGTGACGTCCGTCTGATGGGCAGAGCTAAACAGTAACCATGTTCACAACAGAACATAGAAACCAGAGAGGGAGGCTGGGGCCCGGGGCGCACGGAGAAGAGCAGCGCAGGTCCCACGTGGCCAGCCCTCCTCTTCGAGGCCGGGGCCCCCACCCCCGCTCCGGCCTCCTTTGTCCCACACCTGCCACCTCCCCAGGCCGTGTACGTCACGTCCACGCTGCCCTACATCGTCCTGACCATCTTCCTGATCCGGGGCCTGACGCTGAAGGGAGCTTCCAGTGGCATTATCTTCCTCTTCACGCCCAACGTGAGTCCCCGCCGGCCACCCGCTGGCCTGGGCACCGCAGCGCCTGCCTGGTCCCAGGGTCCCTGCATGTGGGCCGGGCCTGTGCGGGTCATGGGCCGGCTTAGCTGCGGCTCTGGGTGGAGGGTCATCAGCTGTCTCCTCGGGGCCGTTTTCCCTCTGACCTCCGACCGGTGGCCTCGGCCGTCACCTTGCCTCCAGGCTCCTGTCCCCCCGGGCGCCCCTCCTGCGTCTCCCACGTCCCCGCATCAGCGGCGCACAGCCGAAGGTGTCTGTTTGGCCGCAGGTCACGGAGTTGGCCAACCCAGTCACCTGGCTCGACGCGGGGGCCCAGGTCTTCTACTCCTTCTCGCTGGCCTTTGGGGGCCTCATCTCCTTCTCCAGCTACAACTCTGTCCAGTGAGTACGAGGGACAGAGGGTCCCGTGGGCGGCAGGGTTGTCACTCCACCAGGTGTTCCGGTGCTCAGAGCCTCAGTCTCCGCATCGGACCTGCCGTGAGCGTGAAGGGAAGGGACGCGCGCTCTCCAGAGGCGCCGGTCCGAGCCTCTTGGATTGTGGTCGGCTGGGCTGTGAGCAGGCGGGCGGGACCTGCTTACCCTTTCGCCTCCCCTTTGTGCCTTGGCCCTTGCGGCAGCGAGCGCTGCTGCTACCCCCTCCGTCCCCCACCCCTCGGCATCCCGCACCGTCCACCCCAGACCGACACCCACACAGAAAGTACCAGAACCCCCAGGGCCTCCAGGGGAGCGCAGCAGTGTCCGCTCATCTCATAAGCACTTACGGAGTGCCCGCCCCCGCCTCCCACACGCCAGGACCCATGCTCCTGGGTCCCGCGTCCATGCGTCCGGCAGAGGCGCACCAGCACGGTGAGCTTCTGTCAGGTCGCAGGCAATGAGGGACTCGGAGAAAAGGAACAACCGAGCAGGGCGAGGGGCCTGGAGCCGGGGGCTGGGCCGGCTTGGCGTCAGGGTGGGCTGGGGCTACAGAGCACGCGAACAACGGCTGCGACGGCGGGTGGGCGCCGAGTGTGGTCGCCCAGGCCGGGGGCGCCGTGAGGCCCAGCGGATTGGCGGCGGGGCGTGGGGGGTAGTTGAGGGTGAAGATGCAGCTGCTTCCAGCCGCACACAGCCGCCCCCTTTAAAGCGCACAGTCCCGTGGCTTTTCGTGTGTTCACAGAGTCATGCAACGATTGCCGCTAATCCCAGAATATTTCCAACCCCCCCGAGAGAAAGCCCGTGCCCTCCCCGGCCCCGGAACACTCAGCCGCTTTCTCCCCGGGGGTCAGCCCCTCCCGACATCTCACAGATGCGGCCTCCACCAGGCTCCGCCCTCTGTGTCTGGCTCCTCCCACTGAACTTGAGGCCCTCGGGGTTGTCACGCTCCTTCCTTTCGTAGCTGAGTCGCCCTGAGGCCTGTGGACGGGCCACGCTGGGCTCCGTGTATCGTCCCTCGGCCGCTGGCATCTGGTTGTGTCCACTTTCCGGCTGCTGTGAACGTTTGCGTCCAAGCTCCGTGTGCGCCTGTTCTGGCTCCCCACAGGTGTACCCCAAGGGGCAGGGCTGGCGGGCTGCAGGGCGGCTCGAGGTCTAAGCATCTGGGGCGCCGTTCTCCACCGCGGCCCCCCCACCTCACAGCCCCCCCCAGGGCCGTGTGCGCGGCCCTGGTCTCTCCACACCCTCACGCCCACCCGTCACTCTCAAATGTTTTGGTTCCGGCCGCCTCGGTGGGTGTGCCGTGGCGTCTCACTGTGGTTTGACTTGCATTTCCCTGGGGCTCCTGATGGAAGCGCCTGGAAGGATGGTGTTGTCAGCAGCGGGGAGGGGGGAGGTCAGTGGTCATGTGCTGAGCTGAGGGAGGCTTCGGGTGTCCAGGTGGAGGGGGGTGTCCTCAGCCGTGAGGGCCTGTGGCCGGCAGAAGGGGTCCCGGCCAGGGGGTGGGGGACACCTGGCCCACGCCGCCTCTTTGAAGCCTCTGTGGCTGGCGGGCTGTAAGGTCCAGGCCGTCCTGCCCGCGTGGGGCTGACGAGTCACCTCCCGGGCCCAGAGCAGACGCTGGCCCAGCAGAGACTTGAACACAGGCATCTCCGGCTCCAGCTCTGGGGGTCCCCAGGGCCTGTGGGGGCACCGAGGGGCCACCAGGTCGCAGCAGGGCTTGGGGACCGTCACCTGGCATCGGGCGGGCTGTCCGAGAGCCCCCTCCCCCATCCATGCCCGGGGGCGGCTCCGTCCCAGGCTGGCCCGATGGCTCTGGCCGTCCCACTCGTGCCGGCGCGGGCTGGCCGGGTGGACACGGCGTCCCCGGGCCTGTGGTCACCGAAGCCGCTTTCGTCCGCAGCAACAACTGCGAGATGGATTCGGTCATCGTGTCTGTGATCAACGGCTTCACGTCCGTGTACGCGGCCACCGTGGTCTACTCCATCATCGGCTTCCGGGCCACCGAGCGCTTCGATGACTGCTTCAGCGCGTGAGTGGCCGGCTGGCGCCTGGGTGGCCGCTGCGTCCCCGCCCCTCGCCTCCGCCTCCAGGGAGCCCGCCCGGGGCTGGAGTCAGCCTCACTCTCTTTCCAGGAACATCTTGACACTCATCAATGGGTTCGACCTGCCCGAAGGCAACGTGACACAGGAGAACTTCGCCGAGATGCAGCAGTGGTGCAATGCCTCCAACCCCGCGGCCTACGCAGAGCTCAAGTTCCAGACGTGCGACATGAACACCTTCCTCTCGGAGGTAGGCACCTTGGGCCGCGAGGCAGGGCAGCGGGCACCTTGGGTGGACACCAAGCTTCCCCCGGGAGCTCAGTTCTGACAGACCCGTCCCCCTGCCACGTGCCGGCCCACCCTGCCCCTCCTGCCCCTTGGGCGCCGGGTCTAGGTCACCAGCGTCTGCTGGGCCACGAACCCCAAGTGTGAGGCCCCGAGATGCAGAGGCAGGGACCCAAGGGCCCCCATGGGCCTGACCTCTCCATGGCCTCAGGTCAAACACACAAAAACACCCCGGGGTCCATTTTTACTTTAATTTCTTCTGCAAAAAGGGCAGAGTCATTATAACTGTACTTTTTTTTTTTTTTTTGCGGTACGTGGGCTTCTAATTGCTGTGGTCTCTCCCGCTGCGGAGCACAGGCTCCGGACGCGCAGGCTCAGCGGCCATGGCTCACGGGCCCAGCCGCTCCGCGGCATGTGGGATCCTCCCGGACCGGGGCACGAACCCGCGTCCCCTGCGTCGGCAGGCGGACTCCCAACTGCGGCGCCGCCAGGGCAGCCCGTGACTGTACTTTTGAAATCGCTCGAGGGCCTGGGGCTGTCACGGTGCTGGGGACCCTCGCCTGACACACAAATGCTTTGAACACCAGCTCCAAGATTAGTGACATTTCGTTCTGTGATGCTCGTGGGCCAACACTTACTAATTTTGTTTTTGCAATTTTCTTATTTGGAGCCACCCGACATTTCGGGGCACGTGGAGCATTGTGGGGGCCTGGCACTGTTTCTCCGGCAACAGCACAATCTCGCCAGGAGTGGACACAGAGCAGAGGGTCCTCCCTGCCTGGCTCTCCCCTGGGAGCCCCGGGTGAGAGGGATGGAGTCACAGTGACCCCCTCCCCCGCCAAGAGACTGAATTTCCTTTCTTTTTAAAAAGCAACCTTATCGAGGTGTCAGTTCTCACCTGGAAGCTCTCCCGTGTCCAGCGCAGTTTGCAGGGTTTTAGTAAGTTTACGCCGTAAGTTCACGCAGTCCCGCACCCTGGACGTCCTCCGTCAGCAGAGCTCCTGCCCCCCTCCCCACGCCCCGGGCAGCGCAGACGTGCTTTTGTCTTTTCCACGGGGTCTGGGCTCTTAGACCCCCGGACACGCTCCTCCGCGGTGTGGGCACCAGGCCGCTGGTGACGACGCCCCTCAGCCTCCCACCCTTCTGCGCGGAGCTGAGTCCTTGTGTCCTGGGCCCTGGCGTAAACGCTGCTATGCTGCCTTGGGCCCCGGCTTCTGATGGGATCCCGGCCCTGCGTGGGTCCTGCGGGGGCTGCCGGTTCCCCGCTCAGTCCCTCCGAGCTCAGGTTTAAAATACGCTTAGGGCTAAAAGACGAGATCTGGTCGTTTCCCAGAATGGCTCCCGTCAGCCGTATTCGCGTGGTGCTGGCTGGCGGGCGGGGGGCCGTCTGACAACAGGGCCAGCCTGGCCCCTGGGTGACGCGCCTGCCGCACCCTGCAGGGTGTGGAGGGCACCGGGCTGGCGTTCATCGTGTTCACCGAGGCCATCACCAGGATGCCGGCGGCCCCGCTCTGGTCCGTGCTCTTCTTTATCATGCTGTTCTGTCTGGGCCTGTCGTCCATGTTCGGGAACATGGAGGGTGTGGTGGTGCCCCTGCAGGACCTCAACGTCATCCCCAAAAAGTGGCCCAAGGAGCTGCTTACAGGTAGGCCGGACCGGGGCCGGGGCTGTGCGGGCAGAGCTAGGAGGACCGGCTCCGGGGGTCTCGGCCGTGGTGCAGATGTGGGGCCTGGGTCCCCGGCGGCCCGCTCTGCCCCGGCGACAATGGCCCTGCTGTGCCCCGCAGGCCTCATCTGCTTGGGGACGTACCTCCTCGCCTTAGTTTTCACGCTGAACTCCGGCCAGTACTGGCTGTCCCTGCTGGACAGGTACGCGGGCTCCATCCCCCTGCTCACCGTTGCCTTCTTCGAGATGTTCTCCGTCGTCTACGTGTATGGCATAGACAGGTAAGAGGGAAGGCGAAGGACCATCTCTAATGGCCAGGGGACATTCCCATCACGGGACAAAGGGATGCGTTCGGGGCAGGACAAGGGGCGGCAGGCCCGCGAAGACACGGGACCAAGCCTGCGTCTCCCTTCCGGCCCGGCGTGGTGTAGGCAGGGGCCTGGCCCTGGGAGGGCGACAGGGAGAGAAGAGGGGTCCCGCATGCATGCAAACCGTACCCCCTCCAGCCTCCGGATGCTCCCAGGCCCCAGGATAAGCGCTGGCAGCAGCGGAAGGAGATAGCACAGTCTCGGGGTGGGTGAGAGAAGCCAGGGTGGGTGCACAGGCAGGCCGCTTGCTGTGGGTAGAGGGGCTTCCCCAGCACCCCACCTGTGGGGTTTACCGCCAGGGCTGCACAGCCAGGGCTGCTCCCTGGGGTCTGGGGAGGGCTTCTCAGGCAAAGAAAGGCAGACAAGTGTGGCCTGGTCAGCCATCCCTTGGCCAGCCGTTCAGGTCATCGGGGATCGGTGGGGACCCAGAAGACGGTCCCTGGGCTCTTAGTAGGAGCTGGACTCACCACAGCTCCAGAAATAATCTGCTGGAAACCCATAGAGGGAGCCACCTTGGGACCCCTTCCCTGCACCCCCAAGAGCACGCGCGTGTGTAAGGACACACGTGCAGGGGGTTCACTCGCAACACAACTTGAACCAGCCTGGTGGCGCCGTGGGGAGACTGAGGCGCACTTGGGAGACCTGCTGTGTGTAGCATCAGCAGACGTCAGGGAGGGACGTGCGGATGGAAAGGTACGGATGTCACCGCATGTGTGATGCTGACCTTGCAGCAGGTGTGAAACTGTCTGAGAGAGCACATCCCTCTGTGAACAGCCGGAAGACTGTTGAAGCCAGACACTGGCCCGGGGCAGCTGCCCTGTATCACTTGCCTCGGGGAGGACAGGCCGAGCGGAAGCGTCCGGTCACGGGGCTCCTGGGCCCCACGGGGGACGAGGCCCGGGCGCCTGCGCTTCTCCAGCAGCATCGTCTGTGTTCGCCGGGCCCTGGACGGCTCACGTTTACGCTCTGCCCACTTTGTTCTGATTTCTGCAGATGACAAACGCATCTGTGCAGAAGGGCATTGGGCACAGGACAGGGGGAGATGCTGAGGTTCCCCAAGGTCCGGGCTGCTGCCATGCCAAGGAGGCTGAGGCAGAGGCTTCGACGGCTTCCCTCCTCCATCCCCAGAAGTTCCGGCCCCTCCTTTGCATCAATGCCTGCCCGGGGCCACCTCTGACGCGAGTCCACAGTCCAGCTGGGCAGTGGCGCGGTGGGGCGGCGGGGGTTCTCAGAGGCTACAGATCGGCTTCTGCTGCGCCCACGGTGGTCTTCCTCGGGGAGGTGCACCTTTGCCCAGAAGGATGTGACGGGTCAGGGTGCGGCGTGGCAGGACTGGGACCGTCTGTCTGGGGGTGGAGAGGCTGCCTGCCCTCCGCCGTCTTGGGATGAAAGGCATCTCGGTGTGCACCGGCGACAGCCCCCTCGGTCTCTGCTTCCAGGTTCAACAGGGACATCGAGTTCATGATCGGCCACAAGCCCAGCATCTTCTGGCAGGTCACGTGGAGGGTGGTGAGCCCCCTGCTCATGCTGACCATCTTCCTGTTCTTCCTCGTGATCAGCGTCAACGAGGAGCTCGTGTACAGCGTCTGGAACCCGGCCTACGTGAGCCCTGGGCCTCCGCGGTGGGGCTGGGGGCCGGCTCCCCCGCCCTTCAGCCTGGAGGCCAGGAGGGAGTCACACGGGGGAGAGGGCATTTCGCCCCGAGGGAGGCCCCGGCTGCCTCGTCTGCTCACCCCAAGGTCGCTCTCTCTCTCCAGGAGGAATTTCCCAAATCCCAGAAAGTGAAGTACCCGAACTGGGTGTACGGCGTGGTGGTCGTCGTGGCCGGGGTGCCCTGCCTAGCCATCCCTGGCTTTGCCATCTACAAGCTCATCAGGAACCGCTTCCAGAGGGCAGGGGACCAGCAGGGGCTGGTTGGCGCGCAGTCCACGGTCTCGGTGAACGGGGACGTGAGGTCTTGATTGGCCCCGCCCACAGCACGGGGGGTGGTGCCAGAGGAGAGGGTGGGCTGCACGTGCATGCGTGTGTGAGTGTGTGTGTGTGCACGAGTGTGTGTGTGTATCGTGTGAGTGTGCCTGCGTGGGAGCGTGTGTACATGAGTGTGTGCCTATGTACACATGTGTGCACGTGTGAGTGTATACACGTACGTGCACAAGAGTGTTTGCATATGCGTGGATGCTGTGAGTGTGCACGTGTGTGAGTGTGTATGTGTACACTGCAAGTGTACAAGTATAAAAGTGTGTACACAGTGTTTGGGCCTACATAGGTATGTGTGTATGGGCGAGTGTATATACATGTGCAAGGCTATGTGTGCGTGTGTCAGTGTATGTAAGCATGTGTGCACAAAAGGAGACAGTAGGGACCCTCCTGGTGCGGGTACACACACATGTGAGTGTGTGCACATGCATGTGTGTGTGTGCTTGTACACGTACGTGTGAGCAGGTGCATGCGTGAGTCAGCACATGAATGTACTTGCACGTGTGTGTGCGCACGTGCATGCGTCTATGCACCGTGCACACGTGTATTCGTGCATACGTGCGTATGTGTGTGTGTACGCATGCACACCTGTGGCTATGTGTGTGCACACGCATGTTGCCCTGCAGCACGCATGCCTGCCCAGTGAGGCCAGCGGCCCGGGAGCAGCCTGGTGGTCCCCCCGCCCTGCCCGCACTCCCAGGGAGAGTCAGAGCTGCAGCGGGGGTGCGCCCGCTAGGCGTGTCCTGCTCACCTCGGCCCCTAGGAACATAATCTCGTTGCCCCCCCACGCCCCTGCTGTCACCGCCTAAGCTCGGGACTCCCGCGGTGAGGTCGGGGCCTTTACCTCGTGGCTAGGAGCGCCCTTCTCAAGGCCTGTCCAGAAGAGGCCAGTGAGCTTGCGAGAACCTGGCAGAGTCCTGTGGGGCCCCGCCCACCTGCTGGCTGCGAAGAGCCCCCGAGTCTTGGCCACATTCCGGCGTCGTGAAGGCTGACCCACTTAATCACTGCATCTGGCCGCCATGAACAGACGAATAGTTAATAAAACTCAGCTTGGGCAGTTTGGGGCAGAAAACCCCCCTTCGTGTTTTCTTGAGAGGACGGTAACTGCATGAACATTTAGCCAGGTGCTGGAAAAGACGAGTTACAGGGTAGCTAACTCAGCCTTGGCCACCGAGGTGGAGGACGGTGCACGCGTCCCGAGCAACGGCAGGGGAGCCACGAGGGCCCGGAGGACCGTCCACCCGGCGTCGCTCGGCGAAGGCTGGCGTCAGCTCCTCTCTCCCAGTCAGGGACGGGATGCGACACCCATTCTCAGGCCAGGTCACGTGGCACTTGGGTGTTTGTTTCCAAGAACTGGTCGCCTCCACTTTCCATGGAAAAATCTGGAAGTTTAAGTTAAACTGGACCTTCTGAGGATTCTCGGCGCAGGATGGGAGACCCGAGTGGGAGTGGGTCCCGGCGCCACGTCCCTCCCACTTGGAGACGCCCCGCCAGCTTCCGCAGGACCCCACCTCCCTGCTCCCCAGAGCGCTCCGACCCTCCTCTGGGACAGCTCTGCTGCGGACCCCCTGGACACACGCCCCTACCTCCCGCCCCGGGGCACGGAGGGGGACACGCTCGCAGGCGTGACCTGGCCGGGTTGGTCCGTCCGTCTCTCTGTGGCTTGGTGAGGGCTTCCTGCAGACTTCACATTTCGCAAATCGTTAGAAATCCGGGCTTTGTGGGCATCGCGCATCTGTCTGAATAAATCTCTCCCTTTCACGCTCTTGGCCTAAATGCTGTCTAAATGCAGAGGACGCACAAGCAGCGGAGCCCCAGCCTCGAGGGGACGGGGCCGGACGGCGCTTCTGCTGCGCCCACGGAGCCCCCATTACCCAAGGCGCCCGGTGGAGTGCAGGGGTGGGTGCGCCTTGACCTCAGGATATGGGAGCTGCCGGCTGGGTCACTGTGGGGGCACAGGGAAAAGAGGGAGCTGGAGGCGCGGAGGGGAAGGCCTGTGTGGGTCACTCGGGGCTGGGCCTGCCCTCCCCCTCCCATTTCCAGCCTCCCCTCCCCCTCCCCCCACTGCTTTCCACCTTCTCTGATTCTCCCTTTTCTCACTTTTCCCCATCCCAAAGGGGTGTCTAAAAATGTGTCCCCTGGGGCCTGTGTTTCCGGGACCCCCATGTTTGGCCTCGGCAGCCCGGCTGCAAGCCCGCCCTCCAGGAAACATGAGATTATGGATGTAGGGCCCGGGCCTGTCCTAGTGGAAGCGTCTGCTGGGTCGGGGCGAACGCGTCCAGGGGGCCCCAGTGGGAGTCTTAGGCTGAATCCGCCATGACAGCTCACTACCTCTCCAGCCCGCAGGCAGGAGGTGCTCCGAGGTAAGGCGAGGGCTCACGTGTCCCCCCAGCCTGGCCAAGCCCCCTCCCCTGCACCCTGGTGTCACCCTCCCCCCCCAGGGAGCCCCCTGAGGATCCAGGCCCCCACTCCCTCCACGACCCCTGTGGCTCATGGTGGGCTCACACCCAGCGTGCATTCCTGGGCACCGGGGTGCCAGTGGACGCAGAGGGGAGGGCTGATCTTCTGGAACTTACCTGGGCATCCTCAGAACAGGAGCACTGGGAGCCAGAGGGAAAGTTCACGTTCAGACAACCTGAGAAGTTTGGAAATCGCTTTGGAAGATAAATGCGGCTTAAAAATAAACGCGGCCCCAGGCCCGGCAGCCCTGCCCGGGCGCTGGCCCCACGCCCACACAGAGCCGCGTGGAGGTGTTCATCTCAGCTGCCGCTCACAGCCCCACCCGCCCAGTGCGCAGCGGACACGGAGCCCCATGGCCGCACTGCACCCCTCCCGGTGGGTCTCCAGAGACTGAGGCCAACCCCACGGTCACACGGTTTATACAGGGTGCCTGAGATGACGAATCTATAGCAACGCAGTGCAGATGCAGGCCGCCAGGAGTGCGGCCACACAGGGGACAGAGGGGCCCTCGGGGACGGACACGTCCGCTGTGGCGTTGGCGAGATGTTTGCAGGACGTCTCCACTGGGGGGCTGGGAGCGTGGGCACTTGGTACTGCTCCTCACGGCAACGTGCAAGTCTGCAATTATCTCACGAAGTTAATTAAAAGTAAAATTTTATAAAAACAACTAAAGGTGCCCCAGCCTTGGAATCCTTGAGGTTCTCGTGCTGGTGGTGGCAGCAGCTGTGGGCTGTTGGCGTCGGGCCGGAGCCAGCGGGGGGCAGGGGCACGTAGTTGTGGCGGGCGGGGGGTTGTTACCAATTAACCGGCTCCACTGGTTTTCCTTTAAATCATGAAAAATCACACCTGCAGGGGAGCCGGCTTGCGGCTTCCCATCCCCAGTGGAGGCCCCAGGCTGCGGCCAGGAGAAGGTGGTGGGCATGGCGGGCACCCTGGAGCCGGACCCACCTATGGAAGCTGGTGGGGATGAGCGGCCCAAGTGGGACAACAAGCTCCAGTGCCTCCTGAGCTGCGTCGGGTTTGCCGTGGGCCTGGGCAACCTCTGGAGGTCCCCGTACCTGTGCCAGACCTACGGGGGAGGTGAGCCGCGCACCCTCCACATCCGTCCCCACCCGCGGCCTCCAGGGTGTTAGGGACCTGCCGCCCCCGGGGGATTTGTCCCTCTGAGGCCCAGTGGCCTCAGGTTTGCGGCGCTGTTCACGAGGCTGCGCGTCTGGGCTTGCGGCGGTCAGGGCCCAGGCCCCCTCTGCAGGCGCTGCGGCCTTGCTGACAGCACCCCAGAGCGCGAGCGCAGGGCTTTGCTCGGGGTCCCAGCAGCGAAGCCCACGGGCTGGAGCCGGAGCGGCTCAGCTGGGCTGCTTCTCGCTCGAGGGCCTTCTCTCGGTGTCACGCTTGCTCTTGGGGACATGAGGCCACAGGCTGGCCGGACCACTGCCTTCGGGGGCGGACGCGGCCCGTTTTGTCCCCAGGTTCAGGGCGGGGGTTTTTCAGGCAGGCTCGTCCTCATGTGGGTTCTGAACTGAGGCTCCTCTGCCCCTGCGAGACCGGCTGTTCCCCAGCACCTTCCGACCTTCCCGCCTGAGTTGGTCTCTGGTGGGAAATTTGGGGAGTGTCTCTTTCAGGGCCCAGGAGCTGGTGACACTCACGCCCCGTCTTCTGGTCGCGGGGAGGCATCCTTGCCCTTCAGGGGTGGACAGCCAGCCCTCCTCGCGAGATGGGGGGCAGTGGACGGTGGGCAAGCAGACCTCACGTGAGCGCTGCCTGCCGGCTTCCTGGTCATAAGGACGCTGCGTCTTTATAAAGTCTTTGTTTCCTGATTGTGAGACGATACAGGGCATGCAGGAGAGTTTGAAAGTGCAGGTACCCCTGTAACAGCTGCCCCAGAGATGCCAGAGCTCCCGTGGTTTGGGGTCGGGCGGGCGCCTGGGCCCCGGGTCTGCTGGCCAGCGCCTCTCTGATGCGGGCCCCTCGGGAACTGCAGAGGCACAGGCGGCAGACCCGACCCGGGGCTCGCGGGGGCCTCTCGGCGCCCTTTGCGTCAGGTCAGGGCCTCGGCGACGCTCCGTACGCAGGGGATCTGACGTCTGCAAATGTTTCACTGCCCACAACCTTACTCGCTGTTCAGAGCTGCCGGAGCCGGGGGCCTGGGAAGCCCTTTCCTGCGAGGTCCGTCTCCCTGCGGTCCAGACAGTGAGGCCCTCGGGGCGGCCGTGCCCGCGGCCAGCCGCGCCCAGGGCTTTGAGACACTCCTGTCGCCTCTGTTTTCAGACGTGGAAGCTCTCGCTGCAGCGTCGTGAGATACTTAAGCTTCTCACGCTGCGAGAGGCCCTTGTCTCCTGCCCTGAGCACCTCTGCCGACTCCCAAGATGAGGGAGAGGCAAGAAGCAGACGGCGCCTCACCCTGACTTGCACAGACCCCCCACCCCAATGTTCTGCCCCCGCTCTGGAAGCATCAGGCAACGCTGGGACAGAACTGAGCAGAGCATCCAGACAGAGGTGGCCAGGGATCCTGTCACACAGATGCCACCCCGCAGCGAGCTGTGCTTTAAGTCAGACGACGGTAGAAGCCCAAAGGCCCGGCGGTGACTCCGGTCGCCGACCGCGGGCCTCCGGCTCGGGGTTCACCCCAGGGAGACACACAGACGGGGTCCCCCATCGAGAGGCTGCGATTTCTGCGCTGCCCTGTCCCGCCCGGACTTCCGCGTCCCTGGAGGTCTGCGGACTCTGGCACCGGAAGCGGCGCAGTTAAGTCGTGCGGGCTTTTAAGGAGCCCTGGCGTCCAGCAGTGATCCTCTCGGCTTGCGCTTCCTTCAGACGCCTTTGCCGTCACTCTTCTGCGTGAACCAGAGACACAGAGGCACGAGCCCGGGTGTCTGGCCTGGTGTCGACTGTCTAGGTGGGTTTGGGAAGCAGTCCCCCCAGCGACGCATCACCCCTCCACACACGCACACACACACAGCGTGTCACTCTCCTTTCTGTCCTCGTGTGATTCTCTCCGTAAAGATCTTGGGCAACCCGGGCTATTGGTGCTGTTCCAACCGGAACCTTCTTTTTCCCCACAGTTTCTTAGCGGATTGGCCTGGTGTGTGCTGCACCCAGCACCCCCGGGCTGGTGGAGCGCGGGGTGAGGGGGGGGCTCTCCGAGATCCACCAGCGGGCTGCCGTGCACAGCGGGCCCCCCCGACGGGGCTGCGTGCTCCACGTCACCAGCTCGTTGGTGCCCCTTCTGCTCTCAGGGCTGTGGCACAAAATGTGTGAGGTTTTCCCCACACCGACCGGGTCTCCGGTTCTCAGTGGACACCGACGGGGTGCCCCACGACCTCACCCCACCCTGACACCGCCTGACCCCACAGGCCAAGGGCTCACCCACAAGATGCCCCCCTCAGATGCCAATCTGGAGCAGCGGGTCCCCAGGTGACCCACAGCTTCTGTCCAACTTGGCTACAAATTCAAGGGGTCCCACAACCCCTCCTAAGGCTCAATAATTGGCTAGAATGGCCCCCAGGACTCAGGAAAACACTTAGGCTCACAGGTTACACAACTCAGAATCGCCACATGGAAGAGGCGTGAAGGGCGAGGCGCAGGGAGGGGCACGGAGACCCCGCCTCCGCAGGGGCCACCCTCCTGTGCCTTGAGTGTCACCCACCCAGAAGCCCCGCCGGGCAGGGTTTTCAGTGGGACCCCTGGCCACTGACTGGGGATTAACTCGGTCTCCCTGGTGGGCGTGGTCAGGGCCTCTAGCCACCGGCTCCATCCTCCAGGGGTTATACCTCATTGGCACGAGCCCAGGTAAGGTTAAAGGCTTCTCACGGACCGCAGATGCTGCTTCTCTCTCCCGTCACCCGCGAGATGCTGAGGGTCTTGGGAGCTCTGAGCTCCGAAATGCATCTCTTTTTGGGATGAGGACCAAATACGCTTGTCTTACTTCATCCCAGCATCACGGATCTTGTGGACCCTGCGCTGAGGTCCACCCGATGGTGGACCAACTCTCCTCCCTCCTTCAGATCTAGCAGAAATGAACTTACTGTGTGAGCTGAGGGAGGCAGGTGCCCACGCTGGACGTGGAGCCCTCTGCGCCCCGCCCCCAGCGCCCCAGCCTGGTTTGCGATCTGAGTTCCTGTCCCCATGGCAGTCCCGTTGGGGTTGAGAGGCATCGGATGCACAGGGTGGACGCTGCTCCCCACGTGGTCACAGAAATGCCTCTTGTTCCCTTCTCCCCCAGTGCGGCGACTCAGCCCCAGGAGAAACCCCCGCCCTCCCCGGATATTTCCTCTGGGTGGGCCCAGTCATGCTGACCTCAGTCACCCCTAAGGCCCCCTCCTGGGCCCGTCCGGCCGGGGTTTCCCCCTCAGAGCAGGGGGGAGGGGGAAGGGGGCCAAGGTCTGGTTAGCCCGGAGGCTGCAGCCCTTCCTAGACAGCGGGTCATGTACCTAGGACTCGGTCCCTGCCCGTGTGGCCATTCCACGTCAGTCCTCGCCACGCTGCAGCCGTGCGTCCCGAGGCCTAAGGGTGGCTGGGAGGCCCGCCTGCAGGAGACCCCACAGTGCAGCGTGGAGACGGGGCGGGCAGGGAGGAGGGGCCCTCCGTCTGTGCCCCGGGCCCTGGCCCTGTGACCGGCCCCTCCCCCCAGGGGCTCCCTGGGTGACCTGGGTTTTGTCCACACCCGTCTAGCTCCGAGTCCCAGCCCACAGATGCCCTCGCACCCCGGGGGCGTCCGGCGCCTCCACTGAGGCTGAGTCCCTCGAGTTTAACTTTCTCCTCTAATGCGGCTGCTACGCAGAAGACACTGATAAGCACTGTTTGCCCCAAGCGCTGGCCCTGGAGTCCTGTCAGAGGCCAACGTGGGCTGAGGGCTCCGTGGCCACCTGCTCCCTCCAGGGCCCCAGCTCAGCCTCCAGACACCGGATTGTGACACGCAAAGCCAGACGGAGGCTGTGCTGGTGGACGCGGGGCCTGCGGGGCGAGCAAGTGGCTCCTGGACGCTGAGTCCAGGCTTCCTGCAGACAACGTGGGGGGACGCAGCCGGCCGACCGCGTCGGCCAGGGGCTGACGCTGAGCCGCTCCGTGGGGTCACCTGGACCTGTGCGGGGGGGCGGGGGGCAGCTGCCGTCGGTCCTGGAGCATCGACGTGCCCACACATGCCGGTCTGAAGCGCGCGGCTGGCGGGGACCCGGAGGGAAGGGCCCTCAGGCGAGACGCCAACATCGCCGACTCCGTGCTGGGGAGTTAGTGGCCCTCCCGACAGCATGGGAGCATCCAGTGGGGAACCGGGGTCTCCCCAGCAGGCCTGGCAGGTCTGTGGGTTCGGGGAGGCCAGGCCCTGCCACCTCGCGGCACCCACTTTGTCCACGGGGGCTCGCGGCGCAGAAGGGCCGCCGCCATCTCTGCCTGCCCTTCCCTCGGGCTCCGGCATCGGTCAGTGCGTGCTCCGTCCTGGGGGCCTCAGCGACCTCTCCTGCCACCGCTGGGTCCACATCCCAGCGTCCGGACTGGGGTGAAGGGTTAAAGAGACAGGTTCCTGCGCCAACTCAGGGCGAAGCTTGGGAGACCGTCTGGGGTGTCTCCTACTCCGAGGCTCCACGTGAGCAGACCGGCTCCCCGACTCAGGAGCCCCGGAACCAGGGGTCACAGGGCCTCAGGGAGAACAACACAGCCTGTCCGTGGATGAAAACCACCAATAAAGCACCAGATGGTGGGGTGACACCAAGACATTTAAAACAATGGCAACCCCCTGACATGGGGGTCCCCTATCCTCCCCTCGGGCAGCCATGAGCGCTTCTCCCTCACCCGTGTCGTCCTCTGGCCCGAGGCCTGGCCGGGCAGACGGCGCCGCTGGCTGACCGCCGCCTCTTTTCAGACACCTTCCTCATCCCCTACCTCATCGCCCGGCCTTCGAGGGCAGCCGCTTCCACATCGAGCTCACCATTGGCCAGCGCCTGCGCAGGGGCAGCCTCAGGTGTGGATGGCCATCTCGCCCTACCTGGGCACCTCTCTGCTGGGGCAGCGGGGCGGGGGGCTGCATTTACGTGTGCCATGCGCGTTTCATGGGTGTTTGATCATCACTCCAGTGCATATCCAGTGGTTTTGAACCTGCAGACACGGGAGGTGCCCTGATGTAAGGACGCAGGGGCCTGGGCAGCGGCGTCCCTGTGGGAGGACTGGATGCCGGGTGTGGTGGCAGAGGCGGCGGGCCGGCCCCGGCGCAGCAGCAGGCTGTCCCGTATCGCCCAGCTCATGCGTGCAGAGTGCTGAGCCCGCCTATCCCCGAAGCTCAGGCGCCAGGGGAGACCAGGCGAGGGCAGACCCAGCTCCCCGCGTACCCTCGAGGTGGGCGCTGCACTAAGGGAAGCTCAGGCGCCAGGGGAGACCAGGCGAGGGCAGGCCCAGCTCCCCGTGTACCCTCGAGGCGGGTGCCACACTAAGGGATCCGAGCACCACCGTCCAGGCCCGTGACACACCTGGTGGCTGCAGGCCATCTGAAAGCCCCACCTGGAAGCAGCCTGAGGCTGGTGGAGAGCCAAACGCGGCCCAGCCCGGAGAGCACCACGTGGCCGGGAAGGTGACGGGTTGCCCGCGGGCGGACGCAGCCAGCTGCAGGCCAGCGGGCAGACAGTGGGAGCCCTTTGGGGCGATGTAGGGAGCAGAACTGTGGGATGTGCTTGAGGACGGTCTGCAACGGGGCAGCCAGGAGGGGGACGCTGACCGTGGCTGGAGCCCGCAGGGCTCAGCGGCTTCGTCACATCTGTCCTGGCCAGCACGCACTGCGACACGGTCCTGACCAGCACGCGCTGCGACACGGTCCTGGCCAGCGTGCACTGCGACACGGTCCTGGCCGGCGTGCGCTGCGACGCGGTCCTGGCCGGCACGCGCTGCGACGCGGTCCTGGCCGGCACGCGCTGCGACGCGGTCCTGGCCGGCACGCGCTGCGACGCGGTCCTGGCCGGCACGCGCTGCGACGCGGTCCTGTCCAGTGCGCGCTGCGACGCGGTCCTGGCCAGTGCGCGCTGCGACGCGGTCCTGGCCAGCATGCACTGCGACACGGTCCTGGCCAGCATGCACTGCGACACGGTCCTGGCATGGGTGCTGTGGTACCTCCCCAGCTCCTCCCAACCCGCTGCCCTGCAGTGCCTGCCCGCCGGACCTCAACCACACGGGCACTGCTCTCGGGGGGGAAGCCCAGCCTCGGCCGACACCTTGAGACTGGGTCTCGTTACCCCTGCTGTTGCCTGCTCGCTGCGGGACCCAGGGCCCCGGACGCCCTGTTCCTTCACTGAGGAGCACCCAGGCCCTCGCAGCTGCTCGTGTGCTCGGCGACAGCAGGGTGAGGCACAGGCGCTGCGCTCCCTGAACTAAGTCCTTAGGTGGAGACCCCAGCCAAGGGCGTCATCGGGGGACACCTCCCAGATGTGGGAAACAGTCATGGTTTTCAAGTTCGCTCGTAAAGCTGGGTTGATCTCTTTCCCTTCCTGCCTCTAGCTGATAGAAACTTGTGCTCGGCACGCGCTGGACAAGGCTGGCCCTGGGTGCTCAGGCCAAGGGGCTGGGCTGGGAGGCTCCCCGTGTCGGCCACAGAGGCCACTGGCAGTTAGCCTCCCTGCCCCTCACTCAGGGTGGCAGCGGTCCCGCCCGGTGTGCCCAGGTCATCTGCAGGCTATGGCCAGCCCATGACTGCACGGGCTGGCTACAGGCTGGAGTGCCGGGACAGCAGCGCTGTGAGCCTCTTCCGGTACCGGCAGACACTAAACGTCACGGCCGACACCAACGACAGTGGCTCTGTCCAGTGCTGGCTGCGGGTCTGCTTGACGGCCTCCTGGGCCATGGTGTACCTGTGCGTCATCAGAGGCACTGAGACCACTGGGAAGGTGAGAGCCCACACGCCACACCCCGCTCCCACCAGCCCCAGAGGACCCCTCCCCATTTCCACCATTGCTGGACTCTGGGGTTCAGAGGCTTGGCGAGGAGGGGCGCAACTTCAGCTCTGTCACGTGTCCCCGGAGAACTGAGGCCTTTGTCACCGCGAGGTGAAGCTCCTTAGCCTGGCGACCGTCGGCTCCAAGTGCACTGGGATGTTAGAGGAGCTGCCCCAGCCTTTGCTCCAAGTGCACTGGGATATTAGAGGAGCTGCCCCAGCCTTTGCTGACTAAGTCAACATAGTGCACTGTTTCCAATTTTTTTCTTTTCATCTCTCTGGGCCTTTTTGTTTGAGGTGTCATTCTTGTAGACAGCATATAGGTGGTCTTGTTTTTTATCCAGTCTGACAATCCCTGCCTTTTTTTTTTTTTTTAATTGGCTGCGTTGGGTCTTCGTTGCTGCGCGTGGGCTTTCTCTAGTTGCCGCGAGTGGGGGCTACTCTTCCTTGAGGTGCGTGGGCCTCTCATTGCGGGGGCTTCTCTCGTTGCAGAGCACGGGCTCTAGGTGCGCGGGCTTGAGTAGTTGTGGCGCACAGGCTCAGTAGTTGTGGCTCACGGGTTTAGTTGCTCCGCGGCATGTGGGATCTTCCCGGACCAGGGCTCGAACCCGTGTCCCCTGCATCGGCAGGCGGATTCTTAACCGCTGTGCCACCAGGGAAGCCCCCCTGCCTTTTTTATCTGGTTTGGTTTAGCTTGTCATCTCGTACTTCTTTCCTGCTTGTCCCCTCTGTTCTGTGCTCCTGTTTCACTCTTTTGCTGAGTATTTTTTGATCCCACTCTATGTGCTTTGCTCATTAGTAGCAACTTGGTGGTTGAATCAGGGGTTGTAGCATCATGGTCTGTCTCCAGGCAACGCTGTACCACTGCACAGAGGAAGCTCTCAGCGTCACCCTCCCTCCCCACAGTGCCCACACTGTTGTCGTACATTTGACTTGCAATGTGTTATAAGCAGCAAGTTCATTCTCAGCACTTTTTTTTTTTTTTTTTGGCTGCCCTGCACGGCTTGTGGGATCTTAGTTCCATGACCAAAGTGCCAAATCTAACCACTAGACCGCCAGGAAACTCCTGCATTCTCAGCATTTTTGTTTCAAACAGGATTATCTTTTAAAGAGACGTAGACAATGAGAAAAAACATATTGATAGCTACCTGGTCTCCACGCAATAAGGACCAGGGGAGCCGGAGCCTAAGCCCCCAAGCCTGCCTTTCAAACTGCACCCAGCACAGAGCTTCCCGCCCTCTCTTCCTTCGGGGCTTGGATAAGTCTAATATGTTATATGTCTGTCCTTTAAATGACTGTGACGAAATCCTGTGCATTTCTCAGGTCTCCCGATCCGTGATTACGGAGGTTTGCAGGTCCGAGTGTGCATGTGTGCCTGTGCTTTTTCTCAGTTACCACGTGAGGGTGATGGTTACTCTCCCGTGAGGGGCTCCAAGCTTGACGGGACTGGAAGTTTGGAAGCAGCCGTCAGTCGCAACAAGCCAGCCAGAGACCCCGAATAATCCTGCCCTGAAAGTCCCTGAAGATGCGCTGGGTAGTTCCCCAGTGTCTGCACTGGGGTCTGGGGGTCAGGAGGGAAGGGCGTCCACTCGCAGATGCCGTGTGTGCAGACCCCTCCTCAATGCTGAAAGAATTGGGGGCTGGTCCTTCTGCGGGAGAAGGTGTGGGCAGGTGTGTGGCCCCAGGGACCCTGAGAAGCGAGCTGGGGGCCTCAGCGTGGAAGGAAGAGGGGCCTGACTGTGGGCGAGGGGGAGTCCGCCCACCCTGGGGAGGCCATCGTCCTCCTCAGCGGCGTCCACGTATGGGCTTCAGGGGGGGCCCCAAACGCCGCAAGCTTGACTGGAGCGCACACCCCACCATCGCCTCCCGGATCCCACGGGTGACGTGGCAGTGGACCCAAGCATCTCGGTACACCCACCCCTCTCGAGGGTTCACGCGGAACAGACACACTGAGAAGACTGACAGCCGGCCTTTTTCAGGCAATTTTTCATGGCCTCGTTCCCACACCTGCTCCTCTCGGTTTTCCTCATCAGAGGACTCACCCTGCCTGGGGCAACCGAAGGACGGACCTACCTATTCGCGCCCGACGTAAGTGGGTCCCGAATCCAAGCCCCCAGGGGTCCGGGCTCTGGAAGCACGCGAGCCGGGGCCCCTGCCCAGCCCAGCTCGTCCCAACCCCTGGCTGTGGGAGCAGAGGTGTGGTCACAAGGAGGGGCAGCCTGGGATCCCAGGGGTCAGGTTTGGAGGGGAGGGAGCAGAGGAGGACTCGGTCTGGAACATGGGGACCGCTATGAAATGGGGGTTCGGGGGGAGGCTGGCTGGGGCCCCACACGTCCCACCCCTGGGGCCCTCATCTAGCAGTGCAGCCCCACCAGGCGAGGACCACTGGGCCATTCCAGTCTCCGGGGCCGCAGCATCCCCGGGACCGCAGGGGCTGCCCGGCTCACCCCGCAGCCTCCCAGGCAGAGCCCTGCCCGGGGGAGGGACAGGCCCCTGGTACGCAAGCAGGTGGAGGTTTGCCCGGTCTAGCAGCAGAAACCTCAGGCACTGTGTGCACGGGGGCCCCACCTGGCCCTCAAGTCCTCAGAACCCCGGGCCTGAGGGGAGCAGTACACACCCTGAGTCCGAGCTGCTCAGCCTTGACTCCCAGCCCGAGAGGGCGGTGCCCCTGGTGCTCAGGGCCACGCGTCTCGTGTGGCTGGAACCCGGGGGGCCATTACGCATCACGAACAGGCAGCCGGAGTTGGCCGTGTCAGCTGCTCCTCGCGTGCGGCCCCAAACTCTTCTTAGGGCCTGAGCAGGTGGCACTGCTCGTGGGAGAAGTCCCAGGGGCGCTGGGAACATTCCAGAACAGGAGGCACTGGGCCAGGGCAGCTTGTCTGATCTCGGGCCCCTATCTCCTTGCAGATGCAGGTCCTGCAGAGCCCCCGGGTGTGGCTGGATGCAGCCACCCAGATACTCTTTTCTCTGTCCCTGGCCTTCGGAGGACACATCACTTTTGCAAGTTACAACCCACCCAGGGAGGGCCGGGCTGGGGGCAGGGAGCCAGGCTTCAGAGAGACACACCACGCGCTTCTTTGCCGTGACCTGCTGCCGGGGACGGAGGGTGATCTGGTGTGAGCTTCTGAGAAGAACAGATTGTCAAGATCTGGTAATTACTGAGTCATCCCCCAAGGGCCGGGAGGTTGGGGCCCTCTGGGGCAGCTTCCAGCAAGTTCCGGAGCGGCTGCAGGCAGAGAACCTGGGTCATCAAACCCCGGAACAAGGCCATAACCGGGGGCTGCCTGTGTGTGACGCATGTGGCCATAAACGCAGAAATACTGCCTGTGTCCACCTCCTTGTTACTTAAAATAGACGCCAGGCCCACGCCCCTTTATGGACGGGCTGGCCCTGGCACCAGGCACGACCGCGGGCCAAAAGCCACTCGGCGCCGGCAGTGACGCGCTTAAACCTACCTCCAGGTGGCTGTCCGTGGGGACAGGCGGGGGGGGGGCAGGAGAGGGGGTGGGGACCACAGGGTGAGTGCGAGCCGGCCCCCCGGGAGGGTGTCGGCGGGGAGGGGTCGGAGCTGTCCTCAGAGCACAGCAGCGCACCGTGCTCCAGGTCGAGCACAGGCAGCCCCCGGGGGCCCTGATGACATGCGTGTCTGCCCAGGAACAACTGTAAGAGGGACGCGTTGACCATCGCCCTGGTCAACGGCATGACCTCCCTCTGTGCGCCCATTACTGTCTTCTCTGTCCTGGGGTTCAAGGCGGCCAGCGACCACGGGCGCTGACTGGATGGGGGAGCACGGTGCCCTCGGGCTCTGGGGCGAGGCGGCCCTGAGCTCAGCCCCCACGTGGGGATCCCCCAGATAACCTTCTGTTTCCCCAGAGCAGTGGGGTGGAGGGTCCACCCAGAACCTGGAATGGGACCTGACCCAGAAGCAGGGTCCTTGCAGAGATGTCTGGTTAAGGTGAGGTTGTCCTGGACAGGGTGGGTCCCCAATCCAATGGCTGGTGTCCTGATAAGAGACAGAAGGGGGACACACAGACATGGAGGAGAAGGCCGGGTGACCACAGAGGCAGAGGCTGGAGGGACGTGGCCACAAGCCCGGGGACACCTGGGCCCCAGGGGCTAGAAGAGGCAGGAAGGACCCTCTCCTGTAGCCTCCGGAGGGAGCGCGGCCCTGCCCACACCTTGATCTTGGACGACTGGCTGCAGAGCTGGGAAAGGATGAATCCCTGTTATTTTAAGACTCCCCAGGCTGACGTCGTTTGTCACAACAGCCCCGGGAGCTGACGCTGTTAGAATGCCCCCACCCTTGAAGTTACCACGTTAGATGGACGGCCTGGTGGCCTCCAGATATGGTTTAGCGGTTGGAGCCCGTCAGAGGGGCACAAGCCTGCCCGTTGGGCACTGCTGAACGTCCCCACGGCCCCGGACGGCCAGCGGAACGGTGGCCGTGTCAGCAGAGCGTGTGGGGACGCCTGTCCTGACCCTGCTCGGCTGTGCTGGGGGATGAAGGGCAGCCCCCAGGCGCTCTGGGCACTGCTGAGCAAGTGCGCCTCTTGGAATGTTCCAGAGAGGCTGCAGCGGCCACGCCCGAGCGGTGAGCAGCGTCACCCCCGCGGGACAGCAGCTCATCCCTGTCTCCTTGTTGCACCTGGGACACTGGACAGCACTTAAACAGCAACATCACTGACAAAAAGCACAAAAATGCGAAAACCGCGGCCGCAGCCAGCCTGGGAGAGGCTTGTCTACAGCTCCGCAGATGAGAGGGCAGAGCGTCCCGGGGGCCTGGCGGGAACGGGCGCGTCAGCCACTCTGGACACGTCCGCAAATGCCCTCGGGATGGTGTGGGGACTGGATGCCAGGTGACAAGTCCCTTCTAGCGAGCAGGAGAATTCGCAAACGTGGCAGCCCTGCGGAGTCTGAGCCTTGAGCCCTGAGACAGACGTGGAGGCACGAGGAGAGCTGCCCCCCCACAGCCCCACCGCAGCAGCTCTAGGAGCGCCACCCCCAGGGCCATCGGGCCCTTGAGTCGGGGAGGCAGGGAGCGGCAGGTCCATTTGTATCCGGGCCCCGAGGCTGCAGCCTCTGTCCCCCCGTGTGTGCACGAGGCCGGGCCTCCCAGGGCCCGCCCCTAGGGCATCTGCTCCCCCCACCGGCCACCCTGCAGAAACATCCGCTGCCTCGTCAACGCCTTCGATCTCCCCAACCAGAGCATCTCCAGGGAGGACTACGCGGCTGCCCTCGCGCACCTTGACTCCACCTGGCCCGAGCGGGTGGCGGGCTCCCCCTGGAGGCCTGCTGCCTGGAGGACTTCCTGGATAAGGTACCCCAGGGGCTGCGGCCAGGCTGCAGGTGGCTGCAGGCGTTGAGCCGGGGTCAGCAGTGAAGGGATCGGGGCTGACCCTGTGCCTTGCTTCTCTGAGCTCCTAGAAAACCCCACGGCCTAAATGCAGCAGGTCCGACGGTCCCTGCCCAGCAGTCGGGGATCCAGGCTGACCCGAGAGTGGGAGTTGTGGGTGCCCAGAGCCGAGGGAGAGGGGCCTGAGCGTAGCCACGGAGCCAGGCTGTGCCTGGAGGAGACACACACGGGGCCAGCTGATGCGGGACAGGGACAGCAGGCCGGGGGCAGTCGGGGGGCAGGACCTTGGGACAGTGGTCGGATGGGCTCCTGAGCCCAAGGCCCCCAGGCCCCACGGCGCCTGCTGCAGGGGGTTTAGGGGCACAGGCCCCCTTCCTTCAGAGGCGCACCTGTGGTTTGTTGTAAACAGCCCGATGCAGGAGGGGGCTGGTGCGCACGCGTGCCCCGGTGCGGATGCGCCGCGTTGCAGAGCGCCCCGGGCACAGGCCTGGCCTCCGTCGTCGTCACGCAGGCGCCCCCACGTGCCGGGCACAGGCCTGGCCTCCGTCGTCGTCACGCAGGCGCCCCCACGTGCCGGGGGCCCCCGTTTGGGCCGTGCTCTTCTCAGTGGGGCTGTTCAGCCTGGGCCTGACGTCCATGCTCAGGAACACGGAAAGCGTCGTCACACCACTCCTGGACTTGAAGGCCACGCCCAGATGGGTCCCCAAGGAGGCCCTCCCTGCAGGGCCTGTCCTCACTGCCCTGCTGCCTCTACCCTCTGTCCACTCTGCCCGATGTCCATGAGGGCTCGAGGGCCCTGACCCCGCAGCGCTGGCTCAGTGCCTCAAGGATCGTCACAGGGGAGCTGAGGGTCAGGGAGGGGACCCCGTCCCACACTGCCCACGGAGGTCACTCCATCCGAGCACGTCCTCCAGCTCCCTAGGTGCAGGGGGACATGCTGGGGGGAGTGGACAAGGGGAGACGCCTGAACATGGGCGCTGGGTCCAGGGCTGGCCCGCCTGCTTCACGCTGCGGGCGGGAAACTACTGGCTCGAGACCTTTGACCGCTACGTCGCTTCCCTG
The DNA here is from genome assembly GCF_937001465.1 of Orcinus orca. NCBI lineage: Eukaryota > Metazoa > Chordata > Mammalia > Artiodactyla > Delphinidae > Orcinus > Orcinus orca. The sequence continues at coordinate 184,373,880 of NC_064561.1, read as the reverse complement.
GACCTGAACCTCTTCGCGTTCTCCGAGGTGGCTGGTGTCATTTATGTTTATGGGATGAAACGGTGAGTCAGCTTCCAGGGGTCCCGCCCCTCTGCTCCAAGCGTCCCCAAGTACACACGTGTGGGCATCGGGCAGCCGGTCTCCTGGACAGCTGCGGGATGACACGGACCATCTGAGTTCCCTCCCCAAACAAACCCGTCCACAGATGCACCCCTGGGACCCACCCGCCGGGCTGTGGGGACGCTAGAGACAAAACGACCAGTCCCCAGCCATGCGGGGGGACTCCTAAAGTCCAAGGACAGGTGGACACCCAGGGTTCCAAGCCCCACTGTCCTGGAGGCCTCTGAGGAGGCCCCACACTGGTCCTGCCCATCCACACCTGGCCCGGGCCTGCGGCGCACCTGTCACTCACACCTGCACTCACATCTGTCTCCCTCATGGCCACTCACGCCTGGACTCACACCTGTCACCCTGACCGTAGCCCTGCCCAGATGACCCTGGACGTCGTGCCTCTAGGAGATCCCGAGAGACCCCAAATGCCAGGGCCTCCATGCTGCTCTGTGGGCACTGGGACAGCGGGCTTGTCCCCGGAGGGATGCTGCCCGCCTCGCGACACCGGAGTAAGAGGCAGTGGTCCGTGGTGATGAGGGGGGAGCAGTGAGGCCCTGGACTCAACGGGTTGTGGGTCTCACTCAGAAGGGGACCCTCAGGAGCCGTGAGGAGTGGCCTGGGGGGGAACAGGAAGGGGAGGGGCCCCAGGAGGGTGGGCTCCTGGGTGGCTGATACCTCCTCCTGGGTCTGCAGCGGCTGCTGCACATCCTGGGCTTCCGTCCCCATCCTGGGGGCCCGGGTCAGGTGCCGCCTTCCCTCCCACAGCGGGCCGGCAGAGGGTTCTCTACCCCTCACAGAGCCGGAGCTCCCCGCCCCCAGGGCCAAATCCACGGGTCCTGCCGTTCCCTGGGCCAGGCTGACCTGCCCCTCTGGCCTTCCCCACACATTGACCTGGGGTTGGGTCCTCATCAGGACCCCAGAAGTTTGCCTGGTCCGGGGGCCACTCAGGAAGATGTGGGGCAAAGGTCAGAGTGGAGGTGGGGCGGCCCCGTGGGCTCCATCTGTGTGGCAGGACAGAGGCTACTGGTCGAGCGGCTGGGGGATCTGAGCCCGTGGCAGGTCTGAGTGTCTCTGTGGCAGGTTCTGTGACGACATAGCATGGATGACCGTGCGCGGCCCGGCCTCTACTGGCAGGCGACCTGGAAGGCTGTCAGCCCCCTGCTGCTGCCGACCACCTTTGTGGCCTACATTGCCCTCTTGGCCAGCTCACCCCGGGCTGCGAGGCCTGGAACCCCCAACACGTAGGTCTCTGGGTGGGGGTCCGGGAGCACCGGGGCCACCTCAGACCCGGCCTGGCCCTTCCCTGGCACCTCCGGGGCCCAGGGGACCCTCACGGTGGACATTCGTGCCCTAAGGGCCACGTGGGCTGCTTGTGCTCTGAGACCCCAGATCCCCAGATCCCCGATGTCCCCGGGGGCAACGGTGCCGATTCCAGTGACCTTGGGCAAGGGCCTCCGTCGGTGGCGGGAGGACAGGAGCAGTTTCCAGACTCCGGTGACTTCGCAGGTGCCTGAAGCCCCTCCCACAGGGACGTGGCTTCAGGCCACACTTGCCCAGCGCCGCGGGATGGGCTCTGCAAACGCCCAGCCGGGCCGCAGACTAGAAACCACCGCCGAGCTGGTCAGAGCGTGAGCCGCGTGGGCCCGCCGACCTGCCGGCTGTCTGGTGGCTCCGAGCTGCCCCTCGCCTGGAGTGCTGAAGCAGCTGCTTTCAAACTCTCCCCAGAAAGGAGCTGCCCCTGAGGACCAGGACGAATGGCGCCACGTTTCTCAAAGAGCTTCTCGTGGCTGTTGTTGTCCTGTTCGCCACAGTGCCTCAGCTTGGGTGGCGGCACTGCCCCCCTTACGGGGGGAGCGCAGCGTCTGACGATGCCCAGCGGATCAGACCCGGCAGCCCCTAGGGGTGTGCGGAGTGGCTGCCTCCAGAACCCGACGCCCCAGATCCCAGGCCCGTCTCAGAGCCAAAACCCTACGAGAGGCTCCGCCAAGCCCCGGGGCTTCCGCTGCCCGAGTCCCCGCTGCCCCAGGGAGCGGGCCCCGGCCGTGGGCCTTTTCCATCCACCCACCCTGGGTGCTTCGTCTCGGGAAGAGATGGGACGAAGCTGCCCCACACAACTCAGCCCCTGTGGCCGAGCGTCCGCCTCGCTGCGTCCGGGAGTGGAGGTGGGGGGGACCTGCCCCCTGTCCGATGCCCACCTCGGGGCCTCGTGTCCTGCAGCACAGCTCCCCTCGGGCAGGAGCAGGCCTGCCCGGGCTGGGTGCGGGCCCCCTGCGCGCTCCTGTCCTCCCTGCCTGCACTGTGGGTCCCGCTGGCCCCGCTGCTCACCCGGCACAGACAGAAGCGGCAGCACAGGCGTCCGAAGCTGCACGGCGGTGGGGGGGGGGCGGCCGAGGGCGGGGCCGGGGTGGCAGGGGGGGGCCCTGCCTGTGCCGGAGCCCGACCACGCCAGCACACACCCGCCTGACCCGAGGCCCGCGGTTGTTGCTCCCGACACCGTCGCGCCCTCCAGACCAGCTCGCGGCACAGCCCAGCGCCGACACTGCAGTCCACGCGCTTCCCCAGATGGGGGACAGCCCGCCGTCTGCCTCCTGGGCCCTGCGGCGGGCCAGGCACTGTACCCGGCGACTCCACGGGCAAACAACTGGGGTGCCGACAGCCAGGCCAGCAGTAGGGGGGCATCTGGGAAGGCCCAGCCACACCCCACAGCCGAGGGGTCTCGTGCCACGCGAGCTTGGGAACCTGCAGGCAGGGCCGGTCTCCAAGGAAAAGCAGACTGCGTTCTCTGCCATGAGGCCCCGCCCCATAGAAGTCCCTTTCTTTACCTAGAGCTCTGGAGTCACGGGGAGGGTCTGGTGTGCTGCACGTGATGGGGAATCTCGGGGGTGTGGGTCCGTCTCGACCGATGTTCGGGCCACCCAATGCAGAGACTCGTCACAGAAGCACGGCCCATCCCGTTCTCAAAGGCCAGGGAGCTGCGGCGGGAAAGCCAGCAGCGAGGCCGCCTCTTCCCAGGCTTGGCTCAGAAGCCCTGCCTTTATTCTTAGAGACTTTCTCAGTCGAATGTGTCAGGAATGATCAAAAAGGCCGATTATCACGCAGGTTTCGACTGCCTCCAGGGGAAGGCCGTCCTCACTCACACCCGGTCCTTCCTCCAGACAAGACCTGCCCACTCTCGAGCCCATTCGCCTCCGCCCGCCCTCCTCCGACAGCCAGGGGTCGGCACTACGGCGCTGGGCACTGGATACACGGGCTTGCTTCCAGCCCCAGCCCCGCGGCCTCACTCAAGGAGACCGTGTGTGTCCTTGTATCCTGCTGGGAACACGTCCCGCTAAGCTCCAGTCCCAGGCGGGGCCAACGCTGTCCGTGGTCCTGAACCACCCCCAGCTGACAAGTGCCACGGTGTGGCCAGGCATGCGTGAGGGGGCCCTCCTCGCCCTCGGCAGCCCAGACCCCAGCAAACAGAAGCACGTGCACTACAGCCCACCTAAGAGGAGCTGAGTATTAATGCGGGGTTAACCCAAGAGTGCCCCCAGAGTGAGTCCTAAGCCGCACGGGGAGCCCGGGGCCCGCACGTTGCCCGCTCCGTGCCACACTCCGTGGCTCGTGGCCCCTTCCTCCATCAAAAAGCCAACACAGCCGCGAGTCTTCTCAGCCTCCCTCCTCCACGTTCAGGGACCCTGGGCTTCCAGTGGGTCCGCCCAGGGGATCCGGGATCACGTCCCGGCTTCAGGTTAGCTGATTAGCTACAAACTCCACCTGCACCTGTAATGCCCCTTTGCCACGTCCAGTGGCGTGGATCCGGGGTTAGGGTGGCGTCTTTGGGGGTCATTATTCTCCCGCCAGCGCCTGGGGGACTCTGAGCTGCCAGGTCTGGGAAGCCCTCTGCTCTACAGCGAGCTTCACAGCTGAGCGTCCCGTGGCTGGGCCAGCACACCCCAGGGCTATGGCGGTGAGGGGAGCAGCGCCGTGGGGCTGAGGGCCCCCGGGCATCGTCCGTGCCCTGCTTTCACTCCTGCCCCTCGTGCCTTTCACACCTTGGCTTCTCTGGCTGTGCACACATCTGGGGGCACGGGAGTCAGGGGCTCCTTCACCTGCAGTTCAGACCTAGGGAAGCCCAAGAAACTAGACGGTTTTTCTTTGCTTCTCAGAATTTTATTATTTTCATGTTTCACCCTGAGGAGACTCGGTAGTCTGCGTGGTGATTTAAAACAATAGATAAATCAGAGTGAGGTCTTACTCAGTTGCGCCTGACCAGAGCACACGCCCTTCCCAAGGGTTTTACGCTTTAGTAAAATACAAGCGACTCTGAGTAAAACTGGGACAAAATGCATGTAGTAGATAAGGTTCTAGAGGCATGCAGAAGGCAGAAAACAGCCATGACTGACCTGTTTCTGGAAATGCCAGAAACAGGTCCAGGGGTGCTGGGAGCCTGTGGTGGCCGGTGGCGGGTCAGTGGGGTGCAGCTGTGGGGTCCAGGTCACCTCCCCCTGCATGGGGAACTCTCTGCTTTGGGCAGCAGGTCAGTCCTTCCCAGCAGGGGCACCGCCAGGCCGGCAGCAGGTGGGTGGGGTCAGTCCCGCACTGATTATTTATGATGCGCTTGTGGACTTGGGTCCATCATAAACGCTCGGTCACTCGGACGCTGCAGCAGTGGCAGTGAACGGGCAACAGCCATAAACCCCGGCAGGCGGCCTGCACTCATGCTCAGCTGATCTGGGCTGCGTTAGCACCGAGCCCGTCCAAGGTACGCTTGACGGCACCTGCCACATCACGTGGACCCATCAGGGCCATCCTGGAAGGAAGCCTCGGGAACTGCTCAAGGTCATCAAAATGCCGCTTTCCAGCCTCCGTGTCGTCCCCGGGCACAGGGCAGAGAGCCGGCCCCCAGGTCACCCCCTGAGCTGCCCCTCCTGCTGTGAGCCCCGCGGGGCTCTGAAGGGCGCAGCCTCAGTGCAGACAGAGCAGGGCAGGCCCGGGCGCTGGCTTCTCCAGGTGGAGGCGCCTCATGGGGACCTGAGGCCGGCTGGACGCGGAGGCGGGGACGCTGACGGGCTGCTGCGAGGGGGCCCGCTCTCACACAAGCCCCCCGGCACCTCAGATCCTCCTGGTGTCGGCTGAGCCGTGTCCCTGCAGCCTCGCCCTTACCCACCTCCTGAGCCCTGACCCTGACGCTGGACCCAGCCAGCCTCTGTCAGCTCCACCCCGGGGGGGTCACGGCATGGAAGACAGCCCCCAGACCAGCCTCCAACTTCCCTGCCCCCCAGCAGCACCAATACCACCTGGAAATAATTTGATTCACATTCCCAGACCTGCTGGGCCGGAAACGTGTGTGTGTGTGTGTGTGTGTGTGGGTGGCATCTGTGTGGTCCACCCCCCAGGGGATCACGGAGGCAGCACCTGTGTGGTCTACCCCCCCCCCAGGGGACCAGGGGTGGCATCTGTGTGGTTCAACCCCACACCAGGGAGCCCAGGTTGAAATCTGCCCCTTGCCTCCAAGCCCCTGGGCTCCCTGGACAAGCTCTCTGGGGCACTTGGCCATGGCCGGTCAGGGGCTGACCACCGTTCTCCCCGGGTCCTCCACACGGCCCCCCGAGGCACAACCCTTGACCTTGAGCAGAGCCCCATAGGCCCCGGCAGTGCAGGGAGGCCCCCGTGCATAAGGAAGACTCCCGTAGAGGCCTTACCCTCGGGGACCCGAGCAGCTCCCCCCACTTCCGGAAGGCCCCGTTCCCAGGCCTATCGTGCTCTTCCCCAGGCGCTGTGCCCGAGTCCGGCTAAGCGGATGTGACAGCACGTGACCAAAGGAGCCCCACAGCGGTCAGCACGCAGGCCACCCAGATGACAGAGGGGGGCAGACGGGGTGGACAGCCAGGGACTGCCTGCCTTAGCACGCCCACCTGCCCAGGTCCAGCACGCGGCGACAGGCGAGGAGACAAGCACTCTGGGGGAGGGATGGCGCCAGACTGGGACCCCCGTGTGCACGGCCCTCGCTGCTCACTCCACAGAGCCCGCGGGAAGGAGGGGAATCCCACGGTCCACTGAGAAGGTAACGGGCAGAGGAGAAACATGCTCAGGAGGAATCCCGATGTCCTGGACCTCAGACCTTTCTTGTCCGTCCTCTCCCACGTGTCCACGGAGCTTGGCCAGAGCTGGCTGCAGCAGTGGCGGGTGCTGGGCCGGGCCCCATGGGAGCACCCTCTCTGAGCCACCCGCCCCTCCCTCCACATCCCCCGCACCAGGAAGCCCCCTCCAGGCCGAGAACCCACGTGGCTCTCGCACCCCAACAGGTGCACGTGTTTGTAATTACAGAACACAGACCTCACTAGTACGCGTTTTAATACAAACTCAGAGAACAGTCGTAAGCTGTGAAACCAATCAGCAAAGGCTCCTTTCACTGGGGTGACAGGGCGGGGGGGCAGGAGGTGGTGCAGGAGTGCAATCAGGACGACCTGGGCCGTGTGCTGAGAGGGGACCAGCGGGGAGGGCCCAGAGATGGGGGCGCGGGCGGGTGCAGAGCGTAAGGACAGGCGGGCTCGGAAGCAGGGGCGGGGCCAGGTGGAACCGGGCCTCAAACAGCTGACTGGGGAAAGCGCCACGGGGCGTGAACCGCGGATGCAGCCGGCAGAGGCGCTGCTCCCGAGGTGGGTGTGAACGGCTGGGCTGGGCACGGACTGCACAGGTCAGCAGGAAGGAGCCCACGCCCACCACTCAGCCCCACGTGCCGCCCCATGCCCTCGCTCCAGACCGGGGCAGCCCCTGCAGCGAGGGGAAGGGGGTGACAAAGGGCCCCCCAGCCCCGTCCAGACGCCTGCCGCCCGATGACCGGCTCTCCCACCTGCCGCTTCCCGGTGGTCAGCGGCTGGAGAACGGACCCCGTCACGGGACGGCCACGGCGCGCGGGCCCTGCTTCCCTGAGGACTTGGGGGCTGCCCCCTCCCACCGGGCTCCGGAGCCCAGCCCAGCCCAGTCTGTGGGCAGGGCTGCCGTCAGTCCAAGATGGTCTTAAAGTCTGCGGTCAGGGCCGGGTCGGCTGCTGCCTCCAGGGCGGCCAGAGTGGCCCTCGGGAGCCGCCGGCACAGTCGGGCTCTGGCTACAAGGCAGCGACTGAAGTCAGGCCACCAAACCCCCACCTACGCCCCAGAGAAACCAGAGACCACCCTTCCCCGGGGCCCGCAGGCACTTACACTGCCAAGCACCCTGCGTGCAGGCGGGATTGGGGTGGGCACCTCAGGAGGGGGCAAGCACCCCTCCCCTGCCGGGGGCACGGGGACTGTCCGGCAGAGGCCCGAGGGGGATCTGGGTCGGGGGTGCGAGGAAGGACACGCAGGTGGGGGGCTGCAGGGGAGACGGAGGACGAGGACCCGGGGCGGGGTGGAGAGGTGGCGAGACCCGGGTGGTCATGCCAGGCCCCTGGACGAGGGAGGGGGCCTATAACCCTCGGGGCACCCGCACCCTCACCTGGGGGCTCTGAGACCCGCCCACCTGCCCCTCAGACACGGAGGGGCCCCAGCACCGGAGGGCAGGGCCCGCACCTCACGAAGGGGCGCCTGGCACTCCACCCGCGCCTACCTGTCCGCAGCGCCCCCAGAAGACAGCTGTAGGTGACGCGGTGACGAGCTAGCTTGAGCAGAAAGGCGTGCAGGCAGAGCCACTGCGCGGCCTCGGAAGGAAACGGGCCGGAGGCGCCCTTGGCCCCCAGTGACATCCCTGGGGGACACGAGGAGAGGCTGAGGCTCCGCTGGCCCCGCCGCAGCGTTCCTCCCTGGGGATACCAGGGGCCCCAGACGGTGCCCTCCTGCCGGGGTCCCTCCAGGCTGATGGCATGAGTGAGGTCTTGGGGGCGGCGGGGGGGGTGTGTGACTGGCCACTTCATTTCAGGGGCCACCCGACACGAGCACCAAGGAATCCTGAACACTGAGACGTTTTCTTCAACGTCTCCAAGAAACCTCCACAAACAGACGTGACGAAGAGCCAAGTCTCTTACGCCCAGGACCTCAGAGACATGCACGGCCTGAACCTCAGACAGATCGGGAACGCCCAGGACGAGGCCGGAGGTGCAGACACAGGGGCTGCAGTGGGAGCGTTCAGGTGGGGACGCCCCCCAGGAGGCCGGGCCAAGGAGCGGTGAACCCAAAGCGGGAGGGCGCGCGGCTGCCGTGGGTGCCCCTCGCTGAGGTGGGCAGGGGTGGCCCAGGGCCTCCTGCGGACCCTGGCCTGGACTGACGCAAGCGCCCAGAGCCCCAGGGGAGGAGGGCCACCAGCTGGCCCCCAAGCACCACGTCACTCTCCAGTCACGTGGCAGAGGGCGGCGAGCTGCTAGCAGGTTAAAGGCGCCCCGACGCCCCATCTCCGCCGTGGCTGCTGGAGAGGCAGGTGCTGCAGTGGCCGCGGCACACGAGGGACCCGGGACGGGCACAGGACGGAGCGTGTGGGCGTGACCCCGATGCCCAGCGCCCCGGGCGACCCCTCGGCCCGCCAGCCATGCCCTGGTCGCCTGTGCACACCTGCGTTCCTGGCTCTCAGGAGGGCGTGGCAGCGGGACGAGGTGTCAGAGATGACCCGGAGAAAAAATGAGGGGTTCCTCCCGACTGGCTGATTAAACGGGAGCTGCAGCACACACGCGTGGAACCTGGGGATGTCAGCTCTGTCAGGGGCCAGCCTCCCCAGGCTGCCTGGAGACCACGGGCGGCAAGCCTGGCTCTGGGTCCCCGAGGCCAGCCGGCGCGGTGAGTGAAGGACGGGGTCCGCCTCCCCAAGGTGGACAAGCAGCGGACTCCACGATCACCTGCCCGGCCCTGGTTCTTGGAGGGGGACCGCAGAGCCACCCGAGAGCAGGGAACGTTCCGGAAGAGGGGCTGGAATGATCGGGAGCCGCATCCCGCCGTCCCTTCCGGGGGCGCCTGAGTGTTCGGGACCACACACGCCTCCTGTGCACTGACTGGCCCTCTGCTCGCCTACCCGCCCCTGCCCCACGGCCACCCTCCTCCCGCCAGCCCCTCCCGCCGCGGGGACTCGGGCCGCCCCGGCCGCTCGGGCCTCCCAGCACCATCTGGTGCCCGGGAGCAGCGCCTCCAGAGCTGCTGAGGGCTCCGCGGAGAGGCGGTTCCGCCGCGGAGACGCACACGCTGCTTCCTCACGGACCCGGGGGCAGCGCGCTCCCCGGGGCGGGGCCGTCGCCTCCCTCGTGGAGCAGCCACCCGTGGACCCACCTGTAGGCCTGCAGCAGGAATATCTTGTAAACGTTTGTGAAAACTGTCTCAAGACTGTTCACCTGGAGTCATAAGGAAAAGCAATGTTGGCGATACCTCTGGTGTTTGAGTTTGTCTTCTGCTTTATTGCCCCATCAAACGGAACGAAAAAAAGGACCATCTCAGTAAGGATCCATCAGTCTCTCCCGTGAAACCCGCCAGGTCCTCACTGGGGCCCCTCAGCAGCTGCGGTGGAGTCAGGCCTGCGGGAAGGACAAGGGGGAGAGCCCAGCCTGGCTGGACGACGGCCTGGGCCCCGCGGCTCCAGCGCTGAGGCCACAGCGGTCCTGAGCCCTACGGCCTGTGAGGAGGGGCCCGGGCGAGGATGGCGGGGCAGCCACGCGGCAGGGTGAGGGCCGGGGGCCCTGGACACACACACGCACACTCACCCACACAGTGCACACCTGCACACACAGGCACAGGCACAGGGACGCATACCCGCACACTACACACCTGCACATACTCGCAGGCACACTCGTTCACACACACGTGAACTTGAGAGTGCACACGTATGTGATGCCTGATGCGCCCCACACACGTGCACGCGCCCGCACACGGGAACAGACACACGTGCCCCCCCAGGATCTGCGAAGCGCGCGCAGACCTTCCGGTGACGTCAGCTGCCCTCCGCTCTGCAGCCCCAGCCGCCCACGGGCAACCCGCACACCTGCAGGTCCAGGAAGAGCCCTTGGCACTTCAGCCGCAAGACCGCCGAGAGTTTGCGACGCATGTTCCTCCCAGGCTTGAAGCCCTGGTTGAAGGTGAGGCTCGCTCTGATCGAGGTCCCGGCGTAACTGCGAGACAGCGTGCAGTTCGTGGAAACACGTGTGTCCACTTCACACTCTGACTGCCACACACGTCCAGCCCATCAGCTGCGCTGGGCCGGAATGGGCGCCTGTCCCCCAAACGGTCACAGCTTCACGGGGAGCCAGACAACCTGGTGGACAGTTCATGACTGACCGGTGTGGTCGGTGCCCGGACATGAGAGGGGGCGGCGGGAGCAGCAGATGGACGCGTGGAACCGCGCGTGGAAAGCGTCTGCACTTGCGTCTTCCCGGGAGCACCCCAGAAAGAGGACCAAGTGCAGCCCTGAGGGCTCCAGCAGAACCGCGTTACCAGCGCAGGACGGGGCACGCCCATCCACCACCATCTCGACACCTGCGCTTTTTATTCATGAGAAAGCACAGGTTCCTGTGTCCACGTGCATCGCGAGTCTCTCTGCGCAAAGCCTGAGGTTGGGCTGCGTGCTCTCAGACTCAGTGTGGGGAGGTGGGGGGACGGGCTCTCAGGGGCCGAACTGCATCCCCCACATTCACAGGTTGAAGTCCCGACCCCCGAGACCGTCTGGGGATAAGGCCTTTAAGACGGTGATTAAGGCAAAATGGAATCATAAAGGTGGGGCCCTAATCCCATGGGACTGGTGCGCCAAGAGGAGACACTGAGGGGCTGAACACAGAGGGTGACCGCGTGAGGCCTTGGGGAGCAGATGCGTCCACACGCACTCACAGGAGAGGCCCCAGGAGAAACCGGCCTGTGACACCTGGACCTCAGCTTCCAGCCTCCAGGACCGAGAGAACGGAAAGGTCCGTGGTGTTTTTTGCGGCAGCCTGAGCTGACCGAGGCAGGGACCCAAGACTCTGTGTACAGAGCAGGCCACACGCACGGCAGCCCTGCTCCCCGACGGGCCAGAGGTGACCACGAATCCTGGTGCCCAGTGAGACCACGGGGACCCTTGTCTGGCAGGTCCTGGAAGTTCTGGTTCAGATCCACACGCTTCCCGGCGGAACACGCTGTGCCCCTGAGTCTGCCACGCGATTTCCTTTTATCAAAAACGCCCAGAAGGTACTTCCCTGGTGGTCCAGTGGTAAAGAATCTGCCTTTCAACGCAGGGGACGCAGGTTTGATCCCTGGTTGGGGAACTAAGATCCCACATGTTGTGGGGCAACTAAGCCCGTGCGCCGCAACTACTGAGCTCGCGCGCCTCGATGAGAGAGCCCGCATGCCGCAAACTACGGAGCCCACGTGCCCTGGAGCCCGTACGCCACAACTAGAGAGAGAAAAACTCGCACACCACAACTAGAGAAGCGTGCACGCCGCAACGAAAGATCCCGCGTGCCGCAACCAAAAGCGCCCAGAAAACGGCTCCCCCAGAGTCCATCCCCTAGTGCCCGCCGCTGGCCTCTGACCCCCCTGCCACGTGGGGGGACGCACAGAGCTGCGCGGCGCAGCGCTCACCTGGAGTGGTCACAGCGCACCTCCAGGGTGCGGGTGTCCAGCAGTAAACCACACCAGGGGAACAGGCAGTGCGCCGGCAGCTGCAGGGGGGCCGCGCCGCCCAGGCCACCGTCCTCCACGGGGAAGTTCACCACCGTCTTCTGCAGGTTCGCCAGGCAGCCATACTCGGGCACGCCGCGGACCAGGGCCCTGCAGCAGGGGGGCACGTCAGCCACCGGGCAGAGGGGACGCCACCCGCGGGTCTCGGAGGCACAGGTCAACGTCACCTAACAGCCCGGCGAGGCGGGCGGGGACTGGAGGGCTGGGACCATGAGCCCGCGAGGAAGGCCGGACACAGCCCTGCTCTGGCCTCCAGGCTTCTGGGCAAAGAAGTACCAACGATTAGAGGCCAGGGTGGACAGGCCAGCAAGGGCAGAGGCAGGCAGCGGGGAAGGGGAGCACGGAAGCCCCAAGAGCCAGTCCTGAAGGACGAGCGCACGCCGGGATGGCCCTCCAGGTAAGACAGGTGGGTGACTGAGCTGACGGGTCGGCTGGGACCCGGGAGACACGGGGCTCGGAGGGCAGGCACAGTCCAAGGGATGGGTCCTCTCTGTGACGGCCAGCCGATGTGTCTACCTGGCGAGGCTGCGGTCCCCAGGTGTGCACACTCGAGTCTGCGTTAAGACCAGGGGGTCTGTAGGTGGGGCTGACACCTGCAACCAGCCGGCTTCAAAGGAGGACACTTCCCAGAGCGGGGCGGGTTCACCCATCGGGGAAGGGCCCTGAGAGCCAAACGGGGGTGTCCTGACTGCGGGGGTCGCCCACTGACTGCAGCCCCAGCACCTGCCCTTCCTGCCACCCGCCCCCGGGTTTAAAACCTGCCCAGCCAGCCCCACCATCACGCGAGCCAGCTCCTTTGCAGCAAGTCTCCTGGACGTGTGCCTGTCTGCTGCGCCCCCTGGTGGGACCCTACGGACACGCTCAGAGCTACCTCCCTGCCCAGCCCAACGACCACAGAGCAGCGCCGCTCCCAGAACTTCCCATGACAGAGGCGACGACCTCTGCGCTGTCCCTTCTGGTGGCCACTGGACACGTGTGGCCACTGAGCTCTCCAACTGTGGCCGGTGCCCATGCGGACCCGCGTGCAACACGGGTTTACATTTGCAGTGTCCTGTGCCGGGGCTGCCATAGGGAGCCCCAGAGCATCACAGCGGGCGGACCCTACAGGCTTCAAGCCTGGGGTACCCCGCAGGCAGACACGGGATCCGTGGCTGCTGTCTAGGTGGGTTTCTCCAAAGGCAGCCCAGCGACCAAAGTGTCAGGCTCGGGGACGGCTTGAGGGCTCAGTTTTGAACTTTCTCCTCCCTTGGAAAACCACACTTTGAAACAAGCCCCCAGACTCCCTGGACGGGTGGGGCACTGTGGCCGCAGCCCAAAGGGTCCCAGGTGCCGGGTTTGCTTTGGGTACCAAACCCATGCGATCCCCACGCCTGGTAACCCCTCCTTCTTGACACGTCTGAATTGCCCGCTCTCGCAGACGCTCTCTGCGGGGAAGCCACAGGTGAGCCGTGCAGGCCTTTCCTCTTCCGTCCCCCGTGGTGCGGAGCGCGCAGCCTCTGCTCCGTCCACCACAGCACATCATGGGCGCAGAACCTCCAAGGAGCCTCTGCAGACCCAGCCCTGCTGCCTGAGCTCCTGCAGTGGCACCTGCGTCCTGACGGCCACGCCAGCGACAGGAGGAAGTGACGGCACTCTGGGCTCTCAGAGCCGCGGGACGACACCGCGTGACACTCCCCAGAGATGTGACGTGTGGGGAGCACGGACGTTCGCACACAGGTCCCACCGTCGTACGTGGGCCAAAACGCGCCTGCAGAGACACACGCGTGGGGGCCCTTACCTGAGGAAGGCTTTGGCTCGTGGGAGGTGAGGGGTGACCAGCAGGAAGTCGTCCACGAAGCGCAGGAGAACCCTGGACACGGATTGACCCCGAGATGAGGGGGACCCTGAACGCACTGCTTTACGCCCACAGGCAGCGTCCTCCCACAGGAGCCAACGCTGAAAATTTAATGTCTGTGTTCCCGTGGACATGGGTAAAGCGACCTTCTCCACAGAATCGAACCGAAGACTCTGGCTTCTGTGGGATTCGGCTCCAGCTACGGATGCCGAGCAGGGGCCCTGCAGCTGGGCCGGAAGCACACGAGCTTGGCACGGGTCCGAAGCCCCGGCCACACAGAAGGCCACGTTTCCTCCCCACTTGAGGCCTGCTGACCACCTCCTGTGCGCCGTTATGAGAAGAAAGGGTGAGGCCCGGCCTACATCCAGGACCAAAAGTACGAACAGGCCCCCAGCAAGGCAACGCCCGCCCACAGAGGGTCCGTACCCGTCCCGCTGGATTCCGGGGAAGAGCTCGTTCTCCATGTCTCCGTAGCAGAAGCTGCAGAGCAGGGTGGACAGGATGGAGCCCTGGGGGACCCCCTGACACTGGACGTAGGACCTGGGGGGCAGGACGCGCTTAGAAGGTGGGCCAGCCACGGTGGGCCTCCTGCTTACGTCGTAAACACATGCACAGACGTGGAGCACAGACACACATGCACACGCGTGCCCACGCCGCACCCGCCTGGGGGGACATGAATCAAGATTTATCACGCTCCCCCGCGAGGCCCTGCCACACCTCGGTCACACGTGGCACGACCCCTCTCCACGAAGGTCACAGCGGGTGGTGGTGCCCCTGGGGAGGAGCCAGGGGCCACAGGCGTGGCCTTTCCGGTGGAGAAAGTCCTCTTCCCACCCGGTACCATTTACACACACGTGCAGACGTGTTCCCTTGGTCAAAATTCGCCCCGTTGTGCAGTTGGCACGTGTGCCTCCCCAGGGTGTACGTGTTTTTTTATATTTTAACATGATTATCTTTCAGTAAGTGCTGTAATTACTGAGAATATAATAATAATGAAAATACACCCTTTAACTAGAAAGCTTCCTGAGCGTGGCCCACGGTTAACGACCTCCGAGAAGGCCCCGCGGTCCAGGCTGACCTCTAACGGCCGTGGCCGTGAGCCCGAACCCCCGGGGCCGCTACTCTCCTCGGTCGCACACGGGGTCCCGCTCAGGCACTCGCCCAGGCCGGTTTGGCTCCGCACACGTTAAAGAAGTTATCTGCCGGCTTCTGAACGCAAGGACTTCCCACAACCATGGGAGCCTTGCTCTGTCACCCGGCCGCACGGCCGCAGTGCCTGTCCGCGGCCGGTAAGGGGGAGCCGCGGGTCCGGACTCACCTGCCCCCGATCCTGACCACGTGGTTGTGGACCAGGCGTAGGAAGAGCTTGAAGAGGCTGCCGCCGGCCTCGTTCAGGGAGCAGCTCTGCGAAGGCAGGCGGGCGTTCACCAGCGTGGATGCCGCCCTGGGCCAGCCGGCGGGCCAGCCGGACGGCTCGTGGTGGGGGCCCCGGACCCAAAGGAAGGCGTCTGGTGTCTGGGAGCCTCACATCGTGGCAGGGTCGCTCCGAGACTATCGTGCACAAAGCACGGGGACCGCGAGGGCCGACCCGCTGCTGGCAAACCTGGCTTTGGGACACTCTGCTCACACGAGGCAACAGGTCGCTCGATGGGTAGCTCGAGGCGGGTGTACGGGGCAAGCCCTCTCTTGTCCTCCTAGAGGGAGGGGGCTCGCCTTCGTGTGACCTCGAGGCCAAACTGCGAGCGAAGATGTACGGCAAATCTCAGAAGAGCCGCGGGCAGGCGGCAGAGGGTGCGTGAGGCCCAGAAGAGGGCAAATGTGGCCAAACGTGGGTGCAAGTCTCTGCCAGCCACAGAGGGTGTGAGCAAGCGCCCGCACTGACCTGCTCGATGACCACGGCGTCCCTCAGTGAGCCCGCTGCCTGCAGGCGCTCCACGAACTGTCTCATGTAAGGCTGGAGGTCCGTGAAGGTGGACACCTGCTGGCCGGGAAGGCGGGGTGAGGCGAGCGGACGCCCCCCTCCCCAAGCCCCGATAGCAAGGGCACACTCAGAACGGGGAACAGAGCCTGGGAGGCCCCGCCCTGCAGCTTCTGTGGTGCCCCTGCCATGGCCGCTATGACCAGGGATGAGATGCAGAGCACGGCCACCTGGGGATGCTGGGGAGGCGGGATGCAGGCGGGCTGGGGTCTCAGTCCTCGGGGTGCATCCCACCTTCACCCCGACTTCTCCCCAAGCCCTGTATCCACCGTGGGAGGTGGAGCCCGAGCAGAAAGTGGGGGCTCTGAGACTGAAGATGCTGGGGTTCAGAGCCACGAAGTAGCTGGGACTGAGGGGCAGTTCCCGGGGGAGGGGCTGCAGAGAAAACACCCTGAGCAGCAGGCGCCCCTGGAGCCACGCCGAGTGGGGCTGAGGGAGCCCAGCCCCTCCGAGGGGACCACACTGGGGAAGGGCCAAGTGAGGGAGACCAGGCACCACTGTCTAGAATGGACCCCCGCCGAACTAAGGTCACGGCTCCACCACTGCCAGGAAAACACCATCCACTCCGGAGAAAAGCTCGCAAAACCCTCATGTTAAAACCCCTATTTACAGAGTGTGGCACACCGGGAAAAAATTCCAGAAGCTATAGAATAGGCCTGTGTGACCAAAACCACCCACAAACCAGCAGAAACAGACACGACAGAAACCTGCCTGCAGGCGAGTTTCTGGCATTTTAAAATCACTCAAGATAACACTGCTAACAAAACAAAGATGGAGGATGTAACCAGAGCCCTGGAATCTGTGAGAAAATTCACATGGATTTCTAACACTGAAAAACAGGCTGGCTAAAATTAAGAATTTCATAAATGGGTTTAAAATCAGAGACAGAAAAGAGCAGGCGAGTGAACCAGAAGACAGGTCTATAAACGCGCAGATTCCAGCAGAGACGGAACACATTAAAGCAGCAGCGCAGAAATTAACTCAGAACAGACCCTGGACTGAACGCCGGCTCCAGCGAGAAACATTCTAAAGGAGCATCAGGGTCAGGCAGCCGGGCAGGCTTCAGCCCCACCCCGCGGATACGCTGGAGCCCGCAAAGCAAAAGCATCTGTTCGTGGAGACTCCACTTGCAAAAGAAAAGGCGAGACAGGCCGAGAAGGCGCCTGGGAGCCCACAGCTGCCCAAGGACTTGTCCCCAGAGCGTGGGAAGGTCCCCTAAGATGGATGACCAAGGAGACAGCCTGGCAGCACCGGGGAGATGGGATGGGCACCCCATGAGAGGACACAACCACGTGGCCGGTACACAAGGTGCCCAGAACCGGATCTCCCCAGACCGAGTCCCACAGACAGGACCGCGCTGCGCCACCGGGCGACCAGGCTGCAAGCTGCAGCCCTGGTCCCTCGGTACCGCCAATACCGCCGCCAGGGCCCCCTGCAGCGCCTGCAGCCGCGCTGGAACCTCTTGGGCAACATCTCCTAAAACTACACAAGCCTGGAATCCGCCCACGGCAACGAGGACTTTGTTTCCCAAACGGCACATCCTGGGGACGCTGGCAGCGGCCTCACTCACGTCCAAAGAGGAACCGGCAAACGCCCATCCAGCGGAAGGCGAAACCTCACCGCGCACGGTGACCGCGGACGGAACACGGAGACGCTGCTCTGGGAGGCTGGACCCCAGACGCGGCGGAAACCGGACAGGAGGGCAGAGTTTCCCTGATTTCCCATTACAGAGTTAGAGACAAGCGAGCACGTCGCCGTGCTCAGGGTAGGAGAGGTGCCCCGGGGGGCGGGAGGCAGTCCCGCGGGCGCTGCTGTTCTGGGCCGTGAAGCGGAGAAGACGTCATCCCTGTCCACAAACCCAAGATCCTGCGTCGCACACTCAGGACTCGCAAACCATGCTCACCAGCGCCTTGTGCTGGGCTCTTCACACGCGCCTTTTCCAAGAACTTCTGGGGGAATTCCGCCCCCCCCCCCACGCCTCCAGTACACACGCTGTTTCAGCCGGGGTGGGGTGGGGAGGTGGTCCAAAAGCCTTCCCGACAAGCGCTAGGAAACCCCCCACCTGGTGGCCTCGGGTTCAACCGAATGTCCTTGTCCCCTCCCAGCCCTGCCTGGGCCTGAGGCCCCAGGCGGCTGCGGCGAGGGGCTGCCCTTCCACCCTCGACCTACTGCGCCCACACGGACAGCAGCGCGGCCCAGGAGTCCCGGGCGAGGCGCCCTGCGGCACCTCCCCGCCCATGGAGCACACGCGGCCCTGCTGCGTGGCCGCTGGGACATCACAGAAACACGCGTGGCTCTGCTGCCACCAGGGTCCCTCCTCTCTGCTCAGCCCGGTGTGTAGTCGGGGCCCTGCGGCTGTGAAGGGGCAGCGGGAGGACAGTAACCGACGGGAACACCAAGAGTGAAGATGACGACCGCGCGTGCGCATGCGCGGGGGGTGGGGGTGGGGGGAGGAGGGCCTGTCGCGCACGCCCACGCCCACGCCCACCACCACGCCCACCACCACCACCACCACCACCACGGCGCATGCCCCTCCCGCAGACCGCGCCTCCCGCAGACCACGCCCCCCACCACCCAACGCACGCCTCCTGCAGAGCGCGTTCCCCAGCACCGAACACACCCCAGGTGGGGCTTACGTGTCTCTTGAAGGACTTCCGCACGTGTCCGCGGGCAGTCCTCTGGACCACGGCATACTGGCGCACGCAGTACGAGTTCTCATGAGGCCGGATCACGTTGGCTATCACCTCCGCCAGCCTGTCCTGGGGGAGCGCGTCGTACGCCCCCGCCACGTCCACCTACATGGGAACCGAAGTGCCTGAGGACGCGCTCACCTGGGCCCCGAGTTCCCGGTCCTGCTGGTTCTGACCTGCGGTCAGCAAACCCTGGGGTGAATCGTACACCAGGGGACTGGGGAGACCCTGGCCCCCCCTCACGCTGTCCCGTCCCCGCCCCCCACGCCCGCCCCCCACGGGGCTCTCGCTGATACCCACTTCCCCTGGACTCTAAGCACCCTCGGGGCGGGTCTTCGCCCCTCTCTCTGAGCTGCAAGCTGATGACCAGGGTACCAGGGCACCCGGCGCTGGGGTGTGAGCAGGTGTCTCCTTCCCTGAAGGAGCTCCCGTGGAGTTGGGGTGCAGTCACGGAGTCCACTCCACAGGGGAAGGCACAAAGCCTCGGCCCCGGGGAGCCAGACACCCCCAAATGGAGATGGGGTTCCCTGCCCTCCCGCGCACAGAAGAATCTGTGGGACGTGGACGCGGCTCCACCAAGGGGTGACTCGTTCTGGCAAACACGGGACTGCAAAAGGCTGGCCACTGCCCACACTGGCGGGGCCTGAGGCGAGGGGTCACCTGCAGGGCCGGTTCCCTTGGTCGGGGGCGGGCATCGGGCGCCCACCTTGACGAAGTAGAGCGGGGCCACCGGGCCCCGGGCCCGCAGGGGCAGCACGAAGGCCTGCCAGGCCCTGTAAATGTCGTCCATGCCCAGCACGGAGGCCCCCAGAAGGCCGGGGCGCCTCAGCCGCTCGTAGTTTAACACAGCGAACAGGGTCTTGACCTGGGAGGTGAGATGCTGGACCTGCAGGCCCAGCCCAGGACGACCAGTGTCACCAGAGGGGCCCCAGACCAAGGGGATGTGGGCTCAGACAGCCCCCGGGACGAGAGGCAGGCCCCCGCGCTGTGCCGCCGCCGCCGCCACCCCCGCCTACCCCGCCTCCCTCGGACCGCAGAAGGGCCAGATGGCTGCCCCCCCCCACGCCCACCCCAGACCCCAGGGTCTCCCCAGGGACCCGTCCTGGGGTCACGGACACCACGTGTGGAAAAATGCAAGTAGCTACACCCTTGGTCCCCTCTACTTACCTGGTCCCCCCCACCCAGCGAAGAGGGGTGCTGCCTCCTGGGGGGCCCCACCTCCTAGGGGACCCCAGCCCCACTGGGCGAGCACTTTGTCTTCGCTCATGGACCAAACCCCCATCAGCAGCGACAGCTTCTCTTTCTCACTAACGGTAGAATCACCCCTAAATCACCCCCAAATCCTACAGGGAGGCGCATGGAAGGGGTCAGAGCTGCTGGTGAGGCAGAGGTGCTGTGGTGGGGAGAGCAGTCACGGGGGCTCACCATGGGGGTGAGGTCCTACGGGGGTCCTCGGGACCCTGGCAGGCTGGTGACAGCTAGCGCATGGTCCCTCTGCCCCGGAGAGCACACCGTGCCCACCCCCGGAGGATTGCAGGGGCCAGGGGCACAGAGGGTTCCCAGAGCCCATCCAGCACCTCACAGGACTGGCCTTCCCGGGAGCTCCTCCTCTGGGCCCGGGAACCCCCATCCACGGCACCCCACCATTCCACGGCCTCACTGGGGCTGCCAGCCCCCCGAGACCCTGACTACAACCACCAGGCCTGGGGTTCGATGCACTTTGCCTAAAAGCGGCACAAGCGGCGACCTTCCTGTCTCTGTGCGACCTCCCGGCTCCCACGACGTCGCCCATGTTCACGATGGGCCGCAGCCCGCTGGGCTTGGGGACGAAGCGGAGCTTGGACGTCGGCAGAGCCGGCCTGTCCTCCTGGAGTCGCCTGACATCTGCCTCGGATAGCTCGCGGAGCTGCACGCGCTCTAAGTGTTGTCTGAAACAGAGGTGCCCGTGGGAAGCCGGGGCGCGCAAGCATGGCAGCCACCAGTGCCCGTGAAGTCGGCAGAACCCATGCCCAGCACCCCAGACTTGCGGCGTGGCCGGGCGTCAGCTGGAGGCCCCTCCTCGGCAGGGCCGGGACACCCAGTTCCCGGTGGACAGAGCCCCGGCTGGTGTAGGCCGGGACCCGTGGGCCAGAGAGCCCGCCCTCCTCTACACAGAACGGGCAGGGAGTGCTCGGCGTGGCCCCGAGGAACAGAAATGTCTCCCCATGGGCCTGCTAGCTCCTTGTTACCTGTGACCTTCAGCCTTTACCCCAAAACCACCCACTGGGAGGGCCTGGGTGGCCCCTGCCTCCTGGCCGCTGGGGTGAGGATGCTCCCTGGGCTGGTGGCCCCAGGGGTGAAGCGTGGTTCCAAGCACAGCCCATCATGGGATTCAAACACCCACCAGGCAGGGGTCGGGCCCCATGGGCCCCACAAGGACAGCCTAAACGGCCGCTTTAGGTCACATGGCGTGAAATACTTAAATGGGGCGCCTTCACTCAAGACCACGATCAAGACGTCCAGAGCCTCCCCCCACCAGACACAGGAGGACACGGGCCCCAGCACGTGCGCCCAGGGACCCCGGCCCGGCTCCCTCCACAGACGTCCTAACGCAGGGCACGGCTCTGGCGCAAATGCTGAGCGCTCTGACACTGGGAGCCTCGGCCAGGCCCAGCCCCTGTCTTTCGGGCTGTCACCCCATCCATCCTGGCTGGTCCCTATCCAGCTGACACCTGCCCAGTCTTTCCAAATGGACATGAGACAGTCAGTGAGCAGCTGAGACAAATCTCATGGCCGCCCTGCGGCCATCCAGCCCCCGGGAGGCCTGCTTCACGGCAGCGCCTCTGCCCCAGACGCGCCCCACTGCACGGCGTCAAATAGGCGGGTCTGTCATCTGTGTGATCCTCCGTTCCGTGCGGATTAAACAGCACCGGGCCTATGTGCCGGGGGAAGTAAGCGGCCCGCCCGTACTGCTTCAGTCCAGACAGACTCCCAGACCCCACAGGCCATCCAGCCCGAGCCCCCGGCTTTCAGGTAGGAAGGGGCTTGCAGGAGTCCGTGACGGGGGCGGGGTCCCTGGAGGAGCTGGCCGAGGAGCCCTGGGCAGGGAGAGGCCGTGGTTCCCGATGGCCGTACCTGATGCCGACGCTCTGCAGCTGGCTCCAGACGCGCTTCCGGAAGAAGAAGAGCCGGTTCTTCTGGAACGTAGTCTCCGTGACATAGAAGAACGCCCTGAGCACCTCGACCACGTACGCACCCATCAGCCAGCACAGAAACCTGGCCAGGACGGCCTCGCGCAGACGGTGCTCGGCGGCCGGGACGCAGCGAGCCCCTGGGAGGAGAGAGGCCGGTGCTCACGCCGCGTGCTGCCTGAGCGGCCCCTCGGGCCTGGACGGCTGCACATGCGGCCCACGGGCCGTGACTCGGAGCTCGGGCAGAGGAGAACGCGGGTATCTCAGCAACGACGCTTCCCCCATTGCATGTTAAAGTGACGATGTTGGATCACCGGGCTTTGATAAAAAACGTCTCTAAGTTAGTTTCACCTTTCCTTTTTTCCTTTCTTATTGGGGCTACGGAAAATCTGAAATGTTGTATGTAGCTCGCGTTAGGTTTCTACTGGGCGGCGATGACGTGGAACCTCATCGTCTGTCCCCTTTACACACAGGCTGGAGGAAGCAGAGACTGCTCTCCACACGGGGGACGTGCAGTTGAGGCTGTGTGCATCGCCCCCGGGTGGCAAGAGCCAGAAACACCTGGGCTTTTCCAGGCTGAACACCGCGGGCAAGCAGACACAGCCACACACCAGGGACGCCCGACGCCGCGGGGCTCCGGACCCAGCCGCGGGCCAAGGTGAGCACGCTCCCCTGCGGTCCTCTGCATTTTACTCTGTGCACTCGGAAACATCTCCAGCAGAGGTGCATCTCGAGAGCTGTCACCAGGCTGCCAGGGGGGCCTCACTGCGGACAGAGCCAGGGCTTTACCACCAGTAACTGGCATGAAAGAAACACAGAAGAGAAGAAAGGGGCCCCAGAGGCAGGTCTGGGGCAGGACAGTGAACAGTGAGCAAGGAGAAGAGAAGGGGGATGAAGCTACATAAACATCGACTGTAGAAACAGTACCAGCAGCATCTAACTTGGGACACAACTGGGTTAGTGGAGGGAACAGCTCAAGTGCGATCTGGCTCCAACACGCAAGGCCCTTACACGGTTCCCAAGGTAACCAACCACCCAGGGAGGGTAAGTGGAGAATACAGAGCTAACACTGGAAGCAAACCCAACGCACGCACACCCACGTGAGAAAATGCACGTCAGGAAACGAGGAATAACAACGCGGAAGAGGGGGCCAAAGTGCAAGGTGAAAACTGCATCCACACTCGCCTATTATCACAGGAAATGAAAAAAAATCACTCCCGGTAAGTGCTAAAGACTGTCAGAATGGATTGAAAATAAACGGAAAACGTCAGCTCAGGGCTTCCCTGGTGGCGCAGCGGTTGAGAGTCCGCCTGCCGATGCGGGGGATGCGGGTTCGTGCCCCGGTCCGGGAAGATCCCACATGCCGCGGAGCGGCTGCGCCCGTGAGCCATGGCCGCTGAGCCTGCGCGTCCGGAGCCTGTGCTCCGCGATGGGAGAGGCCACAGCAGTGAGAGGCCCGCGTACCGAAAAAAAAAAAAAAGAAAAGAAAAAAGTCAGCTCAGTGCTGTTGTTAAGACACTTAAACCACGTATCCTCATAGGATTCGAACAGGTTGAAGATAAAAACTAAATAATGAAAAACGACACAAGCAGGAAATACTAACCAACGGGAAGGCGGGTAAACACATTTTATGGTAAAAAGAGCCACTAAACATTCATGGGGAAGATTAAGTCTAAAATGTGCCGGCAGCTAACAACCCATCGTGCAGACCGTCGGGGCAAGCAGGAAAGGACACACCCACCCCCTGGGGCCGTGTACCCGCAGCGTCGCGGCATCTGGAAGGACACACGTTTTGCACGGCACCCGACGTGGTGACCACAGCACCAACCCCGGCCTGCAAACACACGGGAACCATTAGTGCTAACGCCACACACGAGACCAAGCCAGTCTCCACGGGCTCCCGGCCACCGCGGTCCTACGTACCCGCACGTGGCTGTGTCAGAAATCAACAGTAAAAGGCAATTTAAAACTGCCACACATCTGGAAAATAAAACATAATCGTCCAAATAACTCCAAGATCAATGGAGCAATCACAGTAGAAACAGAAAACACCGAAAAGCGGCCGATCGAAACACGATCGAAACACGGGGCAGCTACTGCGGGGCTGGGGAAATGCACAGCCGGGGAGGGAGTCGGAGGGGCGGCAGGTGACTGAGGAGGAGAGAGGTGGGGAAATTAGGAGAGGCCGACACCCCGCTGAGACGTCAGAGCCACGCCTCAGGTCCATGGCGCTCAGGGGCGGGAGGGGGGAACGCTCCCACCCGCAGCTCAGGAAAAGCAACCGTGGTCGGATGTAGGCGGACAGGATGGGCCAACCAGAAGCTAAGGCAGCGAGCAGGAATCCTGGTGATGTCTCTAGTGACACGTGGCCCCAGATGTGGACAGCCCGGTTGTCTGGCCTCCGGGGCTGGGGATCAGGGAGCTGCCAGGTATCAGTGGGCAGCATGGCAGGCACGACAATGGCCTCAACAGAGGCAGAGGAGGCTGGCGCTGTGGACGGAGTGCCTGGCCGGCACGGAGGAAGGGCAGCATTCCGGCAGGAGAGGGTGGAAGAGGCGACCTCGGAGAGCCGCAGCTCAGAGCAGCATTTATTCAGCCAGCGGGCAGAAGGCGTGGCCGAGGCCATGGAAAGGAGCAAATGACCAGGGGCATAGCTCAGGCGAGCAAGGGCCCAGTCGCCTGGGAAAACACCACCTCCTCAGTGCCTGCAGCTCGAGGGGCACGGGGACCCCATCTGAAATCGGGGCCAGAGCACAGAACTCAGAGCCTCCTTCCACAGAGCAGGCTGGGGCCCCACGAGCACAGAGGCGTCAGGTGAGGGCCTGGTCTCCCGGGCCCGCCTCCTGGAGACTCATCCACAGCGTCCCACGTGCAGGGAGCTGCTGGTCAGGGGGCGTAAAAGTCACGCAAGATGCAAAGTTTCTGGAGATCCGCCGTAGGACACCGAGCGTACAGTGCGCAGTACCGTGCTGTCCACTTCAACGTTGTTTAAGAGGGCAGGTCTCATGTTACGTTCCCACAATTAAAAAAAAATTTTTTTAAACCAAGTTGCTGAAGGTCACCCTGACTGTCCGCGTTACCTGCCCCGGGGTCTCTTGGGGAGCCAGAAAGGGTGTGCCCCGGCTGCACCTGAGGCTACCACAGCCGCGATCTTTGGGGCCCCCACCCCGGGGACTGTCACACGCATGGGGGAGGCGGGGGGCAAACCTGGCTCTCACAGACGACTTCCTTCTAGAAGTCATGATCATCTCAGGAGCGTGGGGAGAGCAGGGAGGGTGCTGGGCCTTTCACTCCTGGCTCCGCCCTGCCAAGGAGGGTGCTGACCCAGGCGGGGCCGACAGTGGCTGGGCCGGAGGAAGCCCAACGTCAAACCCAGAACACCACAGTGGGAGGGACACGGCCGGCTCAGCTCCACAGAAAAAATCCTGCCGGCGCCCACAGTGGCTGCCCACTGCCCTGAGACAGCGGTCGGCGTCCTGATGCTCCCCTTTGACTCCTGGTGACGCTGGGGCCTTGTTCAAGGACACGGTCTTTTCACTCCTCCCACCTGCCTGGCCCCGACCTAGCGGAGGCACAATTAGAACTCACATCCGGATCCGCGTGGGGGCTGACCAGATCCAGCGGGAACTGAGGAGCCGCACCTCCCAACCCCATAAACGGGGTTCTGGGTCCAGCCCCCGTTTCTATCAGCGGGGCCACGCCAAGGCGATAAACCTTGACGTCAAAAAGGGTTATGGATGACCCGCAGACACGCCCACAAGACCTCCTGTTGACCTCCGTCTGTTGGCGCAGCCCTAGACCACGTGTCCCGCCTGCTCACCGCCCCTCCCCATCGCCCAGAACCCGCCTGAGCCCATGAACGTCCGGAAATTTATGCAAACTGGATGGGAGAGGGGGACAGAGGCAGAGAACTCAGAGGGAGCAACCCGACAGCCACCAAGAAGCCCCTGCCCCCCGAGCGAGGTACGGAGGAGGCCCTGCCGCACTCGAGGTCCCGAGGGCGGGGTCCTCACCTGGGCTCCCGCGCAGCCAGGCGCAGTCCTGCACCTTCATCTTCCAGGTCAGCTCCTGCGGTGAGAGCTTGCCGTGCTTCCCCAGAGACAGGAGCTTCTTCACATTCCTCAAGAAGCGGCGCTCGTTGTGCCGGGAGCCCCAGAGGCCTGCGGGCACCAGCCGGCGAAGGCAGGCCCGCAGGAGGCCGTACACCTGCCAGGGGCTGCTGTGCTGACGCAGCAGCTGGACCAGGCGGCGCGAGCCCGCGTCCCCCTCGGGGGTAGCGGCCGGCCTCTCCCCGGAGCGGGCGCCCACTCCAGGGCTCTCCTGATCGCCTGGCCCCGCCGGGGTGGTGGAGGCCGGCAGTGGGCAGTGCGCCCTGAGAAGTGCGCCGTAGGGGCACCGCACGTGGTTCTCAAGCAGCTCCCGAAACAGGGGCCTCATCCGCCAGTAGCGCGCGGGCAAGCGGCGCATCCTGCGCGGAACCCCTGGTGGCCGGGGCTTAGAGCCCAGAAAGATGGTCTCCACGAGTCTCTGGGCCCCCGCCAGGCTGGGAGGCAGGGAGCAGAGCAGGAAGGAGCGGCGCAGCCGTTCTTTGCTACCCGAGCAGTAGAGAAACTGCTTGGTCTCAGCCCACGCTCGGGGACCGGGCTCGCCCTGGGGATGTGACGGCCGCCAGGATGGGGAGCGAACACCCCCCTCGCCGCCCACCAGCGAGAAGGGGCGACGGGTCCTGGGCACGTTGCCCTCCTGAGACTTGGCTTCCGCGGCGGCTCTGGTAGGTGTCATCACGCGGGGGTCGCTGTCGCTCCGCCCAGGCGCCCTGCCCAGGTGGGCCCTGGGCGCCTGCCCTTCGGTACCACGCTCGGGCTCCAGGCCATGCCTGGGCTTCTTGGCTGGAGGCGGACGGCCCCCCGCACCGCCCCGACGCCGCCTCGTGCCCTTGGCCGGCAGCTCCCGGGGTCCCCCCGCCTCCCCGTCGCCGCCATTCCCGGCCTGGCGCGTGAATCCGAGGCCAGTCCGGGTTCCGCCCGCGCGTCGCGTGGGCCGCGCCGCGGCGGCGGTGCAGAGGTCATAGAGCGGCGGCCCGCACACCTGGTAGGCGCAGCTGGGGGGCACCAGCAGGTAGAGTGCGCAGCGCGCCAGCAGGTGGGTGAGCACGTCATCGCCCACGCGGCGCAGCAGCAGCCCCCACGCGCCGCTGCCGCGCAGCGTGTCCGTCACCGTATTGGGCAGGTAGCTGCGCACGCTGGTCGTGAAGGCCACGGGCGGCCCGCCGCGGGCCCCGTCCAGCAGCGCGAAGCCGAAGGCCAGCACGTTCCTCGCGCCGCGCTCACAGAGCCTCTGCACGACCCTGGCCACCAGCTCCTTCAAGCAGGACACCTGCGGGGCAGGGCTCCTGAGTCGCTGGGGACGCAGGTACGTCCTTCCCCACCCCCTCCACCACCACCGCGGCGGGCCCGACCGGAGTCCCCGGAGGCAGCCCACCTGGCGGAAGGACGGGGCGGCAGGAGGCGGCTGCGCATCCCAGGGCACGCACACCAGGCACTGGGCCACGAGCGCGCGAAAGGCCACCGGGTCCCCGCGCCGCACGAGCCGCCGGTCCTCGGGCCCCAGGCGCCGCACGAAGGTGGCCAGCGGCAGAACCTGCCGGTAGCGGTCCCGCAGCAGGGCGCGCACCGCCCGGCACCTGGGCGCGCGCGGCATCTTCGGAGCAAGGGGGGTCCGCGCGGAGGAAGGGGCGGGGTCGGGAGGAGGAAGGGGCGGGGTCGCGGGAGCCCCGCAGCCCCGCCCTTAGTTCACCCTGCGGGCCGCGGGTGTGGCCCCAGAGGTGTTTGCGCCCAGGTGCCTCGAGAACCTGCTCCGACCGCGCAGCTGCTCCGCGCAGTGTCCCCACCCACACGCCGTGACCCCTCCCAGGGCGCAGGGGTCTTGCGAGGGTCGCAGAGAGGAGAGGCTCTATGGTACCGAGGGAGGGGACCATAACGTGGGGTCCCTGGGGGACCTGGTGCATTCTGCGCCCCCGCGGAGCGGGTCCTTCTGGTGTGTTACTTTCTCACGTGGGCCGTGACCGGACAGTGAGGGATGCTTTGGGGTCCAGCAGGGGCTCATGGCAGCGAATTTGTAATGATGTGCAAAGAAGAGAATGGACCACCGCCCCTGCCCCGCAGGCCTGGGGAAGCCAAGGCAGCAGGCGCACCCTGGACCTGGACCGGCACGCGGTGGGGCTCCTGGAGCTCTTTCCCGGCTCCGGCGGCTGGCAGTGGTCAGCAGGCAGCGGTCGGCGGGCAGTGGTCAGCAGGCAACAGCGGCACTTCCCCCACTGGCTTGGTCTCCCTGACCCCAGGCTGTAGTTTCTCTTTTTGAGTTCTTCTGTGATCCCCACCAAAAACAAAAATCCCCAAATCCGTTCCCTATGAATCACCCACCTGATGGGTTGGGCAAACGAAGGGGAGAAGTGGAGCCGCAGGCTCCCTGGGGCACCACCTGCAGGCTCCTGGCACCTGCCCATGGCCTCCCTCCATACCCAGAGCTGCCGTTCCCTCCGCAAGCACCAGGAGGAAGGTGAGGCTGGACAGGTCAAGGGCCTGCCCCCAGGCTCGCAGCCCCAGGGAGAGGAGGAACCCCCGCCTTGCAGCCCAGCCGCAGACCCTCCCCAGGCCTGGGGCACCGTTCTGACAACGGCTGGTCATGTGAGCCAGACAGTTCAGAGCAGTCGCCCTAATGACATTCCACCCAAAGCCAGACGCTGCAGTTCTTCAAGGTTGAGTCGTAAGAAATGGGAAGCTTCTGGGTCTTGGGAGGCTTGCGGGGACGAGGCACCTGAGTTTGGCAAACACTGGGCGGCTGAACAAATGTTAACCTTTCACAACGTTAAGAAGCGTGGTCAGAAATTGCTCGTCTTCATGGCGTAAACAGGCCTCCGCTACCCCTCCGTCGACGACGTCGCCTCACATTCATCCTGCTTGCTCTGGTCTGCCCGGCTCGTAACCCTCGGGACTAAGGGTGGCTCTCCTGGAAGTCCACTGCGTGAGCGCCGCAAGCTCTCTGAGACTTGCTTGTTTCTGCCAGTAGAGGATTTGGGGCGGCTTTGGGGAATTTGTTCTTTTCCAACAGCTAGAAACTGGAGAAACCAGCATGGAAAACAAGTTTTTTTTTAAAGAAGAAACAGAAGCAGTGTGAATAATACCATGTTGAAGTGAGGAAACTTTTCCTAGAGAGAATGGAAATCGTTCATCTCCTGAATACTCTGTGCACTATTACACGTGCGGTTAATCCGTCTCTGGAAAGCTAGGGGTGGTCTCAAGTCACTGCGCCATAAAACATGAAGATGTTCCCAGAAAAAATTTCATATTGTTGGCTTATGACAAAATACAGCAAAATCCGATTCTAGAACTTCTGGAAGGCAGGGGATGGGTTTCGCACTTCATACCTGGAAATTTCTAAACAGTGGATTCTGTGCCAGGAGCCAAATACGTGTCGTTTGTCACCGAAAGGGCAAACAGAGCCCCCCGCCCCCCAATCACACAGTAGCCCGACTGAGGTTTCCTGCTGCGTGTGCAGTGATTGGACACCGGGGCTGCTCTTGGGGAGCTGGTGCGGGGCCTGCAGGGCTGGCAGTGGACAACCGCCCCCCGTCTGCGAGGAGTCACCGCAAGGCGTGAAGAGGGAGAAGCCCAGCAAAGGGAGGAAAGAGGGTCCCAGAGACTCCAACCAGTGGGCATGACCGGAGACCTGGCCAGTGTTTAAATGAACGATTACGCCATTGGTTCCCGAGCCGGGCTGCCCCAGGGCAGCGGCTGCTTCCTGCGTTCGCTGCCACTGGCCTCGGGACACCGCAGCCCCGCGGGCGCAGGAGGGCCGGCTCTGGAGGGCGGCCCAGGGAGGGGGACAGACCACAGTCACGTGTCCGGCACCACCCTGTGCCCACGGGCTGGCACACCTGATGCGCGTGCCCGCCCCCCGACCCAGGCACCCTCGGGTCTGCAGTCAAGACAAGGGACAGCACCACCAGGACCCAAAAGGGTCTCAGCTGAGGAGGTTGGCGGCTGAAACAGATGCAGTGCAATGTAGGGACACATGCAGACGGCTGAACACGGGTAAAAACAAAGCGGCCAGCAGCGCAGCCCCCAGCCCTGTACTGGGGCCTGAGGACCAGATGCTGGGAGGGGAGAGAGAGACAGGGAGGGGGAGGGGGAGGGGGAGAGGGAGGGGGAGGGGAGGGAGAGGGAGGGGGAGAGGGAGAGGGAGAGGAGGAGGAGGGGAGGGGAGGGGAGGGGAGGGGAGGGAGAGGGAGGGGGAGAGGGAGAGAGAGAGGGAGGGGAGGGAGAGGGAGAGGGAGGGAGAGGGAGAGGGAGGGGGGAGGGGAGGGGGAGGGGGAGGGGGAGGGGGAGGGGGAGGGGAGGGGGAGGGGAGGGGAGGGGGAGGGGGAGAGGGAGGGGGAGGGGAGGGGAGGGGAGGGGGAGGGGAGGGGGAGGGGAGGGGGAGGGGGAGAGGGAGGGGGAGGGGAGGGGAGGGGGAGGGGAGGGGGAGGGGAGGGGGAGGGGAGGGAGAGAGAGAAGAACAGAGGGAGAGGAAGAGAGGGAGAGAGAGAGGGAGAGAGGGAGAGAGAGAAGAACAGGGGGAGAGGAAGAGAGGGAGAGAGAGGGAGAGAGGGAGAGAGAGAAGAACAGGGGGAGAGGAAGAGAGGGAGAGAGAGGGAGAGAGGGAGAGAGAGAAGAGGGATGGCCTGCGGACCCACCAAGCTCTCTGACCCCAACCTCTGCCTCTGTGGCTGCGTCCCCCTCCCTAACCCTGACAAGGAGCCTGCAATTGACTCAGGGTCCAGCTAGTCCAGGGCCGTGTCCCGGCCTCAAAGCCCCTAGGAAGGGGCATCCTTGAGCCATCCTTCTGCCTGCGACACTCAATGCAGCAGAGCGTGCAGCTGGTTGAGGGCAGTGGCTCTGCCTCTGGGCTCTGCCTCTGGGCTCCTCTCCCAGCGCCCCTGGTGGCTAATCCCCTGTGACACGGTGGACACCAAGCCAGGACCGGGACACTGACCCTGGTGCAGCGTGTGAGTGGGGCGGTGTCATTTTGTCACCTGTGTAGGCTCGCGTGCCCAGCACTGCCATCAGGACACAGAACTGGCCGCCACCTCTGGCTGGGCCCCCAGTTTCCCCTACACGCACACACATACTCCGCCTACTCTGTGCTGAACCGTGTCCCTTCAAGACACTTACATAGATGGGACCATATTACACGTCACCTCCAGGTGACTTTTCCACTCAGCATAATTCCTGTGTGTGTCAGTCGTCAGCCCCTTTGATCCCAGAACAGCATTCCAGGACTGGATGGACAGCTAATGTAACCACGCGGCCTGTTGAGGGGCGTTTGCGTTTTTCCCACTTTGGAACCATTACAAGTACAGCTGCCATGAATGACTGCAGACAGGGTGTTTGTTGTACGTAACGTACACAATTACATGGCTTTTCGTCGCTCGAGGACAAGCGCCCAGGGGTCCGGTCGCTGGGTCACGTCCTACGTATGTGTCTAGTTTTCCATTTTGCATCCCAACCAGTGCCACATGAGAGGTCCCTCGCCTGCACTTGGCGGTGTCGCTGATTTTTCCTGCAGGGACAGACGGGTCCTGAGAGGCCTGGACTCCAGCAGCGCTAGAGACACCCGGGAGGGGGCGCTGATGCGACAGCAGGACTGCACGTGGGCCGAGGTGGGTCTGGCTCAGGGAACAGAGAAGGCAGATGATGGGCAGAGCACTGCCCTTCGTGCTGGACACCAAGGGGTCGGGGGGCGGGGGGAACATCGCCGAGGCAGCCTTAGGGACCAGCATTTAGGAAGTGTTCTCTGGAAAAGCAGAGGGGCAGAGGGGCCGGACCTCCTCTCGGCACCAGAGGGAGAGCCAAGGGGCCCGCTGGGGAGGGGATGGAGCAGGGGACAAGGAGGACGGTCCTGGCGGCAGGGACCACGCAGGCAGGAGGCGGCAGCCGCCCTGGGTGGAGGGCTGCCCTCCAGGACCTCGGCCCCCGTCCCGTCTCCCAGGTTCTCTGAGTCCAAGGATCCCGTCGCTCCAACCTGCGGGCTCAGAGCAACCGTTTTATTATCTCATGGAGTTCATGGGTCAGGCGCCTGGGTGGGTCTCCGGGAGCGGACTCATGCAGTGGGTGTTTTATGCCCCTATTTTGTGGAGGTTTGTCCTGCCTCAAGTTTACTGGAACGGTTGTTTAATTCTTAGAGGTAAAGATAAATAACATGAAGAACGGTCTTTGTTTTCGTGGAACGTTACGATTCACACAGCGACTTCCCACACAGCAGCTCCTATAGCGGCCCCGGAGGAGGTGGGTGGGTGTCATCGTCCCACCCTGCAGGTCCGCATGGCGGCTTCCTGAGAGCCCCCAAGAACTGGGGCAGAGCCAGGACGGTGTCCCGCTGCACACCCAGCTGGCGCTGGGGCGACGCAGCGTAGCCAGGAGAAAAGGCAGCAAGTTGGGTGGGGGACCCAGGCACACAGCCCACAGGCTCACTGCCTGCCTGGACGGCGACTCTGGGGAATACAGTCATCTTTCCCCAGTTTCTCAGTGCACGAGGCCTTTGATCTCCCGCGGCAGCTTGGCCTCAGATCCGTCTGACCCGCTTCCACGCCTTTGTGTACTTTCTCTCACACCTTAAACCGCCTTATGAAAACCAATAAAAAGTGCTTAGGACTAAAAATCCCTCCAAATGGGGCATTTAGTCCTCGCACTTTAGCAAACACAGTTCAGCTTCTGTTATACACACACCTTTGGCTTTCTGCACACTTGAAAGTTATTTGATGAAATTTAAGGAAGCGGTAAGATAAAATTATCCACTTGGATGCCGAATGGTGGAATTTACTTACAGAATTAAGCCCTTTAATCGCTCCCGGCCCAGCCGTGTCCCAGTTCCCCAGTGGGCACGGCCCAGGGCCGGGGCGGGGGGCATCTACAAAGCCCTTCAGCGGAGGGGGTCCTCGCCAGGGTCACTGAGAAGCAGTGAGCCATGGGGCCACTCTGCCCCGCCCGTCACAAGAGCGAGGGGGGAGGGGGAGAAAAGAGGCCGGGGTCCGAGCTTCGCTCTGAGCGAGCAGGGTCTTCCTCACAGACACACCGAGTCCACGGTCAGAATGCAGGGCAGCTGCAGCTCGGGGGGGTAGGCCGAGGGCTGGCTGGGTTCTAGCTCCTTCCAGGCCGCCAGCCACGCTCCAGGAAGCGCCAGAATGATCTCAGAAGAGCCCGAGAGCATATCACACCCACCAGAGCCTTCCACGGCTCCCGGGAGAAAACCAGACGCGTCACCCCGGACCCTGAGCTCACAGGGCCTCGGAGGGTCTCAAGGTGTTTCTGCCCACAGAGCCCGGGACCTGGCAGACAGGACACGAGCTCTAACCCTTCCTGGAAGGAATCACCTGCACATCTGGCCTCGGGATTCCCACAGATCAGTCTTAACCAAATGAGCTCACAACCGAAAACCTCTGGACACACAGGAGGATGAAGTACCGTGAGTGAGAGCAGATGGACCCCAGCAAAAACAAAGCAGCTGGATCAGGCCTGCAGACTGCAGCCACGAAGGGCACTCACCCCCAGTGCCGACCCGTCCTCTACGCAAACCCAGAGGTGGGAAAGCAGGCAGAGGAGAAGACCCCTCAGACAGACCAGGAGCTTTAATAAATAAAATTAAATAGAACGCCTGGAACCATATAGATGACTGAATAATGAACAATTCAGTAAGTGAACTAAG
Source organism: Orcinus orca (assembly GCF_937001465.1). Lineage (NCBI taxonomy): Eukaryota > Metazoa > Chordata > Mammalia > Artiodactyla > Delphinidae > Orcinus > Orcinus orca. The sequence continues at coordinate 184,340,773 of NC_064561.1, read as the reverse complement.
TACCAAAGTCGAGAAAATTAGCACCGTGGAAACACGGATCTCTCTGAAAACACTGCGTTCAGCACAGAGGGGCAAGGAGGCTGACAGCAAGGAGGGAGGACAGAACAAATCCTAGCAGAGAAGAAACGTGTGGGAGGGGCATTTCTGGGATAAGTGGCCGAGGCTCTCCCATTGCCGATGGTAGACTCGAACACGCTGTTGGAATCAGTGCATCACACGTGGAAAGGGAGACGGCAAGGACGCCACACGTGGTAGAGGGAGCATCGCCGACTCAGACGGGAGAAGCCACAGCGGCTCTGGAAAGGCTGCAGGCAGCGGGAGATGCACCGCCATCCACCGGGAGCACCTTTCAAGGATAAGGGTGAAGTAAAGGCCTGTGTGCGGAATAAACCTGAAAGGATCTTACCAGCAGCCGGATTCCTAAAGGATGTGCTTCAGGAAGGAAGGTCTGGTCTGAGAAACGTGGGCCAGGGAATGGAAGCACGTGTGAGAGGAGGCGGCTTCACTCGCGAGGTTCAGGGAGAAACGGCCAGGACCCCGCGGGAGCAGCACTGAAGTGGGGTCAGAGTGAAACGTCCCGAAACGTTCTTCCCGCGAGGCCTGTCCGGCCTGGATGTGCGGTGATGCTGCCTGGGCGTCAGGGAGCATCCCATCCTGCTCCGTCTTCTGAAGACCACAGCACTGGTACCACCTCTTCCCTAAATGTCAGGGGGACGCACCGAGAAGCCGTCTCGTTCTAAGGTTCTTTGTGGGAAAGGTTTAGCTTCAAGTTGAGTTTTCAGAAGAGACAGGGCTATTCAGGTTTCTTCCTGTGAGAGCTTGGGTGGTCTGTGTCTCTCCAGGGCTTTGTCCATTTGTCCGTGTTTTTGGCTGTATCGGCACAAAGCTGCCCGGATGTTCTTCACTATCCTTTAAACATGTAGAATCTGGTGATGTCACCTCCCTCCTAACCGGTGCTGTGACTGCGTTTTCCCTCGTTTCCTCCTAATTAGTCTGGCTGGAGGTTTATTCATTTTATTGATCTTCTCAAAGAACAAGATTTTGAGTTCATTAACATTCTGTACTATCTTTTTCTAAAGATTTTTTTTGATGGGGACCATTTTGAGAGTCTCTATTGGACTTGTTACAATATTGCTTCTGTTTTATGTTTTGATTGTTTGGCCCTGAGGCGTGTGGGATCTCAGCTTCCTGACCAGGGATCGAGCCCGCACCCCCTGCACTGGAAGGCGAAGCCTTAACCACTGGACCGCCAGGGAAGTCCCAGTATTGTCTTTCTCCTGTGTCACTGATTCCTGCTCTGATACATGTTATGTTCTCCTTCTTCCTTTGGGTTTCATCTGCTCTTAGTTTCCTAAGGTGGAAGCTGAGGATGTGGACACCTTTTCCCGCTATAGGTTTTTAGTGCCCTGACCCCTCGTATGCATGGCTTCAGCCGGGCCTCCGCCTCCCCAGCAAGTACCACAGACGTGGATGTTCGTGTTTTCATTTTCATTCACTTCAAAATACTTTCCTATTTCCCTTTGGTTCCTTCTTTGATTCATGGCTTATTTCAAAGTGGTGATATTTCATTTCCAAATATTTGGAGATTTTCCCAGATCCTTCTGTTATTGATTTCTGACTTAATTCTACTGGGGCTAAGGAACATAATTTGTATGACTTGAAGCATTTTAAATGTTGTTTAGGCTGGTGTTATGGCCCAGAATATTCTTTCTTGGTAAATGCTCTGTTTTTTTTTTTGGTACGCGGACCTCTCACTGCTGTGGCCTCTCCCGTTGCAGAGCACAGGCTCCAGACGCGCAGGCTCAGCGGCCATGGCTCACGGGCCCAGCTGCTCCACGGCTTGTGGGATCCTCCCAGACCGGGGCACGAACCCGTGTCCCCTGCATCGGCAGGTGGACTCTCAACCACTGCGCCACCAGGGAAGCCCTCTGTATGCTCTTGAAAAGAATGTGTACACTTCTGAAGTTGGGTGGAGTGTCTGTGAATAGGTCACGTAGAGTGAAAGTGTTCAAGTCTCCTCTGTTCTTACAGAGATTTCCTAGTACTTGTTCTATCAATTACTGAGATGGCACTGAAATCTCTTATAACTGTGGACTCCACTATTTCTCCTTGCATTTCTAAACATTTTTGCTTAATATATTTTCAAGCTCTGTTATTGGGTACATAAACACTTAAGATTGTTATGTCCTTTTGATGAAATGATACCTTTATTTTTATGAAAAGACTTTATTTCTTGGTAATATTATTTCTCTAAAATATACTTTTCCTGATGTTAACATGGTGGATCTTCTCTCAGTGTTTGATTTTAACCTGTGTTCTTGGGTCCTGCTTTTTTATTTGGTCTGGTAATCTCTGCCTTTTAGTTGGGGTGTCTAAACCATTTACATTTAATGCAATTATTAACAAGCTGGGTTTAAGTGTACAGTTTTGCTACTGGTTTCAACTCATCCCAACTGTTCTCGCTCCTTTCCACGTTGCCCTGCCTTCTCCTGCGCTGAGTGTTTCTGTCTTCCTTATTGGCTGTTTTGTTTCAGAGGCCCCTTGTCTCTAACCCATCTCCATCCACCTGGAGTCATAGCACATCTTCACACCCAGTGCAAGAACCTCCCTGCGGGCCTTTGTGCTGTCACACATTTTACTGCTCCATGTTATGAACCTCACAAAACATTGTTATATTTTAGCTTTAAGTGGCTTGTTATTTTTAGATCGTTTAAATAAGAAAATAAGTCTGCACTTGCCCATGTGGTTGCTGTTTCCAGGGTTTCCCCTGCTTTGTGCAGATCAGATTTGTACCTGCTGCCCTCATCCATGATGGAAGGACTCCCTGTAACTTCTCACAAGCAGATTTGCTGTGATGAATTCTCCCAGCTTTTGGATGTCTGTAACTCCCGTTTTAAAATGTATCCTGAGACATACCTGCAGTGGGTAAAGAATTCTAAGTCAGCACCTTCTCTTCTAAAACACGGGGGGTGCATGCTGCCCGCTGACCTCTGCATGCAGTTCTCGGTCTGGCTTTGTGAGGACTCGTGGGAAGGACACACAGCCCTGACCCTGAGAGCCGCCTCCAGACACCAGCCAGTGCCCAGCCGCCTCGGCTCCATGTTCTGCCTAGGGACGGGCCCTTTGATGAACTTCCGGAGGCCACAGGCTGCCAGTGTAGACATCGCCGAGGAATGATCCCATCGATGAGAACGACTGGATTCAGAGCCAGGCACAGGGGCTGAGATGCTGATGTACGTACAGGCCTCCTGTGTGTGCTCATGTGCCCACACCCGGTGAGGGCTGGCTCTCCGGAGCTAACCTCACTGAGCGTGACTCGACCCCGTCACCCTCCAGATCTCGCCCTTCCCTGTTCCGTCAGTGAAGACGCCTCCCTGCCCTGCTTCTCCCTCTGCGCTACCCAGGGCGTTTCTCTAGCGAAACCCCATCCACCTGACCCCTCAGGGTGCGCTGACGTCGGCTTCAATACCAGACGCAGGCATTTTAAGAACAGTCCTGGCCTGAGAGATTCTTTAAATTTGCTCCTTTTAACAAACATAGAGAAAAACCACATCACACGTTCATTTCTGGGAATGGGGTAAATGCCAGCATCTGAAACCTTACATGTTATACCAGATCAAAAAAAGTGTTACAGCCAGAGAAATTTATTTTAAAATAGAAACATACATACATTAAGCCTTAAAATAGTCAAATTTTAAACAAAAAGGAAAAAAGCCGTTTGATCCCAGAGTCTGCACGGAATGGATTCAAAAAGGCGTCTGATATCCCCTCAAGGACTGTTTACAGACCCCGAGACGAACTCCCCCGGGTGGGGGCAGGGCAGTGACAGCGCAGCCCCCGCCAGCACCGGACGCTCCCGCAGCCATGGTGACCGGACAGATGTCCACGCGGGCAGCGGCGGCAGTGCTGCCAGCTCCCGTCAGACACAGCGTGACGGAACCCGGGGACGTGAGGGACATTCGGGGTTTTGGCAACGCAGGGGGCGTGATGTCAGGAAGTTCCACCAAAGCCTCTGCGTGGCTGCGAGCAGCCAGGGTCGGGCTCAGTCTTCGTGGGGTTTCCGCTGGGGATTCCCCTCGTAGGACTCCCCGAACTCGTTCACTCTGCTCTTATCCACGGGATAAAGCCTGCAACGAGACCACGCGTGCGTCACGCCAGCTGGTTTGGACAGACGCGTGCGCGTGTCCTGGGCGCTCGATGGCCAAGACCCGGACGGTCGGCTCACCACGGGAGAGGCGCGTGTGGGTTTGCCCCGTGCCCTCCCGGTGTTCTCGTGACAGTCAGGCCAGAGCTCTGCCCTCGAGGCCGATGAGAGGACGAGGACAGGGATGCCCAAGGAGAGGCAGGGCTGGGATGCGTCCACAGGGGACCTGACCCCGGGCCCCCGCTGCGCAGCACAGGGGCTGAGGCAGCTCCTCCGCCGGACTCCGCTACAGCAGCTGCGAGCGACCCTCATGCCGCACGAGAGCCGTGTGCTCGAGGGGCGATCAAATCAGACAGAAGCAGCGCTCCGGCACCCAGGCACCAGGCGCCACCCACCACCCACCACCCACCAATCTCTCCCCGCAGGACCAGGCGTGGGTCTGCGGCCCGAGCGAGTCCACTGGGGCAGCAGCGCCTCAGGCCGGCACTCACCATCGCTGGTAAAGGTACACGAGAAACACCACGTCGTCCCTGAAGCAGGCCAGCCGGTGGGAGGTGGGCATGGTGATGATGAAGGCGAACACGTCGTCAATGAAGGTGTTGAAGGCCTGCGGGCGGGCGGGCGAGGCCGTGGGACAGGGCCCCAGCACCCACCCGGACCACCCAGGCACACGGTCACGTCCCTGCACTCGCGCCGCCCAGTGACCTCAGAGCCACCCCACGAAGCAGGAGCCAGCTGGGGGCGGGAGGGGCTGACGCCCAGGGTACCCCCTTGCACAGACTCCAAGGCCCAGCGTCCCACCTGCTCTCCGCACGCGGGACCCAGGAGCACCACCTGGGAGCCTGGCTATCACGGTGCCTGCCTGCCCGAGAACGGCCAACCGGTTCTGAAGGCAGAAGCATGTTCTAACCATTGCCCCACCCCAAAGCCGCTCGCTCTAGTTCACAGCCAACAGCACGGAGGGCCGTGTGGTCCCCACCTGTGTGTGTGGGACAGGCCATGATGCACTAAGACAGCCCTCGGCCAGCCCGGCCCCGGGAAACTGGACGCGCCGTCTGGGTGGACACGGACCCAGCACCCCAGACACTGGCCACCGGGTCAAGGGCGTCTGCCTGCTCTCTGATTCGTGTTGGCGAGCAGCAGCACGGCTCTAACTCGGAGAACCCCTTGTGCTGCTGTGACAGAGAAGCCTGGCCTTTCAGAGTCGCCGCAGGGCACCCTATGTCTTAAAGGAGCCCCCGACGCTCTTCCACAGAGGGGCCTCCTGATGCATGGCCCAGCCTGACGGCAAGTCCCCGAGGGCCCTGTGCAGGCGAGGCACTGACCTTGTAGGTGAAGGCCTTCCAGGGCAGGTGAGCCACCGACTTCATCTGGGGACAGGGAGACGGAGCACGTCAGCGGCAGCACAGGGACGCGGGGGGCGGCACAGGGACGCGGGGACGCGTCTTACCTTGTAGTTCACGAAGAGCTGGGGCAACATGAAGAGGAAGCCAAAGGCATAGACTCCTGAGGAGACAGACGCGGCGTGGAGACGTGCCGTCTCGGGCCTGCGGCCGCTCCCCCCGGGCTTCAGGACCACCTGACCCCCCACACCCGAGAGCACCGTCCTGCGGTGAACCACCTGCCTCCCGCCCGCGGGGCTGTGAGACAGCGCCCCTGCCCACACCCGGTGAACGCGGCAGCCTGCGAGCCCGGCCCTGTCCGCCTGCAGAGCGGCCGCGCGGTCAGGACGAGCCTAGTGGGCGGGCGCTCCTCCCAGGACACAGGGCTGGGGGCTGGGGCTCCAGCGTGCCCTAAGACAGCGGGGTTCATTGCCCGCACCCAACCATTCCACGGAGAGCACACCGCCCACGGCCAGTCCCGCAGGGCCCAGAGAGAACACGGGGCAGGGCGGGGCCTGACGGGGACCTCTCGGCACACCGGGCCACGCAGCGGCGGGACAAAGCGACCGCTGTAAACGCTGTCTCTGAGACGGGAGACCCAGGACTCACCATTGACGAAGCTGCTGACCAACCAGGAGTACCAGCTGGAAGGGAGGAGCGGGTGATGGCGGAGGCCGCAGGCCCCGGTGCTAGTCTGCTAACCGCCGAGCCCCACACACGCCCTCACGCTCTGCTCTCCAGTCCCGGGACCCCGCGGGCTGGCCAGGGGCGACCTGCACGGGGAGCGGCTTCCCAGGAGCCCTCACCGAGGTGAGGGCAGAGACTTGGCACCTACCGACTTTCCTTCACGACTTTCAGTGAGACGGGAAACCACGGACGCCCGTGGGCGCCTCGGCCCCTGTGGCCCCGGGCAGTGTGTTCAAGCCCGAGGCCTGCGCCCGTGAGCATTCCCGACCCCGCAAGGACCAGAGAGGGCCGCGCAGAGCCAGCAGCGGCGGGCAGGCCCAGGCCTGCGGCCGAGGGGCGTCCCAGTGCCGGCCCCACTGCTGGCCCAGTCAGTGACCCTGAGCCCCAGCTGAAGAGTAGCAAAGGTGACGTCCTACCTCTTATATCTGACATTCAGCAGAGAATAGACGGCGCCCCCGATGCAGAGAGGGTAAAGGAGGTACGACAAGTATTTCATGGCCTACGGGGAACAGAAAACGTCCAGTGGGAGTCCACCATCAAACCTGCGGAAACTTTCTTGACGGAACTCACAGACAGAACGGGGCAAACACCCAGAACGTTTAGGGCAGCGAAGCTAGTCTGTGTGGAGGATGTGTGTCAGTGAGCATTTGTGCAAACCCCACAGAACGTCCACCACGAAGACCGCACAGCACAGGTAACAGTAACAATACTGGCCCGTGAAACACAGCCAAGCTGACAGACCGACCCAGGGCAGAGAAATGACGCCACATCCTGGAAAGAACTCCGAGGAGATGCTCCCAGAACTCCGAGTTAGGGCTGCCTTCCAACTAACGCGGTGTGTCACCCTTTATTCTGATTTGAACTTTATCAAAAACCCAATAAAAACTGGGATGCAGCTGATGCCCATTAAGCCAGAAAATAAAATCATCCCTGCTCGGGAAACGTGTATCACATCAAACTGAAAACCACAGTTCCCCTCGGCAGGGGGAGTCCGATGGCCTAGGACGCAGAGCCTGTGGGGTCACCACGTCTCAGGGACAGAGGCTCAGCTCGCAGCCCCACAGCTGACCACCGGAAATAAGATATCTCCCGGTGGTACAGGACTGAGCACGGGCGCCCGCAGGGGCTGGGAAAGAGAGGAGCCCCCGGCCTCCCTCCCGGGTCAGGAACCCCAGGCAGGCAGGCTCCCTGGGGGTCTTGGCTCCAGGCAGGCATGCATGCCCCAGGTCGCCGCTCACCTGAGTGTCATACTCCTCCGTCTGCCTTTCAGATTCACTGTAAGTGCCGAACTGCAAGGAAATTCAGTGCAGCCGCGTTAAACCGCGGCCCAGGCAGGCGTCTGCGCTCAGCTGGGCCGCCACGCAAGGAGGGACAGGGCGGCAGGCTGAGAGGCACGAACCCTTGGCCCAGGCGTGGCAGTGCCCCCGCTTCAGAGCCGGGGGTGCAGAGGACCCGATGGCCCCAACCCGCGAGCCACACCGTGTGGGACGCGAGGCGGAAGCAGGCCCGTGAGCCTGTGCGGCGCTCCTCGCGCTGCTTCCTGTTCCCAGTTCCATTGAGTTTTGCAGTAAAGACACTGCTCTTAAAGCAAAGCGGGTTCCCTGGGCTGACTCAGATCAAGAGAAGCCGCATCCCGTCTCCGAGTGCCCTGCCCTTGACCTGGAAACCTGGAGTGCCGTAAACCCCAAGGCCTGTCACAGAAAGCAGAGTGACCTGCCCGCCCGTAAACCTCAGTGACGCCTGAGCCCCTGCCCGAATCTGCCCAGGGAACTGCACAGCAGAGGGCAGCTGTCAGGGAGGCTAGGAACTGTGCTGTCATGTGGAGGCATCGCCCCCCGCAGGAGTGGGGAGGGCCACCCCTGAGCCTGGCCGACCACGTCCTGTCCGGTCACGGAGGTGGACGTGATGCTCAGCGTGCTGGTGCTGGGCCTACGCCTGGGGACCCCGGGCACATCAGAGAGCCCCGGAGAGGTGCGGTGACCCGCCCACTCGCCCCGAGACGCCCCTGCACCTCCCTGCCGGTCTGCAGGTGACAAGCTGCCCCTGGGGTCGGAAGGTCAGCAACATGAGCACGTGACGATCACCGGCCCTCACGGTGACCTGCATCTCACCAGGACGCAGCTAGGAAGTGCATCAGCAGTCAGCCTGCACGAGCAGACCGGCCGAAACCCGAAGAAGGTGGGCTGGGAGAAGCCGCAGGAGGTGACACATCCCCGAGAGGGTGCGGCTGGGTCCCTACCTGAAATGCGGGCCTCAGGCCTCTCCAGATGACGGTCACCTTCAAGGCCTTTTTCACTTTCCACAGCTGAGAAGTTGAAAAGTCCACACTTCAGGCTCCAGGACCGGGGAGAAGCCAGGACCCACTCCTCGGACAGTGACTGACCAGGGCACCGGCCGCTCGGGCCCCTCACGCCCCAGCCCAGCCCGACCCTTCAGCTACGCGCTGTTCCTCACCTTGCCGGCGGGGACGCCCCGGGACGGCCCCCGGTCTCCAGCCCACACCCAGCCTGTGTGCCCACATGGACCTGGCCCCCTCCCCGGGGCCACTGAGGTGGCGCTGGTCGGGCCGTCCCCCCGCCCAGCCCATCTGCACTGGCGCCCCACTCCGCCTGTCCCCAGACTCGCCCTGGCACCTTCTTTCTGCTCCCCGGGGCACCCCAAGCCCCACGCCCTGCTGTGGCTGGGTCTCTCCAGGACCCTCCCTAAAGTGGGACCTGCACCATGGCCGTGAGGTCGGTTCCGCACGGTGACTAGTGCCCACAGGGGGTCCTGCCAGCACTTCCTTGATGGGCGGTGCCAGCGCCGTCCCCAACCCGACAGCCGTGTGAGCACGGGCGCTGGAATACGACCACAGCTGAGGGTCCCGGTCAGGGTGGCGCCAGGGGCCTGCCGCCCCCCCACCGCCCCTGCATCACACGTTCTGCTCCGCACGGCGTCCAGCGCAGCGAGAGCTGCACGGGCTTCAGCCACCGTGTTAGCACGTCCCGTGGACAGACGGGCCAAGCTGAAGCTTCCGGGCCACGAGGAACGTGGAGGCATCGGCAGCTCTGCCCGAGGAGCCGCAGCAGCCACGCCCTCGCCCTGCTGCCGCGCCGGCAGCCACTTCTTCGGCAGTGACGCGGGTCCCGACTGCGCCGAGCGCTTGGGCACCGGAACCACAGACACGGCGCTCAGCCCAGCGGCCCGGCGGGCAGCTCACCTCGATGGCAGCCCCGATGCCTGCAGGAACCAGCACCAGCAGGCTCGTCCGCTCGTCCAGCAGGAACAGGAAGATGACCACGGTGCTGAAGCAGCGCCAGAGCACTGGGGAGAAACGGGCTGTGCTGAGGCCCGGGGAGCGGCCCCCCACGCACCAGCACCCTGACCGCTTCTGCCCCGTTGTCCACTACAAAGGAACCGTGGACCACAGGCGGCGACGGGAAATGCAAAACGATTACAAAAGGCTACGGCCCCAGCAGAAGGCAACCTCAGCAGGTGAACGTGTATAAGTTACACTTACAGACACAAAAGGCACAGGAGGCGTGCTAAGAACACTGGTTCCTGACGGGGATCCCGCACTCTAATCCCAGGCTCTCCTGCTTTCACACGGGCCCTGAGGAGCCTGCGTCTGTCCTTTAAAAGCTGCACTTTGTCCTTTCAGGTTGTGCTTTAGGAGATGCCGCAGCCGTGGAGACACTCCCAGTAGGGAGCTCCCTGCCGGGAGCTCAGGCCCCGGGACCCACAAGCCCCGCTCGTGCCACAGGCTGAAAAGGCCAGGGGAGGGCGCAGGAGGGCTCAGCGGGGGACCCCCCCCCCCCCAAGGAAGCCAGAGGTCATGACAGAAGACCCCGAGACACGGACTCTGGACTCGGGGGCCACCCAGCATCCCAGAGCACCCACTCGGGTGTCACTTCCGCAGGAGGAAAAGAACCGTCTCTTGCTGGAGACCCAGCTCGGGAGACAAGCAAGACTGTGAACCGACACAGACGGGCGCTGAGCACCGGCACCCGTGTCGCCTGCCCTCCGTGCTCCCAGGCTTCCGTGGCGCTCACCACGACAGCGGACATAGCACCCTCCCGGGCTGCTGCCACAGGGCATCTAAAAGCCCCTCCCAAACGAGAGCCACGGGCGATCGCAAACTGTAGGTTTCCAGACGAGCTTTATCCCCTGCCTGCATCAGCGGCGGCGGGACAGGCCCCGAGGGCGGGGGCAGTTCTCAGAGCACCTACCTGCTTTGGTGGACATTCCGGTCATGCTCTTCTTTTTCTTCCAGAAACTGATGTCATTTTTAAACGCTAGGAAATCAAAAAGCAGCTGGAAAGAAAACGGGACAGCGATGAGCCCCTCAAGCTGTGTAGACAAGCCCGGGCCCGGCCTGAGATGCTGGCCGTTCAGTAACACCCGTGTCTCCCAGCACAGCTCTGGAAGATTCGGCTTCACTGGCGGCCAGTTCCCAGGCCCTGGGGACCGGCTGCAGCTTGGCGCCGGTGCCTCGCGGCCTCAGCCCTGCCCCTGCCCCCGAGCCCCCAGCCGCGGTGTGTAACGGGGATTCTGCCGGCAGGGCTGATCCGTCACTCTCTGAACTGCCACGCCATACCTCCCACGAGCAAACGCTTGTTTTACAAAGTCAGTCGTTGATCTCACTGGTTTTGGATTTGTTTTCAAAACAGCTTCCAAAAGCAGCAGACGAAGCCCCAGGTCCTTCAGCTGGTCAGCGCCCGAGGTGCAGACCCTCTCCCGAGCGGGGTGGGGGGCAGGCCCCGCTGAGGGCCCGGGACCACTCACGTGGAACGCGGCCACGAAGAAGGTCAGCGCTAAGAAATACAAGTTGGTGTCGACGAAAATCCCTTTCACTTCGTCAGCGTCCTTCTCTGAAAACCCTGCAAAGGACCGAGACCCTGCGTGAGACGGACGACGCCAACCCCACACCAGAGCCCTGGCCGGGCTACCCCTCATCAGCAGGAAGAGCTCCGCGGGCCACACGTGCCCTTTCAAGGGGGACGATCGCACAGGCGGAATGGAAGCCGGGCTCCGGGGCTCCTGGGCTGGACTGACCCCTGAACCCGGGGCACCCGCCCAGCGGCCTCACCGAACTGCTGCAGTGAGAACACGGCGTCCTGCATGTGGATCCAGAAGCGCAGCCGCCCCAGCGAGATCTTGTCGTAGGACACGGTGAGGGGCAGCTCGGTGGTGGAGCGGTTGATGACCTGCGGGGAGCGCGCGCTCAGAGCCCAGCCCCGCGCACGCCGCTCCGCCCGGACCCAAGGCCGCATCTCCCCTGCCCTCTCCTCCTGTGGGGCCCCAGCTGTCTTCGCGGCCCCGGCAGGGCGCCTCCCCCAGGAAGCCCTGGCACCCTGACCTCCCGCCCACCACCCGGGCCCTGCGCGTCTCTCGTGACCACAGCCCCGGGCGCTGGCGCCTCCTGGGCAGGAGCTGGGGGCCTGCCCGAGCGGCCGAGCCACGCACAGGCCCGAGGGAGCCCTGGCTACTCACCGTGAGGTCCTTGACCCGGCTGCTGAGCTGATCGATGAACAGGATGGGCAGGTAGTGCACCGTCTTACCCAGCCGGATCCTGGGGGATTGGAGCCGTTTCAAGGCCGCAGCGAGCTCCCGGGCCCCCAGGGTGACCTCACAGAGCTCACTCCCCCGCATCTTCAGTGCCTTCTGGTCACAAGAGTCCCAGGACACGCCTCCCCAGGGCAGCAGGGGCGCCACGAACTACGTTCTTCCCCTGCAGAGCTGCCACCAGGAGGAGGTGGGGACCATGCGCACAGTGGGACACCACTCAGGACGCGAGGGGAAGCAAGGGGTCGCGCGTGCGTTGACACGGGGCAGCCCGCGACGTGGTGAGAAGCCAATACCCATCGACCCTCCACGCCTGGCTTTCACCCCATGATCCTTCTGTGCCTTTCACACTCAACCGTGTGAATGGATCATGTGTTCAGAAATTAGATTTTAGTTTTACAAAAGGGAAAACCTCATGACACCACCACAGGACCCACTGGAAACTGAAGAAGGAAACAATTCTGAGCAGAGCCATTTCTAGGTGCTATGTGACGACCCAGTGACAGGCTGTGATCTCACAGGGGGGCTCCCTGAAGTGTAGAGACACAGGATAATCTAAGTCAGTCACTTTAACAGTCTTGCTTACGATAGCAAGTGATGGGAACAGAACAACCTAATAATCAATTTTAAGCAAAGGTAATCGAGTCAGAGCTAACAGGACGCAGACAGGACAAAACCTCCCGTGCACGGTGCAGAGGAATAGGGTCTCATCAAGGCTCTCCACTTTCCCTTCCAGCTTCTGCCAAGAGCAAAGGGCAAGATGACTGCCTGTCGTGTCATCGTTTTCCTTCCATATCCTGGCGGCAGCCGTGATCAGCAAGACCCCCGGGGAGCAGGGACAGGCTGGGGTGCTCCAGGAAGCACCCCAGGCCCCTCGTCACAGAGAGGGCTCAGGAATGTGGGCACGGCCCATCTGCTTTAGGATTCTGGCCGGCCTCGATCCCTCCACCCGCCACCCACCAGGTCACCCCTTTGCTGTCCGCTCAGGGAGTGAACGAGCGATGCGCAAAGCTGGGCAGGTGAATGTGAACTACGGTGGCCTTCCCACCGTCCGGGCCTCAGCTCAGCGGCCAGACCAGCAGCACTTACATCTTCATGTACCGATGCACATCGGCGGGCAGGGAGGCCCCGTCAAAGACAAAGTCATCCACCATCACGTTCAGGGTCAGCCTTGGTCTCCAGTGAGACACGGGTTCGTCCAGGGCACTCGCTGGCCTCTTCTCAGCCTCGATCTGCTGCTACACGTAAGGACTGACTTAGAGGAAAAGACCAAGGCTGGAGCGGGAGGGGCCCGGGGGGGCTGAGGCAGCAGGGTGCTGGCACTGTCACCTGGGAACAGCCCACGAGCCGAGAGCACAACCGTAAGAAGGGCCAGCGGAGCATATGGGAGGACCCACGGCTGCCAGCTCCCCGACTCTCATTCCCGCGCTTCCTTCTCGCAACAGAAGACAAGGGTGTGCTGTTTCGCACCACGGGGTCCTGGATCGCACTGCCTCCTGTTTCGGGCCCTGTCCGGAGCAGGGATTCCGAGAAGGACGAGGCTCCGGCACATTTGCAGGAGGTGCTGGAGCTGAGAGCCCCGCCCTCTGCAAGGAGGCTGAAGGGAGCCGCTTCTAAACCAGCTCCACCCCGCTGTCTGGAAAGGGGCATGTCCATGTCTAGGGAACAAGCCTAAAGCTACTGAACTCAGAAACAAACTCTGCCCGCCAAGGAAATCTTGATTTCAGATCTAACTGAGAAGCTCTGTGAACCGTGTCGTTCTATTAATATTTATCTCCTCCCTAAAGCTACAATTTAGCACTAACAGTTACACTAAAAACGTTAGCGACAGCTAACGTTTATTCAGCACCTGTAAGTTCCAGAGACTCCTTCCACCCTTCACACCACCGCCTGGCACCCCAGAAAGGCCCACGAGGCAGTGTCGTGCGGTCCCCAGGGAAGCAGAACTGAGGGGTCTCTCCAAGGACACACACGAGACAGCTGCAGACACATCCTGGAAAGCTGCCGCCCCTGGCGTGGATGACTTCCCTTGCATTCAACGCGGACCCGAATACCAGGATCGCTCCGTCCCACCCTCCACTGCGGTAATGACCGCGTATGTGATCTCCAGCCTTTCCCTGTACGTACAGCTTCCTATGGGTGTACAAGATACAATTTGCACACACACCTTTTTCATAATTTTGAGTTATATCCTTAGAATAAATATTCAAGCGTTGTCCTGTCCTACACACAGTGCAGTGTCTCCCAACTCTAAGTTCTGACTGCAGCTGAGCTCTGCAGAAGGGGCTGCCCTGGACCCATTGGGGTGCACACACGCTCTCTGGGGGCTGAGAGGTCCTGTGGCCTGAGAAGGCATCTGGGTAAAGAAAGTCACTGAACAGGCTTCCCTGGCGATCCAGTGGTTAAGACTCCACGCTTCCACTACAAGGGGCACGGGTTCGACCCCTGGTTGGGGAACTAAGATCCCGCATGCCACACGGCACAGCCAGAAAAAATAAAAAACAAAAATCACTGAACTACTTAAACTGCACGTCACTAATTTGACATAAACTTATCTGCAAACCCATGAGAAGTTACTGAGCTGAAAATGTATGTGCCAGTAACATCTGATCGCTTCACTTCCCAGCAGTCAGTCCAGCGCCAGATGCAAACCGTACGTGCAGACACGTGTGTGTGAACTACAAGGGGGTCAGCAGGTTTCCTTCAGCCGGCACCGCTCACCTGCGTGGCAGATTCCCCAGTGAGCAGGTTCACCTCTTCCGGTTTGGGGACCATGTAGGTGGTCAGCGGGCTCACCAGGTGCACCTGCTTCCCGTCGTGCCAGGGCAGGACGCCGGCGTGATGGACAAAGATGTAGGCATACAGCGTCCCGTTGTTCCTGGTTTTCTTTGGAACAGAAACATTGACTGTCCTGCAACAAAACAAATGATGATTTCAATCACGTACACATTACGTTGTGTGTGCACAGAGTGGAGACTATGCAAATATTTCTATAAAAAATGTTGTTTCAAACCCAGACCAACTAATTTTAGCTGAGAAGACTAAAAACGAAACCCAGCTACCTGGATGTTACTGAAGTCCTGAGTGCGCACATTTATGGAACACACCCTGAAAGCACGGCAGCTGCCCAAAAGCTGAAAGGCCTGCATTCCGGGCGCTGAGGTCACAGGCTAAGGGGGCCAACACCAAACGCGTGTGCCCCGCCCCCTGCCCCGCCCCCGTAGCGGCAAGAGGATGTGTATCCCGCAAGACACCACGCACCCCGGTGCTCACTCTGACGCCTCCCAGACAGCCAAGAGGGAAGAGGAGAACTTGTGACAAACACATGATCTTTAAAATTAAACTTGCTAGAATTTAAGAAACTAAAACCATAGCTTAAATACAGCTTCAAAAAGCCACTCTACAGACGTCAACGTTTATATTGCTTGCTCTGTTGCAAAGTTACATTTCACTTAATTACGATTTTCTGCTAAATTCTTTCCTCCGTCCCCTTCCCTTTTCCCTTCTAGACGACATAACTGAACCACTTCTGCCAGGAAAACACAAGTTGTTTTCTGTGGGAAACTGCGTGTGTAAGCTCTGTTCCCCACGTAGTCCCCACCATAATCCCCACTCCTCTGGAAGCTCCCCAGGGCCGCACCGTATCCCACAGCTGTCAGACGCTGGGTAAGCTACTTCCTAAAGGACAAACTCGGCGTCTGCTACTTTCAAGTAAAAAAGTTTGCTTGTGTGCGTATCACACACACCTGCAATGAAAACGTTCTACCGTGCACGAGATGGCTGGTGACGCTGCTTCTCCGTGGTACCCTCCTCACGTGCAGAACGCTGACCTGTCAACAATCTCAACGTCAATGATGCCTGCCTGTCACCCTGTCCACAACCATACCTTTCAAATTTGGACTCCACGTCAAAGTCCTCCACGTTCAAGACCAGGTCCACGTTGTTCTCGGCACCCAGGTTGGACCGTGTGGCGGTGTACACGCTGAGCTGGAAAGGACGTCAAGAAAGTCAGCTGGGCAAGGCCCCTGGCACAAAGCACACAGAGACCTGACCAGCCACACAGGGAAAGGTGCATCTTAACTCCGCAAGGGACACAACTCCGCCCGGTGACAGGACGTTCCGGGACGCACCTGCTGCAAAGGAACAACCTGCTAAAGTGTGTGGCTGCCTGATGAACGGGGCAGGGGTACAGGGACTCTGGACGCCATGTGATGGGGTGAAGAGGGGCACGGGGGCCAGCGTGCGGGGTCAGGAACTTTAGGATTCGGGGGCGGGGAGGAGAGGACTCAGCCCAGACCCGGTCAGGTTCAGGTGCGAAGGGCCCGGCCCCGCCCAGCCCGAGATCAGAGGTCAGGTGCGAAGGCCGGCGCTCACCTGCAGCTTGGGCCTCCGCGCCAGGTAGGGCTGGATGCAGTTGCCGTCGCCGGCGCACGGGCGGGTGTAGACGATGCCATACATGACCCAGCAGGTGTGCACCACGTACACCACGAACACGCCCACGACCAGGCTGGTGAAGGAGCTGCGGCCGCTCCACATGGCGCCGCCGCCGCCGCCGCCCGGCCCGGCCCGCCTCGCAGCCGCGGGCCCCGCCGCCCGCCCTTCCGGCGCCCTGCCGGCCGCTCCGGCCGCCGCCGCTCACGCGAGAGCCGCTGCGCGCCGCCGCCACCGCCGGGGAAAGAACGCGCTGCGCGCCGCGGGCCGCCAGCCGCCCCGCATGCTCCCGCCGCCGCCTCCGCCGCCGCCGCCGACCTGTCGCTGCGGGATTCGCCGGTGCGCCGCTTCCGGGCCCGCGCCGCCCGCCGGAAGTGGGCGCGCCGCGCGGCCCCCTGGGAAGCGTAGTCCTGCCGCCGCCGCGCACGCGCGCACGCCTGCGTCAGTGGCGCGACGCCATCGTCACCCGCCTGCGCCGTCCTCCCGGCGTACCCCGCGGGGTCCGGGCGCTGGCAATTCGGCGGGTCCCAGGGCACCTATGGGGCGGGGGCGTCGGGAGGGCCGGGGCGCAGGGCTCTCCAACGCCGCCACCACCGGAGAAGCGGGAGGGACCCTCGCACCCGGGCCAAACGGCGGGGCGGTGTGTGAACGCGGAGGAGCCGGGCTGGAGACGCGGCGGGTGTGCGCTCTTCTCAGCCTTTCTGAGTCTGGCGTTATGTCAACGTGAAAAATGGAAGAGAAAAGAAGTAGACTCACTAAAGTCAGCGAACCTTTCGTGTTGATTTCCGTCGTCTTTAAATATGAACCCCCAGAGGGGCGCCTTTGAAGAAAAACACAGCATTTCTAAATGAAGGGCCGAGGCCCTTGTCAACGAAAGTAATCGATAAACAATCTATAACAATAGAAAAGAGTTTTATTTGAGCCAAGCTGAGGACTAGCCCAGAAGCCCGCTTACCAGGTTTCCCCGAGAAACTGCTCCGGATAAGCATGATTTTCGGCACAGTTTTATATTTCGTCAGAACAAAGAACATTAAACAAGTCAGATAACATTTCTTCAAGGTTTTAATAAAGAGAACAGATCAGCACGTACGCAGCGAATCAGTATGGCCTTGGCGCCTGGAAGGGCTTCTTATCAAAGGAGGACCAGCATTGGCGTCCCAGGAAGAGCGCCATTTAATATTTTTTTTTAACATGGACATTCTTTACTTCTGGTAAATGTGTCCTTTTTTTCTAATAATTAAAGCAGATGTACAATGTATGTCTGATAGGCCACAAGCAGGCTATTTTAGTTAGCATCAAATTCAAGTTAATTCATATATAAGCCAGAACTTCCCTATATCTCAATATGTGAACAGTTTTTTTTTTTCTTTTTTTCTTTTAAATCACCCTCCAGTGCCTCCCAGGAGCCGAGGCTGCTGAGGGCTGGACCGGATCCTCAGTAGCTCCCCTTAGGGCCAGCCCCCCGCCCGCTAGAGGGAGAGCTCAGCGGGGGCTCCAGGGAGTGAGGGAACTCATTCCCCCTGTCCAGGCTGTTGAAAGCTGCCCAGTTGGCCCCTGGAAGGGCACGTGCTCTTCCTGTTTGCATTAAAGAGTCCGTGGAATCAGGACCTTTGATTGATTGGAGCCTCCCAAGCCCA
The DNA here is from genome assembly GCF_937001465.1 of Orcinus orca. Taxonomy (NCBI): domain Eukaryota; kingdom Metazoa; phylum Chordata; class Mammalia; order Artiodactyla; family Delphinidae; genus Orcinus; species Orcinus orca. The sequence continues at coordinate 184,322,948 of NC_064561.1, read as the reverse complement.
GTGGCCGGCCCTCTGTGATGGAGAATGCGCCATCCTCATTCGCATTCACATCCACTTCTCTTTTCCTTCTGTCTCACAATCAAAAACATTGCTAAGCGTTTATAGAAACAGTAGATGCTGTTAAAGACCCAATAAATTGCTCAGGGCTTCAGAGAAGGGGGTGGGGGCTCGCTGAGTAGATGGGAGAGTGATTTGCTGCTGCAGAGACGGTGGAGGGATGGAGGCCTCCCAGGAGCAAGGCATCAGGGGCGGAGTGCAGCGGTGGCTCTGGATCACCCCCCTGGGATATGGGTCAGAGACTTAGGGGCATCGGAGACTTTTCCCTGCCTCTTGAACCCTCACGTACTCACCCTCCCCTGTAGCATCTTGTGGCCATGTTGGCTTCAGCCACTGGAATAGCATGTAGCTGGACCCCCGTCTCCACCTTCCCCTCCCGCCTGCTCCCTGTTCAGCACACCTGCCCCCCTGCTGGAAACCCTTTGCTGACTCCTGTTACCCTGAGTATAAAATCCATCCTCCTTAGCAGGCTTACCAGCCCTTTGCCCTCAGCTGTCGTGCGCTGTGCTCCTGCCACACTTGGGGAGCACCTTCAGGGCTGGGCTGCTCTACACTCTGCAGCTTTGCCCTCGGTGCTCTACTCTGTGCAGCGGAGGAAGGCATGCTATAGGCCTCTTAGTCTGCAGGGAACAAAAGCCACCTCCAGTTTTGTGAGCCTACAAGGGGATGGGTGCGGTACCCAGGGCAGGGCATCTCACGGCATCCAGAGGCCAGGATACAGCCGGCCTTCAGTGTGGGGGCCTCTAGGATGCAGCTTCACATCCCTCTCCCAATCTTGCAGACTGAGTTCTGATCCAGTTTGAACTCCGTTCCAGGTGCAGCTAGTTATTGTTCTGCAGGGAGGAGAGCCGTCCCGCAGAGCTGGGTGTCCCGCTGTTTGTGCGTCCAGGAGCTATGAAAAGGCCTTGGTGTGTGGGAGCTTGGGGCCCACACAGCTTCCAGACTCCAGGTCACGCCCTGTGTCCGATGCCCAGCCCTCTTGGTGAGGATGTGGCTCCCACGGGGTTCTCTTTCCCACCCACAAAAAGTACTCAGTGTTGGAAAGTTCCTCATAACAGCTCTCCTGTTTCTGAGCGGCCCTCCTGGTGCTGGTTTGTAGGTGATATCTGGAGAACTTACTGTTGAGGGTGGGCATTTGGTTGGGGTCCCTCGAATGCTAATCCCTTTCCTCCAGAAAAGGGAGGGCCCCTCAATGTCAGCCCCTCAGGGCCCCTCAGGGCCCCTGTTCTCAGGGCCCCTCGAATGTCAGCCCCCGGGCGCTGTGTGAGATCGGAACCCCAGTGCTCACACACACACCACTCAGGCCGTCACAGCTGGGTGCTCTGCGCTGTTTCCTCCCGGCGTGGGGTCACCTGGAGAAGGAGGGGAAGCAGCTGCTGTGCCCAGGGCCGCATGGAGCCCCCCCACCGCCCAAGGGCCTTTCTTTACTTCATTCATGGTAATTCCCAAGTGGAGTGGACTCCCGGTATGATCCCCAGTTTTTATCTTATTTTTTGGGCCCAAGAACTACTCACCACGCCCCTGAGGATGAATAACTATGGACAGCCCTGGATGGAGGCCACAGACCCAGGTTCCCAGGATAAGGGAGGGGTCTGCCATCGGGGGGAGAAACCTCCTCCGTACCCCCTCACTTCCAGGTACGCCATCGAGTCCATTGTTGTTTTTGCTTTAGACAGTCAACTATATTTTAAGTAAATTTAAAATGAGCAAAGATACATTTTGTTTCTGTACACACACCTGTGCTCTTGGCTCTCGTGTACGTATCCTGGCTTCTAGCTGGTGTTTATTCCTTTAGCCTCAGTAACTTCCGTTAGCAGTTCTTGTTCTGCCAATCTGCTGGTGGTAAATTCTCTCAACTATTGCTTGTATGAGACTCTTTTTAATTTGCCTTCACTTTTTGGAAAGATTTTCACTAAGTGTATAATTCTAGGTTGATGGGCATTTTTTCTTCCAGCATGTTAAAGAATATTGTTTTATTATCTTTCAGTTTGCATTGTTTCTGATGAGAGGTTAGCGGTTATAGCTATATTACCTTTGTTTCACTTTATGTAGGCTGTCTATTTTCTCTGGCTGCTTTTAGAATTTTTATAAAAAGTCACTGGTTTTTGGCAGTTTGCTGTAGCGGTTTCCCTTGTTTGTCCTGTGTGAGGCCAGTTGAACTTATTCAATTTGTGAGTTTCATCAAACTTTAAAATGTTGCAGCCAGGATTTCTTCAAATACTTTTCGTCTGCCTCTTCTTTGGGGTATGTACGTTGACGTGTATGTTAGACAGCCTGCTCTCCCAATGTCAGTGAGGCTGTTGACTTTTTCGGCTTTTATCTCCTCTCCTTGCTTAGGTTTGAGTACTTTCTAAAGCTATGTATTCAAGCTCCGTGGTATATTTTTGCAGTTTCCAAACTGCTCTTAAGCTTATTCTGTGAATTTTTCATTTTAGATGTTATTGTTTTCATCTCTAGAAGTTCCACTGAGTTTTAAAAAAAATTATTTATTTTATTTATTTATTTTTGGCTGCATTGGGTCTTTGTTGCTGTGCATGCGTTTCTCTAGTTGCAGTGAGTGGGCTTCTCATTGCGTTGGCTTTTCTTGCTGTGGAGCATGGGCTCTAGGAGTGCGGGCTTCAGTAGTTGTGGCACACGGGCTTCAGTAGTTGTGGCTCACGAGCTCTAGAGCACAGGCTCAGTAGCTGTGGTGCACGGGCTTAGTTGCTCCGTGGCATGTGGGATCTTCCTGGACTAGGGATCAAACCCATGTCCACTGCATTGGCAGGCAGACTCTTAACCACTGTGCCACCAGGGAAGCCCCTCCATTGAGGTTTTTTTTTTTGCGGTACGTGGGCCTCTCACTGTTGTGGCCTCTCCCCTTGCGGAGCACAGGCTCCGGACGCTCAGGCTCAGCGGCCATGGCTCACGGGCCCAGCCGCTCCGCGGCATGTGGGATCTTCCCGGACCGGGGCACAAACCCACGTCCCCTGCATCGGCAGGCGGACTCTCAACCACTGCGCCACCAGGGAAGCCCTCCATTGAGTTTTTAATTCTTTTGTTTACCTGCATCTGGAGAAAACACCCTATGGTAAATAGTGGTGTTTCTTGTATTTCTTTACAGCCACACGTCTCTATTTTGTGGATGTACCACAGTTTATTCAATGGTCTCCATGTTGATAGACAACTGGGTTGTTTCCAGTCTTTAGTTATTAAGACTAGGGCTGTAATGCATACCCTTGAATATACAGTTTCTCATAGTTTTTGGCGGTGTGTCTGAGATAGGTTCTGAGAGGTGGAGGCGTAGGTTCAGATGGTAGGTGCAGGTGTTCTCACCAGGTGCAGCCACGTTTCTTCCCCGGCTGGCACACGGCTCAGGTTCTCACCGCCAGTGTGAGCGTGCGTGCTCTTCTGGTGCTCTGCGTTCAGGGTCCAGCGTCAAACAGTCTGACAGGTGAGGTGCTGTTACGTGGTGGGAGTTTTCGTGGGTGTCTCTCTGAAGACGAGAGACGCCTGGCCGTGTTGGAGCAGAGCTGTGGCTGCTCTGAGCCCCAATCTGTGCTGAACTTGGGGTGTTTCCTGAGCCCATTCATCCTGACGCATCGGAGGTGACTCTGCAGGGTTTATTTATCAGCAAAAATAAAACCCTGTGAAGAGAAACTGTGAGAAATGCAGTTGAGGTGCTGCTATGTGGAAACAGCAGGAACAGATCGGAGGCGCCGAATGGGGTGGGTGCCGGCCTCTGGGCCCCTTCTCCCCTGGGGTGGGTTGGCTTGTATTCCTAGGTGTGGTCACAGCTCGCGGAGTGAAGTTGGCCGTGACCAGTCAGTCCTGGACACTGGACTCAGCTTTCAGGTGAGACGTGTAACTCCTCCTAGAGTTACCTTTGGTGAAATCGGGATAATCTGCCTATTGGCGGAGAGTTGAGGAGAGCAGATGTTGGAAACCCGCGGCCCAGAGCCCAGCACGAAGGACCAGCCAGGTCCTACTAGGTTGTCCTGGCCGCCGGACCATCGTTTGTTGGATGGCTGCCCTGTGAGGCATTGGCCGGCCTGGAGGGAGGGTCAGAAGGGTCTGGCTCTGGGTCTGTGTGGGTTTGCCGTGGTGGCTTCAGCAGCTGACATCCCTTGTCTGAGTTCTGGAGGCTGGGGGCCCAAGATCAAGGTCTCTTTGAGGGCCATCTCCTCACTGTGCCCTCATATCTGTCCCTGCCTGTGTCCTAATCTCTTCTTGCAGTGACAGCGCTCGGATTGGATTAGCGCCCTCCCTGGTGACCCCTTTCAGCTTGATTACCTCTTTAAAGACCTTATGTCTGAATTCAGTGACATTCTGGGGTCCTGGGGGTTAGGGCATCAACATGTAAGTTTGGAGGGAAACAGTTCATCCCATACAGCCCCTCCTCCAACTCCATTGCGAATCCTCCTGGAATGTCACCAAAATCGGCTGTTTCGAGGCTTAGAGGAGATGGCGGGCAGGAGTGTGAGGTCACGGGAAGGGAGGGGTGCACACAAGCGGGTGCAGCGGCTCTCACCCTCTCAGGAGTTGGACGCCCTCTGCTTCTCTCACAGCTGGATTGGCCCTGGCCCCAGGGCGCAGTCCCCACCCCAGGGGCAGCATGCGCCGTCCTTGCGCGAGCGGGGCTGGTGTGGGTCGTGTCCTGAGGGGCTCGGGAGGCAGACCCGTAGATCCCTCTGCCCCCAGCGAGGTGCTGGTGGTCCGCCCCGCTGTACCCTCATGGACGGACCAGCTTTCCAGGAGGAAGATCAATGTGATGACAGGTTTCAGCCTTAGAGCACTCAGCCCTGTCATTATCTCACAGATAGTTGGGCGAACCTTCCTGCAGAGCTTCTAATATGACTCCGTGTCGGTACTGGAAACGTGTTTTTGAACAAATAATAGATTCTCTTCTCTGGAACATGCGGGGAGCCAAACAGCTTTTGAAGGCCCCAAACCTTCAGGAAATAGCCCTTCATGGCAGGAAGAGGCCAATTTGACATGGCCACGTCTGGAGCTTTGTCCTGCTTCCCTTGTGCTCTGATGTTTCTGTCTGAGCTCCAGCCCTGGGCCCTGATTGTTGCTATAACAACCCCGCCCAGGACTGAGAGCAAAATCGACAGCCCTGTATCTTCCACGTGGAGACCCCACTGCGAGGGTGCAGATCCCTCCCAGAGGGCACGGAGTCTCAGCACACCTGCCGCAGGTGCGCACGGGGAGCTGGGGCTGAGTCCAGAGAGGCTGCCCCAGCGCAGGGCGAGGGCCAGGCGGGAGCGAGGGAGCCTTTTAGCAGCGGGAGTGGGATGGGCACAGAGAGGCCGGGCCCCGTGCTCAAGACCTGGACGGCTGGGGCCGGTCTCCTGGGGGTGGGTGGCGTCCCGCACAGTGTCCCCGCCCGGCCTCTCCCGCTGACATCGTCTCAGGCCTGGCCTTGCTTACACTGAGCTCATTAGAGCTGTGAGCAGGGCTTTCTTCCAGGCTGGACTGGTCAGCCCAGCACTCACATCTCATCGCAGAGTGAGCACAGCCCTCGCTCGGTGGACGTTGGGTCCCAAATGTCTCCAGTGACGTCAGCTGCTCAGGCAAACTCCCTGCGGTTCACCGTGGCGGGGGGTTGGGCAGAAACGTTAACTGTGAGCCCTCAGTACGGCGTCCAGAACTCAGAGAACAGGAGATGATCTGCTCACGAAATAACTACATTTCTGTCTGAACAGAGTGCGTCTGTGAGATGCTGTCCCCGGGAGAGTCACCCCCGTCACACATCCACCCGAGCTGGTGCACAGCCATGTGACCTCAGGTGGGCCCTGGGCCTCCCCAGTCGCCCGTTCTGTCTGGGGTGCGTGGGTGAGGAGGGATCCCGCGACTCAGGGAGTCTTCCTTGCTGTCTGCGGCCGTACATCTCCTGGTGGGCTTCTGAGACCACTCCCTTCAGCTGCTCCCAGCTGGACACGTCCCCAGGGAGCTCCGGGTCATGCTCCTCTGGCCACCAGGTAGTCTTGTTCTAAACGGTTAGCTTTCTCTTCCTTCACATCTTTTCTCAACGTCTCTCTTTCCAGCCTGAGTTAAGATCTGAGGTTTTCCAGTTCTTCACTGGTGGCCTCCAGTTTTCACGTCTCTGTTGATTTGATCTCGAGTTTTGCTTCCCTTTAAGCTGACTCAGGGCCCCTCCTATAAGTGTATAAGCTAGTATAGTATAGTATAGTATAAGCTATAAGTGTCTCAGAATTTGCTGTCTTTTCTCCAGAAGAGCAGAAGCTCCATTGGCCAGTCCCTTGTCCCCACCTGAATTAACTAAAACTCTGACCGGGACCGTACACACCACCATCTCCAGGACCAGCGTGAGGCAGACACTGAGGCTGTCAGCCGACGTCCAGGGCCCGGCCTGTGCGGCGGAGGGTTTTCCCTGCCCAGGTGAGGCCTGGCCCTTTGCCCCCGACTCCAAGGCCCTGGAATGTCTGGCCTGATGCGAGCATCCTTGCTTCCCTGGCCCAGGGAACATGACTCAGGTCAGCCACGCCATGTGGTCACACCAAATAAAACCCTGGACTCAAGGGCTCAGGCCGGGCTCCCTGGCCGTCGCCCCCCGGGCGTGTTGTCACCGTCCGGGACTCCTCGGAGGGAGGGTGCCCGGGCTCCCCTGGGCCCTGCCTTTGTGTCTTCCCCCTGCACACCCCTCCCCCGCCGGCTGGCTGTAATCTGGGCACTTGGCTGTCATAAGTCATAAGTCAGTTTTGCTGAGCTGAGTCCTAGTGAGTCATTGAACCTCAGGGTGGTCTCGGGACCCTCGCACTGCACAGCCAGCAGCTGCAGAACATCACCCGGCACCGCCAGCACCGGGACACAGAGCAGACCTGGGGCGGGGCCGGTGGGGGGGGACTTGCAGCAAGAGGGTGCCTCCTGCCTCCCTCCCTCCTTCCCCCTCCCCCGCACAGGGATGATGTCACATGACCTGGGGCAGGGCAGGCTGCCTGGGGGGGGGGGCAAGACTCTGGCAGATGTGGTGCTGTGGACGTCTAATGCCCCGCAGCTCAGGGTTCACCTGCAGAGAGAGGTGCTGAGAAGGACGGGGAGATGGCCTCAGGGGTCCCTGGGGAGGCCCTCGCAGTCCCTCGGAGCGGGGCACAGCCCTGGCCACAGCTGCATCCTCCCGGGCCCCTGGCGACGGTGGGTGTGCTGTCACCCCAGGCTGCCGTGCGGTCCCTGACATGCACACCCGAAGGAGGATGCCAGCACTGGCGAGTCCCGGGGCTGGGGGAGTGGACCGGCAGGGGCGGGTGGTCAGCAGGGCAACTGCTGGTGCCAGTCAGGGCTGGCGGGGTGCCGCCACGTAGGGAGACGCAGAGGCCAAAGCTCTGGGGATCCGCCGAGCAGGGCTGCAGAGCACAGGGCGCGGAGGCCTCCGCGGAGCAGGGCTGCAGAGCACAGGGCGCGGAGGCCTCCGCCGAGCAGGGCTGCAGAGCACAGGGCGCGGAGGCCTCCGCCGAGCAGGGCCGCGCATGTGCAGCAGACGGAGAGGGCAGGGCGCCCTCCAGGACCCCACTCTCACCAGGCATGGGGGCTCGGGGGCCCGCGGTCTCAGGTGGCAATAGGAGCGGGCGGATGGGAGCTCCTTACGGGTCTGGGAGGTGGGTGACGTCGGGGGCACAGTTGCCGCCGGGTTTGGGCGCGTTTGGAGCTTTGAGTGCAGTGCGGCTGGCCTGTCAGGTGACGGAGGGCCGGCTGCGTGGAAGGAGGGGCTCAGGCCCAAAACGTGGGGTCTGCATTGGGGGAAGGGGGCATGACAGCAGCCCGACCAATGGCTGGGGTGGCAGTGATGGGGTGAATGACCCCAGAGGACTGGAAAGACAGCCAGAGAGAGGAGGCCACATGGGGCGAGGTGGGTGGAAGGTGACGGCTCCGGGGACAGGAGGTCGAGACCAAGCAGTCTGGATGTGGAAGGTCCTGAGGCCGAGGGAGGAGAGCAGAGGGAAGAGAAGGACACGGGGAGTTGGCAGAGAAGGCCGGCCGCTCAGCGCCGCGAGGAGACTGCCACCCTGGGGTGCAATGCGGCCAGGACCTGCAGTCACCCCGCAGGGGATTGGGGGGGAGTCAGGGAGGGAGGGGCGGAGGCTGGCAGGGTAGGGGCTGGGATTATCTACCCAGGGGAAGGCAGGGTCCGTTCATCGCCCTTCAGGGTGGAAGCCCGACTTGCTCCGCCGTCCTGGTCGTCATCTCGGTGAGGAGAGGCCTGAGGAAGACAGACCCTGGGCAAGAATTAACACGTCCAGCCGGCTCTTTCCGCCTCTGTCCAGCGTCAAAGCCGGTGTTGGATGGGCACGTTGGTGACAACCACGGCCTCTGACGGGGGCCAAGGGCTGAAGGAGGCGGCTGGGCCTCGCGCACAGGCAGGTGCTGCACGGTGGTGCCGCATGGCCATGGGTCCAGGCAGCCAGTTACGTAGATTCCCCCACCGCCTTTGTCACTCTCCTCCCTCTGTCTTCCCCTGTGACCCGGTGCCCCCTGCCGGGGGGGACCAGGCCCAAGGGCTGCGCTGGACGCTGTGGGCCTTTGGCTGGTGGCCCCATGCCTGGTCGTTAGGGTGCCCTGGCCCTGTGTGAGCGGTTCGCAAGGTCTTGCCGGACACCCGGTGGAAAGCTTGAGCCCAGATTCTGATTATTTACATATAAACACATAATTTTTGCATGTTTTTAACAAGTCTGATCTTTCTAGGAATTTGCAATAAGGTGGTCGGGGAGGACGGTGCTCGGCTCTGTGGAGAACAAGCAGGTAGTGGCCGTCACTCTGGACAACAGGGCACTCGTGTCACCTGCCCTCCCCGCGGCTGCAGTCCCACAGCACCACGATGGGGACGCTGGGTCCAATACCTTGCCTTCCAGGGGAGGCATCTGTGCATCTAGGTACCAAAGTACCTGTTTGCACGTGCAAACTTATTCACCCTCTGCTCCTTTATGACAGGCCGTTACATTGATCTTTCCGAAATGATACGTACAAGTAGGTAACACTGACCCTGACTTTCATTTCGGCAGAGCAAGAGGCGACGGGAAAATGTTTGTTATAAAAGGCAGGCACCAAGGTCGGCAAGATTGGGACTCACGGACGGCCAGTGAACATCCTCTACGACGGCCGAGGGAATGGTGACCACGGAACGTGTGCCACCCGAGAGGCGACAGCAGCAGAGGACGCCCTGGAGGCCACTCTCGGCCCCTTCTTGTGCCCAGGTGGATGGAGATGAGGGTTTTCGTCATTAATTCTTGAAAATTCTTCTATTGGTCTGAATATTTGAAATTTCAGTTTTTGGACAGCAGACCAGTGGAATAGGAGGTATAGAATCAGATGCACATAGACATTTGGCCTATGGTAAAGGTGGGAGAAGATGGACTTTTGAAAATAATATTCTTGGGACAACTGGGCAGCCATTAGAAAAGGATAAAATGGAATCCTTAGCTCATACTCTACACCAGAATAACCCCCCAAAGGACTAGAGATATAAATACAAAAAAATGAAACGTTAAGTTCTAGAGGAAAACACAGGGGAGAAAAGCCTTTCTAGTTACAGTTTACAATTCAGTAGAACAAATAAAAATCAGTAAGTTTAACCATTTAAAATGAAGTGTACCCAATCAAAATCCCAGCAAGTTATTGTAAGTGAATGTCAAGAAAGTGATTCTCAAATTAACATGGAGAGGAGGGAAAAGACCCAGAACAGCCAAGGCAACATTGAAGGAGAAGGACCGAGTTGGAGGACGGACGCCACCCGACTCCAGGACTTACTGTGAAGCTACAGAAACCGAGACTGCGGTGTCGGGGACGGAAAAGACGTATAGATCAACCGACAGAACAGAGCCCAGAAACAGACCCTATAAATGTGGTCACTGACCTTTGACAAGGGAGCAAACACAACGCAACGGAGCAGAGACAGTCTCTTCGACAAATGGTGCTGGGACAAGTGATGTCCACACAGAAGATGAATCGAGACCTCACACCCTTCACAAAATCAACTCAAAATGGATCAGGGACCTAAAATGAAGCTACAAAACTCTGAAACTCCCAGAGGATAAGACGGGAGAAACCTAGATGACCTCAGGTCTGGAGATGAGTTTTTAGACCCAACACCAAAGTATGATCTATGAAAGAAAGAACTGATGAGTTGGGATTTGTTGAAACTAATGAAGTGTCTGTGAAAGCTAAGAGAATGAAAAAAGTCACAGATGGGGAGGAAATATTTGCAAAACACGCATCTGATAAAGGACTATTATCCAACATATACAAAGAACTCTTTACACTCAGTAATAACAAAACCAGCAACCCCATTTTAAAAATTGGAAAAGATCTGAATATACACCTTGCCAAAGAGGATACACAGATGACAGATTCACATATGAAAAGATGCTTCACATCCTATGTGCAAGTTAAAGCAACAACGAGACACCGTCATGCACCTATTAATCCAGAACACGACAGCACCGAATGCTCACAAGGACGTGGAGCAACGGGAACCTCCTTCACTCTGGTGGGCACGCAACGTGGTACAGACGCTTTGGAAGACAGTTGGGCAGCTTTTTACAAATGTAAACCTACTCTTACCATACGATCCAGCAATCAGACTTTCTGCTCTTTACCCAAAGGAGGTGAAAACTTATGTCCACACAAAAACGTGCATATGGACGTCTATAGCAGCTTTATTCATAACTGCCAAAGCTTGGAAACCACCAAGGTGTCCTTTAGTAGGTTACGGGGTAAATAAACTGTGGTACATCAGACACTGAAAAGAAGTGAGCTATGAAGCTGTGAAGAGACACTGGGGAACCTTAAATACATATGATCGAGTGAAGGAAGCCAATCTGAAAAGGCTACAGACGGTGTGATTCCAAATGTACGATATTCTGGAAAAGATAAACCTACAGATACAGTGAAAGCATCAGGGGTCACCAGGGCTGTGGGGAGCGATGAGCAGACAGAGCGCAGAGGACTTCCAGGGCGGGGGATGCTCTGTGCGACACTGTAATGATGGAAGCACTGATCTAGCCGTCGGGGTTGAGGACGGCCAGCCTCGGGTGAATCGGCCTCGTCTTCTCACTTGAGGGCGTGGAGTTCCCACACATGGAATAATATCCTATCGTTAGAAAGAAAGAAACGGGCAACCGCTGGGAATTCCCTGGCTGTCCAGTGGTTAGGACTGCGCGCTTCCACTGCAGGACTGCAGGGGACACGGGTTCGATCCCTGGCCAGGGAACTAAGATCCCGCATGCTGCGTGCTGTGGCCAAAAGAAAAAAAGAAAAAAAAAAAAAGAAACAGGCGATGGGAACAAGCGCCTGGGGCTGCCCAGCGAGCTCGCAAACTGCAGGGTCTAAAGCGACGGGTTTATTGTCTCTTGTCTGGGAGCAGGTGCCAGACGGTGCTTCCCGCTGAGGCCTGGGGAGAACCTGCCCCGCTCTGGCAGCTCGGGGCTGGGTCCCTGGGCAGGGGCCACCCTCCTGTTCCCGCGGCTCCCCTCTGCGTGCCCGCCCTCTTCTTACGGGACGCCCGTGCTGGACTGGGCCCGCGCCACCTGGCACAGCCTCGTCCTGGCCACCCACTTCTGCGGAGACCCTACGTCAAATAAGGGCCTGTTCTGGGTCTGGGTGGACATGAACTTGGGGAGGTGCCATTGCACGCGGGCACAGCCGTAGGACAAAGCGGCGGTGACGTAACCATGCAAGTCGAAGCCTTCGAGCACAGCGCTCACACTGTGTGTCAGTGAGGTGTACGCCAAGGACAAAGGAACATCGTTTACTTCAGGGTCATGTTCTAACTGTTCGTTTGGAAATGACTTTGGACTCATAAAAAAGCAAAACCGCACAGGGTGTTCCGGCGTGTCCTGCAGCTGCACCCCCGGAGCCAACGACTCCATCGCCACCATGCCCTGCTCACAGCGGGGAAGGGAACACAGACCCAGCTCCGTGAGCACTGTTGACACCGGTGCAACGTGGCCTCATCTGAGCAGGACCCACCGCAGGACATGCATGGCGTTTAGTCACCATGTCTCCTGGGTCTCCTCCAAGGAGACCTCATTCTTGGACGTTTGGGGGACACTGGCCCAGGCTAGGCCTGTCAGCTGGGGCTCATCTGCTGCTGCCTTGCGGCCACGCTGAGGACGCACCCCTGGGTAGGAACCCACAGGGGCGGCACTGGGCCCTTCTGGGGGACTCTTGTCCGCGTGTGCGCGGCAGGTGGTCTGCTCCACCGTGAACTTGCTGCGTCTCCGTTCGCTGTCTCATGGGGAGACTATCTCACGTCTCATCATAATTTCCCACCAATTTTTACATCCCTAGATGCTTCTGGCCTAACACAGTGATCACTGTGGTGTTTGCTGAGTGGCTGTTCTGAGCCCATTGGCCCTTCTGCGTTTATGAACCGTAATTCGGCTTCTCCTCCTTATCTGGGCATTTGTTTTCCTAGCTGGTGTGATGGACTACACATCTGTGTGCCCCAAATCCGTATGTTGAAGCCCTGACCCCCAGTGGGAAGTATGGGGAGGTGGGCCTTGGAGGTGATTAGGTTCAGACGAGCCCATGCAGGTGGGGCCCGTGGTGGGACTGGTGTCTGTGTCTACTGCGTGAGGACCCTGCCAGCCCCGTGGCCTGGGGCCTCCAGCCTGCGGGGCCGTGAGAAATCTGCCTGCTGTTTAAACACCTATCTGTGGTGTTTGTCAGGGCAGCCTGGGCTGAGGCAGGAGTCTGTAACCCGTCACTGTCATTATTGTTATTCTTTGGTCAGCTCGTCCCAGGTTTGGCCTTCGGGAGCCCTTTGGGGTGGCTCTGTCCTTCCCATGGGCCCCCCATTGTGGCCCCAAAGGACACTCCAGGCTCACTGGAGCCTTCTGGGCCTGAGCTCTGGAATCAGCGGTTTCTCCAGGGTGCCCTGATGCCTCTGGCGGGAGAAGGATCTTCGGAACTGCGGTCTGGGCTCAGAGTGGGCTCCATGCCCACCTGGGCGCTGCGGCGTCTGAGACCGGAGCTCAGAACATGCTTCCACACACACGTGTGCCCAGGTCTCCGCCCGCCTGCCTGGCCGTGCGTGTCCACACCCATATCTGTGTCACAGTCCTGAGCGCGTGCGGACTCCCATGTGGGGCGGCAGCCCCCCTCCCCCTTCCCCTGCTGACCTGCGGCTCCTTCCTCCAGCCCAGACTCGCATTATCCAGGGCCTCGTGCTTGGAGGGTTTGCGGCTCTGCTGTTGCCGTCCTGAAATTCTGAGCGAGTTTTGAGCAAGGGCCCCGCGTTCTCATTTTGAACAGAACTTGCAAACTGTGCAGCCGTTCTGATTACCTACGCGTTTGCCTGCTTGCCTAATTCTAGAATAAATACAGAGCAATTTCAGGATGGCTCACTCATCTCTGTGCAAAACAAACGCCCTAACTAGGGCACAGCTCTACGCCTGACGGTTCTCAGTCAAAACACCGTCTTCCAGTGACCGGGCTGGGCTGGGGTCAGGTGTCCATCTGTCCACCCACACAGGCTGGGCTGGCACACCCTAGGTCCGGTGGACGGTTGGCCGGCCCAGTGAGGGGGGCTGAGGGAGGAGGGGCATGCAGGGCTGGAGAGGGAGGGACGTGGGGACACTCAGGCCTGGGCCAGGGAAGGGCTGGCCCCCGTCTGGCTGGACGGGAGCACGAGCTGGGCACCAGGCCGGTGGCCGGGCCTGGCATGTTTGTGCTTTATCTGCACCTGGTCACCCAGGTCATTCAGTTTTAATTAAACTAACCTCACGAGTGAGGCAACGGCTTAGCATCACTCCCATGAGAAACAGGGGGAGGATGACGGGGGCAGTGCCCAACGGCAGAGCAGCCCCTCCTGTGTGGGACGAGCGGTCAGCAACCCGGCCAGGGGTCAGGAGTGACCATCTGGACGGCCAGCCCTGGTGGCAGCTCTGCAGGGGCACTCGCGGCCAGCCCTGGTGGCGGCTCTGCAGAGGCACTCGCGTCCGCTGTGGCTGCTGAGCCTGGCCTGGCGCCGTGGGTGGGATCTGTAGCTTCGTGGGCCCCCTTCCTCGTTAGCACATCCTGTGCAGACTCACATCTCGGGACACACCTACTTTGTGGAGCATGTGGACATGCGACTGGCCCTCCGGCTTCCGGCGGGGCACAGGGAGCAGTGGGGAGCCCCTCGCAGGGTGGCAGAAAGGGAGGTGCCGAGCACAGCCCCGATGCGGCCTCAGGGGAGCACCGGCTGGACTGGGTGCAGAGGGCAGCGCCTTTGGTGCTCCCAGCACCCGCTCCTCGCTGCCCTGGCCTGGCCCGGATTGCTGGGACACCTGGAGGGCTGGCCACGCCTCCCTCGCCTTCAGCGACCCCTGCTTTCCCCCGGATCTCACCGTCCAGTGACTGTCGTGCATCCCTGGGGCTCCTCTCTAACTTCTGCCCCCCGAGTCACTTGGGGAAGAGATCCAGGCACCTTCCACCCCCAGCCCGGCACCACGATGGTGTGTGTGGGTGAGTGCACACACGTACCCCACACGCGTGCACATGCTCACATGAGCACACATCTACACACACGTGCACACTCACGCGTGCACTGGCACGAGTACACCTACATCACTCCCTTGAGCGTGTGACGTGCTTTCTTGACCACGACACCGGTGAGGTTGGTGGGAATCCTCTTTTCTCTGGGCCATCGTGCGCTTTCCAGGATGGGCAGCGGGTGGGACTTGGGGTCCCGGGCAGCGTTAGATGGGGACCGCCAGCACAGGGCACACACAGCTGGCATCCGTCGGCACATGAGGTTTTGGGGTCCAGCACCCAGGCTCTGTCCTGCGGCCGTCGCTCAGGAAGAGGCTGGCGGTCTGGCTCCAGAACCCTGGCTCTGCCCGCTGTGGAAGGCATTGGGGCTGCTCAGCACCCAGGTGCCTCCTCCGTCCTGGGCTGGACATCGAGGTGTGGATCAGTCGTGTGCATCTGTTTCCTGGTGGGCACTCGCGGCGTCAGACAGGAAGCAGTCTACTCCTCAGCCCCAGTGCATGCGTAACCTGTGTCTAAGTAACTGAACAAAAAGTCTCCGGAAACAATTCTTACCCTTGTAACATACAGCGCACGTGGCGTTTTCTAATTCATTAAAAGAAAGAGTTGCTACCCTTGTGTTGGATCCTCCATCCACTGATGGTTATGACCTGCAGGCCGGGAAGCACGGCCCTCGCCCCTCCCACCCCCGTCTGTGTGTTTCTGGTGGGGCTCACAGAGCGGCAGGGAGGGGCTGTGCCGGCCACACCCGCCCACGTCAGCCCCCGAGCGGGGCCTCAGCCCTCTCCTCTCCCGCGTCCCCATGAGCTCGTCAGATCATTGCAGCTGCCACTGAAGCATCTCTTCTGCATCCCGCCTGCTGTGCTGGGACCCTGGGGCTCTGGGGCCTCTTAGCACATCAGCGTCAGTGCATTTGCTGTGTTTGTTAGGCTGAGAGTCTCCCCGGTGAGCTGTGGACCCCAGGACGTGGCCAGGCCTGTCTGGGGCTCCGTTGTCTCTGCAGCACCTCCCAGGTGCTTGGCACTAGTAGGATGTCATGTGTGTTCACTGGACAGAAAGATGAGGGAGGGGAGGTGTGAGTGTCCCGGGGCTGCCATAACCCCTGTTCAGCGGCCGGAAGTCTGAGGTCAAGGTGTCAGTGGGGCTGGTTCCTTCTAAGGCCGAGGGAGAACCTGGTCCAGGCCCCCTCCAGCTTCTCTGCTCTGCTGGCGTCCTTGGCGCCCTGGACCTGTAGAAGATCACCCCATCTCTGCCCCATCTTCACATGGCGTCTCCCGGGAACGTGTCTATCTCCGAATGTCCTGTTTCTACAAGGACGCCAGTCCTACTGGATCAGGGCCTGGTCCTGCAGTGTGACCTCATCTTAACCAAATCTATTCACAAAGACCCCATTTCTAACAAGGTCACACTCCCAGGTACTGGGGGTTAGGACTTCAACACGAATCTGGGGGCACAAGTGCAGCCCTAACTGGACAAGAAGTGTGGTGGAGTCCTGGAAATCCCGGGGGCCGGCGTCCAGGCTGCGGGCCCCAGCTCTCCCTCAGGGCCTCTGTTTCTTCAGCCCCAACTCAACGCGTCCACAGTGAGTGCCGAGTCCTCCTGGCCAGGGGCTCACGTGCACGCAGGACCCAGCTGGCTCCCAAACCCGAATGCAGGAAGGGCGGTGGGCCGTCGAGGGGCCCCTCGAACGCTTTGCCCGCCTGTCCCAGCCCTGCGGGACTCGGAGCCCTCCTGGCCTCCCCTGAGCTACGGGGGCCTCACGCCCTGGCCTGCTCAGCCACTGGTCTGCCAGTCTGTCGACTGCTACCGTGACGGGAGGCTGTGGGCCGGGCAGGAGAGGGTCTCGGGCCGCGGCCCGTCTGAGGCCCGACGGGGAAGGACTCTGTCTAAGCCCCCAGGCTGCTCTCGTGGCCGCGGGCCGGACTCGGTTTTGCTGAATGCTGGCCGGAGGCTACTCCCGCTGCCCCCGGGACCTGGGCCGTCTGCGTCCTCATCACGGAGGAGACTCCAGTAAAGCGGGTGCGGCCTCCGCGGTTTGTCCCTTCATTTCTGCTGCGTCCTGTCAGTTAGATGGGAGCTGCAGGCTGGGCGGCGGGGGCAGGGCAACCGAGGGCGTGAGCTCTGGGAGGCGGGGCAGCCAGACCCCTGGGAGGAGAGGAGGCCTGCGGCATGGGGCAGGGGAGAGGCCACGGGGAAAGGGTCACACACGGCCCCATTCGGACTCGTTTCCTCCAATGGCGACTGGAGACAGGGTCGATGGCGGGGTCTGGGGCACCTGTGGCTGAGACAGGAGGTGTCCCCGGAGGGCGAACAGCTCTGTGGGGTGGAGGTGGAGGCTTGGGTGCATGAGCCACACCCTCCCGGGGCGGGGATGGCAGAGAAGATGCCCCAGCGAGGCCAGTGCACACGTGCATCGGCGTCTGGTCGACATGAGTAGGATGGAGAAGCCGCCCAGGGACCCAAGGGGCCGGACGGTGGTCGGCCGGACGCTCAGCGACAGGCAGGGCGTTTGCGGGCGGGGGCGGGGAGAGGGGGCGTTCCCAGCGCCCCTCCCCGCCTGCCCTGTTTGCGCCGGGTCGCGGGTGACGGGCCTGTGGGAGGGGTCTTGGACTCGGCTGAGGCTCTAATTAATCTCCCTCGTGCTCCCTGGAATCTCCCAGCCCTGCCTGGGAGCTTGAATCTCATTTTGTGCCATTTTAGTTCAAAGCATTTTTTTTATTTTTGGTGAAAGTCTGTTGTTTTGCTAAAACAAGGAAGAGTTTCCTGATATGAGCCCAAACGCAGGGATGTGTTTTTCCATCAGAGAAGAGAAGGTCTAAGACTTTCCCAGCTGAAGAGCCTCAGCACAGAGAGCAGGTGTTTAAAGGCTGAATTCTAGACCTGGACCCAGAGACGTCACAGGGCAGCGCAGGGCTGGAGACCTCGGCCAGGCCCTCCCATCTCACCCGGAGTCACACCCATCAGTGGTGCAAGGGGATGGGGGCTTGGAGGAGGGGGTGTGAGCACTGCACTCGGTCTGCTGAGTGTAACGGGCCCTGCATCTACAAGGTTCTCAGAGCGGGGCCCACGGGAGCGGGGGGGGTGCCTTGGACCCTTGGGCGCCCATCCTCGCTGGCGTTATCCACTCCCTCCTTCCTGCCCAAGAGGCACTTCCTTCCCGGTCCTCGTTGGCTGCTACGGACACTTCACTGCACGGGCAGAGCGTCTCCCGGCCAAGGCTGCGCCCTCATCTCCAAAGCCCTGGCCCCTGTATCCACGTGGGCACCGTGGATGCCTGCAGGGAGGCGTACCCGGGCCACGCCCACAGGGGGTGCGTCAGAGTGATGGGCGTCCCAACGCGCGCACAAGGTAATGGTGCTGTGGTCAGAGAGCGAAGGAACGGACAGCTTAGGGGTTCAAATAAATTTGCATTTCCAAAGTCAGATAGAGCCATAAAAGCAAACCATTAGCTGGATTAAAAACAACTTTTCTACATGCCAGCCGTAACCAGGAAGCATATTAGAAAACGTCAGCTCTCTGTCTGAGATACCGCTCAGAGCAGACTGAAACACCACCAGCCACACTCACCCAGGACTTCTCAGCACTTCCCACATTTTAACACTTTAACGCTTTTAATAGCCACCCAGGTGGGCAGGGGGAGGCACCTATGACAGGTGGGCAAACAGGTGGGCAGTGAGGACCCAGGCAGCGGCAGAACCAGTTATTCACCTGGACAGTCGGGCCAGCCCTGCCCTTGCCTCCCTCTCCCGCTTCGTCCTCAGAGAGCTGAAGTCCCCACCCAGGAGATAAAGGGTGAGCCGGGCCGGCATCACCACCAGAGGTGGAGCCCAGGGTCACCCTCCCGGCGGCTTCTCATTCACTGCCTTCGGGGGCTGGACCTCTAAGCTTTCAAGGTGATCATTTCTGGTGTAATAGAACATTTTAGAATTTACATTTAGTTCCTCTGTGTGCACAAGGCTTTAAAGATATCAGAGCATTTAATAGCTGATGGCTCGTAACACCATCTTTGAATACATTTATTGAAAACTGTTCCAAATATTAACCTTTGATCCCGGTGGGAAGGAGCTGGCGACTGCGCTGCTGCGTAAATACAGACGCCAGGCGGGTTTTAACCCAGAGCAACGCCCTGTCTACACAACAAATGACTTGAAGCAAAGAACTCAGTTCTTGGAATAAGTAGAATTATTCAAATTCTAGGTAAACATCTTCAGCACCGAGTCAATACTGACTTGGGTTTTAAGTTTTGTTAAGTAAATGCAAGCCAGCCTGCGCTGGGGGACGCAGTGGGGCCCCAGGGGGCCGGAGACTAGGCCATTCCCTCGGGGCGGGGCCCCGAGGCCTTTGACCCTGACCTGCAAGGGGCCTGTCTCCCCGCACCCTGTTGTCTCTCTCTGTCTCTGACTTTCTGTCTCTCTCGCGGTCGCTCCCTCGCGCAGGTAAGATGCATACCTGAAACGCACGTTTCACAAAACAGACCTTGCCCTTCTTAGGTGCGCTGACTCTGATGTTTTCTATTTTGTTAAATTGAAAAAAACTCAAGGCAGACTCACTAAATTGGCATAGTCCAACGTTTCCCATTCTGTGTAATGACACCAAAAATTGTCTGCCGTGGCCCAGTGCAGGGGCGGCCGGGATCACCTGGGGCACCATTACCTAAGGCCAGGGGCTGGGCAGGTGGACTACCATCTTTGGTTTTGTTTTCCTAGCTCTGGGTGGGCCTTCTGTGCTCAGTGGGAGGCCCCCGATCTGCTAGGAGGCTCTGTCAGTGGCGTTGGGGCCCTGGGGGTCCTTGGGGGAGGAGGGGAGCAGGAAGGTCCCCCGAGGTCAGGGCGTGGCAGCATCTTCCACAGGGGACCATGGAACACAGGACTTGCTAATTAAGTGTCTCAAAAAAAGTGACCTTTTCCTGCTGTCAGTGACCAGGAGACAGGTAAAGATGCTGGTCAGGTGCGTCTATAGAGATTAAGGGAGAAGTTGTGGGGCAAAACCAAAGAAAGCCAACTACGGAGGAATCTGTTTAACCCTTCAAATCACCTATTTCACTGTTGCCAAACCTTTATTAAAATGCTTCTCTCAAAGGAAAAATCACACGGCTTTTCTGGGCTTTAACACCCAGATTTTGTGTCTAAAGGTCGCTGGGTGAAGAGTGTGAATCTGATGGCAAAGTGCGGTGTGGACAGAGGGACCGAGGCCTCCCATCAACAGAATTAGGGTACGGGCGGCCTCCTCCTGCCCAGGGAGCTGGCTTCTGCACCAGGTTAGTGTGGAAAGAAAACACTTCTTCGGGTGTTTCAAAATTGACACGTTTCACTTGTATTAAAGAACCTGACCTCCCCTTGGAGAACAGATGCCAAACACAGCATTCAGATGGCTACTGGGGTGTGTGAGACTGGACCAGAATGGTAGACCTTTACATGTAATACAGGACCTTCCACCATCTGTGTTTCCACCCATCCACCTACCTGTCCATCCACCCAGGTACACACCATCTACCCATCCACCCACCCATCCATCCACCCATCCACCCACCCATACATCAACCCACCCACCCACCCACCCACCCATCCACCCACTCATCCATCCATCTACCCATCCACCCATCCACCCACCCACCCATCCATCCATCTACCCACCCATCCATCCACCCACCCACTCACCCACCCATCCATCCACCCATCCACCCATCCATATACCCATCCACCCACCCATCCACATACCCATCCATCCACCCATCCACCCACCCATCCATCCACCCATCCACCCACCCATCCATCCACCCATCCATCCATCACCCACCCACCCATCCATCCATCCACCCACCCACCCACCCATCCATCCACCCACCCACCCATCTATCCACCCACCCACCCACCACCCATCCACCCACCCATCCATCCATCTACCCATCCACCCATCCACCCACCCATCCATATACCCATCCATCCACCCATCCACCCACCCACCCACCCATCCATCCACCCATCCACCCATCCATATACCCATCCACCCACCCATCCACATACCCATCCATCCACCCATCCACCCACCCATCCATCCACCCATCCACCCACCCATCCATCCACCCATCCATCCATCCACCCACCCACCCACCCATCCATCCACCCACCCACCCACCCATCCATCCACCCACCCACCCACCCATCTATCCACCCACCCACCCACCCACCCACCCATCCACCCACCCATCCATCCATCTACCCATCCACCCATCCACCCACCCATCCATATACCCATCCATCCACCCATCCACCCACCCACCCACCCATCCATCCACCCATCCATCCATCTACCCACCCATCCATCCATCTACCCACCCACCCATCCACCCACCCATCCACCCACCCACCCATCCATCCACCCACCCACCCATCCATCCACCCATCCACCCATCCATCCATCTACCCACCCACCCATCCACCCATCCATCCATCTACCCACCCACCCATCCATATACCCATCCATCCACCCATCCATCCACTCACCCATCCATCCCGTCATCCATCCACTCACCCATCCATCAGTCCACCATTCCTCCACTTACACATTCATCATTCATCTATCAATCTAACCACTTGCTCATCAGCCCTCCATCCATCCATTCATCCCTCCCTCCGTCATCTGTCCATTCATTGTCTACACACCCATCCATCCATTTTCTACCCCTCTTCCCTCACTCCTTTCTCCATTTCCTCCTTCTATCCATCCATCAATCCACCCGTCCACCAACCACCCATCTATCCATCCACCTAAATACCCATCCATTAACTCATTCATCTGTAAATATAAATTGAGTGCCACTGTCTACTGTGTACCAGGTCTATTTAAGACAATGGCAGAAGCGAACGAGACCAGCTCAGCCCCTGCTCCCAGGGGAGCTCCTGCTCAAACTGGGGGGGGGGGGGCAGTGAGCGCTCTCCATTCCATGGGACACCTGCTGGGGAGGCCTGGGGACAGTGGGTGATCAAGGAGCACTGAGCAGGGCAGAACCCAGAAGCGGGGCCAGAGAAGACTTCCAGAGGTGGCGTCCAAGCATAATGATAAACAACGGAGCTCTCCTCTGGGCTGTGACCAGAGCTGACTGGTGTCTAGAAGGACCTCTTTGGCCAGGGTGGACAAGAGATCCTTAGGGACCAAAGGCAGGGAGCCACTCGGGACTCTGGTGTTGTCTCCCCAGAAGAGGCTCTTGGGCTGGGCAGTAGCAGTGGTCAGACCACATGGCTGGAGTCTGGACACCTGGGAGACTGCAGGGGAGCTGACCAGGCAGGTGAGGGCTTGAGAGAGAGGTGGGGACAGATGGGGGCAGGAGGGGGTGGCGTGCAGCCAGCGGGGGCCCTGGGGTGGGTCTGGGTTAAGCCCACTGGACCTGGAGGGGCTGTGCTTGCTCTTGGCCAGGGAGAGGTGAGTGAAGGCAGGTTCTCAAGGGAGGGGGAGGGGGGGCCCGAGGCAGCCTCCGGCACAAAACGACATCGAGCGGGAACCTGGCCGTTTTCCCATGGGTTTCTTTTATTGTTGGTGACGACCACACAAGAGGCCACTGTGAGACAGATGGACGTGGACAACACGAGTGCTCAACACTCCTGGGAAGGACAGGGTGGGCCCGATTCCTCTCGCGCTCCGGTCCGCAAGCTGGTTTCCTGAGCGGCCGGTTCCACAGGCCTGGGCCGAGGTCCATTCGCAGGGATGGCCGAGGGAGCCGCCGTGGGCCTGTCTGGCAGTGCCTCTCCTGCGGCCCAGCAGCCCGTGCTTGGACTGCGGCCGTGCTCCCTCCAGGATGGCAGTGCTGGGAGCATTTCCCAGCTGAGGGTCCAACACCCTCGCCAAGGACCACGGGAACGTCAGCAAACAGATTTCAGAAACCAGCCCTGCGTTCTGAGAACTGGCTTTGATTCCCATGTCAATACGATTCTAAAAGCCGTTCCCTGAGGAAACAAGTGCTCTTCCTGACGTGACACGTGCCTCAGAGAGAATTCCGGTGGGGTCTCCCTCCCAAGACTGCGGGGTTCCAGGCTGCCACCTCGGGGGCTCTGCGTGTCGGGGACCACCACGGGGGACGCACTCCTGCTCGTGCCAAGCTCACTTTCTCCGTGGCTGGGGGTCCACGTCGGGCAGGAGTGGTGGCAGCCCACATGCATTTGATGGAGTTTTCTTGTAGCTACAAGGAAATAAACAGCACCCCCATCTCACACCCGGGCCCTGGCCCTCCATGGGCTCTGAGCAGACCTGTGTGATGTGGGGACACGTGGTCCCACTTCGTCACCTTTCGTATGGCTTCCGCCATTTCACCTCTGCACAATTAGGCAAAATACGGCACTCGGTATTTTTAATACGAGCAAAACAAAAGATCCCAGAAGCTATCGTGAGCGCTGGGATTCTCAGAAAATCCGTAATCTATAATTATCGTATTTCTCCTGCACATGTGGGTGACAGCAAGCTGTGGGCTCCAGGGGGCCCTGGGGTGGGCACGGGAGAAGGGAGCAGCTCTAACGCACAGAACACGACTCAGACGTTTCTACCTGTGGGACGGGCACAGACTAGGGAAGTTACACAGTGACACGGCGGACAGAGGGTCGTCTCTCCGTGGCACAGAGGGTGTGACCAGTCAGGGGAAGGGCTTGAGTGTGTCCGGCGAAGCAGAAGGTGCAGCATGGGAGCAGCCCTCCTTTCTCTCAAAACTCCGATTTCCCTTCTTCGTTGCCTCTGTCCTGCCGTGGACGGTGCCCTGCGGGTCTCCTTCCTCCGCTCCCCTCTACACCACGAGCCAGTGGCGGAGCTGGAAAGAAAACAGGGCTTATTCAGACGTGAAGGGAGGAGCTCCTTGGATAAAAGCCGCTCCTGGGCCGGCGGCCCGGCTTGTAGCTGGGAGATCCCTGAGCCCAGCGGGCGGCTGGGGGCCCAGCACTGCTCCTGGGGCACCACAGACCTGACGCCTATGGAGACAAGTCATCACTTCACGAAGAGATGTTGTCGGCGGGCACAGTGGCCTCGAGGGGCCAGAGCGGGGACCAGCGGCCTCTGCCATCCCTGGCCAGTGTGGCATCAGCTGCTGGGCAGACACTGGATGCCAGCGTGCCTGGGCTGGTCCAGAGCTCTCGCCTACTGGCTCGCACGTGACCTGCGACGCCCCTGGCCCCCTGGGGCCTCTGATCCCGACCCAGTGGAACCCTGCACCCCGTGGAGCTGTCTGCTTTGTGTGACCCTGTGGGTGGGGGATGAGGCCTCGTTCACCGCTCGGGGAAGGGTGAGACGGACGGGGCCCTATTTAGTTGTCCACAAATGTCATCACCTGTTATCACCCAGCTGTTAGTTCAGCTTAGTTTTGAGCACAGGCCATTCGATCACACTAAATGGCAAGGACTGTGTTTTGTAAACATTTCCAGACAAAGACGGGCAGGGCTTGTTTCTGACACAGCCACACCGGGGGTAGGAAGATGCTGCCTCCGGTGGTCCCACCGCAGGGCCCTCCGTCACCACGGGGAGAGCCTGCTTAGGACACACCCACACAGCAGCCAAAGGGCCGCCAGAGGGCAGGGCTTGACCAGGGACGCCCCAGACCAGTGCTGAGGCCGGGGGGCCACACCTGGGGCCCCAGCTGAGACCCGCCCCCGGGGGTGAAGTGGCCCTGTGTCCTGGCCACAGATGAGCCGAAGGCGACCTTCTCAGAGGAAGGTGTGCTTACGGGGCCTCTCAGAGTCCCCACAGGTGGAGATCAGGCCGTGATGCTGCAGCCAGAAGGGCAGAAGCACAGGTAGCAGCCACCCCGGGCGGGTCGGCAAGAACCGGAAACTCCAGTTCAGATCCCCGCGGACCAGAGAGGTTGTGTGGTCCTCAGATTACTGGGCAGCTGGGTAAGAAATGGTTTAAAAAGCGATAGATGCCACGCACGGTGCTGCACAGTTCCAAGGCCAACTGCTGCTTCCAGACACGTGAACAATGTAACTGTCGGTGAAGGGGGACACAGGAAGGGGGTACGTGACGAAGACGCGTTTCCATAACTGCACACGTGACACTTCCATGTGCAGCGTCAAAGTGAACGGCCACAGCTACAGACAAAGATATTTCTGGTCCAGATGGAGTAATGGGGACTGAATATATTCCACCATCTGACACAGCTTAAAGTGAACAAAATATATATAATAGTGGGTTTTCAGACACAGGAGGCCAGACGACAAAGGACAGATTCCCCGAGGGAGACAAGCAGGGGGGTCTGTCCAGCTGCCCCACTGCGGCCTCGAGGGGCTATCTAGGCTTCAGCGGGGGAGGGGACGCCCAGGTGGGGCAGCGAACCCCTGGCCTGATGAGCTGGGGTGAGCGCTGGGGAGCCCAAGATGGCTGGAGTTCACGGGATGGAGCTGCAGAGGGGCGAGTGCGGCACTGAGCCCTGGGCACGTGCACAGGGACCCGAGGGTTCAGCTGAGCATTCAGGGCACTCGAGGCCGGAGACACCCTCCCGGCAGGATTCGGGAAATGTCTCTGAAACTCACAGGACGGGAGCTGTGCCCCGCCCCGCAGCCAGGCTGGAGCATCTCCTGGATCTCGGGGCGCCGGGTAGAGTGTTCACCAAGGTCTTGCACCAGCATTGGAAACCGCCCCCCACTAAATGCCGCTCTGGTCCCACCTAACAAGTCTTAAAAGCCAAGCCCCCCAAAGATCAAACTGTCTCTGAGTAACTTAATGACGACCCAGAACAAAGCTCAAGAATATGTAAAGGAGCACAGGTACATCCAGCCTCTCACAAGGTAAAACTCACAGTAGCCGGAATCCAATCAACAATGACCAGATGTGTGAAGCAGCAGCAGAATTCAACCCCTTATGAGAAAAGGCAACTGACACTGACTCGGAACAGACACAGATGCTGACACTGGCAGATGAGGGAATTACACAGTGATTATAACTGCAGTCCACATGTCCAAAAAGGTAAGTAGAGGCACGAAGGACATAAAAAGACCCAGCGTGAACTTCTAGAGATGAAAACTACAAGGTGTGAAATGATAGGTGTGCTGGATGGGATTATTAGCAGATTAGACTTTGCAGAGGAAAAAAATTAGTGGACTAAACAAAAGCAACAGAAAGCACGCAAAATAAAACACACAGAGGGAAGAGAATTAACGTGGCCTAAAATATGTGTAACTGGAGCCCATGAAGGGGGTGGGACAGAAAAAAATGGAAGAAATGATAGCCCCAAATTTCCAAATACACTGAAAATTATAAACCCACAGTTCCAAAAGGCTCAGTGGACTGTGGGTATGAGAAGCATGAAGTACGGTGCTGTAACCGTGCACAGTGGAGAAATGAACCCAAAGACTCAGGCAGCGTGATGCCCTTTCAATAAATTTAAAAACAACTGAAACCAAACAGTCTACTTTTCAGGAATAGAGCAGTACCTACAGATGCAACAAAACTGTGCAGCAGAAAATGCATGGGAAATATTCAGCTAGACTGAGATGGTGTTGATTTCAGGGGCAGGAGGGTGGCAGACACGGAGGTAGATGTGAGTTACTATCAAGGTGGACTTTTGTACGGTTGTTCACAAGGGTTTATTTTGTTATGTGGTTAAATAAATGAAACACAGGCACGGGTGGACTAATGTACAATGGTGCACCCGGACACAAAACCTAAAAAGACACCTGAAAGAGTATGAGACCCGGAGGAGCCAGGGAAGCCTCATGTGGCAGAGCCCAGGACGGAAGCAGAGAGGCAAGGGGCAAGATTTAAGTAGGGTTGCAAAATTCCCAGAACTCACAAAAAACATGAATTTACAGACCCTGGGCACACAAGAGATGCCGGGAGGAATAAGTAAATAAAACTACTTATAATAGCTTTGCAATAATATAAATAAAAGAAATCTATGCCCAGACACATCACAGGGGAACTGCAGCACCAAATGCAAGGGAAGCTGGAACGGGTCCGGGGACCCTGCCCCATGGGGCCACATGTCTCAGCAGGACTGCAGGGCTGCAGGTGGAGAACCAACATCTTCAAAATGCTGAAAGACCATAACTTGATCGAGAGCCACATGCCTGTGGAAACTCTGTCATAAATAAGGGCAAAGTAAAGACATTCACAGACACACAACAGTGAGGAAGTTTATTAAGACACCCCCTTAAAGGAATGTCTGAAGGATGCTTCTTCGAAAGGCAAGAAAATGGTCCTCAAAGGAAAGACGTATATGCCAAAAAGTAGAGTGAACAAATAAACACTGGACATGCACACTTGTCCAGGGAAGTTTCTGGACAAAATAACAACAATAATAATAGTGACTAAGTTGTGGGTTAAAAATGACATAAATGGAATATTGGACAATAATAGCTTATTAATCTGTAGGAGGAAAATTTAAGTCCTTGTGATATTCAGGATGGGGGTTCAGATAATGTTTAACTTTATACTTAAAGTGAAATATGCATGGTACAATTTCACAAACAACTATGAAATGAATAGAATAAAGTATATAAATTCCAAACAGAGAGGAAAGAGTAGAACAAGAAAAAAAAAAGACCAAGAAATCAATCATAAAAGGCAATAATAAGGTGGAAAAATAAACATTAAAAAATGGAACAGGGTTAAAAAATAGAAGAATGAAGCCCAACTGTACCAATAATCACAACAAATATAAATGGATTAATCTGCCCAGTTGCCAGACTAAAGCATTCCAGTGTATTCAAGGTTTGCAAAAGACACCTAAATGTTAAGATGATTGCAAAATTGGAAGTTAAAAGATCACAAAAGACATTTCAGGTAAACTCAAAAGAAACCTAGTGCAGCTGTAGTCACCTCAGACAAGAAGGACTTTAAGAGCAAAAACACAGCAAGGGAGCAAGGATCGGCCAAGGAGATGTGATCATTCTGAACCCATAACTGTCCCAGAAAACAGGCTCAGAGTAGATAAAACAAAACCCAGTAGAACTACAAGGGAAAATTGGACAAATACGCTTTCAAGGTCAGATATCCCATAAATATCTACTGATTACTGATGGTTAAACAGAGCTAAAATGTGCAAAATTGTAAAAGATTTGAACAACGCAGTTACAAGCTCAATCTAATGGACAGAAGGAGAATTGCATGTCAACAATTGGAGAATACATCTCATCTAAAGATACACGTAGCACTTATAAAATTTGATTAGGTACTTGGCCATAAAGGAGTATCAATACACTCCAAAGAATGAGTAAAAAGGTGTCTGAACACAATGCAATTAATTTAGAAATCAATAACAAAAAGATAAATGAAACATCCCCATATATTGGGGAATTTAAAGGCAGACTTCTAAGCATGGGTGGAAGAAGTCACAATGAAAATTAAAATACGCTTAGAACTAAATGATACACAAAATGCTATGTTAAAAGTTGTGACATATAGCTAATTCACTTTGTTATACAGCAGAAACTAACACAACACTGTAAAGCAATTATACTCCAATAAAGATGTTAACAAAAATGTCTAATTATAAGAAAAAAAAAAAGTTGTGGAACACAGCCAACAGGGTATTTTGAGGGAAATTCTTAGCCTTGAATGCTTATGTTAGAAAAGAAGAAAGGTTGAAAATTAATGATCCATGGTCTAAGTTAAGAAGTTAGTAAATGTATGACAGAGTAGACCAATGAAAGTAGAAGGGAGAAATAATGACAGCTGAAATGAACGAGACAGAAAGCAAAGCACAAACAGAGCACCCTGCAACCAAGTCGCGACCCTTCGAACTGCACAAGGGGAAGTTCTCTGTCCCAATAGGCCCCCACCTCCGCCCCTGCCTAAAATCATGCCCCTTACGCAGCTTTTGAGTCAGAGTGTCCACGCCCTGGAAGGGCTCAGCTGTGCAGCATTCACAGCTGACGCTGGCGTCCTGACCACGCACCTCGCTCTGGGGTTGGAGGAGGGTCACCCACCCAGGTCGCCTCCGCCCCCAGCCAGCGGCGGGGAGAGTGGCACTCACCGTGAACTGGCGCACCTCCCCTCTGTCCACCCGCTCATGCTCCTTCTCGGGCGTGATGGCGTAGGCCAGCTTCTAGAAGACAAGGAGCAACTGTGGGCGCCGGCCCAGCCTCAGCGGGGTGAACGGGCCCTGGTCAATGGCTGTCGACGTGGGAGCTGATGGCTTGGGTCTCCTTAGACCCTGGAGCAAAGTCCAGCCCAACTCGAAGTAGCCACTACTGGAGGAGGCTCATCTCCACGTCAAGCTCACGGTGGGCCCTGAGCAAAGGCGCCCTCCATCTCTTCCAGGAATCCTGGCATCAAGATGTGAGGTGGAGGGACCCCTGTGCCCAACCCACCCACCTCCTCCTTCATAGGTGATGCAGAAGCTTGCCCGAGCGACTGCGAGGCCCAGAGCCACTCCCAACCCACACGGGGGTGCCCGCCTGGGGATCCCGCTGGCCCTGCTCAGCCCCATGTGGACTCGGTCCCAGGAGAGGGTGGGTCCCCTGCTTCCACCCCCACCCTCAGACCACTGCCCTTCCACCTGCACTGCACGCTGTAGAGCATGTGTGCACACACACAGAGACACACACAGGCAAGTACGCACGTGTATGTGCCCACGTGAGGACACACACACACCAAGACAGGCACACACAGGTGCGCGCACACACACACAAAGACAGGCACACACAGGCGCACACACACACAAAGACAGGCACACGCACACACACACACACGCACACACGCACGCACAGGCACAGCCCACCCCCACACCAGCCCACGTGTCTCTGGCATGATCACCGGCCCCTCCAGCCCCTCCTGCTGGGCAGAGATGAGCAGGCGGGAGCAGGCCTGGGACAGGGACACCCGCCTGACCTTGTTGGTGGCCTCACAATTGGGGGCGGGGGGAAGGGCAGGTGAGGGAGACCCATCCAGATACACACCTCCCTCGAGGAGCCGGGCAGGCTGCAGAACTTGTAGGCAGCATAGATGGGCACCACGGACATGGAGGACGCAGCGATGGTCCAGCCCAGCGCGTTGGCCCACTCGGGGAAGATGTAGCCTCCGTAGTGCGGGGGCCGGAAGGTCGCGATGCTGACCACGACCACAAACTGAAACCGAGGGACGGGGTCAGGGGCGGCTGGGGGCAGGGGTGCCAAGCGGGTGGCTCCGGTGGAGGGCCCCCCGCACAACGGGACTAGGCCGTGAACCTGGGCAGCGGGCGTCTGTGTGTACTCTGCAGACCGGGGCTGCTGCGGGACAGGGCGGGCGTGCTTGGGGGGCACACAGCCCTCCAGTTCTTAAGTCTGATGGGTGGGGATTCTCTCGCTGTCCCTTGTACACCTCACAGGTTGCCACGCGGGGAGAAGCAGGACACCTGGCTGGTCTGGAGGTCACATGCCCCAGGCTGCTGGGTAGCTGGAGTGACCAGCAGCCCCTGCAGGTTTGGAGCAGCTCAGGGAGCTTGGGGCTTGAACCGGGAACCTCACCCCCACTCCGCCTCCTCTCTCACGGGCCCTTGGGGTGGAGGGGGCGCTGCCCGAGGCCCCTGCCCCATCTGTGGACACCCTGGGTGCCGCTGGGCTGGCTGGGCAGGAGGAGGGCCAAGGTCACGAGGTGCTCGCCGGCCTGGGCTCTGCACTCAGAGCTGGAAGGCCGCTGAACGGCTGCCTGGGGCCACCAGACAGGGCAGGCAGTTCCAGCTTCGTGAGCCGTCGGGGCTCGGTCACAGCCACCCAGCCCTGAGGTTGTGGTGTGGATGTGTGGATGAACCAGCACGGCCCTGTTCCAACGCAACAGGCGGTGGGTGGACCTGGCCGCAGGCCCGAGCTTGCAGACCCCTGGCCTGGATGACAGCAGCTACTGGGGAGCCCTGGGGGCCGTGCTGTCACAGAACCTGAGCGGCTCCCGTCCGGCCTCGCATCTGAGCACCCGTCTTCCCAGGTTCTAACCCTTCTCTCGGGCCTCCAGGCAGAGGTCAGCTGACACCCTCCAAGCACAGGGGACGAGCAGGGCCTTAATCGGGTGGGAGCCCTGCCTCCCATGAATGGTTTCTCAGTGGCTCCAGTCAGGGGGGATCTTCAGGAGACCAGAGGATGTGGGGGGCCAGCCTGCCCTCCTGCCTGAGTCCGGTGACCTGCTGACTCCCGCCCGTGGAGACCCTGGTCCCCGGGCAGCACCGAGCCCCTCCCCCAGCATCAGGCGTGTGTGGCCCCTGCTGGACCAGGTGGCGGGGGAGCGGGGAAGAGGGGCCTCACCAGGAGGAAGCAGGGGCTGATGAACTTCCAGCACAGCCGCCAGTAGAGGCTGGGCCGCTGCCCGGTCATCTGTTTGATGTCGTCGCTGAACTGCCACACGCCTGTGGGGAGGTGGCCAAGCAGGTGGTCAGCACGGCACCTGCCCAAGACGCGGGCCCCGCCGGGCCCTTACCAACCCCGGGCCACCGCCAGCAGACCTGGAGCTCGGGCTGCACGCTGGTGCCCAGGCCGCCCCACCCAGCCGCCCAGGGGTCTTGCTGACCCGGGCCCGATGCATGTCCCCGTGGTGACATTGGGATCACCGATGACCCCAAGGGGGCCTGTGGGGCCTCCGCCCTCCTCCCATCTCAGGTCCTCCTCCCTGTGGCCCACGGCCATCCGTGCTTCCCCTCTGTAATCACTTTTTTCATTTACAAAAATCATAAAATATATAACATATATAAAATAAAATATATACAACATAAAACTTACCAATTTAACCGTTTTTAGTGCACAGCTCAGTGGCATCAAGTACATTCACACTGTTGTGCGAGTACCACCACCATCACCTCCAGAACCTTCTCATCCTCCCCACCTGAGATTCTGTCCCCATTAAATGCTCACTCCCCACCCCCTCAGCCAGCCCATGCCACGCCCCCATCCCACTTCCTGTCTGTGAACCTGACTCTTCCGGGGACCTCACGGGACTCCCACAGGATCTGTCCTTCTGTAACTGGCTTATGTCACCGAGCATGGTGTCCTCAAGGCTCCTCCATGCTGTAGTAGCATGTGTCACAATGTCCTTTCCGTTTATGTGAATGCTCTTTTGTAAGGAAAGCTACTTCTAGAAGCTCCGTGTGCCACAGCTCTCTCCAGATCTTACAGTGATTTCTCTTGCCCTGAGCCTGGCCTGGCCTCTGGTCATGTGACAGCAGCTGGTTGGCCGAGTCTGTGCCACATGCGGGGACACAGCAGAGCTACACCGCCGTGCAGAATCCCCTCTTCACACTCCAACCCCACCAGCAGATCCCGGACTCGGACCCTGGAGGAGTGGGGTGGAGGGGGCTGACCCCAAAGGCCAGCAGAGACGGGCGTGTCCGCCAGGCCCCTCGGGCCCTCAGGCAGGTCCAGGGCGGGCCAGCCCGTCCTCAGGGACCTGGGGGCACAGAGGTGGGCGCGTTCTGGGTGTGAGCTGCCGTCCGGAGAAACAGCGTGACCTCTGTCTTCGGAGGCTTCGGGGAGCACCCGGTCCCTGCAGGGCCAGCCTCCCTCCGTCTCTGCCAGCCCCACGTTCGTGGCTGTGGGATACGTTTGAAGCACTTTCTCTCCTTCTCTGAGGTTTTATTTTGGGGTGGGGAGATTATGATTTAAAGCTACAGGCAAGTATTGATTCCAGGTGCCAATGAAGGCACAGAGAGCTCGATATTTCCCTTTTCTGTAGCAAAGTAACTACAATTGGAAGAGTTCTTGGAATATGGACTATTTGCCAGGTTAAGCCTCTCAAAGCTAGAGTGCTTTTCAGGTTGTAATTCCAGGGCCGAGGCAGAGACCGTGGCCCCCTCGTGTGACAGCAGGGCTGCTGCGACACTGCGGTTCCTGAACAGCACAGACCTGGCTTGGGCTGCGGCACGT
The DNA here is from genome assembly GCF_937001465.1 of Orcinus orca. Classification (NCBI taxonomy): domain Eukaryota; kingdom Metazoa; phylum Chordata; class Mammalia; order Artiodactyla; family Delphinidae; genus Orcinus; species Orcinus orca. Next base: position 184,290,627 of record NC_064561.1, on the reverse strand, counting down.
ACACGTGCAGAGGCGTGTGCCCGTTATCGCGAGCTTTCACTGCAAACTCCCCCAAGGATACCTGGCCAGGAGAGCTGAGAGGCCCCATGACCCCAGGTCACAGGAAAGAAACGGAGAGAGAGCAAGGTGGGCCCGGGCAGCAGGCTGGAAAGGGCACAGCGTCTGCAGCTGTCAAACCTACAGCAGGACATCCCGGGAAACATGGCGGGCGCCCCAGGAGGGGCCGGGGAGCACGGCTGCAGGCGGGGCTGCGCCTCTTCCAGGGGCTGCCTGCTGACCAGCAGGCCCCTGGCCTCGAGGGGCTCCCAGGCCTAATCCACGAATGAGCGCTGGACCAGGGCCGGGGGTGGTCTGGAGTCCAGGTGGTGCTGTCCGCGCAGGGTCAGGAGCTCTGGCCTGACGCTGAACAGCGGCTCTCTGAACACCACCGTCACCCCTCCCGTCAGCTGAGGGCCTTAGTGCCACGTCCCCAGAAAGAAGCCCACTCAGCCTGTTCCCCTGCCACCTCGGTGCTGAGACCTCGCCTCCAGCACCAGCCAGTGTCCCAGCGTCCTCACAAATCCTTCCTCCTCAAGAACCAGCAGCGTGATTATGTGGCCACCCCGAGAGCTCTGACCGCAGTAAGGATTTCGGGCTGCCGTCCAGGCTGTCCTCACTGATCCATGGAACCGCTGGCCGCCAAGCCTCCTCTGTGATGTGTGGTGACCACAGAGCAGGGCAGCTTTGCCAGAAAGGAAGCAGCACAGCGACAAAGCCCAAGGACGCCGGCCCGGCCGGTCACAGTGACGGCACAGGGGCTGGGTCTTTGCGGTTGGAGCACACCAGCCCCCCGAGGGAAGCTCCGTCCTTACCGTAGAACCAGGCCACCCCGATGACCTCCATGAGCACCCCGAAGAGGATGGACGTGCCGGCCGCAAAGTGGTCCAGCAGCGTGAAGACATAGATGCCACCCTAGGAGAGAGGGGAGCGCCTGCTGAACTCGGGGTGCCCGGTGTGGCACGCCTCGCCCACGAAGGTGTGCTCTCCAAAGCATAAACCTGGCCTGCAGTTTCAGTTGACAGACAACTTCTAGTTTACTCCCTAGAGAGTGTTATTTGAATCACTAAAATTCAGTCCACAAGCAGCTTAGGGACCCATCTATTCCGAAAAAGAAAAACTCCTCTCCTCCCCAGCAATTAGGGATGAAGGCAAAGCAAATGCCAAAGTTGGCAGGGACTCTGTGAGGGAGGGGACCTGGGTCCTGCATCTCCCCGACAGGCCTCCCCTGAGCCTCCTGGCCCACAAACCCACGGGCTCTTCCCAGGGAGCTGTCCAGGTTCTGAAACACTCCAGACCAAGTGCTCAGGCACCCAGGGACCGCGTGAGACCATGGCGACTCTGAGTGACCGTGGCTCCCTGCGTGTGTTCAAGGCCACCCCGAGTGTGACCACAGCCACCCATGTATTACGGGTCACGGGTTGTTTGGAGGGGTGCAGCCCTCGGAAATGCTGTGGTTCTGTCTGGTCTGACAGCAGTAACCATTGCTGCCCAACACCAAATTCTAATGAGACATCGTCAGGCGGGCGAGCGCAGGTACGCAGGTACGTACGTTGGTGACGCAGAAGAGGGAGAGAAGGAACGTTGCCAGGACGATGACGAGGGTGAAGAGCTCCCGGTGCCTGTGCAGCAGCTGGAACTCATCGATGAGCCCGGTGATCACCGACTCCATCCCGCCCATCTGCAGGCGACACAGGGCAGAGGAGCGCTGGGGGCGGGGCCGGCGCTCTGCACCCCGCCTAGGCCGCCATTCGGGCAACGCAACGGACGCGCACAGTCAGGAGCTGCACAGTGTCCGGGGTGCAGAATGCACCCTCGGCACGGGCTGCTCTGGAGACGCGGCCACTGGAGAGGGAGGTCCTGGGTAGATGCCCTGTCCCCTGGTGAGGATTTGCCAGACGGGGGTGGAGCGCTACGTGGCCCTCGTAATACCGTCCCCTGCGTCGCCACAAAGGCTCAGCTCTGCTGGGCTTTTCTAAGCAAGTGTCTGCCCCACAAGCACAGCTTAGTTTTGCTCCCAGGGAGGACCTGGCGTGGCCACTGGCCATGTCCTCACTGATTAAGCCCTCCTGACTCTCAGTACTGTCGTGACGGGGTGTCGCCCACGAAACCCGGCCAGCTGGGGAGCCTCCCTGCCCTGCGCTGCTGGGACCGCCTCCTCCAGGAAGTGCTGACTATGGGAGTCACCGCCAAGGCTGTGCCCACCCAGTGGGCAGGTGACAAGGCTGACGGGGAGACGGAGGTGGAGGGCTACAGCGCGTGGCCAGCAGTCACACGGTGGGGATCCGTGGGCCTCCGCACTTCCCAGGAAGCTCGGATGAACGTGGGGCCTGAGGTCCCGGCTGGTGGTCCCAGCAGGCCACGTGGAGGAGTAGCCCGAGGAAGTCCGCCTGCCGAGCCAGCGCCCATGCGCCCGCAGGTCCGCCACAGGATGCTCAGAGGGCCTGGCTGCAGCCTCCGCTTCCCACCCCGCACGGGCACCCTTCCTCCTGGCGGCTGAGGGGCAGGGAAGGCGTGAGTCAGGCTGCCGGGGCCCTGTGTGTCCCGTCGCCCCGTTGCCTCGTCTTCCTGCACGGCCCTGCTGCCCCCGGCCCTGTGCCTGTGTGTTTAGGACTCTCAGGGGGCTTGCTGTTCCCCCCCCACCCCCAGGGGAAGAAGAGGGGCGAGCTGGTCCGAAGCCTCCTTGCCAGTTACTGTGGGACCCTGACTCCCACGCAGGGGTTCTGTGCAGGCACAGGGGTTTGGGAGACCCGCAAGGGCATCCGGGGCCGGCCCGGCCCTGTGAGGGCTGGCTGTCACTGGCGGGCCCACGGCACGCGGAGCGCCGAGGTCACTCACGGCGCTGTCGATTCCCAGGGTGAGTAGCATGACGAAGAAAACCACGGCCCAGACGGAGGACAGCGGGAGCGTGGCAAGCGCCTCGGGGTAGATGACGAAGATCAGCCCCGGCCCTGAAAGCAGACCCCGCCGTTGTTTCCCGCCACCCCCAGCTCCACCCCCGCCCGGAGACCACAAAGCCCTGCCCACGGCCTTCTTTCCGCCCTCCTTGGAAAGTCCTCCCTCCTGGAAGTCAGGGCCCAGGACTCTGGAGAATGGAAACTGGATCCATGGGAGGGAGGGCCTCTGTTCTGTCCCCTCCAGCCCCCCCGACCGCCTCCCGGGGCTGTGCGGGCCCTGGGAGAGGAGGGGGCACAGCCAACGGGAAGAGGGTGGGAGTGGCTTCCAGGGGCCCTACCCTTTATCGCTCCAAGCACTCGGGGCGCCTCCTGGTTTGTCTCTCGTGCCTGTCGTGGACACACGTGCGCTGCCCACACGCTCAGGCATGCTGTGGTCCACGTAGCCCACACTGTACACATTTTTCTGTGCCAACGTATTACTCTGAGTATCATCTCTAGAAACCACGTACTGTTACGTGGTTTGGAGACGGGGCGGACAGACCCCTCCAAGACTGCGGTGGGAAAGCTGGGGGCTGGGGTGAAATCTCAGCAAGTGTTCCCAAAGTAAAAAAGATGCCCACAGGAAACCGCTAGTTGATCATTTTCACGGGTAACCTAAAAAGATGCGCCACGTAGCTCCCGGGCACGGGCTGCCGAGCACTTGATCACGGAGGTGTGACAGCTTTTCTGGTTCCCTCGTCCTCAGCGGGGCCTGTTCGGGTGCCAGCTGTTAGGAACAGGGCACTTACTGATCCTTCTAGAGAAACAAAGGTCAGAGCCAGGGTCCACCCCCCAGGGTCTCTTAGGAGCCCTGGTGTCAGGCCTGTGCTCTGCGATTCCCAACCCCACGGAAGGAGCAGGGTTTCCGGTGTGGAGCGAAGGGGTGGCTCGTTTGAAAAGCTCCACAGTCTAAATGCCACAAACCCGGGAAGATATAACCATGTGCTCGGCCGAACGTAAGCGCAACATCCTCACCTTTCATTTCTGTTCTCGGGTTAACATTTCACCCTGTTTTCTTGAGAATTAGAGCCATAAATGACATTTACTTTGCTTGTCACGGAAATGCATAGAATACATTCAGCTGACTTCAGGGGTTGATGGAGGTTCTTGCAAACTATTGCTACTTACCATAATAAAGGGCAAAAGAGCGGTGAAAATGCATAAATGCAACAGAGTAAATTTCACTGCTCTGTGCTTATTTGCATTATGTTCCCTTTCTCCTGCCTATATTGGATTTTTTTTCCTACAGGAAAGAGTATGGATTTGGAAACACTTGCTGAGATTTCACCCCAGCCCCCAGCTTTCCCACCGCAGTCTTGGAGGGGTCTGTCTGCCCCGTCTCCAAACCTCTGTTTCCTGCTTTCAAAGTGTGGCTCCAAATGGGATCTAATGCAACTGCAAAGCTCTTGCGCAGCAAAGGAAACCATAAACAAGACGAAAAGACAGCCCTCAGAATGGGAGAAAGTATTTGCAAATGAATCAATGGACAAAGGATTTATCTCCAAAATGTGTAAACAGCTCATGCAGCTCAATAACAAAAAAACAAACAACCCAATCCAGAAGTGGGCAGAAGACCTAAATAGACATTTCTCCAAAGAAGATATACAGACTGCCAACAAACACACGAAAGGATGCTCAACATCACTAATCATTAGAGAAATGCAAGTCCAAACCACAATGAGGTATCACCTCACACCAGTCAGAATGGCCGTCATCAAAAAATCTACAAACAACAAATGCTGGAGAGGGTGTGGAGAAAAGGGAACCCTCTTGCACTGTTGGTGGGAATGTAAATTGATACAGCCACTATGGAGAACAGTATGGAGGTTCCCTAAAAAACTAAAACTAGAATTACCATGTGACCCAGCAATCCCACTACTGGGCATATACCCAGAGAAAACCATAATTCAAAAAGACACATGCACCCCAATGTTCACTGCAGCACTATCTACAATAGCCAGGACATGGAAGCAACCTAAATGCCCATCGACAGACGAATGGATAAAGAAGATGTGGCACATATATACAATGGCATATTACTCAGCCATTAAAAGGAACGAAATTGGGTCATTTGTTGAGACGTGGATGGATCTAGAGACTGTCATACAGAGGGAAGTAAGCAGAAAGAGAAAGACAAATATCGTATATTAACGCATATATGCGGAATCTAGAAAAATGGTACAGATGAACCGGTTTGCAGGGCAGAAATTGAGACACAGACGTAGAGAACAAACCTATGGACACCAAGGGGGGGAAGCAGCGGGGGTGGGGCTGGGGGTGGGGGTGTGATGAATTGGGCGATCGGGATTGACATGTATACACTGATGTGCATAGAATTGATGACTAATAAGAACCCGCTGTATAAAAAAATAAATAAAATAAAATTCAAAAAAAAAAAAAAAAAAAGTGTGGCTCCCAACACTCAACTTCTCAAGAACTGGATGGGCTGACGGGCCGACCCGCTGAGAGCTCAGGGCGCAGGTGGGGTCGGCCCTCTGTCCCCCTCAGCCCCTCCCTGAAGGCTACCCTCCCGCTCAAGAGTGAGAAGACCCAGGAGGAGATCAGTCCCCCAGCCCCCGGGAGAAGAGGGGCTTCCCAGGGGAAGGGAGGGGCCCACCCCGAGCAGGACGGTCTCGGGGGAGACCCCTCCTGGCTCGCGCACAGCGATCCTGCAGGCCGGTGAGGGTGGTGGCCGTCGTGGGAGGCCTTGGGGTCCTGGGCTGACCCAGCTTCAGGCTGCCTAAGCCGTGACTTTCTGCCCAGCACCCCGGGGGCTCTCTCCTGCGGGGCCCAGCTCGGTCCCTGTGTCACCTGGGCCCAAGCCCTCCCCCGCCCACTCCCCCTCAGCTAACTTCCTGGTTTGCAGACACACGGTGTCTGTGACAGCATGGTGAGCAGGTTGGGAACATGGGTCTCTGTTGTCACCGTGTCCAGAGACTTCAGGGGATTCTCAGCTATTATCCAAATCCCATCTACACGTGCCATGGCCACTGGGTATCTGGAGGAAAAGCTTGGAACAGAGTAACTGCTAATTCCACACCAGTCCAGCTTCCTTCTGGCTGACCACACCGAGGTCCGTGCCGCTTGGAACAGCTCAGAGCCCTGAACTTCACATCCCTGGCCAGGTGTAAACAACGGCGGGGGCCACCCAGTGAGGGGAACCAGACCCTCGTCCTGCAGCCGAGTGGCCTCTGCAAGGCACCCTGGGACGAGGGGCAAAGACGCCCCAGCCTCTGCATGCGGCGGCCCGAGGGGGCAGGCGCAGGGCGCGCTACACCCAGGATCCTGTTCTCAGTAGCAGCAGCAGCTCGTGGGAAGGGCTCTGGAGGCCTGTGCATTTCCCTCTAGGTTTGCAGGGAAAACACTCATCGAGAACTGGGCAGCCTGAACCTCGGGAGCGGGCAGGGTGGGGGGAGGGACCTGCCTGCCCCGGGGCACTCACCGTCCTTGGCCACGTCCCCGATGGGCACACTGTGCTTCTGGGCCATGTACCCCAGGAAGGAGAAGACCACGAAGCCGGAGGAGAAGCTCGTCAGCGAGTTGACGGAGGTGGTGATGATCGCGTCTCTGCAGGAACAAGACGTGCTGTCTCAGCACCCGGCCTGCTGCAATTTCCAGTCATTATTCGTAATTTACTGCATCTGGGGCAGGCAGCTCCCGGGGGGCGCTTCCCCAGTCGAGCAGGCCAGCCCCTCCTGCAGCCCCAGAGGCTGTCCGGGGCTGCCCTGCGGGAGGGAGGCTGGCGCCCGGTGATGGTGACAGGACCTCCCACCTGGAGCCCCCACTGAGCGGCTCAGGGCTCTGGTCAGACGTTGGCTAGGCCAGGCCCTACGGCCCGTCCATGTTTGCCTGGGGACCCCGACTCAGTGTTGAAGGCGAGACCGTCCCACCAGCAAAGCTGGGGCTCCAGGTGGGCAGCACAGACGACCACAGGGGTCCCAACCCCTGCTCGACAGGGGCTGCCAGGCGGGGCTCTGAGATGTCTCCCCGGGAGCTTGTTAAGATGAAGGTTCTGACAGGGCGGGTCTGGTGGGCCCCAGATGCTGTGTTTCCCATTGGCTCCTGGGGGTCCCGTGTTGCCGGCCTGTGGACCCCAATCTGACGGCTGAGAATTCAGAGAGCAGGGAAGGGGGAGTGTGGGGTCAGCCCTCCTGGTGCCCGAGTGGAAGGACGTTTGCAGGGTGCTCAGACCCAGGTGGGCACAGGGTGGGCTCTGGCCCTGTCGTGCAGACCCCACCTTTGTGTGGCCCTCTGGGTAGCAGTCAGCCTGGCCATTTTGCTGTGCGCACCGTCTTTGTATTTTTACCGCATTTTTATCCTCATGATATGAAAGAGAATAAACACAGGCTCATGAAGGTCAAAGAACGCAGTCCTGGATGAAATTCTTTCTCTGTTTTCAGAAGGATTTCAGGGCCAGCAAGCGGCTGCAGGTCACTCAGGTCATCCAGGCGGGGCGGCCCCAGCTGAGATGCTGCCAGAGCCCTGGGCGCACAGTGAAGCCACCTTCCGGCTTGTCCCGGTGCCGGGTCCCCGGCGGCCTCTGCACAGTCTGGGATGCCCCTGGGGCCCAGGATCCCTAGGTGCGGGCCAGGCGGGGACACATGCAGGCCCTTCCTCGTGGGGCACGTGGGGGAGGAGACCCACCCTGAGTGGGTGGCTGGGAGGGTGAGGCCGGCTGGGTGGGGCAGGGGATGGAGCAGGGGGCAGAGGAAGGGGCCTGGGTGTGTGGGGGGGTCCGGGACGCCTCCTCCCAGCGAGGCAATCAGCATCTCCACTGCTTCGATGCTCCCTTAAAGCCACAGTCAGCATTGAGCCTAGAGCTTTCCTGTTCGGTTTCCACTTTAAAAGCCATTTGCTTTGAGTTGCAAGCACAGCTCATTTTCCCCTCCCTTCATCCAGGGGCACATTACCTCCTAAAGCCAGCGATGCCCCCCCACATCAGCTGTGCCCCCACTTGGCTCTGCAGAGCCTCTTACAGGAGCCCAGGACTCACCTGTAGCAGTTGTTGGTGAATTTATTGTAACTGGAGAAAGCTATGAGCACTCCAAGCCCCACTCCCAGCGAGAAGCATATCTGGACGGCGGCGTCTATCCAGACCTGCGCGGAGCAGGGACACAGACAGAGCGGCGGTGAGAGGTCCCTGCGGGGGGCTCGGCCAGCCCGAGGACAGGGAGTGGTCATGGGGTGGACCCACATGGGGTGGACCCACAGACGGCCGCGCCTTCGCTGCCAGGGGCTCCAAGGAACGGGGTCGAACTTAAACTCGACATCATCGTCAACAAGCAAATGTCATCTCAGGGAATAAACCTTTCCCGGGTTGCTGGCCCGAGAGAGCCTGAAACACAGGGGGCTGCGTCTTGTTGCAGGACCTGCGGTTTCTCATTACTCCAGCTGGTGAGGGTTGGTCTGGCCCGTGACCCTGGTAACAGCAGTAATTTATGAAAATGCTGTGTGATGTGCGTGCCTCAATCAGACACGTGCCCACCAACACGCGCTTTCTGTCCTTCCCATGGAGGCACATCGTGAGTGCAGGGTGAGTGCCTGGTGAGTGCATGGTAAGTACACAGTGAGCGCGCGGTGAGCGCACGGGGTGAGTGCAGGGTGAGCACGCGGCGGGACGTGAAGAAAGCCCTGTGGAGCTGACCGTGGCTCTGACACTGTGCGCTTGCTGGGGGTGGCACAGGTGACATCCGGGTGCCGACACACATGACAAGTGAAGGCCTGCGGTCGATACTGGACCAAGGAGGTATTTTAAAAGTCAGACACGACCCTCTTGGTCAGGGTGATGTGGAGACCAGCTGGTGATGGCGATGTGGGCCTCCCTTGGCCCTGCATAGCCTGGGGCAAGGATGAAGAGAGTGGAAGCCCACCCTGGGGGCCTGGCCAGACCTGCTGTGCCGGAAGGTCCCGGGGGCTGTCCCCACAGCCCGTGGTGCAGGCCTGTGGGCCGAGGTCCTCAGGCAGTGACTCCAGAGCTCCCCAGCTGGAGACACAGGGCAGCTGGCCTGAGTGTGACTGAGTGAGGGGGCTGGACGTGGAGCCCACACGCCAGGACCAGGGTGCTCGGTCCTTCGGGCAGCACGCCCAGTCTTGGGGTCACCCCAGCACTGGGGACAGCATTTCCCAGCTCAAGGCCTAGAGTGGCCGGGTGGGCAGGGGGCCGAGGGGTCCCCTCGTGTTGGTCACCAGCCAGCTCGTCTGGGCAGGTAGCTGCGGACAGGAGGCGGTGTCGCCGGGGGGCTCCTGTCTCCTCTCAACCCCAGGTCCTCACAGTGGGCAGCGGCCACCCCAGAGTCTTTGCACGTGCAGCTCACCCATCAGGTTACGTCTCCCAGCCATCTGTCCAGGCCTTTGCTCACTGCTGCTCCTAGGACCCAGCTCCAGACCCAGGCCACGGTCCACCCTGGGGCCCGCCTGGGCAGCCTCTCAGAACTGGCCTGGACTTGCCCTTCCTTTACTTCCCGTCCTCCTCTCTCCTGCTGGAATGGAGCCCTCCCAGACAGCACTCTGTCCAGCCCAGACCCCGCCTGTCCGCTGGAGCAGCTCCACGAGAGCCGCAGATGAACGACTGAGAGTCTGGACGGCCTGAAAGGGCTGGGCCTCTGGATGCCACTGAGGACAGTGGCGCTGACCCCGAAGGCAGTCCCCTTCATCCCCATGGGGGTCTAGCAATGGCCCCAGGCCGCAGGGCAGCCTCCACGTCAGAGCAGCACAGGGTCCCCGGTGCCAGGGGCACAAGAAGGGACGGAGCCGACGGCTACTTCCGCCCCATCCGCTTGCTGGCCCGGCCCCTCAGTGGAACCTCTGCTCCCACCCGGCCCGGACCAGTGAGGACCTGGCCAGGCCCCTCCCTCAGCCCCTCTGGACTGAGCCACCATGGCTGAACCCCCAGGGGGTGGGCAGGGACGAGCCTGGGACGGTGCTGGGGCCCTGCACCCCGATCTGGGCCAGTCCCCAACCACATCCCCTCGGGGCCTGTGGGACCTGGCCCCCCACTGCCAAGCCCCAGGGGAAGGGTGCCGGGGCCGCTCAGTCTCTGAGGGAGGCTGTCCTGAGCCTGGGAGAGGGTGTACAGGCAGCCGCTGGGCCCGGAGCAGTCCTGGGAGGACGGCTCAGGACGGCCGCCCAGCGGGTGAGGCCCAGGCCCTGCTCTGTCCTGGAGGACGTGGTGCAGAGTCAGCCAGAACCCCACGGGGGCACCAGGAACGGCCCCAGCCTCTGCGCTGGGGACTGCATAGACCTGTCCTTTGGGGACTGTGGTCTCCCAGGAGCCCAGTGCTGTGGGCCTGCTCTGTCCTGGTCTCTGCTCTTCCCCTCCCTAGCTGACGGGACTGTTAGAGGCAGGGACACTCAGGTCAGGTCCAGTCCTGTTGTGTCTCCGTCGCCCACCACCTACGCCTGTCCTTCTGTCATCCATCTGTCATCCACTGCCTGTCTGCCTATGATCCATCATCCGTCCACTGAAATCTATTATCTGTCTCGTCCATCTGCCAATCTACCTCGCTTGTGACAACCACCGGTTCCTACTTTTCTCTGATTTCTTCACACCCCTGGCATCTGTTTTGCGCACCCTCATGCTGCCTGTCCTTCCTGACGCCCCACTTCTCTTTGACTTCCAGATCACGCCCAGCTGGCCTTGGACGCCCAAGACCACCTCCTCCTGCCAGCACCCCCCAGCTGCCACGGGCTTTCCTGAGGACGGATGCCCTGCTGACCTCTCAGCTCCCCGGGCTCGGCTCTGCAGCTGTGGGGCCCCGGACCCGCTGCTGGACGGACTCTGCCTTTAGCTGTCCGTGGAGACCCGTGTGCTGCCCTCACAGCCTCGGTCCTCGGGTGGGCTGCCCGGCTGGTGCCCTGCTCACGGCTGCCCTCGCCTGTGTGCTTGTGGGGCCGAGACCGTGGGGCTTTCCTCTCGCTGCCCCTCGGCGCCCGACCTCCGCCCTGCCAGCGCCCCCCATTCCCACGGTTCCTGGGGTCGGAGCCACGTCTGCCTCCCCTTCTCGCCCTTCCTGCCCACTGCTGCCCCAGGCGGTGCTTCCTCCGGCCCGATGAGCCCCACAGCCGACCCTCTCACAACCTGGCAGCGTCAGGCCCGGGCCCCACGCCCTCGCCCTCGTGCTGCTCCCAGTAGCTCAGCCTCCCTGGGTGGCCACTGGGGCCCCTCCCTCTGCCCAGTCTAGTCCACCTGATTTTCCAGTGACCCTGCCTCCCGCCCAGCCTCCCCGCTTCTGGGCCTGTTTCCCTGCGATGCTGCTGCCTCTCTCTCTCTCTCTCTCTCTCTCTCTCTCTCTCTCTCTCGCCACCCACCGCCGCCCCGCCATTGCCCGGAAGAGCCTCCTCTCTTCATGAGGTTGTCTTCTCATATTTCAACCCAGAATTACTTCTTCCTTTGCTGAAGAAACCTGCAGCCTGACTGTGGAGTAAGTTCTGGCCACGATGCGGTCACATCGCGCCTTTATGCCGGGGGCGCCGGGTGCTTGACCATCAAGGTCTGGCTCCCCGAGGGGGACCCTAGTTCACGCAGCCTCAGCCCAGCTCCGAGGATGCATCCGGGGCCAGAGCTTGCGGCTGCGATCCAGCTGAGCGGCAACAGCCTCGGGCACAGACCGGGCGGCCCCACAGGTGCTCATCCCAGGAGCCGGGAGCGTTCCTCCAGGGAGAGCACGGCCCACGGCGAAGAGGTCGAGAGGCAGCCGACTCTCGCTCTCTCCCTGCAGAAACCTGGGTGACCTGTTCCCCTAATGTCCTTACTCTGGTCCATTCAGCTGCTTGCTGTGCCCACACGGCCCCTCGTCACCTGGACAGGGAACTCTGCTCGGTGGGCCCAGCACACAGCGGGGGGAGTGAGCCTTTGGGGTCTCCTGCCTGGGATGTAGAGCCCCGTGACCCACAAGGACTGGGGCCGCGAGCGGAGGGCGCACTCACCGAGGCCTCGCAGAGCCGATGGAAGTCCACGCTCAGGTACGCTCTGATGCCGTCCACGGCCCCAGGGAGGGTGACGCCTCGCAGGAGCAGCGCAAAGAGGACCACGTACGGCATGGTGGCCGTGATCCACACGACCTGGGGAGCGCACAGTGTCACCAGGCCGCACCGGCCCCCGGCCACCCTCATGGTTTGTGCCCAGAGAGGGGGACCTCAGACTGGGAAGCCCGGTGCCCAAACAGTCACAGGACACCAGCTCAAAAAATGCCTCCTGGAGCGAGACTGTCCAGTGCCTTCTATCCTGTATGTTGTCTTTCCCGGGGATTAAAATGGACAAACAATTTGGCAAGGAAGGAGCCCTCCTTCTCTGCACTTGGGCTATGGCAGGAGGCAGCATTGGCTGAACTCCTGATGAGGCAGATGTGAGTGATTTGCACTGACTGTGCAAATGGGCACCTGGCTCACTTGTGGAAGATGGACTCTGGGCCGCGGGGGTGTGGAGGAGAGCCCTTGTGGCCGTCGGGAGACCCTCAGGCGCTGGAGAGCCCCTGCAGGTGTGAGCCCGAGGGACGGGGCATTCTGGTCGTCGTTGCTCTGGGCGCCCAGATAAGGACCAAAATATTTTCATCAGCAAAAATATTTTGTTGTGCTTGTCTTCACGCTGAAAGCACTCTCCTGACATCATTCTTCAACCACAGCCACCTGTCCCAACCCACCACGGCCACCTGTCCACTCCCAACCCACCACGGCCCACCTGTCCACTCCTCAACCCACCACGGCCCACCTGTCCACTCCTCAACCCACCACGGCCCACCTGTCCACTCCCAACCCACCACGGCCACCTGTCCATTCCCAACCCACCACGGCCCACCTGTCCACTCCCAACCCACCACGGCCACCTGTCCACTCCCCAACCCACCACGGCCCACCTGTCCACTCCCCAACCCACCACGGCCCACCTGTCCACTCCCAACCCACCACGGCCACCTGTCCACTCCCAACCCACCACAGCCCACCTGTCCATTCCCAACCCACCACGGCCCACCTGTCCACTCCCAACCCACCATGGCCACCTGTCCACTCCCCAACCCACCACGGCCCACCTGTCCACTTCCCAACCCACCACGGCCACCTGTCCACTCCCAACCCACCACAGCCCACCTGTCCATTCCCAACCCACCACGGCCCACCTGTCCACTCCCAACCCACCACGGCCACCTGTCCACTCCCCAGCTGGCAAGCCTTGCTGCCTCACCTTCCCAGAAGTCTTCACTCCCTTCCACAGGCTGAAGTAGAGCAGGACAATGACCAGTATCAGGCAGGATGCGAGCTGCCACCGGGGAGGGCCCAGGTCGTCGATACCCTGGCTCTCGTGGAGGTGCAGCACGCCGCGCCTGGAGAGGAAGGAGATGGGGGTCCTGGGGGGGCTGCCTCCCTGCCCAGAACTGGAACAGGGGGCTGCACTTGTGCAGAGACCTGCCCTCCCCCACTCGGCATGGCAGCAGGGACCTGGCCTGATGGAGACCCCCACCCCTCGCCCCCCACCCCAGAAAGGCCAGGACCCCAGCCTTAGTGGAGATGCAGGGCCCACCCTCCAGGTGAGCAGAGCAGGTGGGCCACCGCACGCTGGGAGCCCACAGAAGCCCAGCCCTGGCCCAGGGCCACACGGTCAGGAGCAAGTAGACTGTGATAACTTAGAGACGCAGATTGCAGACCCTGTAACAGCCACTAAAAATGAAGACAGAGAGCTAGACGGGCTTCCCTGGTGGCCCAGTGGTTAAGACTCCACGCTTCCAGTGCAGGGGCCACGGGTTTGATCCCTGGTCGGGGAGCTAAGATCCCACATGCTGTGTGGTGTGGCCAAGAAAACAAAACAAAACAAGAAAAGAAGAGCTGGAGCTTATTAGCAAATGGAGTAGGCAAAGTGGCAGCCAAAATGATGGGCTAATTCCAAAGAAAATAAACAGAGGAAACAAGAAACAACGAAGCGGTGGGACGAGCAAGACGAAAGGCTAAGCCCCAACCATGCTGATTGGAAACACTCTAATTAAAGGACAGAGATTGTCATAGTGAATAAAAAAGCAGGGACCAGCTCTGTGCTGTCTGCATGAAACCCACTTCAAATATGATACATATAGGTTTAAAACATAAGGATGGAGAAGATATCCCATGCAAACACTATTCATAGGAAAGCTGGAGCGATCATATTAATATCAGACAAAGCTGACATCAGAATGAGGAATAGGGACTTCCCTGGTGGCATAGTGGTTAAGAATTCGCCTGCCAATGCAGGGGACACGGGTTTGAGCCCTCCTCTGGGAAGATCCCACATGCCGTGGAGCAACTAAGCCTGTGCTCCACAACTGCTGAGCCTACGCTCTAGACCCCACGAGCCACAACTACTGAGCCCGCGTGCCACAACTACTGAAGCCCGCGCGCCTAGAGCCTGTGCTCCGCAACAAGAGAAGCCACCGCAATGAGAAGCCCACGTGTCGCAACAAAGAGTAGCCCCCACTCACCGCAACTAGAGAAAGCCCGCGCGCAGCAACAAAGACCCAATGTAGCCAAAAAAAAGAAAAAAAAAAAAAAGAATGAGGAATGGTACCAAGAGGGACATTTCATAATGGAAACGGGCTCAATTAAAAGATTTGATAAACGTGTGCACTTTAGAACAGAGCTTTAAAATACATGAATGAAGCAAAAACTGATAGAACTGTGAAGGGAAATAGGCAAATCCACAATTATAATTGAGATTTCAACACCCCTTTCACGGTAACTGATAGAACAAATAAACAGTAAGGATGTAGAAAACTTAAACAGCACTAGGAGCTGACAGGACCTAGCCAACATGTCTACCCAACAGCAGCAGGATACACATTCTAAGTGCACGTGGAATACTTACCAGGATAAACCATATATTGGACAATATGACAAATCTCAGTATATTTAGGAATAATGAGGTTTTAAAATATATTATCTCACCAAATCTGAATTAAATTAGAAATCAATAACAGAAACATATCTAGAAAACCTCCAAGTATTTTAAAGTCAAACAACAAATTTCTAAAAATCTCCTGGGAATCAAAGAAGAAATCACAAGGCAGATCAGGGAATACTTGAATACACAACATACTAAACGTGCAGGAGGCAGCTAAAGCAGTCTCTTAGAGGCAAGTTTGTAGCTTTAAATATATCGTGTTCTAATTTATATTAGAAAGTAGGTGAAGGTGGTTTTAATAAGTGTTTATGGAGTTGAGGGAAATTTAACACTAGTTGGAGTTACAGGGGCCAATCTTTTGGGGTTTCCGAAGCCCACATGCACTCCGTAGCACTTACAGCTTTACTACTTCAATGATTATAGTTATCCTGGAATTTCGTGCTGGGATGTGAGCTCCCTAATTACATGTGCCTTCAAGAACATGTAATACTTTCCACAAAGATCCGCTTTATAAAGTGGGTTTACATTCCAGAAAACCCTTGCAGACCTGACACTCAGTGGGGCCTGTCTCAGGGAAACCCAGTCACCACCGTTAGTGAAATCACCTGGCGTGTCATCAGTTCAGTTTAATAACTCATCGTGTCATTAATGATCTATGACTTCGTCGTAAACCTTCAAAGGCCCTGCCTTTGTCCCAGGGTCACCTCCAAATACGGTTGGACATCTGCTCCTGCTAACAGCCCTTTACGTGGAGGGTTCAGGCAGCTTTCCAGCTCAATCTTTCTCCTCCAGATTTGGAATTTCCAAACAGACTTCACTAGTGAGCTCTTTTTTTAATTCACCTATCACATATGTTGCCTTCTAGCATTCTTAATAATAAATCATTGACTAATCAGTTTTTTCCCTCTATTTTTCTCATCTGAAAAATCACTTAGATAAATCAACTCTTTCCACACCTCCCAAACAAAAGGTAAGTATCCCCAAAGGGCCTCACCTGACACATTTGATATCTCTTAAAGCTTTCTAAACATTCTAAATTGCACCAAAATCCATCTTAAAATTGTAAAAGACACACTAGCTTGAAAACTTAGCCATCGTTTTGTTGGTGAAATGATAACTTAAACCCAACTCTAGCGAGAGCTGATTCTGCACGTCTGTCAGTGGTGGGACGGGTGGGATGCTCCCAGGCGCTTGCCCACAGCCATGTCTGCTTTCTGGTGCAGGGGTCCCCACCCCTCCCTCTCTCTTTTCTGGTCCCCCGTCTCCCATCACACACGAAACCTGAGAGCTGGGCCACTGGTGAGAGTACTTGCAGCCCGGGCTTTGACCTGTCCGTGAGATGCTCTTAGGTTTGGGAAATGCAGTAATGAACCGGCCGGCAACAAGCCCCTGAGAATGCACAGGCAGCTCTGATGAACGCTCTGCTCTCCTCTACTTGGACGAATCTATCATCTCTTGCTTGCTTGTCGCTCTGAGTCCTGCCCACACACTCAGGTGACAGGGCCTGGGTTTCCATTTCTTGCGGGTACGTCCGCATTGGTGTCTTTCAGGCAGATCTAATGGGACCCATCCCAGGTGGACTCTCATCTCCAGCCCGTCCTCTGAAACCTGCTCGCCCCCTCCTGAGAGCTCCTGGAGACCCAGGTCCTCACCCCCCAGCTTTGAACTCTCCCTCCTCCGGGCAGGCGGGTTCTCGGTGGCCCCTCTCTTCCCCCCTTTGCGGAACCTCCCTCCCTGCCCTCCCCAGGCTCCTTCACTCTCTAATCCCAAACTGCCCAAAAGAGTATCTTCCAAAAAATTAAACAAGTCCCATCACACACAACCCTCGTCCGCATGCTAACCATGCTCTTCCCAATAATGCCTGAGAAAGGCACCCCATCCCTCCGGCGGTCCCCCCAGGCCCCCCAAACCCCGCCTCGCTCCGTTCCTGCCCATCGCTGCCACTTTCTGAAGCAGCCAGTCCTGGAGATACGTTCCCCACGTGTGGCGGGGATTCTAGAGCAAAGGACTTAGACCCTGAGTATCTGAAACACACAACTTCAGATGCTGAATGTCTGCAGGTTCCATGAACATCCCTTGCCCTTCTGGCGGTGTCACTCCTACCCCCACACGACAGATTCTCCCAGTGCCCGAAGGCTCAGTTTCTCTCCTGCACACCTGCTGTCTCACCCAGCTCCACAGGCCCCAGGAGTGGGACGGTGCCTTCCCTCAGGGAAGACCTCGGGCAACTGTCTGATGGTCCTGCCTCCGGCTGGAGGCCGGGCCATGAGCGGAGGGAGAACGGGGAAGGTGACTGGGAAAGGGGAGCCCGGCCCCCTCTGGAGGCAGTGCTGCAGCCCCCGGAGCCCAGCCCCACACGCCTCCTCCCTGCGGCATCTGCAGGGTCACAGGCCATCCCCCCCAACAGACCCCAAAGGGCCACAGGGAGCAGGTAGGGCAGCCCATCCAGTTTCCCTTCCCTGCGAGGTCTCCCTGCAGGAGCCGTGCTGAGCTGCTAGAGGTGGGGTCAGAAGTAAGCCCGCAAGAGCCCAGAGGAACGGGACGTGGCACTGGCCAGGGAGGGGTCCTCCCCACATCCTCGGGAGGCAGCAGGGGCGGGTGGCTGGCCCGGGTCCCCCTCCCCACCCCCGGGGGTGTCATCAGACCCCGAGGCCCCCACTTACTCAAAGTACTCGGCGGCAGGGGTGGTCCTGAAGGTGTCATTGGGGTCAGGGCTGGAGCTGGGGGCGCGGGCGTCGGAGCAGCGGGGGCTGTTCCAGGTGTGGTTGCAGTGGGTCCAGGGCAGCTCCGTGGTGAAGGAGGAGAAGAGGTAGTGCAGCGCCCAGGCGATGATGACGTTGTAGAAGAAGCCGATGTAGAGTGAGATGAGGATGACCGTGTAGCCCACGCCTGGTGGGGAGAGCATGGCCCCATTAGCAGCTCACCCTTGCCCCTCCCCTCACGGGTCGCAGCTCCACCTGGGCTGTCCTGAAACCAGGCAGCGCCTTTAGACACACCAGAAGACGAGGGAAAGGGTGGGTCCCAGACTTCGCGTCATGGTCAGAGAAGGGGCTGCCCACTTCCAAAACCATCCGTGGCCCTTGACGTCTACCCAGACATGCAGGGCTATCCAGGGACGCCCTGGTACAGCCAGGTCACCCGCAGACATACGGGGTAACTGAGGGCCATCCGTGGCTGTCCACCATCACTCACAGCCAGTCCGGGTCATCCAGGCTCACTAAGGTCATCTAGGGCCACTCTGGGTCACCCAGGGCAACTCAACCCAGGGTTATCCAGGGCCGCTGGCCAAACAAAACCATCAGAATTATCTGCAGGCACCCAGGCCCAGCCAGGGCCATCTAGGAACACCCAAGGGTACAAAACACCAAGTCGACAAAGGCCACCCCAAACCGCTCAGGGTCACCTAAGGCCATCCAGGGCCACCCATGCCAATAGGGCCATGAAGGCCATCCAGGGTCACCCAGGGATGCCCAGTGCCTCCCAGAGCCATGCAGGGCCACCAATAGTCACTAAGGGATAACTAGGGTCTTTCACGCTCTTCCACAGCCATCCAGCCTCATCCAGGACCATCCAGGGCCTCCAAGACAATCCATGCCTACCTGGGCTACCTAGAGCTGTCCAGGGCCATTCACGGCCACCCATAGCTAACCATGCCCCTCTAGGCCACTCAGGGCAAACAGAGTCAGCTGGGTCTACCCAACATCACCCAGGACCATGCATGACCATCCAGGGTCTCCAAGGGTCACCTATGGCCACGCTGGGGCCCCCAGGGCTTGTCAGAGTCCCTTTCCCGGATCACAAGCCTTGGAATTTGTTGACGGTCCCTGAGGGCCTCCTGGCTCCTGGAGCAGAACAGAGTGGTGAGCAGTCTTTGGAGACGCGACATCCTGGCTGTGGTGGAAGGACGGTCTGGCAGTGAGACCTCTTCCCTATTCAGCGTTGGACGAGCACTGTCGGGTCCCGTGACTGCGGCTGACTGTAACAGGCTCCATGCAGAGCTCTCCTGTTTCAGCATTCTTTCCCGGCTTTGCTGCTAGGACTAGTTTGGGCTCTGACTGTAACTTCACTGTCTTAGAACCTGGGGGGCGCCCTGCCCCGTCCTGCCTGCCTGTGTCCAGGGAGGAGCTTGCCTTCAAGCTGACGTCTTCGGGGAGTGGCTTGCCTTGTTTTTTATGGGTCTAGCCCTTAGGAGAAGCTATTTTCCTGCTCAGCACACTTCATTAAAATTCTCTTTCCTCTTCTGAAAGCAAAAAGAGAGGGACTACAATTTACTTATGTGTAGATATTAAACAGATCCAGTATCAGGAGTGATTTATTTAAAAGCAAACAGTCCCTGGTACGTGGTCCCTCTTGGAAAACACACTCAGTAGCAGTGATGGCAAAACCCAAACTGTTCCTTCAGAAGGCCTTCTGCAACGTGGACTCATCAATGTGAAATAACTCTTTACTGCACTTCTGCTCCCTGAGCTCCTTAGGAGAGGCTGGCTGCCCCTGAACTCGCCCCGGCAGCCACGTCGGCGGGAAGTGCGTCACAGAAGGTGTTCCGTGGTGGTGAGCGGCTGTGGGTGCCTGCCCGGAAATCTTTGGAAGGTGACAGCGCTGCACACCAAATCCTCCGCTTGAAGTTTGGGGAACTCAACGGAGCCTCTGATCAAACGCTAAAGCAGGTCCAATCCGGGGTTGGAGAGAGCTGCCTCCGCTTCCGGTCCTTCAGAACCCGGTGCCGTGTGGATAGCCCTCCGCGGGGCAGGCCAGGTTTCTCGCTGTCACAGCAGAGGGACAAGGGTGCCCCGGGCTGGCGTGGCTCCTAGGACACGTGGGCTTTGCCCCATCAGCCGCAGCACACCAGCCCCGGAGGGTCCCCCATCCAAGGGCGCTGCCGTCCAGCTGCCCCAAAGGCCTGCGTGAAGGAACGATTTCCTGGGAATGTGGCTGTGAGCGCCAGCCATTCTTTCGGTCCCTCTGAGTTCTGTCCTCCAGGACCACAGAGCCCCAGGAAGCCCTGGCCCTGGGCCGCCCAAGGGCAGCCCCTCACCGACCCTCCCTTTAAGTTCTTCCTTTCTGTCACTTAAGACCCAGCCGCACGAAAGCCACTGCCCTGTTCGCTCTGAGAACGCTCCTGTTCAGTGAACGATCAGTGTTCATACGTCATCACATACGCTAAATCAAGCCCCACCTGATACGTTTCTTCTGTTATTCTGTGTCACGGGAAACGTCCCTCCCAAGGAGGTGGCAGGCTCGGTCCCCTCTAATACTTCCAGTGAAAATATGAAGGAAAACTTGCTGTGTTCCTCTTTTGTCCTGGAGGCTCGAGACCGAGTGTGAATTTCGATCACAGCTTTTAAGGTCAATTTTCTTAAATCTCAGTTTGTTCAGTCTTTTTAATATCAACTCTGCATGCATTTTGTTTTCTTTCAAGCCACTTAAAATTCCTTTTTAGAAAGAGGGAGAGTTGGTAAACCACACTAAAATATTACTGACCACAAAATATAATAAATTATTTGATAGTCGCTAAAATAGGTGCTTTCCATGCCGTACACACAGTGGGGGGGGGGGTTCTTAGGCAATTAACCAGACAACCTGAAACGGGGCATCCTCGGGCCTCAAGAGGGACAACAGCCCCCTCCTCCACCACTAAAGCCAGGTCACTCCAGAGCGTGCCCCGGAGCTGGCTTCAGCAGGAAGAGGGGGTCGGGGCCAAAGAGTAATTCCAGGACCCCGGCTGGAGGACACGCCCTGATGGGGCAGCTCCCATTCCTTGCAAGACTCATTGGCAGGTCTTTGAAGAAAACAGGAGAGAATTCCTCCACTGTGGGTCTGAGTGCCTTTCGTATCTACTTGGTGTGTGTGTGCGTATGTATGTGCACGTGTGTGTGTGTGCGTGTGCGTGTGTCTATGAGAGAGAGGGGGCAGGGGGAGGGGAGGGGCAGGGAGGGAATGAGAGGGAGAGGGAGAGGGAGAGGGGAGACAGAGACAGAGGAAGGAGAGGGAGGGAGGGAGGGAGAGCTTGGAGAGACCCCGTCCCAGGCCCCGTGGTCACACTGGCTGCCCTCAGCATCACCGACAGCCTCTGGAGGGACAGTGCCGGGGACCAAGGACACGGCACGGCCCTCTGAGGGCCCTCGCCCTGACCGTGGGCATCACTGCCTGGCCTTCTCGGGTTGATCTCAGTGCTGTCAGGCCCATGGAAGGACTCCCGGGTCCAGGGAAGGGAAAGACGGGGAAGAGGGCTCCCCGGAGAGCTGGCTTCCCTTCCGCAGGGCCCGGATGCGCCAATCGCCCATTGGAGGGCCTGCAGCCCCATGATGACCGTTTGGGGCATTTTAACTGATGTCTTCGTTTATCATGTGTTCCCCCTACTTGATGACACATGAAAGTACGTGCAATTTTATTAGTTAAACTTTTTTTAAGACAAGGAAGGAAAGGAAGACATGTATCAGGGTATCCAGGACAGCACGGTTTGCCTCACCTCACTCAAGGAGCGATGCCGACCTCCCGTCCAATGGGCATCCTATGGAGAAACTTAACCTGAATGAGCAGGTGATCACCTGCTAGGGATCGTAGCTTCGTTAGTATCAAACCATTCAAGGTGTCTCTTCTTCACACATAGAAGTTCTTGCGGTGATTCTCTGATCTGCAACAAACAGCCCTGTGCTGATAACACCAAGATTCCAAGGCTCAACGGCTGACTTTCTGTGATGTGCGATTTCCCCAAATCTCCAGCCCGCGGGCGCTGCAGGGTGCTTCTCCATGTGGCCTCACTGGCCCCGCACAGCCCTCCAGGAGGATGAGTTTCCAGACCTGGGAGGCAGGAGCGTGGATGGGCTGTGACGTGGAGTAGAGCTCGGAGCCAGCTGGTGTCTGCCCGGGTCTCCAGGCTCCGAGGCCAGGCCGTGCTGACGGCCCCGCAGCTGCACGCGTAACTTCCCCGTGGAGGGGCTGACACTCTCGCTGTTCGAGTCGGATGTTCTGCAGTAACCAAATTCTTCCGGCTTAACTAGTCCTTCGAGACCCCTGGAGACCCCTCATTGACGTTCTACAAACTGCAGTGTAGAGATTCACTTTGGCAGTTTTGTTGGAGAAAATTCTTCTTCTGGTAGGACACACGGCTGGAAATGTGCTTCTGTCTGCGGGCCTGCAGCCCTGGGGTCAGCGTCCTTTTTCTCGGGAAAGAGGCCGAAGTAAACGTGTCGCACAGCCGGCGTCCTTCCCTGGCGCCCCCAGGACGGTCACTTGACGGCGGACCCACCTCATGTCCGACCCGGCACCTTCGTGCTGTGTAACTACCGACTGCTGCGCAGCCCATCGCGGGAGATGCTGGCTGCCCGGCAGGCCCGGAGGACAGGATGAACTCACGCGTCCTGAAGTGTCAGGGTGGACTCGCCGCCCCTGACGGTATCGGCCCTGCCCGCAGACACCGGCCGTGCCCTCGACCTGCCCGGCTCTGAAGAGGCGCCCGCAGTCTCAGCTTCCTGCGCTTCCGCCCTCGGGAACCCCGAGCGCACCAGAGGCCGTTCCAGTGACTTACTTAAGCTTTGACTGCTGTGAGCAAATCCTGCTAAGGGGACGCCCAGCACTGGCACCTGAACCCAGAGCTGCTGCCTCGCCCTGCAGAGGCGTGTGGGGTGAGCTGGGCCAGGGGTTCCCTGCAGCTGCATGGCTGGGTGAGCTGTGCATCATCTAGCCTAGGAGAAAGGGGCTCATGCCTTAGGGTTCACCCAGCAGGCCATCGAAAGGAAGAACTCCACCACAGATGGTAGACAGATCGTGCTGTGGGTTGGATCGTGGCCTCCAAGGTTCATTTGTTGACGTTTTCCCCCAGTATTTCAGAATGTGACCTTATTTGGAGGCAGGGTCTTCACAGAGGTGGGCCCTAGTGCAGTGTGACTGATGTCCCTGTAAAAAGGGAAGTTTGGATGGAGAGACACACATGCAGGGAGGATGTGAAGACCCAGGGAGAAGACAGCCGCCCACAACCCAAGGAGTGAGGCCTGGAGCAGCGCCCCCCCTTCCTCCCCTCAGAAGGAATCAACCTCACCAGCGCCTTGAGTTTGGACTTCAGAACTTCGAGACAACAAACATCTATTATTTAAGCCACTCAGTTTGCAGCACTTCGTAAGGCAGCCCTAGCAAACTAATACAGATGCAGAGATAGATGAATGGCAGATTATAGGTGACGGATGACAGATCTAGAGCTAGGAGTATGCTTTATCTTTTCTACTGTTTTAGCACTTTGACAAAACAACACTACTCATCCATTGCAGGCTGGCCTCACCTGGGAACAAGCAGACACACTCAAATCCTTAGTCATTACAGAGCTTTAAAGTAGGACCAACATTAAAAGGATGTGTCCACGTGTCTAGACACCCAGCAAAGCAGGACTGAACGCACACAGCTGGGGTTGACTTGCTCAGAATTGCTCCAGGCTTGCCCTGGTCCACACCGCGCCGGGTGCAAGGGGCCCTCCTCGCCGTTACCTTTCAGGATAGGGCAGATCTTCCAGACGCCGGCAGCCCCCTCCCTGTTGAACTGCCCGAGGGCCAGCTCCATGTAGAAAAGCGGCATACCGGCAATGACCATGAAGAGCAGGTAGGGGACCAGGAAGGCACCTGGGGGACACGACAGTGTGTTCAGCCTGCGGCCGAGGACGGGCTGGCCTGTTGTCATTGGGGCGACGGCTCGGCCGTCCCAGCCGACCACGTGTGTCCTGGGCACGACCCTTGTCATCCGTCTCCTGTCCCTGTTTCTCCCTGAAGCTCCCTGCAGGCAGGGGCGGTGAGCTTCCTGCCTCCATGCCTGGCCCCCGCTGTCCAAGACTCCGGTCAGCTCCCTCCCCAAGTCACGGGTCAGCCCACGTCGTGGCTTTGCTCCTGGGCGCCGTCCCTTCCCCACCTGTGCAGCAGGGCCTGCCCTGTGTCCCCCTGCCCCCCTCTTGAGCCGTGAATCCTTGGGATGTGACCCTGCCCGGCCCCTGGCATGTGGAGCCTCCCTCCATCGGGGCTGCAGCCTCGCTCAGGGCACAGAGTTCAGGCCCCGCAGGCTCAGCCTCCTTAAGCCCTCTGGCTCCCCCTCAGATAAGGGCTTTGTCTCGGCTCTCTTCCAGGGAGGGCGGGGGAGACAGGGAGACCCCAGAGTGATGCCTGTCTTGGGGCAACTTCTGTACCTGCTTAGGTCTCCAGTGGGGTGCCAAAACGCCGACCCACGCCCAGGCACCCTGGAAGGCCCTCCCCAAGGAAGCCTGCCGAAGCCCCAAGTGTGGGGCATGGAGTGACCCCTGACAGGGGCTGGCAGAGTCGGGGGACTCACGGGAAACAGGCACCAACCTGTTCTCAGCTCGAATTTTCGTGGTGACCCTGGCCCATCTCTTAGTTTTCTGCCTCAAGTCCACACACGGGAGTTCTGGGACCGGCTGTGCAGGGGGAGGGGGACGGGCACACTCCCAGGGCATCTTTGGTGCTGTCAACGGCCACGGGCCTCTGCATGCTTGTAAACACGGGTTAAATCAGCCAAAGATACCACTCTCTGGGCCTTGGAGAATTTTCTCTTCCAAAGTGAAAGTCACCTTTGGAAACAGAAAGTGGAGCCACGGTGCCTCTGACCACTCGCTCGGGGACCCTGCCTTCCTGGCCTCAGCATCAGCTCCAGGACATTCATCTGGGGAAACTGCGCCCCACTTACGCCGCATTCCTCCAGATGCCAGCCGTGTGGCCCTGGCTGGCAGGAGGGCGCGGGGGAGGGGGGACGCACTCACCCCCGCCATTTTTGTAGCACAGGTAAGGGAAACGCCAGACGTTGGCCAGGTCCACAGCGAAGCCAATCACCGAGAGGAGGAAGTCGGCCTTCTTGCTCCAGGTCTCCCGATCCTGGGCCTGCGCGGGGCTCTGCGGGGGGTTGAGGAGGGTGGAGTTCGTGAGCTGCATCCCATTTTGTTCCTTGACCAGGACGAGTTCCACCGCCTTCGGGCCGGTGGCATTGGCCTCCTTAGCTGTGGCCACCACGGAAGACATCAGTGCCACAGAGCACCTGCTCTTACTCATGGCCTCCTGGACTCAGAGCTTCCTCCCTCTTGGTCTACAGCCAGCATGAAAGAGAAACACACAGGGATGCACTGATTTAGTAGCCGGATCACGGTGCACCCGGTGGCCTGAGCACAGATCTGAGGCATTTCCAGCCATTTTTGGGGGGCAGAGCAAACGCACTCCAAGCACCCAGGAGGACACAGCCAGGGTTGAGGACAGTAGGAGATGAGCTGCCTTCCTCGTGGGGCTGGGAGACGGGCCGTGGAGACCTCAGGACAGACTCTGCTCCACTCCCCCCTTCCCACGCACCCCTCTCCATTCCCATCCAAGTGCAAGGCTGTGTCCTCTCTAATTTAGTAATAATGCAAGATGCTACCTCCGCACTCCCCACATGGCCAGGGAGTAACTGGCAGCACCCCTACAGCCTGGACGCTCAGCACCCCACAACCCTGCACCCCTGCCCCATCTCGACAACCTTCAAATACGACAGTGCACATACATTCTTTATACTCAGAGACCAAAGGCAAAAGCAAAATTCTAAAACCAGAGTCAGCCACGGGAATTCAAAGTTTCAAAGGAACGATTACAAGAGTTTCCTTCAAGGAATGGCTGCACATTTCACGTCCACCTGTGGCCACACCTGGAAGGGCTGGGCAGGGACAAGAGCTCCCGGTCAGGTAAATCCTTCCAGCCAGGATTTACCTGGGGGTTTACAGGACTAGCTCCTGCACGTAGTAGCTTTACCAGGGAAATCATCTCCAGGTTACCTTCTTGAAACTCTGGGTAACATAATCAAGGAGAACAGAAGGAATTACACACAGTGCGTAACACAGAAATTACGCGGCCCTCGAGGCCCAGGGCAGCTTCAAATATGACTTCTTCTGGCATTTGGATGTTCCAACTGCAGACGCTTGCACGTGTACACACACACACACACACACACACACACACACACACTCTCTGAAGCAGCAGGTAGCAGGATGGTAGTGGTAAAGGGGTTATTTTCCTCTGCACCCAAGTTTGAACAGAAACCCACAACACGTCACTGTATGCACCACGTCTCTGTGACAAACACAACAGCACATTCCTGAGATGAATGAAAAGGGACAGAAGGGACTCGGGGGTGGGGAGAAGCGGGAGGGACGGGCCTGCAGCGGGGTCCAGCGGAGAGGGCCGGGCAGGCTCCAGATCCCGGCCGGTTTGCTCTGACAGCGGCCCTCGCAGGCGCATCGGGGACCACCTGCCAGGGAGACCCCGGCTCTGCATTTGGGGTGAGCTCACCCCACCCCTGAAGCCCCGGCCTCAGAGGCCAGGTTTGGGTACAGAAAGCGAATGTGGTGCTTAGAAAGTGTGATTCTGCACCGAGAACAGAAACAGAGCCGCAGTCCGACCCTACAGCCTGGACGCTCAGCACCCCACAACCCTGCACCCCTGCCCCGCCTTAAAAGTCAAAGACTAAGCCCTGTGAGAAGAAGCGATGGCTGAGAAAATCACCACTACTGGCTCTGGGGGCCGCTTGCCCAGGTGCCCCCAGCCCCGGGCAGGTCTGGTTCAGCAGGGAGGGGTCAGCGCCTCAGGGAAGCCGGGACAGCCGGCCCCTGCCCCGTCTCTCCGAGCCTGGGGCAGGATGGGGCCAGGGGCCACGGGGGCGCACATCAGCCCCGTGCCCGCTCCGGGGCTCGCACCTCTCGGCCACCTCACCTTAAGATCGCCAACGGCACTGTCGCGGCGCTGTGCACCCCAACTGTTGGCGACTTTTGGAGACGCCGCAGCCTGCGGGACACGGCGCTCCCCGACGGTGCTCGCCCCGGCCCGGCGCCCCCCGGCCGCAGCCTTCGGGTTCAGAGGCGGGAGCGGAGCGCCCGGAGGATGCGCAGGGGCACCTGTGCGGGGAGCGGGCCACGGGGCGGCCCGGCCTCACCTGTGCGCCCCAGCCTCGACTCTGCTGGGGTCCTGACACCGAGCGTCCACGGAAGCTCCCGCTCGGGCTCCGCTGCGCTCCGGGCTCTTATCTTGTCGCCGGGACCCGCCCCGCCGGCCACCGGGGGCGCTCACCCGCCCTGGCTCCGCCTCCGTGCCGCCCCGGGTGGGCGGAGGACGAGCCCGGACGCGCCCCCGAGCCCCGCCCCCCAGGACCCGACCGCCGGCGCCAGTCAGCGGCCAGCAGCGCGCTCTGCCCGAGGCCTCGCGCGTCCCGGAACCTGGGGCGAGTGGCAGCAGGGTCCCTTCTGGGTCCCAGGCCTCGCAGGACCGAGACGGGCGGTTTTCTGTCTCCTTCCACTCGAGCTTGCGCCCCCCGGGGCTGCCCCGCGCATCTGCCCGGGGCGGGGCTCCCCTGGCCCACCCGCCGCTCCGCCCGGGGAGGAAGCTGGGCGGCGGGCGCGCGGGGCACAGCGCGGGATCCCGCGGGGCCGAGCCGGGTCTTGCCTCCCTCCCCCTCTCCTGCCCACTCTCCCTCTTCCCGCCGCTGCCGCAGGGGCCGCCTTCCCGATGCTGCACCGACCCCTCTCCCCAGACGTCGGTTCCGTCCGTTCCTCCCGCCGCGGCCGCCCATCCCGAGGTCTGGAGCCCTGGGGGCATCACCTCCACCAGCCGGTCCCACTCGAGTTGGGCCGGCCTGGGGGCAGGGGTCCTGCGTCTGGCGTTTGGGGTCCTGTGGGCGTCCCTAGCCGGGCCGCGGAGACCCCGCCCGGGTCTCTGCCTTCTCTCCTCCGGTCTTGCGCCCCGGCCGCGAGGTACCCGATCCTCGCCCGGATCCGGGCTGCGGGGACGCGGGTCCTTCTGTGGCCCGAGAGCCGACCCCTCGCAGGACCCAGTGTCCGCGCACGTCAAGCAAGGAGCGAAGCGTCGTCGCGCTTTGCCCACATGGAGCGCGAATCGACTGGAGCCAAGGGGGCTCGAATCACACTCGCATCGGAACACGATTTCCAGGGACAGCCCGGAAAGCCACAGCTGTCGATACTGGCTCAGGACGGACTGATTCGGAATCATTGCTGAGATGACCCCCAGCAAGACTGCACATTCATGACACGGAGGAATGGAGTCCCCAGACCACCAAGCAGGCCCAGGACCCCCAGGTGCAGGACAGCATCAAGGTAGGTGGCACCCTGGCTCTGCACATGGTGGAGGCCCTGGTGACCCAAGCCTGGGCCGTAACCCTCCCCTCCCCACTCCGTGTGAGCTTTGATTTTCCTGCCGTGCGCTGGCTGCAGAGGGGCGTCCACGCCAGCTGCTCTCCACCCTGTCTGGGCCGTATGTCCCTCCTCGGCGGTGCCGCAGAAGCAGTGACCCTGTACAGGGGCCCGCAGAGCACCCTGGCTCATCTCACTGCCCCTCCGACAGCTTCCCCACCAGGGGCTGGTGCCCAGGACAGGGCTGGTACCTGGTACCGGGGAAGCACCGGCAGGGGCTGCTCTTCCAGGCAGGACTGGGATCCGTGGAAGAGCCCACGACTCAGGGTCCCGGCTTCCGCTGGCTATGCTAACAGAGACGCCACAGGCGGGGCAGCTTACGCACAGGGAAGTGTTGGCTGGAAGTCAAGTCCTCGCACGGCGGAAGTGCTCTGGAACCACCTTTATAAGAGCACTGGGGCCACTCATGAGGGCTCAGCCCGTGACCTGACCACCTCCCAGAGGCCCGACTCCTAGACCATCGCACGGGCGTTAGGGTTTCAGCATGAATTCTGGGGACGCAATTCATTCCGTACACCTGGGGAGGGGCAGGGATTTCAGAAGATGGTGAGGTACCACCTTGAATCTGTGACCAGTGGCATCACAGCAGGCGGGCTCTCCCCACAGATGCTCCACAATGGGTTTCAGGAAAGAGGAGTGATCCTAGGTTTGGGCCTAATGGACAGGGTCACAGGAACACAGAGCAGAGCCAGTGAGCTCAGATGTGTATGTTAGAAGCACATATACTAGGGCTTCCCTGGTGGCACAGTGGTTGAGAGTCCGCCTGCCGATGCAGGGGACATGGGTTCGTGCCCTGGTCCGGGAAGATCCCACATGCCGCAGAGTGGCTGGGCCCGTGAGCCATGGCCGCTGAGCCTGCGCGTCCAGAGCCTGTGCTCCGCAACGGGAGAGGCCACAGCAGTGAGAGGCCTGCATACCGCAAAAAAAAAAAAAAGCACACATACTAGATGGAAACACCTGGGAAGCAGAGCAAACCCTGCCGGGGCCAGGGAGGGGGGAGCAGCTGTGGCTCAAGCCCAACAGTGAACCTGCACCGAGGAGAAGAGTCCTGCGTGCGTCCAGGAGCCCCCCCCCCCGCCCCACCCGCCCCCTCTTCTAACAGTGACTCAGGATGAAGAGCCCGCGTGCTCTGGAGCAGAATGACGTGGGAGCTGGGCCCGCAGCCTGGCCGCAGAAGACAGAGCAGGCAGCTGCCCGGCTCCTGTGCACCTGCAACGTCCCTGGCAGGGCCACCCCTGTCGGCACCTGCATCGTCCCCGGCAGGGCCCCCCCCCCTGTCGGCACCTGCATCGTCCCCGGCAGGGCCCCCCCCGTCGGCACCTGCATCGTCCCCGGCAGGGCCCCCCCGTCGGCACCTGCATCGTCCCCGGCAGGGCCCCCCTGTCGGCACCTGTGCGGGTGGAACCTGTGGGGTTAGAGCTGATTAGACGGCGGCCTTCGCATGCTTGGACCTTTGCCCAAGGTTTATTATTGGCGTGGCTGCTGTTGGCTCAGAGCCCTGGATGGACGAAGTATCTCAGAGTATCGTCCTGCCGACCCTCAGGGCAGTCGCTCGCTGTCTGCTGTGGACCCGTTGCAGCCGCAGAGCCCGTGGGGGGGCCCAGGGGAGAGCCTGGGGCTCTGGCTGCCAGCTGCTGCCCCCAGAGCAGCTCTGCCCCAATGGTGACACCCATCTGGGTGCCGCCAACCGAGGAGGTCGCTGCTGGACGTTGCCCTGTGTCCTGTCTCGAGCAGCCTGCTTCACCCTGACTTGGAAGGCAGCGTGGGTGCTCTCCCAACAGGTGGCCCATCCACGGGAGGACAAAGACCACGCGCTGATATCAAGGCCTTCGAGGTTCCCGAGAGGCTGGAGCCATGGTGGATAAACGCAGAATTCTATCCGCGCTTCAGAAAGCCACCTGCAGGTGAGGCCGGGGTAGTGGTGCCCGGTGAGCACAGCAGTCCAACAGCAGAGGGGAGGTGCTTCTTCATCCCCAGATGCACGTCTGTCAGGAGGTGCCTGGCTGGAGGGCCGCCACCCCGAAGCTCTGTTAGGAAGAGCTGGAGAGCTCAGGTGTCACCACACTGGTGATGGGGTCGGTCCCCGGCTAGGTTTTCAGGGTGATTGCCGTAACCGATGGGGTGGCTTAAACGACAGAATAGCGTCCTCTCTGTTCTGGAGCCAAAAGGCTGAGATCAGGGCGTCGGCAGGGCTGCCTCCTTTCGAGGACTGAGGGGGAGTCTGTTCCAGGCCCCCCTCCAGCTTCCGGGGTTTGCTGGCATCCTTGGCATTGCTGGCTTGTAGAAGCATCGCCCCGTCTCCGCCTTCACGCTCACATGGTGTTCTCTGTATGTGTGCACGTGTGTGTGTGTCTGTGTCATGTTGGATCGGGGCCGGACCTAATGCTCCATTTTAGCTTGATTACCTCCGCGAAGACCTCAGCTCCAATTAAGGCCACATTCTGAGGTCCTGGGGCTTAGAATTTCACAA
This sequence comes from Orcinus orca, assembly GCF_937001465.1. Taxonomy (NCBI): domain Eukaryota; kingdom Metazoa; phylum Chordata; class Mammalia; order Artiodactyla; family Delphinidae; genus Orcinus; species Orcinus orca. Next base: position 184,260,115 of record NC_064561.1, on the reverse strand, counting down.
TCTGAATCTGGGGGCACAGTTCAACCCACAACAAAGAAGAACCTTAACAGGCCCGTTCTCGAGGGGAGCAGCTTAGAACATGTCAGAGCCTCCCGACACGTGGTCCCAGCAGCTCAGGCTAGTTTAATCTGGACGCGCAAAGTCTTGGAGGGGGAGGAGCGCGGTGCAGGAGAGCTGGCTTCAGGCATCCTGCTGCTTCCAGGGAAGAAGGGACTCTCGGGGGCGGTGCCAGCAGAGGGTGGGAGAAGATGCCCTGCTCAGGCACTGGCAGGGCCCTTGGGGCTCAGTGCAGGCCTCGCTCCCTCTGGCTTTGCTTTAGACGTAAGGGGCCATGCAGAACCGTGGTGCTTAGACCCTCACTGGGCGCTGGGCGCGGAGCCCATGGGAGCACCTCTGCTACGGCTCCCTCGCCCTTTCTGACCCTACGCTGCTGCAGGCATCGACACCAGACCAGGATGCCGGGCTCCAGGTGGCCGGACAAGGCCTCACCCCACGTTCACAGGTCACACGACGTCCGTGAGGTGGCCCAGCCTCCGTCCTCCCCTCTGCTTGCTGACCACCCTCACACGGTGCGAAAGGGACCGAAATGACGATCGCTTCCGGCAGCGACCCTCAGGGCAGCGCCGGGCTTTGTGCTCAGCGGCCTCCTGCGCTCAGAGGGTCCTGGCCACCCTGGCCTGGCTTCTCCTCCCCGAGGGACAAAGGGCAGCGAGCAGACGGAAAGAAAAGCCGCCAGCAGCCTGGGCGCACCCCCGGGCACTCCATGCTGCTGTGGCCATCTGTCCGGATAGATGCTTGGACCCTGCATCCCAAGCTCCCACGTGCCGAGGCTGGAGCCTAGGACTGCGCTTCCCGAAGGGCTTCCGTCAGGCCAGCTCAGGGTCTGCGGTGGGAAGACCGGCCAAGCCCGCAGGGGCAGCTGCAGAGACGGAGGAGGAGGCCCGTGGGCGGGCCTGCTTCCCAAGTTATTCATGGGGTTCATTTTGAGGGGAGCACAGAGCAGGCGGCACTGGCAAGAGGGGGCTGTGACCTAGCGCGGTTCCCAAGTCACCCGCGTAAACCCTGGCCCGCACCCAAAGCAAGGATTCTGGGTCTCACCCTCAGAGGCTCTGAGTCAGCAGGTCTGAGGTGGGACGTGGGGACCTGCATTCCTAACAACTTCTCGGGGGATGCCACTGCTGCTGGTGCTGGGGCCACACTCTGAGAAACACTGACCTGGCCGGACCCATGGGGCGTGGAAGATTCTGGAAGATAGAGATGCAGCGTGGAGCCCCTGGCAGCCCCTGCAGGGACTCAGTGCAAACACTTGGAGTTTTGGAGAATAACCAAACAGTCTTCTGAAAAGCCTTATGCTCCGTTTGAATTAGTAGACCGCTGAGCCATAGTAGAAACTCAAAGAAACTCAGTTAGCATATAAGCTGAGCTGCCTGGCATAAATTAACCAGCCAACCCATAAAGTTTGGTACAGACAGCAATTTGCCATCACCAAGTGGAGGCAATATACACGCTTTCAGGCTCGGGCGGGTGCTGCAGACACAACTAAGCTGCAGGAACAGGTGCCCCCCTTGTTGCACCGGTATCACCCCGTTAAGCCGTACCTGGGCTTCACGGGCGTTTCTTATGACCATCTGACTGCGGAAACATGGATCCCACAGTGTACCGATCCCACCGGGGAGCGGAAGCCTGCAGCACTGCAGCCACGCTCGGAAGACACAGGGAAGTCTTCCCAGTGGGCAGATACCTGAGCAGTGCACAGGGCTGTACCTTAGCCAGGAAGAAGACAGTCAGAGGTACGGGTCTCAGTGATTCTTACACATTGGCTAGTGTTTGGTTGTGTGATAAGAGAGTTCAAAGAAAATCGGGAAATTGATGACCTTTATCTGCAGATGACGTAATCACCTATGGAGACAATCTTAATGAATCTGCAAAACAGAAGCTAGAATTAACAAGTGAATTTAGAAGGTCACAGGATACGCAGAAATCAATTGTATGTCTACATACCAGCAGGAAACAACTATAAAGTAAAATGTAAAATAATTTCATCTACAACAGTATCCGAAACAAAATGCTTAGGCATAAAATGCGTGCGTGCAAGACGTGAATGTTGAAATCTAGACACTGCTGAAGAACTGAAAGGGCCGGAGGAAGTGGAGTGGTAAGACCATGTCCGTGATAAGCTCCTGCGTATCCATCTTTATCCACCCCACCCAGGCAACCGCTCGTCCGACAGCTATAGATTCCTTTTTTCTTCCTAGGATTTTATATAAGTGGAACCTACAGGAAGGGCTGTTTTTTGGTCTCTTCCTCCCACGCAGCAGGTTTGAGCTGAATCTGTGTTGTTACACGAATCCGTGAATTCCTTTTCGTTGCTGAGTAGTGTTCCATCGTATAGATAGAGCATATAATCTATTCATCCATTCACCTGCTGATGGACGTTTGACTCTTACAAATAAAACCCCTGTGAACACTTGTGCACGAGTCTCTGTGTGGACATGTGCTTTCATCTCTCTTGAGTTAAGTGCTTGGTTGTGGAATGGCTGGGTCATTTGGTTGATGTGTGTTTAACTGTTTTCAAAAACTGTCAGGTTGTTTTGCAAAGTGGTGATACTGTTGGACATTTCCAAGAACAGTGCAAGAGTTTCCATTGCTCCACGTCCTTGGCAACACTTAGAACGGCCGGTCTTTTAAATCTTAGCCATTCTAATAAGTGTGCAGTAGTATCTCATTACCGTTTAGATTGGCATTTCTCTAATGACTAAGTGTTTCAGCAGTCCTTCATGTGTGTGGTTGCCATCAGTATCACTTCTTGTCAAGTGGACGTTCAAATCTTCTGCACATTTGGGTTGTTTGTTTGTTATATTATTATTGAGTTTTGAGGGTTCTTTACATATTCTGGATACAAGTCCTTTATCAGGTGCTTTGTAAATATCTTTCCCAATCTTGGATTGCCTTTTCATTCTCTTAATAGAGTCTTTTGAAGAACAGAAGTTATTAATTTTGATGAAGCCCAACTTATCAAATTTTTTAATGAATCCTGCTTTTAGTGCCGTGTCTGAGAAATTTTTACTTAACCCAAGATCACAAAAATTTTCACAAAAAAAGTTTTCCTCTAAGAGTTTTAAAATTTTAGGTTCTACCCTTATGAATAAGATCCACTTAAAATTACCATGGTGTAAAGTACAGATCAGGTTCGTACCCTTGTCCTATTGGTCATTGGGAGAGAAGTGTTGAAACCTTGAGGCACAGCCATGGGGGCTGGTCTTATAGTCCTTGTGGTTCTGCTGTCTTTGCATGGTTCACGTGGAAGCTCTCTTAGGGTTGCCACGGCCTCCTGGGAGCTGAATCCTTACTGTGAAATGACCTCTCTTACACCTGCTGACCACTTGGGCTCTGAGATCAACGTTTACCCTACCTTCTTCGGATGGAGTTGGCGCTGTCCTTTCCCTTTTGGCCCATTGGTGGCCGGGTAAAGTGTGCTTCTTGCCGGCATCTTGTGGTTGGTTCTTGCTTTTACATCCAATCTGACGATTTCTGCTGACTGATTGGGGTGTTTGACCATTTACATTTAATGTAGTGCTGATACAGTTGGGTTACATCTACCATCTGCTACACTGTGCCCTCTGTCCCCCTTTACCACCGTTCCTGCTGTCCTTCAGACTGAGGAGTTTTCAAGTCCCACGTTCTGCTTCCCCTGTTGGACTCTTAGCCGTATCTCTTTGCTGTGTCATTTTCGTGTCACCTTCCAGTGGCATCACACTGCTGTACATGTCATTAGGACGGACCTGGGGCCACTTCTAGTCACCCCTCCCGGCCTCTGTGCCATTGTTACCTGTGTGTTATGAACCCCAGAATGCATTGTCAGTTTTACTTTAGATACTCACTCATCCTTTACAGAGATTTAAATGATGAGAAACAAGTGTTTCTATTACCCACATGATTCCGGCTCTGAGCCTCCTCAGGCCTCCGTGTGGATCGAGATCTCAGAATGGAATCACTTTCCTTCTGCTGTAAGGACTTACTTTCACACACTGTGTAGTGAGGTCTGCCAGCCAGTGACAAATTCTTTTAGCTCTTGTGTCTAAAAACATTTTTATTTCTCTGTTGTGAAAGCTGTTTTTGCCGAGTGAAGAATTCTGGGTTGACCGTGTTCTTTTTCTTTGCGTATTTTATGGGCGTGGCTTCTGTCGTTCTGATGAAGAATCTGCTCTGTGCACACGGTCGTTGCTGTGTCCTTTTCCTCTGGTGGCTGACCTTCTCTTTATCATCATTTTAAGCGTTCGATTACGATGCTCCTGGTGTGTTTCTTCCATGGCGCCTGTGCTTGGAATTCATTGAGCTCCTTGGACCCAGGGGTTTATAGTCTGTACTGAATTTGGGAAAGTATTTCTTCAAATATTTTTGTTTGCCCTTGGGACTCCAGTGGTATATATATCAGGCCACCTGAAGTCTCACAGTCACTGGTGCTCAGTGCAAATGTTGGTCTTTTTTCTCTATTTTGTTTTGAACAGTTTGTACTACTACTCTTCACGTTCCCTTGCTGTCTCCTCTGTGATGTCAAAGCCACCCTTAATCCCAACCAGGGTATCTTGCGTACAAACATCGTAGTTCTTACCTGTAGAATTTCGATTTGTGTCTTTTAAAAGACACCTGTCATGTCTTAACTACACATGGTTAGTCTTGCTTCCGGCTAGCTTTGGAACACGGATTTTGCATAATGATTGTCAATGCCTTCATCTACTAATTCCATCACCCGAGTCACTTCTGGGTCTGTTTTCGTTGATTGTAGATCATCCTTCCTGCTTTTTTGCGTCTAGGTGACCTCTGATGGGATGCAAGTCATTGTGAATTTGACCCCTTGAATGCTGGGTAGTTGTATATTCCTCTGAATATTCTCGAACTTTGGGCTGCAGGTAAGCTACTTACAAAGAGTTTGGTCGTTATTTCAGGTCTTGCTCTTAAGCTTTGTGTAGCAAGACCAGAGTCGAGTTTGGCCGAGGGGGTTACGACTTCTTCACGACTCAGGAAACCCATCTGAGTTTCCACCCGAAATCCCCTTCCAGGATGGCAGCCTCTGCCCCTCCATCTTGACCAAAAGCAAAATTGTGGCCTCATTAACGTTTATTAAGTTGAAAGAACTAATCAGAGCCCGAGCAGCTCTTGACAATCCTGTGGTAGACCCCTGCCAGACTCTCGTGTGGCTGGGGGGCCATGGAGGTCGGTCCTGCCCCTGGAATGTGGGCGGCTTCCTTTGGATGAGAGAACATACACTGTACGATTTAAATATTTTGAGATTTACTCTCGAGCCAAGCATGGAGTCTATTTTGCCAACTGCTTCATGTGCATTTTTAATGGCAATGAAGTCAATTTGGTAAACAGCGTTTTTCAAATTTTCTACAGAACTGTGCTTCTTTCCCTGGCGGTTCTATAGACGACTGAGAGAATTGTGTGAACATCTCCAGCTATGTTTGCTGATTTACTTATTGCCTCTTTTCATTCTGCCTATGTTTGCTTAGTATATTTCAAGGTACATCACTGGGGATGTACCCCTTTAGGAGGACTGTGTCCTCGGGTGAACTGAACCCTTCATGGCTCTGCAGTGTTTGTCTTTGACACCGTAATCCTTCTCCTCTTAAAGGTCACTTACTGTGATATTATTAATCCTGCTACATCAGCTGTCTTGTGGTTATGTTTGCACATTACATATATTTCCGTTTTTTGTTTTTTTTTTAAACTTTCAACATGTGTTTAAACAGCATATAGTTAGGGTTTTTTGTTTGCTTTTTAATTTGGTCCAGCGACTGTCCTTTAGGAGTTTTTAGTCTATATTTAATGTAATTACTGGTACGGTTGGATTTAAGTTTACCACGCTGTTTGTTTTCTAGTTGTATCATCTGTCCTTTGTTCTTTATTTTTTTCTTCTTACTTTCCTGCTTAGTCTGGGTGAAATTATTGTTTTAAGCTATCCCATTTTATTTATCTATAGGCTTATTAACTAGTCATACCTCTGTGTTTTTATTTTGTTTTCTCTGAAGGCTTCCAATACGTTTTTAAGTTTTCACGGTCTCTCTTTAAATAACACTAATTCTTTCTGCAGAGCCGGGTTTCCACATGCATGTCACTCTTATTCGTTCCATGATAGTATTTTCTTTTTCTCTGGCTGCTTTTAAGATTACCTCTTTACCAGCGGCTTCCAGAATTTTTTGTAAAGTGCCTTTTGCCGTATTTTTGTTATATTTCTTCTGCTTGTGGCGAGTGGAGCCTCTTGGATATCTGAGCTGTTAGATTTGGGAAAACTCTGGCCGTTATTCTGTCCAATAGGTTTTTCTGTCCTAACCTCCCCTTCCCTGGGCCTCCGTCACCTGTGATAGGACCCTTGGTGTTTCTTTCGGTCAGCTTTCTACCCAGTCTTTGCTCCATTGGGCCCACACATTGCTACACGATGGGCTCGTGGTGTTTTCTCTGTAGTGCGTATCTCAGGTGCCCCTGCCCAGGGCGGGATGCGGCTGGTGGCTATGGGCCTGCCTCTCTTCCCAGCCGACCCAGCGAGTACAGCACGGCAGGGGACGGAGGCGCTGGGTGAGGCACGGATGCCCACCCGGAGGCGAGCGACCAGAGCAGCCCCGGCTGGCGTGGCCGGGCCGGACCCCGCCTTGTCAGACACGGGCCCAGGACTTAGCTCCCAGCGCGGCCCCTTCTCTGGGCGTCGGCTTGCTCGCACCGGACCCCCGTCCTCGAGGGGAAATGCTTGTCGTCATCCTGATGCACTTGTGCCGGGGGTGGACTTCCTTCCCGCCCCTGCGGCTCTGGCAGCACGGCCTGCGGACCTCACTGGTGGCTGACTCCCGCCGCCCAGCTCGTGTTACGTCAAGAAGGGATTTATCTTACCGCAAGGGAAGCCTGGCAGCTCTGAGCGAGCCCCCACCAGAAGCCGCCGGCCTGACGGGAGGAGAAACGACTTCTGACGCTTCAGAGACCGGGGCCCGTCCTAATGGGTGCCCCCGTGGCATGCAGGCTGTGCTTCGAGCTGCTCGCGCACAACGCACGTCCGCGACACCCGGGGGCCCGTGGGAACGCTCTTCTCACCCTCATGGCCGGAGACCGCAGGGTGTGGCCTGTGTGATTCTGCGTCTGTGGGATGCCCTAGCCTGTGGGACTCGGGTGCCACGTGCTGCGCTCCAGCCGGGGACATGTGAGCAGCGGTAGGGTTTTATTTCTGTGCAGAAGCGTCGGGCTCTTCTCTTCCCTGTGCGGCCGCCTGGCTGGACCCGGGAGAGAGGCTGCGCTGGCAGACGGAGACGCGCGGGGACAGGCAGCTGGAGCTGCCCCAGGACAGGTGAGTGAGGGGTAACCCGTCGCTGCCCTGAATCTTGGCCCGAGAGCCAGCCACATGCTTCTGTTCTCTTCTCTGCAGCTCTGGGCTTGTCCGTCTTGAGGGTCTCCGTTCCGCTGGATGAGACACTCCTACTCGGGACACCGCGGAGCCTCCGCGCTGCAAGTTCAGATGGCCACCAGCCGTTGGGCTCCTCCGGCCGGCGACGTGACAGGGCTGGGGGTGTCACGGGTGCTAACGGCAGCAGGGGAAGGGGGCCCGGGGCTCCTCTGGGTGCTTCTCCGCACTTTCAGGACAAATCCTGTGACCAGCAGAGGCAAGACCACAGGCTCCGGATACTTTGGAGTGAAAATGTGAGTCGTCTCACTGGGCAAAGACCCAACCGTCCAAGGTGTGGTGGGGGCCACAGGACAGGGGACGGGGGACGGGGTAGGGGGGACGGGAGGACGGGGGAGGGGGGTGGGGGAGCGGGGAGGGAGGCTGGAGGAAGGGGGATGGGGGGCGGGGGATGGGGAGCGGGGAGGGGGTGGGGGAGGGTGGTGGGGGAGGGGAGGGTGGTGGGGGAGGGGAGGGTGGTGGGGGAGGGGAGGGTGGTGGGGGAGGGGGAGGGAGCACGGAGGAAGGGGGACGGGGGACGGGGACGGGGGAGGGGAGGGAGGAAGGAAGGAAGTAAATACCGGCCTCAGCCACACAACCGGCCCCGGAAGTGAGGACGGCAGCGCCCTTGCAGCCGCCTTCCTGCCTGGCGCGCGCGCGCGCGCGCGTGTGTGTGTGTGTGTGTGTGTGTGTACTCAGTTTACAGAGGGAACGGCAGTGTTGAGGAGCGGGCACTTTGGGAACTAGGGAAAACCTAGTTTTCCGTGTGGCAGAGCATCGGGGGGTGTCTGCCAGCACCAGAAGAGTGAACATCTCCGGGATGGACGCGAGGGTTCCCGGGATCTTACTTTCTGGGAGGAGGCGGAGCCTCTGCGTTTGCAGAAGTGACCATTACATCACGTGCGTCACTCCCTCGCGGGAAGGAGCGAGGATGGGCCCTGCGTGGCTGGAGGGATGGGCTGTCCTGGCCACTGGCCGCCTGCTGCTCTCGGCGGCATCCCCATGTGCAGCGCTCTGCCCCAGGAGGGGGCCGGGGTCTGCCACTGTCCCACTGGCTGGAAGGCTTCCGGCCGGATCAGCAAATGGGGGCAGGGGGTTGGGCAGAGGTGAACCTTCTGCTTCTGTAGGAATCGCCACCAGGAACACCTTGAGCGCCCTCCACTCCTTAACACCCGTCCCCTCTGGGGCGCTGGGAACCCCCTCAAGCCGCGGCAGTGTGCCCCCCCCCCCGCCCCCACCGCAGCTCCCAGAGGCTGCTTGTCCCCTTCCTTCGACTGGGAAGCTGTGTCCAGCTTTGAATGTGAAATGTCCAGACCTTGGCTTGCTTTGGCCCTTTTTTTTACTTAAAGACTTGAGCAAACTTTAACCAATTTCAAAGGCAGCACCCATTTGTTATGTTAGGAAGGGCCAATGCCTACCCCTGGTGCATGAATGTCATTCTGGTGCATTTCGTCTGCCGCCACCCCGATGGGGTCAGACCACGGGCTCCCTCTCCGGCTTCCCTGACTTACGACATGAACACGATGCTAAGTGTCACTCCATCCGGAAGCCGCTGGCTACACAACCTCAATTTTCTCCTCTACAGTTTTCGGGACTGCAGTACGCCAGCTCTTTCTTTCACTTCTATTTCTAAATCCCTCACTGACTTAATAGGACGAATTCAAGATTCCTGTCTCTCTCCGCTCGACAAAGCGTACATAGAAGGTGCGTGTTTCGCAGAGAAATTATAGAAACCAACTCAGCCGGTCGGCAAACAGCCTACGAGGTTGAGTTCTGTGAGGCGTCAGCGGCTGTCTGCGTGCCCGTGAAACCTCCGACCCTCCCTTTGCCATCCAGAAAGCTTTTTCTACAGAAGTTCAATTACGATGCTTCCCCAACGTCCTAGAAAAGCACTAAGAAATCTCAGCGGGACTGGTTCTCCTGTCACAGCCTGCGTCACGTCCGCTGTTGTCTTTCTGATGAAAAAAACCGCACATAACAAATACGTCCTCAAGTACATAAGACTTTGCGTTTTATTCGTTCCATTGAAAACCCCGAGTTTGTTGGGAGGCACCCGTCCCACCCCCTCGCGCCCGGCAGGGCCTCTGCAGGCGGCGGGCGCCCCTGCGGCTCCTGGCCCCACACAAGGGGATTCAGTCCCGAGCTCTGTACGTTCACAGTTCTGGATGCCCGCGACCCTAAGTCGCTACGAAAGAGAAGAGTTATCAGGAGGAACAAACATCCATTCGATGTCTGTTTATCAGAGATTTTTTCCTGAAAACGCACAGCGGCATTTCATTCAAAAACCCTTCATCCACAGACGCAGGGCCCAGGCCCTTCCTCGGAACATCTCAGCTCGTTCACCTCCTTCATTGCCAGGTGTGGGTTTTTCTCCTTTAAAAATGAAACTCCACGCATCCCACGATCATGAAGTCAGTCCTGGTCGCTACCAAGGCCGTGCGGGAAGCTCTGTGCCCGACGGGCGGCGCCCTGGAATGTCAGTCACCCCGCACCCTGCGCGGGGCAGGAGGGGCTTCGGAATGAACGGAAGTTAAGGGTGTTTCCTTTTTCTGACGTCTAACCGTAGACACGCACATCTCCAAGCCTCAGGCAGTTAGTAAACATTTCCCCTGTACTTCTGGCTCTGGTGGTCCCTTCCTATGGAGATGCCCCCAGGAGAAATTAGAAACCAAAAAAAATTGCCCAAACAGACCCAGAGGCTTTGCTTCAGGGAACAGACTCAGTGTGTGGTTGTCATTGTGCTTTGAGGACAGGTTTCTAGTTATGTCACAAGGACATGAATCAAGGTGGTTTCATGAGAGTGAAGACAGCACCTGGAGCCCCTCCCCGAGCCCGGTGGCGCTGCGCCCCACTGACGCCCCCGGACATAGAGAGGGACTGGAGCCCCCCGGGCCTCCCGGGCGCCCCAACTGCCCGTTGCCGCTGCTTCCCACCCCCTTCTTCCCCGAGGCTCATCCGTCTCCAGATGCCCCGAGAACCTGGTGCGAATCGGGGGGACAGTCAGCGCAGGCGGGGCCTTCCAGAGTGTCACCATCCCCTGGGGCACCCGGCCCGGGAGACAGGAAACCCTGCCCCCGCCATTTACACCCCGGCCCACCTCATCTCCCCGACATTCAATGCTCTGATCGGAGCTGACACTTTGGTGAAGTAGATCATGTCGCACGGAAACAGAAACCCCAAGCTGGTATAAAAAGAGGGGGTTTGTAAAGGACCGAGGAGACAAAAACGTGGTTCCGGGCCGGGTGCCTCAGCGGAGAGGAGTTCCCTGGTCGAGAGAGGCCGGAGGGAGAGTTAGCTCAAAGCCCCAGACAGCCTCAGGGTCTGTCAGGAAAAGGGCCTGTAAGTAAACATCCCCTGACCCTCCAAGGAAGATGAAGTAGAAAAGCAATTCTCTTTTCGTAAAAAAATGCTGAGTGTTTCCTGAAGTATCTAAATGAAGTTTATAAAATACTCATGAGCTCCTGCAAATATAGAAACGTTGAAAAATCAGATGGCGGGTCTGCCCACCGATTCCACCGAGGTCGGCAGAGACTTTGTGCCGGAATCGATACGCGGGTGACACGTCCCGCGTTCAGGTGCGCGTGGCAGCCGCCGGCCTGCGCAGCCTGGAACGGACCAGCAGGGACGGTGGGAGAGGATGGAAACAAAACGGGAGGCTCGAAGTGAAAAGAGAGCAACGCCCGGGCCGGCCCCCGAGTGCCGCCGGAAAGGGAGCTCCAGGAGCCGCCCCCGTGAGCTCACCGCGCCCGCCCGTCAGGGCAGGGCACGCACAGCCACGGCCTCGGGCCCGCGCTGCTCTAGGACTCGGGCCCGAGGGCAGGAAAGGGACAGCGCGTGTGGGAGCGTGGAGCCCGGATGCTGTCACAGCAAACGGGGCGGCGGCTGCGGAGATGCCTCGTCTCTCCAGAACCTTACGTCCTAGTCCAGCTTCTTACGAAAAGGCTCCATCCCAGCGGCCGAGTTTTCGGGGCTGAAGTCAGCGCAGAAGCCGTTGGGGGTGGGAGCCAGGGGTGTCTGTGCGCAGCTCTGGGAGTGCGTCTGCTCGGGGTACAGGTATTCCTCCGCGAAGTCGGGGTACGCTTCGGCAAACCTCTCGAAGTCGCCTGGAAAGACAAAGGCACCTTGGTTACCGGCCTGCGGGGGCAAAGGTCTAGAGTCTGGGGTCTCTCCCTGGCGCCCCACTCACACCCTGGGGGCGTCGTGGCATCTACATGGACCCTCGGGAGGCCACGAGAGGCACCGCACCTCAGTTTTCTGTGTGAAGACCAGGGTGGCTCTCACGTCATTTCGGCTACTCCTGCTTTGGGGAAACTAAAGGGTCAAGTCAGGGATGTATTCTGCGTGCTCACATCCTGGCAGCGGCCTCATACCCCCGAGGCAGGAGCCTCGATGGACACAGCTAGGCCCTGGGGACACCGGGTGCACAGAGAGTCACCCCGAGCCATCGTGGGGCCTGCGCGGCTCTGTGTCTCCTGGTGGCCCTGGGTCCCGGCGTCGGGGTGGGGAGCGCCCTCGGGCTCGCGCTGGGGCACCCTGGGGGCTCGGTGATGCTCAGAGGCCCGGGCCCAGGGCACTGCAAGCTCCAGCGGCTGCAGGGAAACGCGTGCTCCCGCTGGGAGCGGAGCTGCCTCCACGGGGAGTCTGTAGTCGGTCAGGGCTCCGAGCCTCGGCAGTAGCACCCGCTCCCCGGGAGGCGCGGCCCCCTTTAGCGCAGACACGCGTGCACACCCGGACCAACGCGCTGCGGCACCTGCCTGACATTTGGACGCGATTAAAAACACATCCAAACACAACGTGCACAATGACCTTTCCTGAGCAAACGTCTCCTCTTACTTCAGGGAGATTATGGGCTCATCCTCAGATGTGCACGCGGGCCGGCGCGCTGAGCGGGCCGCCTCCTGGGGCTCCTGCTGCCCCCACACCCCCGGCCTCGGTCCCCAGGCGGGTTCCGGTCCCAGTTCCCGAGGATCTCGGCTGTCCCGCGTTGTGTGGCGACAGGTGACGCAGCCAAAACCCCGGGAGAGGAGATGCCCCAGGAATCGGTCCTGACGGGCCGGGCACGGAGTCCCTCCCCCACCGGGGACCCTGACCTCAGCCCGGCCACAGCCCCGGGGATGGCGCCTACTTTACAGCTGGGCTGGGAACGTGCTTCTGTTAACGGCCTGCAGAAGCGAGACTGGAAGCTCCCACCCCAGCCCTGCCAGGTTTCAGGAGAGCCTGGCGAGAGTGCAGGGGGCAGTGCCTCCCCCACCTCGCACTAGGGGCGTCCTCCCCAGCTCCCAGCCACTCACCGAACGTGATCCTGCCCTTCTCCTCTTGGTCGATCGCCCGGAAGAGGTCGGTCACGGTCAGTTCAGCCACGCCCAAGGCGGTCTTCAGGATGCTGGACAGGGCGTGCTCGTCTATGCTGCCGTCCTCCTGCGACCCGTACATCTGCAAGGCAGGGGCAGGAGTCACGCCGCGGCCCCGCCAGCCCCGACTATCCAGGGCAGCTGCTTCTCCTCCTTGGCGTTCCCAGCTCTCCGGCCGGCCCAGATAGCACAGGGTCAGAAGGGCCGGAACTCAGCTGCACGACCGAGCCCTCGGGAGCCCTCAGCACCTCGGGCAGGTGGTAGCCGGGAGCCCTCAGCTCCCTGCTCGTGTGTTTTTATTTTTGTTTTTGTTTTTGCGGTACGTGGGCCTCTCACTGTTGTGGCCTCTCCCGTTGCGGAGCACAGGCTCCAGACGCGCAGGCTCAGCGGCCATGGCTCACGGGCGCAGCCGCTCCGCGGCATGTGGGATCTTCCCGGACCGGGGCACGAACCCGTGTGCCCTGCATCGGCAGGCGGACTCTCAACCACCGCGCCACCAGGGAAGCCCTGCTCTTGTGTTTTAAATCCACCAAGAAAGGGTGGTATATACACTGCAACGTGAGGACCTGGCGTTCAGCCTTTGGCTGCGAGGTGCCCACTTCACGGATGCCCACCTGAATGAACACTGCGGCTGTGAGTCGCGGTGACCAGTGAAACCACCAGGAAAGGAGCCAGGCCGCCCCGCCACCATGAGGTCCCCCTTCCAGAAGGCCCTGGGTGACCCGCATAACTGACCACCTCAGGGACCCCGCTTCTCCTCTCCCGTGCCCTAATTCCCACTCTTACGCTTTAAATTCGCCAAGAAAGAGTGAACCCCCAAAACCCTAGGCCCCTACCCTCAACCCTGACAAAGGCAGAGCCCCAGATCCACACTCTCGCCCCGTGAGCTGTGACCTCGCTGCCCCCAGGGCACGCCGTGTGCCTCCAGGACCTGTGAGTAACAGACCTTTCTTTTCCAAGCTCCCTGATGGCTGTTGCCGAGGGCGCACTGCAGTCACCCTGAGAGCCCCAGGGGCCAGTCCAGCCGCAGCCCTGGCTACCGACGGGCTGAGACCAGCACACGACTGCATTCCATCCTGCGCCGTGAATTCCTGACGTCCTCCTCCTGCTGCCCTAGTTTGGGAGGAGCGGCCCCTGCCCCTCCCCCCCCACCAGCCTGACCAGGGCTGCAGGAGAGCTGGGGGCCGTCACCGCTGCGCTGTCTATGGGCTCTCCTCCCCACGCTGGGGGCCCCCTGACCAATCTGCTCCCCAACACCTGGAACTTCTTGGAGCATTCACTCTGCCCTCCCGCCTAGAGGTGGGCTTCCCGCGGCGGGATGTCCACATGAGCAGGACACACCGGCCCCGCTGTGGGGATGCCCGGGCGCGGGGCCCTCTGCCTTCCCGGGGGGCCCGTGAGGGGTGGTCACCGCAGGGGAGGTCGCCGTGGAGCAGTGCCGGGACCCACAAGGCGGCACAAGCGGTGCCGTCCTCCCCGCAGCCCTCGCACCTGCCCTCCGGTGGGGCCTGGTAGCGCTGCTACAAGGTGCTCATGCGTACGCTCAGCGGTTTCAATGAGCAACAAGCTGGCCACCTCCCTGCCAGCCACTGTCGTGGCAGCAGAGTCCACCGCAAGATGTCAGAGAAGCTGCTGCAGGGCCACCAGATGGGCGTGGCCGAGGCAGCACCGGCACAGGGGCGATGAGTCCAAGGGCAACCCTGGGAGGTGCCCGCCAAGGCCGGAGGGGACAGGCTTTCCGAGACAGGGCGCTACCAAGGACCGCCGCCGTCTGATTAGCCCCCGTGGCCTGGCCCGCAGAAGCCGCCCTGCACCGTGGGGGACTCTCCCAGTCTGCCATGGAGAGGGTCTGCTAGGGTCAGGAGGGAGAGAAGGGGTTCTCCCGGCAGTGAGTGACCGCGGCTTCCTGACCTATACATCATATTTTCGTGAGTCTGGCTAATGTGAGTTGCACCTGTGAGACACAGACAGAATGTCTCTAGGTGGCAAAGCGAGCCCAGCTCCACCCTAGGGGACTGACCAGGTGAGGCCATGCTTGAGGGCAGCCAGGTGGATCTGCGGGCGGGCCGGGACCCCATAATGGGCCTTCCCCAGACTCACTGCACCCATGATGAACGGCCTGGCTCTGGGCTACGCCGGGGCAGGCGGCTCCTTAGTCCCAAAGCCCTGCTTTCCTCTGGTCAACACGCTGATGGGGAGGCCGTGTTGGGAGACAGAACCCATTGGTCCCGCTCAGGCGTCCAGGACTCAGGAAGACCCTTCCCCACACTCTTCTTACGAGTGAGGGCTCTTTAAATTCCAGGGAGAAATAAAGTAGAGGAGGTTTGCCGGCCTCTTTACAAACAACGGCTGCAGTACAAGCTTATGTGAGAAGAGCAGGCAGACGGCAAGTTTACCAAAGTCATAAGGGCTATAAAAGGTCTCACAGGCCTCACGTGACCCAGGTCTCACCAACCCCACAACTTACAGGTCGCGTAAACGCCACACTTACCTTGAACGCCAGCCGGATGGTGTCCAGGGTCTGCGACGGCCGGCAGACGACGGACAAGGCGACCACGTACTCCCGCATGTCCATCTCCCCGCCGCCCTTCTGGGAAGAGACGCTTTCAGGGACAGCCCTGCCCCCTCCCGAGCATGGGTGTGACGTCACAGGCCTTTTGGCAACCCGCTTACAAAAACCCCAACTACAGGCGTGTTTATCAGCAAACGTTGATTTAAAGCCAAAAATTTCTAGGTGCATTCGACAGCATCTTTTGGGGAGAAAATACCCCCAGAGACTGGGTGGCTGGCAGGATGGGCAACAAGGGCTGGTCTCCCCTTCTCTGCTTCCAAAATTGTCTGAAGAACATTTCTATCACAAGGGAAACAGCTGCCCCCAAGCCCCCCCAACAAGGCCGTACCTCATCAAACAGGGCAAACAGGTCCTCCAGCGCCCGGGACTCGGGGACCTCCAGCTGCGCCGCGAACTTGGGCAGCGTCAAGCTCCCGCCCTGCTTCATCCTCGCGCTTTCTGCATGTCGGTCCAGATCGCGTTCGAGTTTTTCTGGTTTTAGCCTAAACAAAAAATGAGGGGAACATTCTTTTTCAATAAAATTACAAAATGCTGAAAATGGCAGATTTACTGTCATGTATTAAGACCCAACAAAACATTAAAACGATTCATAGACCAAGCAGCAGTCAGTCCTCGAGAAGAGAGGCTCTTCCAGGAGCTTGAAGGCACGAGTGTGCCCTGTGTGAGCGTCCGCACAAGCACTGACACCCCTGTGGGTGTGCGGGCCCCACCCTTAGGCAGGTCCTCAGGGGATGGCGGACGGTGGTGGCGGGTGGGGCGCGTCCCTAAAGAGACAGCCAGGGCCGACCATTCAGGGTTTAAGACACTTACTTCTGTGTGGAATTTGAAAAAAAGAGAAAAGAAAAAAACCCCAAACCTCAGAAAAAGCACCATTAATTATCTCGATCGCCCGCCACCCGTGACCTCCAGCTCGGTCACCAAGTGCCCAGGCGGAGACCCTGCGGTGGCCTGGTGGGCGTCACAGGCGCCCACAGGAGCACTGCCTCCAACTGGGTGCTCGAGAGAAAGCAGCAGGGAACTCACCCCAGCCCCCTCACCAGCCTGGCAAACTCGAGAAGGCACGTGTCCGCGGGGAGACGAAGCTGGCCTTCCGCCAGGGCCAGCTGGCAGTCCTCAAACGTGTAGTCAGTTACGGAGACGCCCAGGGCCCTGCGGGAGAGAAGGGCACTGCCATCAGCCGGCGCCTCGGGGCAGCAGAGCGAGCGCGCTGGACGCTGAGGTGGGCGGGAAGGTGATGTTTAAAGGCCACGTTCAGGCGGTCCCCTGGTGGCCTAGTGGTTAGGATTTGCCACTTTCACTGCAGCGGCCCGGGTTCCATCCCTGGTCGGGGAACAGCCCTACATGCCTCGAGGTGTGGCCAAAATAGAAACAGACAAACAAATCAATAAATTGAATAAAGACACGTTCAGCTAAACATAAAGGCCGAAGAGCTGACCCCAAAGCTCAGTTACGTGGAACCTGGGGCCGCCCCGGCTTCGTGGTTAGCCTCTATCGCTGTGGTTTGCGCCCTCTAGGGAGCTAGCACGCATCTAGCGCCTTAAAGAGGACGACGCTGCCCGCAGTGGTGCTCAGTTCAGCTCAAGTCATCTTTGCGGGCAGCAGGGGCTGCTGCTATCTGTGCTGGTACCACCCTGAAGTGAGAGGGAGAGTCAGAACCCAGTCATTCCAAGAGCGGCGTCACATTTCAAGAAAAATGGCCTCCTGACAATCATGGAAAGCGCGTTCATGGGAGGAAATTTACCACATACAGAAAACTGGCCCCCAAGCCCGCCTCCGTCACTGAAAGGGCGTTTACTCATTCCGATGGGACAGTCGGCCCTCCGGATCCGCGGTTCCACATCCAAGGACACGGGGGGCGGCTGCACTAGACTGTCTCACAGGAGGGACTCGAGCATCCTTGGGTTTTGGTCTCCGAGGGTCCGGGAACCAGCCCCTGGCGGGTACTGGGCACCGCTATAGCTCCTTGCTGCCATGGCAACGCTGTGTGCATCAGGTAATAAGGAAACAGCGAAGCTGAAGGCCTCTTTCCGGGGCTGCTAAGCTCCCCTTAGGAGCGCGTAGGCCTGGTCGTGTGGGGACGGACGCCAGAAGCGCCCCAGGAGCTCCCGGGCTATCCACGGGAAGGGGGACGGGGCTGGCTCAGGGCCGCCTGCAAAGCTGTCGGGACCCCGGCCCTTCCCGGGTGCAGCCCCGGTGTGACTAAAGACCAGGCAGGTGACGGCCCACGCCCGTGGTTCTGGCTGTGAGGCAAGGGGAGACCCGATGGGTTTCTGCCCTTTTCCACTGAACACGACGTGTCTCTGTTAACACCGATTATAGGATGCCATAGAAGTTTCTTTAGGATACATATTTAAAATATTTAGTAGTTAATTTGTCTGAACACGAACAACGACAACAAAAAATTACACCTAACCTGTCAGGCCTGCGACTCTGTGGGTATTATTTTCTTATCTAGAGGTTGATCAAGGGTGTCACTCACTGCCCTGACTTCCCAAACGCTGGGAGTTGAGAATCTCCCGCATCCCGGCAGCTCTGTGTCCGCATGTGGGATTCGGAGAAGGGGGGCCTGAGGGGAGCGGGCGCGTCTGGCTGGACTCCACTTCCGGCGCCTAACACTCTGAGGGCGCCTGGGCGGACTGAACGCCTGGCTGAGTTCAATTCACGTGTGCCGAGGTTAAACGCATGACTTTGCTCAGCGTGTCTCACAGAATGCACTAGAGCGGGGACGACGCATCCCTCGTGAGGAGATGGACTTTCCCTTAGAAACTAAGTCGCGCCAGGCAGCCGTGTGCACCTCCCCACAGGTGACACCGTCCGAGCACCCCTCCAGGCACCGCAGTGGCCGAACTCAGAGGCAGCCTCTGCCCCGGAGAAGAGAGGAGGGGAGGGAGGGGCTGGGACTGAGAGGAAGGGTGAAGGCACCTGGGGTCTGCGCTGAGGCTGCCAGGGCCCGAAACAAGCGGGAACTGCAGGGAAGTAGGAAGTGAGAATATTCCTAGCTACACACACACTGTGGTACGAGCAGCGCGAGATTAAGTGCACAAATACCACACTCAGCTCGGCGGGACGGAGGTAGAACCTTAGTAACGCTGTCTGGGTAGATGGCACGTGTCGAGGACGCACCAGCCCAGGCCCCGCTGCCTGTCTCCAAGGGACGCACACGGACGCAGCCCCCGTGGGGACTGCTGGCTAATGGGGACGTTTGCAATGTGCAGAATTAAGTGGCAATGAACCATCTTCCAAATGTTGAACAAGCAGAAACGTCCTCCAACAGAATCAGGAGACAATGCACGCAGCCAAGCACACGCTGGCCGATGCCCAGCCTAGGCTGGCTCCAGCCGCCTCCCCGACGCCGCTGACTGGCTTTACAGCGAGGCCACGGCACTGGCGGACACGGACCCTGGGTAACAAATACTCAGGGTGGCCAAGGGCACCGGGGCTTCCCCGCCGCGGAAGGGGCGCGCACTCACTCTGCCATCACGTGCCGCACGTTGCTGGCGTACAGAGCGGGGTCCTGCTTCTCCTCCTCCGACGGGGTGTACACGGGAAGGAACTGTGCACACAGAGACGCTGGTTACCCGCACGAGCACAAGACACTGCCCTCGCCCCCCCACCACCACCACGATGACAACCTGCTCCCGGACAAATCAAGACCTCTGTCAGAGCGCCCTCCACCGGCATCGTCTCTGGAGTTGTCACTGCTGCCCATGCACGCACACGTGTGTAAACTCACAACCCACCTTTCCTCAGCAGGAGCACCACTCCTCCGACACAGAAGCCAGAGAGTCGTGCTTACGACTTCGCACAGGGGCTTAGTCTTTGCAATCGAAAGAATCGCAGGTGTGCTTCCACTTCTAAAGTCTCAGTTTTGTGTTGCGGGTAACACGACAAATTATTTCCACTTGAAAGACTATTATTAGCTTTTTGACAACTACTGCATTTGCAGAATATAATAAACTGTCCCAGGAACGTGTGTCTCTGCGTGTTTTAAATAAGTACGTCTCACAGCCTGTGCCGACCCCCCATTGTAGAAAAGGAAAATGACCATCACCGAGCCCTTTTCTCTAGTATGGACATTCAAGAATACAGGAACATCCCCAAATCCTATCAGTTCTCATCGTATAATGCTAGTCTCTCGCTTACTGCTACCTTTTTAAAAACTTTGTAAGTTGCAACAGTTCCTCATATCAGCACTGGCGTCTTGTAGGAGTGACGCAAAGAATTTAGAGTGATTTCACAAAGGCATACAGTTTCTTTCCAACTCTTCAAATTAGAAACCAGTCTGAAACAGAGCATCTTCCTTGGAGTCTCTCCCCGCTGCTGCCTCTCGGCCACCAGCAAACGAGCCACATAAAATACCGTGGGTTGCAGGCCAGCCACCCTTGGACCCGGGCCACGGCCCTTCCAGCCCAGTCCTTCATAATTAAGCGGCTTATGTTCTACTGAAGTGAAAAACCTGGCTGAAAGCCGGGCTCATTTGTAAATTCGGTATTACTCTGCAGTATTTATCAGAAGGTAGCAAATGAAATGCTTTAAGCTGTGTAAGACTCATCTCTCATGTTCAGGTGTAGGAGTAGCAGGTTAACTCCCCTTTGAAGAAAATAAACCCTATTCCTCATCCACTCAATTAAGTTTACAGGCTGCATGAATGTGACCATACTTATTTGAGTAGGGAGGACAGGTATTGTGACTTTGGAAACGGGCTGAATGCGGGGAGGCAGTCTACCTGGTCTGACCAAGTATTAAACAGGATAACAGTATGATAAGTTTAGCAGTTCGATATCAGCAGTGTCAGTACTGGGTAGAAGTAGAAGCCAAAAGAATCAGTAATTGCAGGTATGCCCTTAAGCTATGCTAACCATAATAAAAGAATGACGGGCTTAGCTTCCTGTTGATTTTTAAAATCCTATCTGAATGGATAAACAGTCACGCAAGAGACACAAAGTTGATGCAAACCCCCTGGGAAGCACCTTTGAGGAGCCATGCGAAATGGAAAAAGTTCAAAGCAAGACAGATGACGTATAACTTTGGATCTGTACAGATACCAACATGACGCTGTATAATATTATATCTACAGAGACCCCTATATATCATTGTATCCATATAACATTATATGTATAGAGACATCAAAATAACATTGTGTAACGCTGTATCTATAGAGACCACAATGTAACATTATAACAATACAGACAGAATAACATTGTATAACATGGCATCTGTATAAACTCCCACACAACATTGTGTAACACTGTATCTATACAAACCTCAATTTCCACTTGATTGTGAAACTGACACAACGTGAGCCACAGGATTTTCAACCTTAAAAATGAACGGATTTACAGCACTGGTTAAAAGCTTCCCAATTCCTTTTAGTTAAAGTCTCCAGACCCCGCTCCCCTGCAGAGAGCACCACCGAGCAGGCAATGCTCCTTCCCGAGGGGATGCGGCGCCTTCCTCAGCCTAAACCTGAACCTTAAACACACCGCTGAGTGACAAGGCTACTTTGATTAAACAGAAGCCGCCACTGAGCTTATTAAACACACGCACACCCGCCTGGCTGTGCCCTGTCTGACCTCCGGCTCAGGAGGTCTCGTCTACCCGACCCGGGCCCCTCCTGGCTGTCCCAGGCCCTACATCATGCCATCCCCACGCCCAGGCCACTGGGACCCTGAAGGATCCCCTTCCCAGACACTCCCCAGCTTCCGCCCACTCTGCCCTCCAGCCTCAGCACTGCCCCTCCCCCCCCATGCGCCAGGGGCCTCAGAGCGCTCTGCGTGGCCTCACCGCCTCCGAACGCCAGCCCACATGCCGGCGCCTGGACCCCCGTACGCCCCCAGCGGCCGCGCGGGAGGAGGCCCCACGCTCCCCTCTCCTCTCCGGGCCGACCGTGTGCAGCTGATCGCCGAGCTGACAGACACAGGCGGGAAGAGAAGTTCTCAGTTACGTTCCCGCCAGGGCCCTGGAATCCAGGAGTGGGAAGAAGGCCAGCCTCGTGCAGCTAGCCTCCCTGGGCCGAACCGAACTGCCGCCCAGCAGCAGTGGCCCTGCGCTCCGTTTCTGCCTTTGCTAAAGTACGCAGCACGGCGGTCACTGGAGCGGGCCTGCTTTCCTGGGAGGACAGGACAAACAAGACAGGGCGGGGTCTGACTTACGCTCCGGGGCCTTGCCACGTCCAGGTGATGGTGTCCTGGGGGCAGGAAAGGAGCGATGAGTCAGGAAGGAAGCCCTGGGCGCCGCGCCCCTCCTCCTTGCCCGCGGGCATGCCGGCCTCGCCCCGCCCCGCCCTGGCCGCCTGGGACCCCAGAGGCGCTGTCTTCCCTACCAGCCACGTCCCCTCTGGGGCAGGGGAGAAGGGGGAGCCCACCACCGCAGGTCCCCCCAGACTCGCTCACCTCTCCTCCCACGGCCCCGGGGTCACCCATCCCAGCATCCGCCCAAGACCCCGTCCTGCCCCCCTTCTGCCTCCGCCTTCTCCGGGCGCCCGGGGCAACTTCAGTCCACATCCGGACCTGCTCTGTGCTCTGCAGGCCCCGCCCTGCCCATCACCACCACCTAGCCAGGTGATGCTGTTGGCAGCCCCGTTCCAGCTCCACACCCACTTGAGCCCCCAGGGTCCCCGCCTGGACTCTCGGTCAGAGACGCGCCCCCGACGGTCAGCCCCGGACGGGGCAGGGAGCACGGAACAAAGCCACAGGGCCGCATCTCCCCCACCCCGTGCCTGCCCGGGGTCCCACGGGAACATTTCAGATGCCCTCCATCCTCAGCCACCTTGGTGAGGACCGTGGGTGACACATGTGCTGCTTCTGCCCTGACACCGGTCACCCACCAGGGCTTCCTTCTCTCGCAGGCCTGACACCCACCTGCCCCCTTATGGCTCCTGGAAACCCACCTGCCACGGGGCGTCCCACACGCAGTCCCCAGCCCAGCCCCCTCCACGCAGGTCGGTGCTCAAACCTTAGCCAGCCGAAGAGCACGTGACACAGACTGTGAGCGCAAGGCGGGGGTCACCGTTCCCCGAAGAGCCCAGCGCCGTGCTTCCAATACGCGGATGCAACAAACTTAAAAAGGGGAAAATCTAGAATCCTACACACAGGTGACGGATTCTCATTCTCAGAAGCTGGCTAGCGAACGCACCTCTTCAGAGCTGTAGGAACAGCTGTGTCTGCCGGCCCGTGCGGCTGCCACTTCTGACTGGCGCTCACACACTGGGCCTGTCCACACCCATGGGCACACGGTCAGTGCACTGACCTTGGACCCCAGGGCCCTGGCCCGGAAGAGGGAGGGCTGAAAGCCCCTGGTGCCCACAGATGTCACACGGGGGTTACAGGCAGGGCGGCCCAGGAGGAGTGCCCACAGGCACCAGAACCTCGTCCAGGCCCCCCACCCTGCGAGCTGAGCTGGGGCCCGTCCAGATCACCTTTCTGCACCTGGCAGAGGGACCACGGAGGTACTTAGCCTCTTTCCCTCCTGCTGCCAGCCTCTGGGAATTAAATATTCTCAGTTTTAAAGTGTCCCAGAGTGCGAGCTGGGAGGCAAGAGCCACTGGGGACCCAGGGGTCTCACACCTACACGTCAGGCTCAAGGAAGGGCCAGGGCTTTGCGATCCATGAAAGCGGGACTTGTGAGCTAGTGCTGGGGAGTGTGGCAGAGTGCCAGGGTAGATGGAGACAATGTCCTGAGATACCGGGCAATTCTCAGGCCCAGGAAATTCACTGGACATTCGTGCCAGGGAAACACACTCACCAGTTTGTTTGGGTACCGCAAAACCACCGGCTGGACGGGAACTCCTGGGATAAACGCACCTGCAGAGGGAGAAAGGGACACCTCTTATCTCCATGGCAGCAAGTCCCCTGCCCATACTTCCCGTGTGGGTCTCAGAACAAAGTGGGCTTCTCTGACAGGCCTTCCCGGTCAGCGGTCATTCAGTGCTGGGCAGGTTTCCTCAACATCTGTGCCAGCCGTGGACACTCAGAGAAAACCCCAGGGTCACAGGAAACAGGCACAAGGGCATCTCCTGGGTGAGGCGCTTTGGTGGGAGTGAGGGTCTCCCCCACCTTCTCGAGGCAGAAAAGAAATAATTAAGAAAACTACTTACCAGGCTTGAAGGTAATTAGGCAGGTCCTGTTGGTACAAGTGCCTTCTGGGAAAATCATTATCTTGAAATGGAAAAAAAAATCAGCATCAAAGGGACAGTTCCGAGTTCACAGGGGCCAATTCCACAACCTATTTCCTCCAGCCCTGATGTGACTTAGGCACTTTAATTATATTCAGTTGAAAAAGTTAAGATGCATACAGAAGGCTTCAGTAATTTCCCTTCTGACTGCTGGTTTGACTAAAACCTGGAAGCAACGCAGGTACGCGAACAGCGCGTGCCTCCTTGGGCGGTGGGATATGTGAACAGGTGGCCTTAGCGCCCACCTGCAGCTGCTGTGCGGACGAGATCCCCCTGCCTGGAGCCGGCAGCGACGAGCACAAGGCAGGACGAAGGTGCAGGGATGGAGAGCCCGTGGCTGAGTACGGGACCTGGGGTGGGGTCGGGGAGAGGCTGGGGCCGGGCCAGCAGCGCAAACACCCATAGCATTGGCGGCGGAGTAACGCCTTCCTCACCAGGACCTCCAGTCACTCCAACTCCTACTGACTTCCATCAACATAACGTAAGCTAACTTTCCCCTGCGTGGTGGAAAATACAGCCCGTGAGGCTGCTTTCAATCCTGAGCCCCAGAGAAAGATCATCTCCAAGGGGCACCGAGTCAGCGTGGGACCGACCCCAGCACGCCTGCGGGTCAGGCAGGTGAGCTGAATGGCGGAGGGGCTCAACCTGTTCTTGTGTGGATGGCAGCTGGAGGCCCCGGAAGCACAGCCCCCAAAGGGCTGCCCGTCCTCGGGCACGGGTGCCACAGCAAGGCCTTCAATGTCTTCCAAGCGGCCAGAACCCAGAGTCCTGTGGGATCTCCAGCTTCTCGAGGTCGGCTCGAGTGAAAAGAAAAACTACACATACGCAGCGTAGGTCGAACGCACCCACAGCTAACACTGGCCGAGGCCCCTGCTCCCCGGCCCGGGGCAGCCTTCCCGATGCCCCGAGGGAACCAGACGCACGCCAGACAGACAAGCCCGGAACTCTTAGAAGCAATGGGGTACACCTTGCAGCCTAAGGCAGTATTCAGACATGAGACCATGCTGACCCCAGGGTCAGGGCAGCTGGCTCTTTCCGACACAGAACTTAAAAGACAATTCGGGAACTTGAGATGCATGTGAGAATCGTTTCCCCCTATTTCTTTTATTTTTAAAACGCCAGAACCCAAACTACCTGATAGTCGGCACGTTCTTGGATTTGCACTCATCGAAAATAAAACGCAACGCAAGGAACCCAGCCTCCGGGGAAAGCAAGCTCTGGCCCTCGTGCTTCCCCTTCCCCTCCAATCCCTAAGGTCGCCTCTAGGAGAACTGCTGAGAACGCAAGCAGCGCGGCACACCTGCGGCCACTTCCCGCTGGACTGCGCCCTCCTCTTGATCACTTCCACCGTCTTCCTGCGCGAATCCTGGTCCATCCGGGACACGAACACGGGCCGGATGTACTTTATCAGAGCTGAAAGACAGGGGGCGGTGCTTGTGTTGCGGAGGCTGCTCACAGCGCCCGGTGAGAGGTGAGCCCCCCAGAGGCGCCTGGTGAGAGGTGAGCCCCCCAGAGGTGCCCCGACGGCTGTGCCGTGGCGCGGGCGGGCAGCCAGCCGGCGCGGACCACGAGGGATCGGGGAGGGGGGGCACTGAGGCTTCAGTGGACTTAGAGGATGGCCAGAAGCCCTGCAAACTGCGGGGCCCACAGTAACAACTCCAAGCGTTCTCAGATGACAAATCAGGAGAAAGAGACAGATGGGTCTGACCCCATGGGGAGTGGAGAGCCTTTGGTCACCCGTGTCACTGGTGGGGGGCTGTGGGGGGGAAGTGGGGAGGCCCCAGAGCCAGAAGGGCCTGGGGCACGTGGCTCGGACCCCACCAGCCTCGCTGCGGGCTGAACTGTGTCCCTCAGAGACACAGGCTGACGTCCTAGCCCAGGTGCCGAGGACTGACTTCGTTTGGAAACAGGGGCTCTGCAGATGCCGTCAAGTTCAGATGAGGTCACACTGCGCTGGGGTGGGCCCTGATCAGTGACTGGTGTCCCCGTAAGGAGGAGAGAGGGAGAGATCGCCACGTGATGACAGAGGCAAGGACGGGGTGATGTGGCCATGGCCGGGGGAGGCCCAGGAGAGCCGGGACCACTGGAGACCGGAGGGCGGCCTGGGATGGACTCTCCCTTGGGACCAACCTGCCGACACCTTGATTTTGGACCTCTGGCCCCCGGAACAGTGAGAGAATATACATTTCTGCAGTTTTGAGCTCTGTGGTCTGTGCTGCTTTGTCACGGCTGCCCCAGGACACTCACACAGACCCCATTCCAGCAACACACACACGGCCCCCAACACGCGTGTGAGGTCAGGGCTCCCTGACTGAAGCTGATGGCGATACCCAGCCCACTGGTCCTCTCGAACGAGGATGTAAAGGCGGGAAGATACTTCTTAGAAAACTTTGCACTGATGGCAGGCAGAGGCCGTGGCAGTTGGTCCCTCCTGGGCCGGTGAGGCCACGTCCCCACCTGCTCTGCCCCAGGGCCACACCTCGCTGGTACCAAGATGAGCTCTGAGCTTCTTTTCTGAGCATTTCTGTTACTTGTAAAGAGTAATATTTCATGACTTACGTCTTGGAGGTCTTCCGAAAAGCAAAGAAAAACCATTTTCAAAAAGAATAAAATTCTATCTAGTTGGGTCCACGGCACTCCCAAAATCTAAGTGGACCTCAGTGATAGTTTTTCCCATGTCTTGAAACATTTTGCTTCTTCACCAAATTGGAACTCTTTTATCCTTCCGCACCAATTACTCCTGATGCTGCTAAAAAATGACCATGAGAAGGAAAGGGAGGTTCGGTGGAATCACCCAGAAGGATGGGGCGCAGGGAAACAGGTGAGCCCAGCGACCGGCCTGGCCGAGCACGGCGCCGCTTCCCAGGGGGCGAGGGGGAAGGAGGCCGGCTCACCTGGCGGGGGTGGGTTTTACCGGTCAGAGCTACTCTGTCTACACGGCAAAGAGAAGAACGTGGATGAGGAGGCTTTTCCCAATTCCTGGACGGACGCGAGGCCCAAGGCGCGGAACCCCGAGGGCTCTCTGGACCCAGGACGGCAGGGGTCCCCGACTGCGCATGTCCGTGGGGACCCCACCCGAGTCCCACCCGAGAACTGAACGCTTCTGAGGACAGAAGGGACACACAGTCTCTGTCCCGCGAGCCCCGAGCCCGGACAACAAGGGCCCGATGCCCGCTTCGCCGAAAGGCCGCGGGCGGCTCTGTGGTCAAGACATTTGAAGCGGTGGGTAAATGCATGGGAGGGGCAGGAAGGAGCCTCCCCTGGAGCCTCCGGAGGGAGCGGGGCCCTGGGGCACCTTGGTGGCAGGCTTCTGGTCCCGGAGCTGGGAGAGGACGCATTCCTGTGATTTTAAGCCCTCAGCTTTGGTGACGGGTTACGAGGTCTCAGGACGCTCATACACCTGGATTTACGGTACAGAAACTAACTCAATGGGACAGGTACTGAGCTGTCCCCAACTTCTAGAGCTTCTGTGTGATGAGGGTGACACGTTCTTGTTAGAACTTCAAGGAGCACTTCAACACCTCATAGCCAAGGGCACTTGCGTGTTCATAAAAAATGAAAATCCCAACTATCACAGAAGAAATCACAGAAAAGAAAACAGGGATGCAAGGCCCGGTGCCTATTTCACGTGGGTGTGAGCTGTGTGGGCGTGGCTGTGCTGTCACCGTGACCCGGACTGGCCGGCACTGGGGGTTCACTCCCAGCGGGACGGGGGCTCACTCACTTCCCCATATCGGGATGTCCCTGCTCTCCGCCTTCATCACGATGGAGGACATCGTCATGGTGACGGGGATGGCATCGAAGTAGGAGGAGTGCGGTGCCAGGGTGAGGATGGCGGCCTCGGCGGGCAGCGCCCGCCGCCCCTTCACGGCCACGCGGTGGAAGCCGCCGGCAAACCACATGGTGCGCATGATGGCCTTGAGCAGGACGTCCACGACCCTGCAACAGAAGCGCAGCTGTCAGACCCAGGCCTGGCAGGGGACGCAGCCCCATTGCCCACACCCCATCAGGGACTGTGCCAATCCCAGGAGACCTGCCGCCACTGTCACTGAAACTTCCGAGGAGGGAAGGGAAGGCGGCTGTGCTTTCTTCCCTCCGACTGCACATGGGCAGCAGAACGCTGTCGCATCCGTTCACTCAGGAAAACGGAAGCCGTCTCAGCCCCGTTACAGGGACAGCAGCATGTCAGAAGGGAGGCCCACAGGACAAAACGAGAGACACAGACACGTCGGGTGAGCTCTCAGCATCCTAAGGATATAAGTTTTAAATGAAAAGAAATCGTCAGCACCTAAAATGCACGCTGAAATGTGGAGAGGCGGCAGAGCTGAGGTCAGGAGCAGAGACGTGCTGGGTGAACCTCACCCTCGCCTCCCACAGGCGGCCTCAGGCTCCGGGATGCAGCCTTTTCCGGATGAAATTAGATGGACAATAAACTTGGAAAACAGAGTAAAAATCAGGCTAGATTAACTGAATTTGCTTCTTATTTATTCTTTTTTAAACACATGAGAACGTAAGCATCTAAACCTGCACATTCCCTTTCACGGGAATCTCTGACGCTACAAACCAGATCACTGTCCACGTCCCTGAAACCGCGGTGAGTGACGGCCCGGCGGGCGAGGGACTGCAGGCCACGCACCCGAGTCCTTGGGAGAAGGACCCATGTCTCGCTGTGCTGCTGTGCTACGTGGGCGATCAAATTGGGCAAAAGTCACTGCATAGAAGCACAGGAGCCTCAATCCTTACTGGACTGATTTCCCAAGGGGCTTAACAACCCTCGCAAGAGAATTCCCAAGATGAGCCCCGACAGGTCTGAGCAGGTCTCGGAAGCGGCACCGCGCCTGCAAGGAGCCACCTGGAGACGACCTCCTCCGACCACGGGCAGGCCCTGCACAGTCAGTCACCCACGCAACGCGGGGCCACGCTGGGCGCTGCGTCTAGAGCTGGGTGACCACAAAGCACGCACTTCCATCGCTTGCTCTGCTGCACGTTTTTAACTGCACTTCCCTGCATGCATGTTATTCTTCACGATAAAGTCATTTACAAGAATAAAAGCCAATGGATGTCAGCTGATGCCCAAGGAGAAAGAAGCGGGAGTGCGGGGGGCTGCAGTGGGGGCGCAGCCAGTGCCAGGAAGGCAGGCCCAGGAGAGCTGGTGAAAAGCGGCTCAGGTCTCAGCCCCTCCATCGGAGACACACCCGCCGCCGCTCGGGTCCAAAGGCCAAACAGTGACCGTGACGTGCTGGGACAGGAAAAACCAAATCTGATGATTCTCTCAGGTCTTGGAGGAATTCTGTCCCCAAGCTGCCTGTGGGGAAGACATGCCTATGCGTGTGGGTGCCGGCCTCAGCCCAGTGCAGGGCCAGCACCACGGTCCCCAAGGCACGGGCACCAGTGACACCGGAGATGCCAGAGCTTCTCCAGGGGAAGGGAATTGGGAGACAGGTCTACATGCTCAAGGGCAGGGACCTGCACCCCGACTCCATCTGTCGTTCGTCACACAGGTGGACACCTCAGACTTGGACGTGTGGGCAGAACCAGCTACATGATGGATAAGAGGAGTATGACCCTGAGGAGACCCGAGGGCAGACATCGGAAGAGACGTGTAAAAATCCACACGCATCAGGACATCACAGTGCCAGAAGACAGGGATGCTCTGAAAAGGTCCAGAGGACAAGAAGAAGAAAATACTCTTGGAAATGAAAAGTCTCATGCCGAAACACCGGGTCCCTAAGAAGGCTCAAAAACGCGGAGAAGGGGACCTCCCAGAACACGCAGGAAAAAGAAAAGGACGGAACTATAAGATACAAAGAAAATAGTTTCTCAGAGTTGAAGAAAGACCCAGATCTCCAGCACCATCTCAAGGTGCTGGGCAGAATGAATTTTATGAAAAAGACTCATGTTATTTCCTTTGAGAATTTTTCAAATTTCCAACGACAAAGAGAAGACTTTAAAACCTCCCAGAGAGGAACAAACGGGTTTCTAGCATCAAAGCTGCAGGTGTCAGCAGCGCATCTCCAAAGCTCTGGGGACGCATGACGTGAAACCTGCAATTCTATACCCAGTCACACTACCCACCAACACAGAGGAGAGAATAAAGACATTTCCAGACACAAGATGTGAATGAGTTCCTCCTGCACATCTTCCTTCTGAGAACCCAATACTCCAGAAAATCTTGGAACAAAGACAAAGAAAACAGGCCCAGGAAATGCAGATCATGCCTGAGAGTGCAGCAGAAGAGAAACACACGCCACGCAGCGGCCAGGGCCCCGGACCCTCGGGGAGGAGAATGAATCCCAGGCAGCGGCCGCAGGACTCTGGGGGTGGAGAATTTTGAGGCTACACTCAGGGCTCATTATTCTCTTGGTTAACAGGCAAAATAAAATCGGAAATTCTGTGAAATGGAAAACACAATACAAGAAGTAAAGTTCAGACTTGACTTCACAAAGCAGGCAGATGTGCAGGTGACTTTGGAAAACCGTCTGAGAGAGAAGCACGTGGTGTTGCTGCCCACCACCATCACCCACCGCAGGGCCCCGCGTGTGCAGATGCGCAGGCTGCCCGGTGCCCCTCGGGGTTGCGGTCCGACCCCGACAGGCCCAGAGCTCATGGCTCCTTCCCCAGGGTGACAGAGGCAACGGCAGAAAAGCCACACACACGTGCGGAGGGCGTCTGCGTGGCGCTGGGAGGAGGGACTGCAGGCCTGCCCTCGGCCACCCTCCCTTCCCCACCACTTTGCTGTAACCACCAACTCGCGTTGCTCCAACGAAAGTGAGAAACGCCACCAGCATACACGTGGCGACTCAGAGTCGTCATGGAGATGACCCAGGGATGGACGTCCCCACACGGGGCACTCAGGAAAGGGCATCGTCTGCGATGGACCGACTCATGTCGCCCCACATTCCTATGCTGAAGCCCTGACCCCCAACGTGACTGTATCTGGAGCTAAGCGCCAGTGAGGTCCCGGGGTGGGACTCTGATCCAGGGGACCGGTGTCCTTACAGGAGAGGAAGAGGTCTTGCCTGTGAGGACGCGGCGTCTGCAGGTGGACGGAGGTCCCGTCACGAGCCGTGGCTGCTGACCCTGACCTCCCACTTCAGCCTCTAAAACCGTGAGAAACGAATCCTGCTGTCTGAGCCCCGCCGTGGTACCCTGTTGTGACGGCTGAGCTGACCCTCCTGAACCCTGAGTCGGCCAAGGGCCAGGGCCTGCAGGACTGGTCAGCAGTGTCTCCTGCCCTGCCTGGTTGGGTTCTGTAAGAAGTTTTTACAACACTCTGTGTTTTGAAACACAGAGTCTTATGCGAAATTGTGTCGTTCCTCCTTTCGTTGAAAACCCAAGATTTTATTTTGGGAAGGTCTGACTGACGTTAACTTATATTCAGCAAAAATCCTCCCTGATCAAAACAAAACTCTGCTCAAAACCGCACAGCTGTGCCTGGCGTGAACCAACCCACCGCCGCAGCTGATGACGTGACGTCCTCTACTTGGAGTCCTGTTACTTTAAACTTGTTTCCTCCTAACTCCCCGTGTCCCAAACTCAGGACCTTCTGTCACTGTGTTTCCTTTGAGGAGCTCGGGGCCGGGTGTTTGTTCTTGTTTCCATGGAGCCCAGGGCTGTGCACCGAGTTCCCGAGAAACACTGCTGTGTGGAGACCCCGTGGGCTGCAGGGGGTGGGAATTCAATGTGGGCGGCATGTGCAGCTGGGGTACATGCCAGTGCACATATAAACACACACATATGCGCACACACTCACACGTACACAAACACACACGCATATACATACACACGTATACACACAGACACGCCCATACACACATATACTCAGGACGACGCTCAGGCTCTGCGTACCTGAGCACCCAGAGCTCCCGGGAACCTTAACCCCACATCTCCCCACGTGGGGCACATCAGGTGTGCACGTCACACACACACGCACACACACACGGTGCCTCTGTGAAGCGAGCGGGCTGTCGGAACTAAAGTTGGCTGTGGCCCATTTATCACCCGATGAGACCAAGTACATTACCGCAGACAAGAAAAGCTACAGGGAGTCAAAACAGGGAAACCGAAACAGCCCAGAGTCACCTGTTTTGAAAAGACAGACGCCGAGGTTGTGCGAGGTTTCTTCCTTCGTGGGAGAGGACAGCAGGGAGGCAGGGGAGCCCAGCCCCAGAACAGAGCGGGGGGGAACAGGGAATTAAGACGCTTTTGATCAAATCATTCGTAATTTGTAAAAAACTACAAAATCTCTGCTTTCTAGCTCTGGGTCCTCAACCAAGTGAAAACTGAAATTCTGATTCCGATTTGGTCTGGATTTATTTTGCTTGATTATATATTTGATACCAAATTCATATTTTACAGTTAAAACTTTAAAAAAAAAACCCCAAATCTCAAGGTAAAGCATGATTTCCAAAGAGATTAGAAAACCCAGCTGTCTATGCACTCGTTCACTCTTTCATTCATTCATTCACTGACCCATTCATTCATTCACTTGGGAGAGACTTTCCTGTCCCTCAGGCCAGGCTCCGTGCAGGGGGCACACCCACGGAGACAGCCACGTCTACCTTCTGGTTTCTAGGGAGGGGGAGAGACCATGGTTCACTTGAAACTGGGGATGGTCTGAGGACGTGAAATGTTACCACGAGGAGGGTGAGGGGTCCCCAGGCACCATGCTCGTGAAAGGCTCAGAAAACCCTTGAACCTTAACTGGCTGTCTCTGCCCTGCATGTAACTGCTGTTCTGACCATGGCACGTGGGCAGCGGGGAACCAAGGTCCAGGATGGGCGCCCGTTTCCACAGCCTCTCAGGGCATCAGCATTCCAGCAGCTCAGACACTGGGAGAGAAAGGAGGGGCCTGAGCTGGTCCATAAACCTTGCGGGCCGGGCAGCAGGTAGTTTAGGCTTTGTGGGCCTGTGGCCTTGGCCACAGTGACCCCTGCCCTCCAGGACAGCAGCCCTGGATGGTGTACAAATGAACGGGCAGGGCTGCACCCCAATAAAACCTCATTCACAAAAACAGGCTGCAGCCGACCCCCGGCCCTGCGCTAAACTAAGAACACTTCTGTTCTGAATAAACCGTCCAAGGACCTTAGGATTGATCGGAGATGCAGACACAGGAGGTGGCCAGCAACCTGGTTTTATGACCGGAACGGTGTCTTCTAACACACTGGAAATACTCACCAAAATGCTTCCCATAGCTCAACGTTTTCCTTCACTAGAAACGGCGTGTAGTTTGAGTTAAGGGACAGCTTTAGGTATTTAAATACAGAAGAAAATGCTGTGGTTTCATGTCCTTTTGTGAGGCCCCTGTTGGATCTTCACTTAAGACAGATTCACACGTCCATCCACACGAAGCAGAGACCACACCAGCGGCAGCAGGCTGACATGCGGCCTCGAGGGCAGGGGACAGGGAAGCGCGGGACCCCGGTGCTCAGGGCACAACACAGCGGCCACTCGGCTTGCGGGGCCCTGGAGGGAGCCTCAGGGCAGGATGCTGGCAGGGGGAGCGTGGGCCTGCGACACCCCCCAGGGCCCCCACAGACGTGCACTCACCTCCGCCACAAGGCCAGGGGCTGCTCTGGTTCCTGCTCAGCGGATCCCAGCGAGGCCACAAGCGCCAGGGGCCAGGCGAGCAGCATCATGACGGCGGCGACCAGCAGCCGGATGGGGAAGAGCGTCAGCGTCATGACGGCCACCTGTGGGGACAGGGCACGGTCACGCGCGGGACTGTCCTCTGGGCTCCTCGCGCCGCCCCGGCACCCGCCTCCCGCGGACGCTGCGGCCCAGTCCCTCCTACAGCCACCGCGGGGACGCCTGGGGTCGGGGTGCTCTCCTGGCCGACGGCGCTCCGCCCACTCCCAGCACCCCCAGCAGGCAGCCCCGCCCCCGAGCCCCCTCCTCAGCGCGCCCAGCAGCCCCTGCACACAAGGATGCTTTCACGGGGCCACAGGCACAGAGCTGGCAGGACTGGGCTCAGACCACAAGGAAGACGGGGACCCGGGGACTCTCCAACCCCAGGAAGTCACAGACGGGATGGGGGCCCAGCAGGGAGGGAGGGGGCGTCCAGAGCCACGGGCCTGGTCCGGTGGACGCGGGGAAAGCAGGCTAGGGCTCCGTGGGGGGGGCAGGCCCTGCGCACGAGGGGGACACACGGTGGACGGGCAGCTGTGGCTGAGGCACCAGCACTTCCGCAGGCAGTGATGTTCTGCCTCCACACTGGGGGTGGGGGACATTCAGGAACAGCGTGTTTTGTGATGAGCTTGATCTCAGGCGGTCGATTAGAAAATAGGGGAGCGGAGGGATGACAAGACAAAACTCACGGAGCCTTACAACCAACAGATATGAGTTTTTGATTATTTGCAAGAAAATACACTTGAAATACGTAGGTTTGGTGCACAGGAGACAGGAAAGACGGGAAGAGACCCAGGTCCGTGGTACCGTGTCCAAGCTGCTCACCCCACCACCCGCCACGCCCGTCTCTGCCGCCTGCAGGCCTGCACGCTGACCGTTCCCTGATTCTCTGGGGTCTCCACCAAGGCCAGCGCTGCCCGACAGGAATACAACGCAGGTCACGTGTGCCGTCTTACATTTTCTAGCAGCCATGTTTAAAAACACAAAGGTGATGAAATTAATTCAACATGCAGTTTATTTAACCCAACACGCCTAAAATACCATCATTTCCGCACGCACGTAGCACAAGGCGTGGACGAGCCAGTTCACACTATCCTCATCACGTCCAGGGCATCCGGCGTGTTCTGTGCTCACAGCACATCTCATTCACGCGCCACATCCTAGGTGCCCTACGGCCACGTGTGGCCTGTGCCGCCACGGCCGGTGTGGGTCCAGATCTCCATGTGCTGTGACGATGGTGACTCTGAACGGCCCCTCCCCCCGCCTTCAGGGGCTGGGGTCCCCTGGCTGAACCTCTGGTTTCAGCACAAGGTGGAACAGGGCCGGTGACCCCGGATCTGTCATGGCCGCCGCTGGGGACAATGCTTCCTGTTAAATGGTGGTGGTGGGGGCTCTGCTCCAGGGGGTCAGACAGAGCAGGAACGTGCTGGCGGGAACGTGCCTCCCACCCCGGGTTTTCTAAGCGTCTTGTTTTGGGGTCAGCGTGAACGGGGTGAATGTCACCACAAGTCTTCCCTGCGGGATAATTACGTGCTCATCTGTCACCCTGTCCACGTGACCCACGGCAGCCACGGCTTCTCTGGTGTCACAACCTCGGTTCCAGTGCTGGGAAGCCACCTCTCTTAAGGCCTCGCCAGGTTCGTTTGCCAACATGCGTCTGGAAGGCGAGCCTGGTCACGTCCCCCGCACCGCCGTCCTCGGGTCCTGCGGTCACCACGCCAGACACCAGCCCACCTCGTTGGAGGAATTCCTACGGAGCTTCCTGATGGCTGTTCCAATGCTTTTCATTGTTTATCTAGATTTCCTATTTCTTATTTTCTGGAGTTATTTCAGGGTTTCTGTCAGGGAGGAAATCTCTGGGCGTCCTCAGCAGGCTTCTCCTCCCACCAGACTCCCCATCGTGCATTTTCAGGATAATCGTGCAAACTGCTGCCCTGAAGTTACATCAACCCTGCCCTGATCTAGGCAGCGTTTGTGCTTCTGAGACCCTTCAGGCCTGTGCTGACAGACAGCCCTCCCCTTCGCTAATCTGTTTACAGAACCACTTGCGCATTTGTTCCTTATCTCTGCTGTGACCTATTCAGTCGCATTAATTTTGTATCTTATAGGGGCCTCTCTCTTCCACCCTGAGTGTACCCTAATGTTCTTTCTAACTTCTTGAGGAAAGAGCCTGGAGCATATTTTCAGAAATACCTTATTTCCCCCAAATTCACATGGAGAAGGCAGCTTTCTCTAAGGACTTTAATTCAATCCCACAGGTTTTAAAATGTAGCCTTTCCTTCATTTCAAAACATATCCTCTTCCATCCTTGCTGTTGTAACTTTGCTGCAGAGGGAGGGCAGAGACACCCCACCTCCTCGCTGGCGGGGCGCTGCCTCTCGGTCTGCCTGTCACCTCGACGGCCCAGAGCTCCGGCTCCGGGGGCTGTGCTGGGAGCCCCGCGTACCCGCTCGTCCTATGACCCGTGGCCGCTGCTCCTCCAGGTTGCAGGGCAGCTGAGTCACTGGATACTTTGCGGTGTGTCCCCATAAATGGACCCTAAGCCGGTGCCCGTGCCTTAGACAGAATGGCAGGCAGCAAAGCGCCGGACAGGAGCTCCGGGGCCAGCACGCTCAGAGCACTCACGGGTCGCGGACACGCCCCGACTGTGCAGCCACATTCCATGGCCAGGACGGCTGCTACTGCAGGTAACAGAAGAGAACAACAGAGCTCAGGGCTCCAGAAAGAGCACCCAGTTTCCCCACGGCTTCTGAGGCCCCGGGGAGGCAGCACCCCAGTCTGTCCGGACCAACTGGGGTGATGACGAGGCGTGAAGGGGTGACCCTGGAGTCGGGGCAAGTGCACGGTTCAAATTGCTGGTTGACGAGCGGATGGTGTCCCGCAAGCTGGCTCGCCGGCCACTCCCCGCGGACAAGACGCGACCACATTTGCCTCGCAGAGGATGCATCTCTGTGTGCCTCGGGGAGACGGTCCTGGTGTCTGAGTTTTGCAGCCAGTGGGGAAAGGACGTGTGAGTGACCACACAGCCTCGACCCTCGGCAAACAGGCAGGCCTCCCACAGACGAGATGGGCAGGTACCAACGGAACGCGCCGGGGTGGGGGGGCGGGGTGGGCAGGAAGCACGCGGGGGCCATGGAAATTGCTTGGAGGAGGCGGGTCCCTTCAGGAGCCCACGGGGGGTGGGGGGACCGGTTTCCTGAGATGTTGCCCACAGCTTCAGCCCTGGGCCATCACCGGGGGCCCATCACCCTCAAAAGTGCCAGATCAACTGTATGGTCACCCTTCTCGAGGGCCACACTAGGGCTTGTAACACAACCCTTGAGGGTGACGTGCAATGAGTGCCCAGCTGAGCTACTTGGATTAAGCCATTAGAAGTTGTCTGCGAGAAACCGTCCCATGGAAAAGGGGTTTAACAGGCACAGACGCAGACATGCGAGTCCTCTGCACGTCCGTGTCGTCGGGCAGCCGGCTCAACCCAGACCTGAAGGTGCACTGCCCACTCTCGCCCCGCACACTTCAGCACGAGCCCCTAGCAGAGCGGGTCCAGGCGGTGATCCATCCGGGCCCAGGGCACCACTTCCTGCCCAAAGGACCCAGGGCCCCAAGCACACGGTGCACTGGAACGCACACAGGAAGAGCCACGCGTGATGGGAGCCTCATGCCCGCACACCTCAGGGCACACGCTCACGTCCACGCACACCCTCACCCACACCTCTACTTATACACGCTCACACACGCGCCCCAGCCTCCCTGGTTGCCTTTGGATGACCCTACGAAACCATCTCCCGATCGTGACACTGGCCTAGGGGCAATGTCAAGCTTCGTGCTCCCTGTCCCGTGAGACTGTCCCTCGGGACGGCCAAGGGGTGGAGGGGGCGTGTCCGTGGGGGCGTCCACGAAGGGCTCGCACAGGCGTCCAGAACCCACCATCCAGGCACGTGTGTGTGACAGAGGGTCCTGCCCGGAAGCAGACCAGCAGGTGGGCGGGGCTGGGCGTGCCCGACAGGAATGGGATCTCTCTAGTTGTGGGTCAAGCCACCAGCTTCCAGAAGACACGGACGACCAGCACACAGTCGGCAAAAGGAAGGCCAGGAGACACAGATGCACCAATACACTGTAGGAAGAAAACCAAGACGACAGGCTGGACGGGGACCCTCTGATCAGAGTGTGTGTCGCGGGGGTGGGGGGTGGGGGGTGGCGCGGCTGTAGCCAAGAACCCGCCCCGCCCCGGAGCCGGGGTGACAGTGGCCTGCACAGCGGCTGCCAGCGGCTTTGTCCTTGAGTGGCAGATACCCACGGGATTGCTACTGGTGAAAGGACGGAGTCTGGGCTCTGCTTGCAAATCACTGGTGGGGGAAGAGGGGGTGTCAGTGGGCCCAGAGGGGCCGTAAGGGGGGACTGCTGAGGTGGGGAGAGGGGGCGGCTCGTTGCGTTTCCTCTGCTTTGGTGTCAGGGGCTGAACTGTGTCCCCAAATTCATGTATTGGAGTCCAAACCCCCAGCACCTCAAAATGTGACTGTCTTTGGAGGTCCGTCCTTTAAGGAAGTGATTAAGGTACATGAGGTCACTAAGGTGGGCCCTAATCCCATGTGACCAGGGTCCTCATAAGAAGAGGAGATCAGGACACAGACATGCATGGAGGGAGGACCACAGGAGGACACGGAGAAGACGGCCGTCTACACGTCAGGGAGAGAGGCCTCAGGAGGAGCCAGCCCTGTGACACGGGATCTCAGCTTCCAGCCCTGAGAACGGGAGGAATGAATTCCTGTGGTTTGAGCCGGCCCCTCTGGGGTGCTTTGCTACCGCCGCCCTAAGCAAAAACATTTGCTGTAGTTTTGACACTTCCTGTGATAAGAACTGTGAAAGTGACAATTTCGCTTTGGATGTAAACAGTCTCCAGTTCCCACTGAATTCATCGAATCCACCGGTCCAGAACTATCCAGGTGCAGCACCTGAGGTTCCAAAGCCCGGCTCAGACCAGCCCGGCAATCACCCCTCCTCCCTGCCAAGGCCACCAAGGCCGTTGGCATCACCCACGTGCAAGTCGGTCCAAGTGCCTTATGTTTCACAACCAACGAGGAAACATAATGCGTTACTTAAGAGACAAGATCTCTAGAGAGACCCAGGCCCTCGCCCAGGGAGGACAGGCCCCAGGGGGCTGCGATGCCTGTGCCCTCGAGCACACGCCTGCTGAGGGACCCCGGTCAGCCGTGCGCGACCCTGACGCGACACGTGCGCAGGACAGCACTAGGGAATCGGTGTCAGCAGCTTGGAGAACACAGCGGCCGCGTTACAGGCAGAGCAGGCGCTCCAGATGCTGGGTGCCAGCACGTCGGGACCGTCAGCACGCTGACCGGCAGGCCCAGGAAGACTCTCCAAAGCCGCCTTCCGATGCCAGTGCTTTCATCCTGGGAAGAAATCCCGCCATTCCAAAGGAACTGCATTCACCAGGAGGCTGGAGGGAAATGCACTCCCTCCTATGATGAAAGGAAATGTAATAAGCCAGCACGCACACAGCCAGCTGGCCACACAAACCCAGCGCTGAGCCCACATCCTCAGCCATTATCTCTCTTCTCAGAAAGTTCCTGAAAATCATGCTGATAGAAATAGAAAGGGGATTTCCCTGGGGGCGCAGTGGTTAAGAATCCGCCTGCCAATGCAGGGGACACGGGTTTGAGCCCTGGTCCGGGAAGATCCCACATGCTACGGAGCGACTAAGCCCGTGCGCCACAACTACTGAGCCCATGTGCCACAACTACTGAGCCCATGTGCCACAACTACTGAAGCCTGAGCACCTAGAGACCATGCTCCGCAACAAGAGAAGCCACCGCAATGAGAAGCCCGCGCACCACAACGAAGAGTAGCCCCGGCTCGCCGCAGCTAGAGAAAGCCTGCACGCAGCAACGAAGACCCAACACGGCCAAAAATCTATAAATAAAATAAATTTAAAAAAAATCCTAGCAGGACTTAAGAAAAGAGAAAAAGGAATAGACTTTGCCCTCGTGCGCTGGGTGCTCGATTTACCACAGTCACCACAAACCATCCTCGGGCAGTGGGTAAGATCCATGAACTGAGAGAACAGATGTGGACCATCAGACGTGTTGGCTCCTGACGTCATGTGGCCAAGAGCTCTGCACCACTGCCCACAAGGCCACTGAGTGCAGAGCCCAGGGCCCACTGGTTCTGCTGGAGTCCACGTGCTCCTGAGTTTCTGGGAATAACCACAGCTCACAGTTGGTCCCCAGGCCGTGAGGACGGTGCTGGAGCCTCTGCTGCAGTTGAGAACTCGGGGTCAGGGGTGGGGAGCTGTGTGTGGACACTGGGCCAGCTGGCGGGCCCCGCTCCCCAGGGGCTGCTCCCATGGGCGTGCTGCTGGTAGCCGTGGAGCTGGATGCCACCCAGGGCGCCACCGGGGGACAGGTGTGCTGAAGGTCACCCCTGTGACAGACACCAGGGGCCAGCCAGGGGAGGAGCGATGAATTACACGGGACACAGCGGACACATCCCAGGGCGACAGTCGGTAAAAAAGGCACGAAACAAGACGGGACAGACCTGTGCAAGCCAATTAGATGACTTCACAACCTGGAATGAAGTGTTTTCAAGGATGGCGGACCTCGGTGAGCACACAGAAAATAGGCCAGTCACTCACGGTGGTGGCGTTGAGGGGTAGGTGAAGCCTGGCTTAACGGGGGTGCTACAGGCACTGCCAGCACAGGGGCCTGGGGCGCACGCAGCCAGCATCCAGGGTGCCCAGATCCCAGGTGTGAAGGACAAAAGGTGCCCTGCCCTGTGGGTCTCCCCAAACCGACGAGGATGGGAGCCCAGGACGCAGGCGCTGGGCTGACTGGTGGCCACAGGAAGCGCCAGAGGCCAGTAGAGCCCACACGGCTCCCAGCCAGAGAACCCGGCACGGGCGCAGCGAGCCATGGGGACGGCTCACCAGCTCACAGTGTGCAAGGAAGCAGCGCCAGGAACACGACCGTCAACTCCCCGCAACTCAGTTCACCCTCCCAAACAGTGTGGGCACCCCGTGCGGGACGCAGGCAGGCCGCCAGAGGGGGCGTCAGCGATCATCCTTCCAGGGAAGGCAGGGTGCAGGCCACCCCCCAGAGAAAGAACGCACCCACAGTGCATGGGCTCAGACGGGCGGGGAAACTGAGGCCGGGCCAGGAGGTGGGGCGGCTTCCCAAGGTCAGCCGCCGGTGGGAGCAAAGCCAAGTTTCGAGGAGCAGCCTGGACCAGAAGGGGCTGCCCTGGCGGCGGAGGGGGCGGGGGGAGCCCAGGCCTGGGACCCCCTCCCTCCTGTGAGCACCCTCACATTCTCGGACCCTGGCCTGATGCGGACGAGGCCCCTACACTGACGTCCCGGGAGAGCTGGCAACAACCCCCAAAGGGACACCCAAGCTGGCCCCGCCCACCCGCCTGTTCCTGGACACACACTTGGGAGTCACACTCGCCACCTCTCTTTCTTACCAACTCCTACTGGCTCCGCCTCCAAAACAGATCGGGGCTCAGAGTTCTGCACGGCTGCAGAGTAACCCTTTGACCCCAGGCTCCCTCACGGGCGCTGCCGGACACACTGGCCTCCTTCCTCCATCTCCCTGCACCTCCCTGCCCAGGGGGTCCTTCCCCAAGCTGCAGGGCCAGGTCCAGCACCCTCTCACCCCTCGGCCACAGACGAGGGCCAGAGGAGTGAGGGAGTCAGACAGGCGCCCTGGACCTGACCCGGAGGAGCCTCCCGAGACAGGTCAGCTGCAGTCCCGGTGGGGCACAGAGCTCACCCCTGCAGACAAGCACAGCTGGGGCGGAAGGGGAGGGAGCAGTGCGTCTGGGGCTGGTCTTGTGCTCTCCTGGGAGCCTGGCCCTGGTCACCTCCAAGCTCTTCCACGTGGAGCAAGTAAGAAATGAGCCTCGCAGATTCTGCAGAAAGATCTCCAAGGCACGTGGGAGAAACACAGGAAGGCCTCACCTAGGGAATCAATCTTTTCTTTACTGTTACTTACATGCATTAAAACAAACAAACAAACAAACTATAAAGCCAGCTGTTTTTGAGAATCCCACTTTAGAGTAGACAGAAGATGCTAAAACTGCCAAGGTGACACCTGATGCCCTGGGCAGCCGGTGGCCGCACCCCAGCCTTGCTCGGGCAGGAAGCCGGCAGAACCTTGAGGGAACCCTCCACCTGCTGGATGCAGCGGCGAGGGAGAAAAAGACACATCTAACTTTATTTATGTTTCTTAGGAAATGCACAGTTATTGCCACGGAGTCTTACAAGCCGGCACAGTGAAGCCACAGGCCCTTGGAGGTCACAGCTGGGAAGGAGAAGTACCAGCTCCGGACCCGATGCCTGAGATGCAAAGCGAGCAAATCAACCTGGAAGCGCATCCCCTCCGCTCACCCCCATCAGCAAAACACCTTCCTTAATATAAAATGCCTTCCGGTCCAAATCATACACCGCCTTCAAATAGGAGATAAGCAGTCCTTTTCCCAACTAATTCGAATAGTTAAAATACTTGAAAGCAAAAGCGAAACAGAAAAGGCTGGCGTTCTGAAACGTGGCTCTTCCCTGGACCTTGTCACACACACAGCTGCTCTCCAGAAGAGGCTTCTCTTTACCATCAGGTGAAACACTAGGTGTGGCCAGAGCTCCGAGGGGTCACCAGCGAGGGGGGAATGGCTCGTGGGGGCCCAGGGGCCCAGGTCCTGTCCTGTGCTTATGCAGCACTTTATGTTTACTGGGTACCTGGGCTTCTTTTGGGGGTTTGCCCACTTGCATAAATCCTGTGCCCAAATTCACACTGGACTCATCTGTCTTTTTCTTGCTCAGGTGTGACTGTCTTCTTGACCTCAGGCCTCCACTG
Source organism: Orcinus orca (assembly GCF_937001465.1). Lineage (NCBI taxonomy): Eukaryota > Metazoa > Chordata > Mammalia > Artiodactyla > Delphinidae > Orcinus > Orcinus orca. The sequence goes on along the minus strand of NC_064561.1, from coordinate 184,218,105 downwards.
ACTGACCTCTGAGGTCCTCCATCTACCTGTGTGTCTATTAGGATAACCTGTGCCTCCACTCGGGAAAACTCTCCTTCCAGAGCCCATGCTTACTGTGTATAGAAGCTATTTCTTCCTAGCTCTCCCACTCAAATCTAAAATTAAATACAGCTTTTCTAAAGAGCTATTTTTTTCTTTCAAACTCTCAAGCAGGCCCAACTTCGCACCATCCCAGTGGTCTCTATTCAAGAGCTTTCAACTCAAGTGTTAGCGCGTGTTGCCTCATCCGGAACCTCCTGCAAAATGAGTGTCTTTCGGTAATTCACCGGGTTTACAAATCTGTCCCGCGGTCCATTCACCGGGTTTACAAATCTGTCCCGCGGTCCGACGCAGAGCGATTTTCCTAGACGACCATATTCACCGTTTTCAACCACAGCTGACAGGGTGATCTTGTGAGGCCGCAGTGAACACCTGTGCAGCTCTTTGAGCGACCAGACCCACTTGGTCGGAGGGAACCCTAAGCGTGACGCCCTGCAGCCCAGGCGGCAAGGAGAACCACACACTGGCCCTTCCTCCTCCCAGCCAGGGTCTCAGGGCTCCAGGGGGCGGGTCGAAGTCTTCGCATCAGCTGATCCTGCCGGGCTCGGCCTGCGTCTGGCCGCGGCACTCACACTGGCCTTTCACGGGGCCGGGGCATGCCGGGGGTGGTGGGGCCCATGGTCCACAGGCAAAGGAGGTGGGAAGGCAGCCCCAGGGTCAGCGGTCAGCACGGAGGGGCAGTTCGGGGGCCTCGGGGGCAGTGCAGCAGAGATCGCAGCCCCGGGGGCCTGAAGGAGGCCGGGCAGGGCACTCAGGCCAGGCTGGAGGCCTCAGTACATTCCAGCAGATGGCAGAGGAGCCCACCCGGGAGGCCAGGGCAGTGGACGCTTGGGACACCGGGAGCCGCCTGCCACGTGGACTCCGGGTCTCCAGGGCAGTTGAGAAAGGCCCCTAGGATAATAACTGGTGGGATTTGAGAGAAGCCGGAAGGAAGTACAGGGGGAGAGCCTCCCACGTGTGGGAGGGGAGGCTGGGCCTGGAGGGGCAGGGCGGACACGTGGGGGGCGCCCACAGCCGGTGCACCGCCCCTGCTTCTGGCCGCCGGCGCCCGCCGGGCTGGCCTCTGGGTCTCGCCTGCACCCTCCCTGGCCCTCCTCATTCCTCCTCCAACGCACCCAAGTTTTGTACCAAATCTCATCTCCTCCGGGTTTTCAGGACCGCTCTGCTGGAGACCAGAGCTCTGTCCCGGGGTCCCCGTGATTGCGATCTGCGGTCTCCAGCTGTGAAATTCACAGTAAAGCAAACCCCAGGCTGGAGCCCTTCTGTGGGAAGGACAGATGGGCAGCAGCAGAAAGGCTGGAAGGTGTAAGCCTTCTGGGCCGGACGCTCCACCAGCACGAGGCTCAGATCCCAAAGCAAGTGCTGGTTCAGGAACTCGGCGACACCTGACCTCCTTCCCCAGGCATCTCTCCTGTGGGGTTAGGACACCCGGTAATTCTGTGTCTGCAGAAAGGGAGCTTCCAAGGCTCCGAGCTCCCCACTGGCAGAAGCGGACCCAGGGGGCTGCAAGTCCCACACAGAGGTGCCGAGGCTCAGGGCCCACCCCACCAGCACTACCAGCAGCCTGGTCCTCGAGAATGTCTCCCCGAGGGGCTGAGACACACGGGAGCGGGGAGGGGGGCAGCTGAGGCGGGGCACCTCTGTGTCCACAAACAACACACTGGGCCGAAGGGTGCTACCCGAGTGAGTGCCAGGGCTCAGAGGTAACGTCTGCCGACTGGCTGGCTCACCGCAGGTGGCTATGAACCCCTGGCTGTGTCGCAGGACACGGCGGTCCTGCCCTCGGGGCTCTCGCGGCCGGCTCCTATCTGCACCCCTTCTCATGTTTGCACTGTCTGAAGCCAGGAGCATCCTACCACGCCTGGTGGGTGGCCAACAGGGGCAGGACACACGGGAAGGGGGGCCTGGGGTGGTCCCCAAGGCAGGGATGGAGGAAGCTGTGAGAACCCCGATGACAAAGGACCCGCCCCCCCACCCCCACCCCCCGCCCACCGCACAGAACGGGCCTGAGAGGCTCCTCGCTGGCCCCTGCTCACTCAGCTCAGAGCCGCCCAGACGTCAGACCCACCCTGGCTTGTGGCTCAAGGAAATCTCTTATCTCCAGGGCCCTTACTGCAGGGTTTGAAGAAGAGAATCTCGAAATTCCAGACCTGCAGCATTTCCCGCTGCTTCCACCTGTTCAGCAAATACCTGCAGGAAGTGGCGGGGCCCTGGCCAGAGTGTCCTGGTCCCCCTGCTGTGGGAGCCTCTCCAGCAGCCTCGGGCCCTCTGGGGCTCCCAGCTGCAGGCAGCCCCCCAGCTGGGCACCTCCTACTCACCCCACCCTCAGGTACCGAGAGCACCCCAGGACATCCCAGCTCAACCCCAGCCCGACAGCTGGAGGCCCCTCACCAAAATTCTGCCTCCAGGCCTGCGGCTGTGGGGAGCCCCAGGGAACATCCTGGCCCTACCCCCAACTGCAAGGGGTTCCCCCCAACCACATCCTGGCTCTAATCCCAGCTCTGGGATGGCCCCTCTAGCTGCAAGGCGACCCATGGGTACGTTCTGTACCTCCCCCAGCAGCAGGCAGCCCCCCAGAACACCCCAGCTCTGCCCACCCCCCCGCCCTGGTTGCAGGTAGCCCCTGGCCCGCCAGTTCCATCGTCATGGGCTGGGCCCTGGGGCTGCTAAGGGTAGCAGGAGGGGGGAGGAGCCTGGGGCAGCCCGTCCCCCAGCCAGGCAGTCACTCCTCTGAGCAGCCTGGGGAAGCGGGGAGGTGACCGGTCGGACAGCTCCTGAGGACCAGGTACAGGTGAGGCAGTGATGGAAGGAGAGGGCGGGGCCAGAGCAGGCAGCCGGGAGACCACTGCACTGCGGGAGACCACTGCACTGTGCGGAGGCCACTGCACTGCGGGAGACCACTGCACTGCGGGAGAGACCACTGCACTGTGGGGAGACCACTGCCCTGCAGGGAGACCACTGCACTGCGGGAGACCACTGCCCTGCAGGGAGACCACTGCACACTGCGTGGAGGCCACCGCACTGCGGGGAGACCACTGCACTGCGGGGAGACCACTGAACTGCGGGAGACCACTGCCCTGCAGGGAGACCACTGCACTGCGGGAGAGACCACTGCACTGCGGGAGAGACCACTGCACTGCAGGAGACCACTGCCCTGCGGGGAGACCACTGCACTGCAGGGAGACCACTGCCCTGCAGGGAGACCACTGCACTGCGGGAGGCCACTGCACTGCGGGAGACCACTGCCCTGCGGGAGACCACTGCACTGCGGGGAGACCACTGCACTGCGGGAGACCACTGCACTGCGGGAGACCACTGCACTGCGGGAGAGACCACTGCACTGCGGGAGACCACGGCACTGCGGGAGACCACTGCACTGTGGGGAGACCACTGCACTGCGGGGAGACCACTGCCCTGCGGGAGACCACTGCACTGCGGGGAGGCTGGAAGCAGAGTGGCCCCGGCTACTCTGGGGGGAGGGAGGAGGGGCTCCACATCCCACATCAGCCCCTTCGTGCCGGGTGGTCACAGGCCAGCAACCAGCCGCAGGAAGGGAGCCAGGGTGGGGGACCAGGGCTCCAGCTGCCGAGACCCAGTGAGGATGTGCAGATTATGAGGCCCACAAACAAAAGCGGCCACTGGCTCTGCCCTCTTGGTCAGAAATATCTACTGCTACTGAAAGAAGGTTCTGTCGCTCGCTCTGTACGTGGGACAGCTGTTACCCCTCCAGGGCTAGCAAACAGACCCCCGCCTTGGGGCGGGCGTTCAGTGCCTGGTCCAGCCCAGCGGCATCCCCGCTGTCTCGGGCACTGAGGTCGCTCTGTGCTCCCGGGCTCCTCGGGTGGCAAGGAGTAGCAGGGCCCGCCGGGTGGCCCGTCCTCCCCAGCCGGACCTCAGGACCCCGAGCACGACCCTGCAAGGTGAGGCCCAGCTCCAGGGGCTGAAAGGCTAAAAGCGTGAACGATGTAGTGTAAAGAGCTCTTAGGTGGCAACTAACTTTTTAGGGAAAATAACTCACTCCTCTGGGTCTAACATGGAAACACGAGTCAGGGGTACACAGGCTGCAGTCCCAGGCGCCTCGGCTCGGCCCCCATCCAGGACCCCTGCGGAGCGCCACCGAGGATGCTGGGCCCAAGGGGGGCCCGGAAGCCGGCAGCCGTGTGCGCAGTGACGAAGGGTGTTCAGCCACGGTTACAGTCTGGCCCACAAGGCTGGGACGTGGTCAAAACACCAAGGAACGTGTGAATGAGCAAATTACTGCAAACCTCGCACTGACGGCCGAGCGGTGACTTGGGCTTGAGAACAAACCCGCTACCGCATTTCCACAGGGTATTTCCAAACACACGCTTTCCTCTGGGCTCATTTCAGAACAACTCACAGCAAGACTAAAGGTTTACGGGACACGGAAACACCAGTGCTAACCTGCAGCGATCCCGTGAGAAGTGGGCTGGGGCCCTGCCCGCCGGGGATGGTGGCCTTTGTCCTGGCTGTGTGGTGACAGCCCGGGGGCAGGTGGGCAGGGCCCGGCTTCGTGACAGAGGCTCCTGGAGGCCGTGCTGAGACTCGCTGGGTACAGGAGCCCAAGGTCACCTCCTCAGACGGTCCCCGGGCCTGCGGGGCCGGCGCGGGCCGGGCCCACTCTCAGGGACAAAATCCTGCTTTGTGAAAATGAGAAATAAGACTGTGCTTTGCTCAGCACTAAGAAATTAAAGCGAGTGTAAGAGGAAACTGTGTGCACGTGCGTGTGTGTGTGTGTCCCACTTCAGGGCAGAAGAACGCAACGAATGAGAAGACGGATCCCGCACCCTTGAATCCCCCGTCTCACTCCTCCACGTTAACCACCACGGAGTTTCACACGTGCATCCTTCCAGAAAAGTAGGAGCCGATTACAGGAGGCTCCCGGTGAGCTGTGAGAGAAGCGGCGGGTCAGACATCTGCCCTGAGCCAGCCCGCGCTGCCCGGAGTCCGGGGACAGCACAGGACCTGGGCCTCGGCTTCCTCACCTGGACATGAGGACACGGCCCCCGACCCTCCACCCGCCTGCCTTCCAGGGCCGTGCTGCCGGGTCCTCAGTAGTCCTCAGAAGGGGCCTCTGGGCCTTGGCCTCCCAGATCCCCAGGGACACAGCCTGCCCCTTCCACAGGACACATGCTCTCCTGGAGGGCCTCCGTCTCCCGTTCCCAGTTTCTATTATCGCCAGCCCCTCAAGAGCACTGGCTTTAGGCCGGGCCACCTCCCCCTTCATCCGTCCCCCCACCACCGACCCCCCCACCCCGCCACCAGGCACAGCGCTGGGGCTGTGGGAGGGGCTGGATGAAGAGCTGCTCACTGTGGAGTCTCCTGCGTGGAGCACGCAGACTTGCGGGTCATGAGGGCGTGCAGGTGGGCCTGGTGTGTGTACATGTGGGGCCACGATGGATGTAAACAGCAGCCTTCCCTTGAGTGGCTGGGGCGTGTGCGGGGCGCGGGCTCCCTGCCCCAGAGCGGCTGCCCCTAGCTCGGCATCCAGACCGAGCCCCAGACTCGGGCATTTGGATCAGAACTTGGAGAAAAAGATCACCCGCTTCTGGGTGATTGGACTCCACGCAGGCTGCCCAACAGGTCTGTCCCTGGAGTCACTCTCCTGTGATCCTCTCTGAGGACCGGACCGGGGGAGGGGTGCACACAGGGCCTCTCCCTCCGAGGGCTCAGTTCCAAGGTGTTTGGGAAACCAGGCTGCTCTCCAGGAAGTAAACTCTCGGTGACACTGGTTCAGGGGGTTCAGAAATGGGGAAGCACCAGAGCTGGAGGGGATGTGCTCACACCCGCGGCTTCCAGCGGGAAGTACACAAACACCCGGTGACACTGACCCACCGCCTGACTCCGAATCACAGGGTGATGATGTGATATTCCACTCTTCATGGTTTTTCAGGTCTTAACATGTTGTTTTCTGTCCAAAGAGATGCTTAAGCTCCTCACTAAAGCTGCAGTTAAATGACAGATGGGCCAACTGGGCATTAATCCCCAGGCACGCAGCAGCCCCTCCCCTACAGCAAAGGCCAGCAGGTAAATATAGGCACACTTACTGTTCTGTCTCAACTCAGAATTCAGGTGAGCTCTGAGCGGCCCCGGCTGTCTCGGACACTGCAGGATCCATTTATGTACTGACTTCGGGAGGTGGGCTTTCTTTGCTTGCATAGGCCAAGTCCACTCTGCTCAAACTTTACCGTAACAAAGTATGGTAAAGGGGGAGAGTTTTGCAGAACATTGCTGGTAAAAAGCGAAATGCCTCTGCAGAGCTGGACTTGGAAACTGGAGAGTACAGACTACACCTGGGGCCTCAGACCCCTGGGCAGAAACAGGGCTTTGTTACAAATACACCAAGATTATTCTGACCCGGCCTCTGAAACACTGCAACAAGGTACAAAGTATCCCTCCCTTGGAGGCAGGTGAAAACATGCCACCCACCTGTTCTTTTTTTCCCACACACCTATTCTTCTTCTGAACTCATCCAGATGCTGAGACAACAGCCCACAGCTGGGATCCTCCAATTCCCAACCCTGTGGCCCCCACCTGAAGGGGGTCAGGGTTTCAGACTCTGCTCTGACATCTGTCCCTTCGCCCGTTCATTCCCTCAACAGCCAGCTGGCTCTGCGTGTGGCTCCTCCATTCCCTGGGGCAGTGAGCACGGTCCCGGGCAGGACAGACCTGACCCCCCGCCCCGTGCGCCCGCAGCAACGGGGGCTGCCAGTGTGACAGGGACACGGAGGAGGCCCTCCAGGGCGCAGGGGCTTCCTGCTGGTGGAGACAGTTCACCCCAGACCTGAGGGAGGAGCAGAGGGGCCGGGAGAGAGGGGTTAGGAGCGGAAAGGGGCCAGCTCTGCAGCAGCAGGAGCAAGGGTGACAGGCCTGGGGGGCGCCGGAAACCGCCCGAAGGCTTCAGGGCTCCATCCCAGGGAGCCCCCTCCCGAGGGCTCTAAGCAGCGGGAGGAAGACCCTGGAAGCAGGGGGCGGGGGTGTGACAGTGACGGGGGCTCACTCAGGAGCTCAGAGGAAGCCACTGTGAGCCCCACCTGGGGGAGACAAGGGGGCGTGTGAGCCAATGAGGACGAGGGGGGAGGCACCGGGGACCACATGGCGGGCGGGGTGGGACGGCCCTGTCCTTTCGTGTCTCCAGGGGGGCTGCCACTCTCCGTTCTCCGCCCCCCACCAGTCTTCTGCCCGTTTCTGCTCCCCACTGGCAACCATCGGACCCACCAAGGGGGCTGTTAGAGAAGAGGCAGGCATCTGGGGAAATGATAGTTTTAGACTGACTTCAAGAACTTTTCACTTTAATATGATTTCAGATGAGTTACTTTACACATTTAAAAAACTCCGATCTTCCCACAGAAAGTGTTGCTGGAGGTGTACGCCCCACCGGCTAGACAACCCCTGAAGACCTGAAACTTCCCTGCTTCTATGCATAGTTTTGGAGTCAAAGAAAGGCCCTCCTGTGAGCAATCCTCCAGAAATGCGGACACAGCTCACGGTCAGCTCAGAGATCCCAGCAGGTCAGAGAAGTACCCCTCCAGGTCGGGAGCCACGTGAAGGCAGGGGACAAGTGTAGGGGCCGCCCTGCCTCCTGCAGTCGCCGTCCCTCAGCCAGGACCAGACCACCCCGCAGATAAAACGAGCCAGAAGCAGGCTGCCTGCGCGCTGTACCCCAGGCTGCACCAGGCTGGCCGCGACCGACTCTGGCCTCAGACTAACCCCCAAGGGAGTCCCCCAGAAACAACGTGGAAACCCGCAGACGCAGAACCGTCCTGCCGGCAGCTCCAGGGAGCCCACAGCCCGCACCCCACTGCCGCCGGCACTGACTCAAGTGACCAAAGAGGTCCCCCCACACGAAGCGCATCAAGTGACGAAGTCACATCCAGGGGGAGCCGCTCCGGTACCGCGCGGGGCCTGCACGCGGCGGCAGTGGACGCCGGGACCAGGAGAGCGCGCGGCGCCGACCGACCGGGGTGCGGGTACGACATTGGGGTGCAGAGGCCAGGGCAAAGGGCTGCGGGGTCCAGGGATCAAGGAGAGGGGGATGGAGCCGGGAGCGGGGACCTGGGGAAAGGGGATGCGGAGCCAGGTTCAGGGCACTGGCGGTGGGAACCAGGGTGACGGGAACCGGGGATGGGGTGAGGACGGCGGGGGATGCAGGCTGCGGGTCGCAGGGAAGTGTGGCGATCGCGGGCCCCGGGGCGCCGCGGGGCTGGGCCGCGCCCAAGGTCCCCTTCCCAGCCCCCTCCGGCCGCGCATCCCCGACCCTCGGCGCGGCCCCGGGCCCGGGGCGGGCTGGGCACACGACGGACACCCACCTGGGCCTTCTGCAGGGCGCTGAGTCGTAGCTCGTGCACGAAAGGGTTCCGCCCCGGGGGCGCCAGCCGCCGCGCGTCGCCGGCCCCCGCGCTGGAGGCGGGGGCGGCTCGGGGATCGCGTCCCCGCAGCCTCATGGCCGCGCCGCCCGCGGCGAGGGGAGCGGGGCGCCGCGCCGGGCGAGGAGCGGGTCGCGGAGCCGGGCGCTGAGCTGGGCGCGGGGCGCCGGGCGCGGGCAGAGGATGCGCGGCGTCTGGAGCGGGCCAGGCGCGCGGCCGCGCAGGCGCGGGAGGGGAGGCTGCGTGACGTGGGCGGGGCGGGGCGGGCGGGGGGCGCCGGCGGGGTGGGCGGGGCGGACCGGGGAGGGGCGTGCTTGTTCGCCCCGCCCCCCGCGGGCCCGGAGAGACCGCCCCAGCGCGCGCGGACGGGCCAGGGCTACGCGCTCTGCTCCCGGGTGTGCCAGCCGGAGCCGCTGGGCGCGGGTCCCGAGGGGTGCCGAGGCCCTGGCGGAGAGCCTCTCGCGGTGGCCTGACCACAGGGACTCACGAGGCGGGCCTGGTCCCGGAGAAGGGGCGATCGAGACCGCAGCGCGGCGCGGCCCGCCACGTTGCCCTCTTCCGCCGCTCAGGGCGCCGAGCCGGGGCGCGGCCTGTGGAGCGGAAGGAGTGCAGCGACGTGGAGATGGGGCGGGCACGCGCTACCCCGGGCTGTGGGTGCAGAGCCCCAGAGCAGTCCCCAAGGGAGGCAGCCCCAGCTGCCCAAATCCCGAGGGGCGCTGTTGAGCAGCGCCTGGCCAGGCGCACGTGTGAGAGGTTCCACTGGGTCCCCGTCCCAGACCCAGCTCCCTTGGCTTTTCTTCCTCCTCACCTGTCCTCCCCAGATGGGCTACGCTGCGCTGCCCCGTGGTCCTGCCAGCCCTGGCTGTGGGCTGCACCAGGAGCCCCTGAGGGCAGGCCTCATCCCAGATGCACGGGGTCCACTCAGACCACAGGGTCCAGGGACCCAGTGGTTTGAGAAGGGGGTGATGAATCTCTCATTCCCTGAGGACTCTAGTTCTTGGGATTACTCTTTTGGGTGAAGGGGGTACACAGGGGATCCCTAACTTGTGGCACAGTACTAACTAGGGCAAACGCAGAATAACTCCCTGCTCAAAGTCTATAAATTTCAGAAAGTCACCGCAAACCTTTAGTATCAAGAACAGCCACGTTTCCGCAGATCTCTCCTGTGGCCCGACAGGCACGTGACGGAGAGCAGGAGAAGGCAGTGGGTGGCGGGTGAGGAAGGACTCCCGAAACCTTGGGGAGGAGCCCCAGTTCTTCCCACATCGTTCTGGGGCTGCCTGGCTGACCTTCTCCAAAGCCCTGGGCTCCTGGGGCATCTGCGTTCTCCTGGGCAGCACGTCAGGGAGTGATCTGCCCTCTGATAACACAGCCAATACCCTCACGGATGCTGTGGTGAAGCCTTGCCATGCTGAGGACCCTTCTGTGTTTTGATGGAGAGAGAGAGACGTTGGGGCAAGGAGGGCCAAAAGGGAGGCCAGTGGTCCCCCCTGAAGTCGCCGGCATCCTGCGTGCATTGTTAATACAGAAGGGAAAGTGCAGGGCTGGGTCCAAACTTCTTCAAAGCCTCATGCTCGACCCGGGCGAGTGAACACTCCTCAGAACCTCGGTTGTCACATCTGTAAAAGGCAACTGGAGCAGTGCCTGCCGTCGCCACCATGCTGTGACCACACGAAAGCACCGGGGGTCATGATGGGCCTCGTTTGCTGGTGGACACAGGTGGGCTCCGTCTCCTCTGCCTCTAGGCCATTGGCCCTCTGCTGACCTCCTGGACGTTCGGTGCTCAGGTGCTCTGACGGCTGGGAGAGCTGGTGGGATGGTGTGGGGGGCTGGGCAGTGTGAGGGGAAAGGGGTGAGGGAGGCATGCTCCACTCATTGACAACGAGCAGAAGCCTGGTGGGCCCCGAGTGGCCGAGGAGGGCGGAAGACAGCCAGGAGAGCGGGGCTGGGGAGACAGGGGTGATGCTCTGGAGTCGCCCCCGCCAGGAGGACCGACCAGGATAGAACTGGGATGGCCACTCAGTGGCAGTAGCCAGCGGTGGAGACCAGCCTGCACTGGGCCGTGGGGAAAGTTGGGTGACAGAGGAGTAGGAGGGAAGTGGAGGCCTGGGGAGGGGAGGGGTTTGGATCCAGGACTGTCTCTTTGGGGAAGGGCTGGGGGCAGGAGGCAAAAAGCCAGCCCTACAGGGGAGGTTAAAACCACCACTGTGGCCCCATCTCAGTCCTGAAGGATCCCGGATCAGGGGAAGGGACAGGACGGGCTGGGATGGGATGGGGAGCCCTGTCTGCTACAGCTGGAAAGGAGGACAGTTACCCGCTGGGGATGAGGGACCTCCGTGCGGGGGGTGGGGGGGAGGGGAGTCAGTTTTGCGGACTGAGAAGGCCGGGTAGGGGCTGGGGGAGGGTTCTGCGGGCTCGGAAGAGGGGCTGGGAAGCTTGTTGGCTTGCACTGGTCATTCACACCTAGGCTTCAATTTTCATAGTGTGATGGAATGTTCCGGAAGTCCCAGAGGGCTCTGGAAGCTTGGTTGGGAGAAGCTGGTCTCGGGCAGGCAGTTATAAGCAGTTCCTTTTGCTAGAGGAGAAAGAAAGCTTTCAATCATTTTGGGCCTTAGTTTCTTGGTTTTGGAAAAAACCACCAGGTGGGTCCTTTAACCACTAAAGCCAGTCGCCTGGAATCCCCAGGAACTCTTGGACCCTGGACACTGGGACCCAGGAGCTGCTGGCTGTGCTCTGGGGACACAGCTGCGTCCCTGCAGCTCCCCACTCTTGCTGTGCTCGGTTTGGTGAAGGTGGATGTAGAGAGAACCACTTCCTGTGCTCCAGATGCGCGGAGCGCACGTGGTACCTGCCTGTTCCTGGGTGATGAGGTAGTTTTGGTTTGTTTAGTTTTTGAATTCTAGAGTTATTTACAGGAGAGGAAGAGACATTCTTTCATTTTCTTCTAATATTTATTTTTAGTTCTGCCTTTCACGGTTGTTTCTAACCCATCTACAGATTTTTCTTCTTACACAGTGACCCAATATTTTCAACACCGTTGATCAGTCTGTGTCTCCACTTGTGGTCTCGCTTTGGGCATGAAGAGAAGTGTTTATACAGCTATTTCTGGATGCTCTATTTTATTCCATTGGTTTGTGCGTTCCTGGGCTGGTACCACACTGTCCTAACATCTGTACCTTTGGATTAATGTGCCTTAGTCGCCAGTAGGATGAATTCCGGTTGGCCCTTCAAGAATTGTCTTAATCAGACTTCCCCGGTGGCACGGTGGTTAAGAATCCACCTGCCAATGCAGGGGACATGGGTTCGAGCCCCGGTCCGGGAAGATACCACATGCCGCGGAGCAACTAAGCCCGTGTGCCACAACTACTGAGCCTGTGTGCCACAACTACTGAAGCCCGTGCACCTAGAGCCCGTGCTCCGCAACAAGAGAAGCCACCGCAATGAGAAGCCCACGCACTGCAACGAAGAGTAGCCCCCGCTCACCGCAACTAGAGAAAGCCCGCACGCAGCAACGAAGACCCAATGCAGCCAAATTAATTAATTAATTTAAAAAGTGTTATAGTTTTAGCTTTAGCCTTGTAGGTCTAGATTCCATTGGAAATTAATGTTTGTGAAGCCCTGTGGTGAGGGTGGAGACAGAGGCTTATATTGTTTTCTCTCTGGATATCCAGCACCATCATTGACGAGAACATCCTTGCCCCGTTGACTTACCTTGGCAACTTTGTGACGTGAGTATGGGGTCCATTTCTGGACCCCGTGTAGTGTTTCATTTATCTGTACATCAACCCCTGTGCTAACATCACACTGCCTTGATTACTGAAGCTTTGTGTTAAACCTTGAAATTAGATAATGTAAGTCCTCCAACTTTGTTCCTCTTCCAGATCCTTTCACTTCCCATAGAAATTTTAGAATCAATTTGTTAATATCTCAAAAACATCTGCTGGGATTTTTAATGAGATTGTGTGAAATCTACTGATTAATTTGGAAAATTCAACATCTTAGTAATATTGTTATCTATCCCTGAGCATGGTATATATCTCATTGATTTAGGTTTTCTTTAGTTTTTCTCAGCAATGTTTCATGATTTTGCTTATCACTTATAGGTCTTACCTATGTTTTTCTAATTCTGCCCCTAACTGTTTTATGTTTTGATGCTGCTGTAAATGGGACCTTTTTTTTTTTTCTTCCTCTTGACTGTGCTGCTCAGCTTATGGGATCTTAGTTCCCGGACCAGGGATTGAACCTGCGCCCCAGCAGTGAAAGCGCAGAGTCCCAACCACTGGACAGGGAATTCCCACATGGGACTGATGGGACGGTTTTTATTTATTTATTTATTTATGGCTGCGTTGGGTCTTCGTTGCTGCTTCGTTGGGCTTCTCATTGCAGTGGCTCCTCTTGTTGCAGAGCATGGGCTCTAGGCACGTGGGCTTCAGTAATTGTGGCACATGGGCTCAGTAGTTGTGGCTCGTGAGCTCTAGAGTGCAGGCTCAGTAGTTGTGGTTCTCTGGCTTAGTTGCTCCACGGCATGTGGGATCTTCCCGGACCAGGGCTCGAAGCCGTGTCCCCTGCATTGGCAGGCGGATTCTTAACCACTGCGCCACCAGGGAAGCCCCGGGACTGATTTTTAATTTCAGTCTCTAGAAGTTTGTTGCTAATATAGAGAAGTACAACTGAATTTTGTGTGTTTACTTTGTATGCTTCAACCTTGCTAAATTCATTTCTTCGTTCTGATAGCATGTTTGTAGACTTCTTAGGCTTTTCCCTATTCATGGTCATGCTACCTGTGAATAAAGGTAGTTTTGCTTTTTCCTCCTTAACGTGTGTCTTCTATTGTTCTGATTTTCTCTCATTTCACTGGTTAGGACGTCAGTACACGATGCTGAGCAGAGGTGGTGCCTTGTTAACAATCTTAGGGGAAGGGATTCTGCATCGACCTTAGCTGTGGGTTTTCATAGCCACCTTGAATAAAGCTGAGGAAGTTCCTTTCTATTCCCAGTTTGCTGAGAGTTTTTGCCGTTTTGTCAAAGATCTATCATATAGTTTTTCTCCTTAATCCTGTTAATATGTTGAATTAAATTGGTTGATATTCCAATTTTAAACCAACCTTGTATTTCTGGATAAACCCCCACGTGTTCATATTTATATTTATTTTGAGTTCTGTCTTTCATGGTTATTTTTAATCTATCATTTCTTAAGTGAATCCTGCGTTTTAGTGTTATATCTAAAAATATTCTTGCTTAAGCCAGGGTCATGAATACTTTCTCCTGTTTTCTTCAAGAAGTTTTATAATTTCATATTTTACATTTAGGTATATAGTCCATTGTGAACACATTTTTTATTTGATGTGAGACATATATATATATATATATATATATATATATATATAAGGCTTTTTAATATTTTGCCTGTGGCATACATGGTTCCAGACCATTTATTGTAAAGACCATCCTTTTACCACGGAATTGCCTTTGTACCTTTGTCAGGAGTTAACTGACCACATGTATGTGCTTCTATTTCTGGACTGTCTATGCTGCGCATTGATCTATTTATCCGTTTTGATGCCAATTCTACACCGTGTTGATTACTAGAGCCTTATAATGTGTCTTGACATCAGTCAGCATTGGTCCTCAAACTTAGTTTTTCTTTTTGTGAGTTGTTCCAGCTATTCTAGGTCCTTTCCATTTCCATGTGAATCTTAGAACCAGTTTGTGAATTTACACAGGAAATTCCTTCTGCCATTTTCGTTACGATTATGTTGCTTTTGTACATCAGTTTTGGGAGAAATAGCATCTTAACAATATTGAGTCTTTTGATCCATGAACATGGTTTATCTCTCAACTTATTTAGGTTTGCTTTAATTTCTCTCAGCAATGTTTTGTAGTTTTCAGTGTATAATCTTGTATATCTTTTGTCAGATTTATCAGTAAGTATTTAAATTTTTGGTGCTACTGTACACAATACTTTAAAAATGCCCCTTTTTATTTTTTTCTTTAATTGAAGTATAGTTGATTTACAATATTGTGTTAGTTTCAGGTGTACAGCAAAGTGGTTCACTTATGTGTGTATATATAATATATATTTTCAGATTCTTTCCCATTAGATCAATAGATTATTACAAGATATTGAATATAGTTCCCTGTGCTATACAGTAAATTCTTGTTGAAAAATGTCCATTTTTGATTGTTCACCGCTAGTATATAAGAATACAATTTATTTCTAATACAGATTTCATGTCATGAACTAACTAGATTCACTTGCAAGTTCTAGTATCTGTATTTTCTCGATAGAAAGTCACGTTCTCTGCAAATAAAGACAGTTTTACTCCTTCCCTTTCTAATTTGGATGTCTTTTGTTTCTTACTGATTGGAGTCTTGAGTATACTTTTTTTTTTTTGCTGTACGCGGGCCTCTCACTGTTGTGGCCTCTCCCGTTGTGGAGCACAGGCTCCGGACGTGCAGGCCCAGCGGACATGGCTCACGGGCCCAGCCGCTCCGCGGCATGTGGGATCTTCCCGGACCGGGGCACGAACCCGCGTCCCCTGCATCGGCAGGCGGGCTCTCAAGCACTGCGCCACCAGGGAAGCCCTTGAGTATACTTTTGAGTAGAAGCGGTGACGTGGACGTCCCTGTCTTCTCCCACCTAGGCTTGATGTACTGTCCTTTGTTTACATTGTGGATTCTATCTGCAAACATTTTAAAAGAAAATTGGCATCTGTATTCACGCAGGATGTTGCTTCCTTTCCTATAACATCCGTGTCTGGATTTGCAATCAGAGTGATGTTAGCCTTAGAAGCGGTTGTTCAGTTCTCTTGAAATTTCTGGAGGAGTGTGTGTGGAGCTGGCTCTGTCTCTTCTTTAGATATTTGGTAGAATTTCCCATGAAGCCATCTGGGTGTGCAGTTTTCTTTCTGGGAGCGTTTTTAACTGAAATTCAGTCTCTTTAATAGCTATAGGGCAGTGTCTGTCTGTGGGTCTCCAGCCGCCCTCTTCTTTCTATTAGGAGGACACCAGTCATTGGGTGGAAGGCCTGCTCTAAATCCAGCAGGGTCTCATCTGGAGGTCTTCCTTTAATCACATCTGCAAAGACACTGTTTCCAAATAAGGTCACGCTCTTTCCACAGGTACCAGGGGTCGGGACTTAAGCACATCTCTTTTGGGGAGCATGATCCAGCCCATTATGGCCAGCTAATCTTGGGCAATCTTGGCAAAATCCGTGAATAGATGCTAAAGATAAAATACAGCCTCTGTCCCCTCCACCACCCCACAGAGGTCAGGGCTCAGGGCTCCCTCTTCCCGTGGGCTGGGGGCTATCACCTCGGTGGAAGCAGCTCAGCCAGAACTCCACGTCCAGAAGCAACCTGGTGGCGTCTGCAAAGGATGGCTCAGGACATCACAAGCTGCACTGGCCCTGGAGCAAGTTCTTCTGTGGGCCTCGTGGCCCCACTTGCACCGGGGCCTCGTCTCACTGCACGCCCGCCGCTCTCCTTGTTACGTTACCTTGCTGATCCCTTTGGGAGAGTTTTCCGTACACATTTGGCCATAAAATACCCCAGCGCCCAGTGCACTGAGGATTCTTCTGCTCCAGGCACCCGCTGCCCGTCCAGTCCTCGGAGGGTTCGAGGTGGGGAGGGGTCCCCGTGCCGCCCGTGAGCCATGGGGACGGGGCTGCAGGGCCTGAATCCTTCCCCTGGGGCCCTCCACAGGGCAGGGGACGGGTGTCGACGTGGGCAGAAGGGGACTGTGTGTGTGAGCGCATTTCTAAGGCCGTGAAGTATCCCCCGTCGTGCTTTCTTATTCAACCCAACACTGATGCAATTTGGAGGGAAAAAAAAGAAAGAAAATATTACCTATTTGGGGACTTCAACCTATCAAACTATAATGTTGATGGACGTCCGCCAGCTGAGCGTTATCACGCACGGTTAGTCTAGTGCACAGTGAAGAGCGCCACCTTCTCTGTACTCAATTTAGATTCAAGGTGCACAGTCCAGCATAGAAGCACAAAGACAATATTGCTTTTGCACGCTCAGGAGTTTACGTTACGTGGTCCCTTAAAGAAAGCCTGGCTGTGTCGGTGTCCCCTAGGCTCTGGATGGAGCTCACGCCTGTGTCTCCGCGAGCATGGGCTGAGCCACCAGCACACACAGGGGAGGTCTGGCCTCTTGTTGGAGGATTTCAGAGCCCTTCCCCCTCCTCAGACCTGGCGAGGCGAGGATGTGCCCGCGCAAGTCTCGTTGCCGGCGTCCAGCTCCACCCGTGGCCGTGGCTGGAGCCGGGCTGCCCGGGTGCTGGTGGCCTGGGCAGCGTCACTGTCTTGCCTGTGTTGGTTTGGTGCCCTCAGCATGGGCTGCTCTCTGGCACCGGGGAGGGCCCAGAACCCTCTGGAGGTGGTGGGACAGCAGAGGGGCCCGAGGTGTCCATCCTCTCCGAGGGCTGGCGCAGCCACACCCCCGGCCGCCCGGACCCGCTGCCACCCCGGGCTCCCCACCCTCCCACGGCCGGTCCTGGAGCCCACACTGCTGGGCCCTGGTCCATCGGCATCTGGACGCTCCTGGGCATCTCACTGCTGGCCACGCCCCTCGTCCACCTTACTGCCGGGGCTCCCAGACGCCCCTGGAGTCTCTGTCCGCTCTCCCCTGGCTGGCGGCTCCCCTGACCTCGTCCACCCCCGTCAGCACCTTCCCCAGTCTCCCCCTTCTCTCCCGACCGCTTTTTCCCTCCCTCCCCTCCCCCTTCCCCTCACACTCGGGCCAAGTAGGGCCATTTTATAGATAGGAAAATGGAGGTGCAGAGACTGAGGTCAAGATCTAAGCCAGGACCAGCGAAGGCCGCGGCTGTGTTTCCAGGCGTCGTTCCTTCAGCTCACGTGTCAGGATGGACTTGCCCTGTGGTCATCCATTTCTGCAGGTGGCCTTCCAGAGAGAGGTCCTATTTTTATAACACTTGGATTCCAGACAAAACCATTTTCCTCAAAGTTACGGACATTGGACATCAAGTAAGGATCCAGATACTTGACATTTTTCTATATTTTATGTGTAATTTTTTTTTTTGTTTTGTTTTGTTTTGTTTTTTTGCGGTACGCGGGCCTCTCAGTGCTGTGGCCTCTCCCGTTGCGGAGCACAGGCTCCGGACGCGCAGGCTCAGCGGCCATGGCTCACGGGCCCAGCCGCTCCGCGGCATGTGGGATCCTCCCGGACTGGGGCACGAACCCGTGTCCCCTGCATTGGCAGGCGGACCCCCAACCACTGTGCCACCAGGGAAGCCCCCTTATGTGTAATTTTTGACTGTCATTTAATATTCAGGTAAGCACTTACAACTCACGTGGGGTAACGCTGGTGATCTGAAGCCACTTACACAGAGATGCAGCTGTAAGGGGCTGCAGGGGTTTAAAGTCTCGTCATCCCACGGCCCCTCTCTTAGCGGTGTCCCCTTAGCAGCGTTCCATTTTCTGTGGCATTAAGAAGACGATCCTTGGAGTGGAACATGAGCTAAGATGATGCTCTTCCGTGGGCCTCTGTGCAAACTAAACAGATTTTGGAACTCAGAGGCACAGCTTCTTCACACATTGGGTTTGCAGAACAAATGTTTGCATGTAATTTTGCTTCCCGAAATGTCAAAAGAAAGCACAAATATGAAAATATATTCTCAAAGGAGTGATCTTTTATGAAAAAAATTGCTTACAGTAATTGTTTCCAGTTGGCATTGAGAAATACTGTGTTGAATTAGTTTTTAAAAGTTGCAAACAGAGACCTCACTTTTCGGAAGAAGGGCATATTCCTGAAGGAGGGCGTTCACGGTGAGGAGGGGGGTAGGGGCCAGGCCACACCCATCCACACCTCCTTCATGATGGAATACGCACGTTTCACAGGGAAGCACGGCCACCCAGGATAAAGACTGCATTTCCTAACCTACCTGCCAGTTAGTTGTGGTCATATGACTACGTTCCAGTAGCAGATGGGGCAAAAGCACAAGATTTGTGGAACTTCTGGGAAGTGCCCTTAAGCAAGGGTGCCTTTCTGCTGGCTGGAAGGGGAATGTAATGGCTGGAGCTGCAGCATCCATCTTGAGCCATGAAACAACTTTGGGAGTGGAAGGCATCCTAGCAGACCAATCGGAGAGAAGGAACCCAAGTCCCGGACCATGTGGAGGATGCTCCCAGCCCTGGGTGGCTACCGCTGGCCTTCGTGGTTGTGAGAAGTACGCTTCTATCTTTAAGTGGTTATTGTTTCGGATTTTTCTGTTTCTTGCAAGCAAACTTAATCCTAACGAATCTATAGGCCACTAGGGATGCTTGGACTGAAAAAAGCCCAAGCAAAACCAAAACAAACAAAACAGAAACAAAAATCCCCACAAAACCTAAGCAAAGCCCAGGGAGGTATGTTTTTGATCTTTTCGTATCGACAAAATAGACTTAGGTATTGATCTTTGTGCACTGAAATAGACTTAGGAGGCCCCTTGAAACCCCTCTGAATACGCCTATCTCCCGCTTCCTCTTCAGTCCCCTTGTTGGTTCTCATCCCAATTTCTACAGGACATTTTGGCCTGGCCCCTCTCCACCCCTTCCCACACCACTTCACTCCCCAAAGCCCACCCTGCTCTCCCATCAGGAGGGCCTCCTGCCCTGGGTGGTCTGACATCTCCCGAACCTTTTTATTCGCCTCAAAGCCCTAGAACGTCGTAGGGATTCAGGAGATGTTTCTCAAAGATGCCACCTTCGCTCTAGGCTCCTGAGACATTTTGGTTGCATCACATTATTGTTTGCAAAAGAGAGGGAGAGAGAGAGAGAGAGAGAGAGAGAGAGTAGACTCATTTAGAGAAGCAAGAAGTTTCTTCTAGATGGGTGTAGTGGCTTAAATCTTCATATTCATGATTGACTAACCCTTAGTACATCCCAAGCTCTGGCCGGGAGGTTGGGGCAAGGATGTGGGTTTGCCCCGAGCTGGGGGATAACACCTGCCCAGGTGGGCCCAGCAGGTGCCTGGGGGAAAAGAGGGGCTGGAAAGGCCCAGAAGCTTGAGGAAGGGAGCAGTAACTCCTACTGGAAGGTCACGGAGGTCTCCAAGGAGGAGAGGGCATTTGGGAAAGTCTGGAAAGAGGTCCAGGAGGAAAGTAGTGAGTGAGGAGCTGAGAACCTCATCCACTCCAGGCCCCAGGTGTCTGCAGCACGTGGGGCCAGGAGTGGGGGGGCGTGGCCTGCCCCTCCCTCCCTGTAGTCCTCTCTTGGGGACATGCGGGCTGGGCACCAGATCTCCGGCGAGACCTCTTACATAGACGGGTAGTGCGACATCCCTCCCTCACACCTGGAAGTGAGCAAGTATGGCAGGTGTGGGTGGGTTGGGCCGTGGAGGCATGGGCACCCCGAGCTGTGCTGCTCACAACCTGTGCCTGCAAGCACACCTGCACCTGTTCACACACCTGCACACATCCCTGCCTGCACACCTGTCCTCTTCACGTCCTCCCAGTGCACTGGCGCCCCGGCTGCGGCAGCCCCGGGGCTCACTTTGTACAAGTGGTTCTTGCTTCAGCAAACAGGGGCGTCGTCCTGAGCAGGGGCACGTGGTCTCCGAGAACAGAGGCTGCAGGGAATCACCTGATCCGGCTCCTTGACCTCGGGGTGTCGGTCATACCAGGAGCCCTGTGCCTAGTTTCAGCACTTAAATTGATAAGGCCGGGAACTTGTATTGGAGCACAGGGCTTTCACAAGCCACTTGAGTTTAGAGACTCAATAAGGAGAGTGTATCTCTTAAGACAAGGGGTGGAAAGGAGCTCCTGGGTTTGAGGAAGGGATTCTGAGTCAGGACTCTGCGCTCAGAACTGGGCGTGCAGCCCTTGGTTCCCGGAAAGCATGTTTAGTCCGAGTTGAACAGCATATATTTCACGTCGTCGTGTGTTTTTAGAATGACGCCCATTTTTCTGGCCTCGCCACGCGGCATGTGGGATCTTAGTTCCCTGACCAGGGATGGAACCTGCGCCCCCAGCAGTGGAAGCACAGAGCCCTAACCACGGGACCACCAGGGAATTCCCAAATGACCCCCCAGTTAGAACAGGCATTGAAAACCCAAAATGAATCCGATTCTTCTGCAGTTGTATTCTTCAAGCTGTAAAGGAAATACTTTCATACCGTCCAGCTGTGCCAATCCCCGTGCTAGGGCAAACTTGTCTGATATGAGCGGGGTTGTTTTCTGACCATGGTCTCAGCAATTCTCCTTTCATCCGGGCTCAGAATTAAAGGGTTATCCTGGAAACCCTCTTGTAACCAATGGTGATCTCACCGTTGGGACAAGTTGACCCAAGTCCCAAGTCTTTTTTAGTCATGGGAGTTACATTCTGTGACACAGCAAGACAGCAGAGTGGGGTCAGGAGCGTGGGTTCTGCCGTGACCTTGGGAGGGACCGCCTCTGTCTGCCTCATTTTCCTCCCTCATCTGCAAAATAAGGATGGAGCTGAACCTGTCTGCAGGGTTTTTGTGAAGCCCCGAGTGAGCGCAGGTGAGGTGCCTGGAAGGGCGTGGAAGGGCGCCTGGCGTGGCCTGTGCTCTGAAGCCCCCACGGTCTTCATCAGTGCTCGTCCGCCAGAGTCAGTGCTCTTTTCACAGAGAAGCGGGAATTTGGGGTGGACAGGAGCACATCCCTGAGTTCTTGGTAGAGTTTGTTTTGATGCGGTTGGGAAAACACAAGGCGTCAACTGCTTCATGAAGGTTAGGGAATCAGTTCTAGTTCTCTGAGAGTTGGGTCCTGGACGGCAAACGGGGTTTTGTGGAGAGTTGGATGTGATTTTTTTGTTTGTTTGTTTTTGTTTCTTTGCGGTACGCAGGCCTCTCACTGCTGTGGCCTCTCCCGTTGCGGAGCACAGGTTCTGGACGCGCAGGCTCAGCGGCCATGGCTCACGGGCCCAGCCACTCCGCGGCATGTGGGATCCTCCCAGACCGGGGCACGAACCCGCGTCCCCTGCATCGGCAGGCGGACTCTCAACCACTGCACCACCAGGGAAGCCCAGTTGGATGTGATTTTTGCTACTGACTAGATTACTGGGGAAAAGCAGTGCCAACTTCGTGTGTTTAGCAGGGAGCCCCAATTCTTACAGGAGAGGTGGTGTGTTTCGACGTGGGCATCTCCCCACCTTCTCTTTGAGCAGAGGACTTCCTCCACATTCACATGCAGCTTCGTGGGTCCTACTCTGACCATGTGCCCGGTATTCTTCATTTTCACAGTTTGGGTTTGTTCCTGTGTAACACACACGCATTTCTCTGGACATACATCCCCAGCACGTGTGCACGGTGACATGACTTAGACACATGAACATGCTCTCTGACCAAGGGCACCGGAACAAAGGCTGCCCCCCAGGGGCTGCCCGAGAGTTGGGGCTCGGGGTGGCCCTTTGCCGTGAGGGGAACCTTGGACAAGTTAAGGGGGTCAGTGGGACGGCGTGTCTCAAGGGTCCCTGCAAACAGCGTCCTCATGTCCAACCTTAGCAAAGGTGGGCTCGCAGGACGTTCTTAGTGAACGATCGCTGTCAGCGCCGGCATGAAACGCGTGAGCCGCTTCCGCACCTAAACCTGCAGTCCTGCTGTTCCTTGCTCACTGTGCCAACCGCACGGACCTCCTCTTCCACGAGGTGGAACATCGTGGCCCGCGTTGGCTCAGGTGCCGCTCAGTGTTCGTGACCGTGGGCCTCTGTCCACACCGCAGCCTCTCAGGAACAAATTGCGCCAATGCGCTGTCGTCTTTTTATGTTTTTCAAATTATTATTATTACTTTCAATTGCAGGCTGTTTCCTGTCTCTAAATGTGATGTGCACTTTTATTTTAAACCGTTAGCTCATACGTTTGACTCTCACAGGCATGCTGTGCTTCTGTGAGAAGTTGAAGTCAACAGGGGCTGAAGGCGGCCGCCTCTAAGCCTGGATTCTAATTCCCCCCCTTTCTCACTGGAGTCCATGGGACTGGCTGCGTCCAGATCTTGTTGCCTCTTTGATGGCTTTCAGGAGGGTTACGGAGGTAATCACTAAGTAAATGGTGCAGCCTCATGCCTGTCCTGTCCCCGGGGGAGTGAGCTGGGGGAGGGGCTGGGGGCCGAGGGTAGGTGGGGTCTGGAACCCCCAATACGACCGGAGGGACCCACCTCCCGCATATGAAACCACCCGAGACAAACGGACATTGAATCACACGTGGGTGGGCAGTGAGGTCTTCTGTCTTCCCTTTTTAAAAAGAAACCCGGGCAAAGGCTGCGTACAGCAGCACAGTATATTTGAGGTGAACTCGTGCAGCGCTCACAATGCGGCTTATTGTTCCAACCCATCATTATGATTCATGAAGTGACTTCAACCAAACGGTTTAGGGCCACTTCCTCGTTCCTGGCGTCCAGTGCCTCTTCAGAGGTGGGGGAGGGCATCGCGGCTGCACAGCACAACCTGGGGTGAAGGACGTGCATCCCATGTGGCTAAGCGATCGTGGAGAATTCCCGTAGGATCCCAACAGGTGTGATGGTGACAAGACCCACCTATGAAGACAACACGGGTAAAAACACAGGGACCCCGTGCAACCCTTGTGTCTGCTCCCCCAGGCATTTCTGCAGCCACGGTCGTACTTCACAGGCGTGAAGTGTGAAAAGGCAGCTCCTTGCAGGTCCCACACTGGGCGATGGGATGGGTCTCCCCACACCCAAAAAGGGTGCCCAGGGACTTCCCTGGCGGTCCAGTGGTTAAGACTCCAGGCTTCCACTTGGAAGTCAGTTCCAAGACTTCCACTGCAGGGGGAGCGAGTTTGATCCCTGGTTGGGGAACTAGATCCCGCATGCCGTGTGGCCAAAAAAAAAAATTCCTTGAACTGAATAAAAGTGAAAATACAACATATCAACTTAAAAAACCAAAACAAAACAAGCAAACAAAAAGAATGCCCAGTGAATTTGAATTCCAGTGAATTCCCAGGTGTCTGGGCCTGCTGTCTAAGCAATTAAGTTTTCAGGGTTAGGGCTTGGAGAGCAGAGGACAGACCCGCCCCCAGGGCTTCGGAGGTGGAGTCCCTTGTCAGGTGATGCCTGTGCTGGGATCCCTGGGGACACAGGTACGTTACACAGCCACTCCTCTAGTTTATCCAAAGTCCAAATGTAAAGACCCACTGTGAGAATGTGAACCAGTCAAACATTTTTCAGGGGCTTCCCTGGTGGCGCAGTGGTTGAGAGTCCGCCTGCCGATGCAGGGGACGCGGGTTCGTGCCCCGGTCCGGGAAGATCCCACATGCCGCGGAGTGGCTGGGCCCATGAGCCATGGCCCCTGAGCCTGCGCGTCCGGAGCCTGTGCTCTGCAACACGAGAGGCCACAACAGTGAGAGGCCTGCGTAATGCAAAAAAAAATAAATAAAACATTTTTCAAAAGGTCCTTTTTCCAGAAATGATTTCTTTCCTTGGAAGCGTATTCTACCTTGAGATATAAAGCTCTCAGTAACATCTGCAGGCAGGACAGACTTGCAGATTTACCCTCGTAACATCCTTGCCATTTCCCTCTTCTTTTTTTGTCAATCCCCCAAGCTGTATGTAACAAGGTTCTTAGGCTCCAACTTAAATCTTTCTATCTTAATCCTTAAAGAAAATTTTTTCTTTAGCCCAGTAGTAAAGAAAGTTTCTAGTAATAGGAGATTCAGTAGAAAATAAAATCTGTGGACATGTTACCATTTGCTGTTGCAAGCTCTTCCTTGGTTGACTGTGGACCACCGCACGGCGTCTTTGGGACCCACACGTTTCCGTTCGAATCTCGGTTGTCTGAGTAACCAACCGTGGTATTTGTCACCGTGGGGGACACTAAGGTTTACTTTGGCAGTGGTTTCTTTCAGATCCTCAAAGCCAATTTCTTTCCTCTCCTTCAGGCGTGGAAGGGATGCCCAGATGTCTGGCGCGGCTCCAGGACACAGATGGAGCGAGGCAGAGTGGACGGCGGTGTCCGTAGAGGAGACGCAGCCCCGGAGAGGAAGAAGGAGGGGGAGACTGAGGGGCAGTGGGGTCACCCCCCAGCACTGGACCAGGTGGGCACTCCCTTGGGGGCTGGGTTTGAGGGGATCGAGGTGAGAGGAAGGAAGTGACAGCACTCGTGGGGGCCCCGAGGTCCCCCATGAGCAGAGGGGAGTGAGCCACAGAGCACGGTGAGGGGACAGCAAGGGGGCCCAGGTGACAACTATGACAATTGCAGCGCCGGAGCCCAGTGCCTCTGCTCTAACTGTGCATGCAGTGAGAAAGTGCCCAAGTCAGAGAAGCAAACCCTCTTCCTTCCTCTTTCTGCCAGGAAGCCGCGGGGCCTGGCCCCTGCCAGGTGTCCACCCCACTGCCACAGCATCCCCGGAAGGTGCTTCTCCCCATTGGTCAGAGAGTGATGCCCGTGTCCTCACCCACAACCCCCCGGCCCAGTCACCCTCAGGGCCCCTCTTTCCTGACCCTTCCAGAGCGTTCTCTGGGATGTGGGGCGAGGCCTAGGGGGTGCCCCCTCCCCTGGGCGAGGTCCTGGCTTCCACATGACCTCCCCACCCCCCAGGCCCCATGGCCCACATGGACCTCTGTGACCCTCAAGGCGGAAGAGTGAAGCAGGGTACCCCTGGGGCACCCAGGACCTGGCCGAGCCCGGAGGCTGAGGCGGGGTGAGAAGTTGGCACAGCTGAGGTCAGAGTGTTGCAGGTAAGAGAGTGAGGTGTGGGAAGATGGTCACCTCCCGGGTCCCATCCGAGTCCCGGGCACGGCTGCCGAGTGCGGATCTTGGCTTCGCACAGGAAGGAATTCAAGAGCGAGCCGTGGTAGAGAAAGAAGGTTTATTCAGGGAGAAACACACTCCATAGACGGAAGTGAGAGAAGCAAGAAACCGAGAGAGCCAGGGTGCGGGGTTGTCGGCCTTTATGGGGCTGGGTAATGTCACAGGCTGGTGAGTAGGAGGGCTGGAGGGCTGGGAAGTGTCTGGGAGTTGGGCGTCGCCCGCTTTGGGCCTTCCATGGTCACCCTCAGAACTCTCCTGGCTCCTGTGGGTGAGTCACGTAGCTGATGTGTTACAATGAGCGGATACTGGGCTCGGGGTCTAGCGGAGCTCTGCTTGTCAGCCGTCTGGTTGTTCCAACCAGCTTCTGTCGTGTCCTCGGGCTATGTCGTGCTTTTAAAGGCTGTGCCCTGCCCCCTTCCTGCCTCAGAAGGGCAGCCCTTCCGCAGGGCAAAGCGGAAGGAAACGTCCCTAAGCTGTCAGTAAACGTGGCCTGGCTGGGCTGGGCTCGGGACTCCCTGTGTCCAAGGTGTGGACCAGCTGGGGAGCGGAGAGGGCGCGGCCCCAGGGAGGGCACTCCTCCCGCATCTGACCTTGTCCTGCAGCTTTAGAATGTTCGTGCTGTGTGGCCTCTTCTGTTCTCACTGCACACAGGTGTTCAGCGCCGTCCTGATCTGTGACTGTAATTGTACACCTTTCTCCTTAAAGAAAGCACCTGCAGCTGTGTAAGCTCCAGACCCGGTGAGACACGGAACAGCCGCCTTCCTCCCCAGTCCTGAGTGCCATCATGTGAAGGGCGCCCCAGTGGCCTGCCTCGCTCTGGGGCGGCTCCCCGATGGCTCTGTTGCCAAGGTCCGGTGGGACTCGCCGCTCAGGAGAAGGCGAGTGAAAATCGGCGACGCCTGGGGCGGCTGGAGTGACACAGTCAGGACCAGCCTGGCTGCGGACTAGGGGGCTGACCCGGCCGGGGCCTCTTGTCCGCACCCCGAGCTGGTCCTGAGCCATCCCCCGACCCTGTGCCTCTGTCCAGGGCGCGTCCCGAGCCGGCGGCCTCACTGCAGGCCGACCCTCCCTCTACCCACCGGACACGTGGCCGAGGCCTGTGCCGAGGAGCCCGTGCCGTCGGCAAACCCGGGGGAGCCGTGGCCGCGCTGTGGCCCTGCCGGCTGCACATGAAGAAGGTGCCGGGGGCATCCCGGGTCCCCCTGCCCCACACCTCCTGGGACCCCAGGGCTGGGCTGTTCTCAGAGCTGCCCCTCCTGCCGCCCGACCCCGGGCCAGGACGCCGACCACACCGTGAAAGCTGCTCTCCGAACAGAACAGAACAGAGCAGCCGCCTGCCTCCCTCCAGGATGAGCCCTTTAGGGCCGGGGCCCCTCTCACCAGCTCATCTGGCTCTCATCTCTGCTCCAGAAGATCTGAAACCTGCACGGAAGGAGCGTCATCTCCTGCCCACAGACACCCTCATCAGCGGCGTCCGGGAGCCGGTTTGTGCCACCAGGTGCTCTCAGCAGCTCTTCTCTGGGGGAAGCTCCTTGAGATGCAGCGGCGTCCGGTCCGCAAGCGGGCTGCCCTGCGTGGCCGGGGTGATGGCCCCACGCGTCACCTCACAGGTCAGAGGGGACAAATCTCGGCCCTCGGGCAACAGCCGGGGAGTCCCCGCTTCTCACCGCTGACGCGTCCCCGAGGGCCGGCCGCCGAGGACAGGGGGAGGCCTGTTAACTCCTTCACTGGCTGTCCCAGCGTCTTGCCGGCCCTCCTGACAGCCTCCATAATGTCTGTTGAATAAACGGTTTAGAAAACAAATGAGTCCGGGGTGAAGAAAGAGCCTGTGATGGTAGCATAGCGTTGAGAATGCACTGAATGCCACTGAAACATACACTTGAAGATGGTTAAAATGGTGAATATTATTTTATGTTTATTTTACCACATTAAAAAAATAACCCACAAGTGAATGAGTGGCTAATTGTGCAAAGTGTAACCTTAAAGTTAAAAAAATTGGAGATTATTGGGCTTCCCTGGTGGCGCAGTGGTTGAGAGTCCTCCTGCCGATGCAGAGGACACGGGTTCGTGCCCCAGTCTGGGAAGATCCCACATGCTGCAGAGCGGCTGGGCCCATGAGCCATGGCCGCTAAGCCTGCGCGTCCGGAGCCTGTGCTCCGCAACGGGAGAGGCCACAGCAGTGAGAGGCCCGCGTACCGCAAAAAAAAACAAAACAAACAAACAAACAAAAATGGAGATTATCTTTATGACTTTGGGATAGGGAAGGATTTCCTAACGAGTCCACAAAAATCACAAGCCAAAGAGACACCAGCACGTTTCCTAACATTGTAAGAGTCTCACTGTAAACTAGCTGAAGATAAAAGCCACAACTCAGCCAGAAAATAGTTACAATGAGCATCACGGGAAAAGGACCAGCATCGTTTGATAAAGTAAAGAAATTCTACACGGCTCTAAGAAAGCAAAATGACCCCAAATGGGGAACGCTTACGCACAGGCAGTGCCCAAGAGAGGAAGCCCGCGGGGCGGGAAGAGACGAGAAGGTGCTTGAGCCTGCAGACCCCCGGGAGACGCACCCAAGGAGATGTGGCATGAGAGGGGCTGGCAAGGTGGTGCTGGGGACCGGCCAGGACCTGGGGCGCGAGGCGAGCGCGGCCGCCCGGGAACCAGTGCGCAAACACCCAGTCGGTGAAGAAGCACACGCCCTGTGGCCCAGGAACGACGGCCCTCGGGACACATCCCAGAGAAGCCCCACAGCTGAGAAGACGCTTTCTTGTGGAATTGTGAGAACTGGAGTGTCCAGCCAGGGGCAGGTGGTAAGAGGAGTCCACAGAGTCCCGTGTGGAGCCCTGAGCTGTCGACTAGTAGCCGAGAAGGAGGTGCAGCCCCGGCTGCTGGCGGTGGGAACAAGGCAGAGCCGGAGAACCACAGTGAATGGGGATTGTTTTTCGTGTTTAGAAGCACGGAAACAGTCACAACCTAAGACCAAAGAAGAGAGGCACAGAGTTCCAGGGGGCGTCCTAAGGCTGCACTTCGGGTGGGGACTCGGACTCCTTCTAAGAAATGAACAGATTTTGACAAGCAGATGCAGGAGGTGGTGAGACATCTCCTGAAAGTTGAAGCAACGGTAAATGACCCCAGCAGTAAATGGACGAAAGCAGATGGTGAGGGGAGCAGCATGAAGCTGGGGTCCGTCGGAGTCTCACTGTGGCAACTGCCGTCTTGCACAGGAAAGCAGACGGGCTGGACCCAGGAGGGGGTGTGACACCGAGACACCCACGGGTGTTTATGTAACTGGGAATGTACGTTTAAGGACGTGAGCTTTATTCTTTTTTTTTTTCTTCTTTTGCAGTACGCGGGCCTCTCACTGTTGTGGCCTCTCCCGTTGCGGAGCACAGGCTCCGGACACGCAGGCTCAGCGGCCATGGCTCACGGGCCCAGCCGCTCCGCGGCATGTGGGATCTTCCCGGACCGGGGCACGAACCCGTGTCCTCTGCATCGGCAGGCAGACCCTCAACCACTGCACCACCAGGGAAGCCCGAGCTTTATTCTTTTGATCATGAAGCTATGGCTTTTTATATTCAATACTTTTAATTTTAATCTCCGGGCTTGAATTGTACTTTCCGTTGGAGGGTAAATCCTGACAGTAGGTTGTGAGACTGCTCACAGCATTTACATGACTCGTTTTCGATGCAGCTCCGCTGACAAGCTCTTTCACTTTAAGCATAAAATTAAAGAGAACTCACATCTCGTCTGTCCTGCCGCGCTTCTGGTGGTGTCAGCATCTCTGTGGTCCACTCTCTTTCACAGGATTTGTAATGTCAGCAAAAGGATTATTTCAGGCTGACACTTGGCACAGATGGTTCTCCGCCAAATGTGATTTCGAAGGGGAGGATTTGATCCCAATTATTCCATTCGGCTTTGTTGAAGGAGAGTAAGAAAAAAGAATGTACTCAGCTTCCGGTTCTGTAGTATTTTTATTTTAGATGTAACTGCAGTGACCCTGGCTGGCGGTGAGCTTTCAGCATGGACCGACATTTTGGCGGCTTCGGAAAAAGAAAGCTCGTTCGCACAATCCAGGGCTCTGGGAACGGCCGCCCCGCTTTCCTGCCGTGGCTGTGCTGTGCTGTGGACCCAACACAGATCCCTCTGTCCCCCGCTGGACAGCGGCCAGGCGGCCAAGGTCTGTGGAGCAGGACCACTCGGTGCGCGAGGCCAGCTCAGCCCTGGAAACCGCAGGGCAACAAAAAGCCTCTGTTCCCTCACGACAGGCTCTGCACAGAGAGGGTCCCGGCCGCGGCTCAGCCACGGGGACGGACTTGCAGAGGGACCTGGCGGGAAAGCCCGCGGAGGGGGACAGAGGGTGCCCGATTCTGGTTCAGTGGGTGGACCGGAGGAAGGGGACTCTGTCCCACGAATTTCTGCAGCACCTCCGAGTTCACGGGACCCTCACGACCGCCTTTCCTTTCCTTCCTGAGGCGCTCGGTCCCGTGTTTAGTTTTCGGGGAGGGGGCGTTGGCTCACGTCAGCCCCACAAACTCAGGATCAGGAACTTGGTTTGGGGGAGACCTCCATTCCTGCAGATTTTGTGGAATTGTTGTATTCAGTTCTCAATCCCTTTTTTTTTTTTTTGGCTTTGAAACCTTAGCTGTCTGGACGTTGCCTGGAAGGAAGGGAGGGGGAGGAGTCCCTGACCCCAAGGGAAAGCACGTCTAGGGATGCCTGGACCTCAGCCAATGCAGCCAAAGGGGCCGCTCTGGCCACCTGCCTCTCGCCCCACCCAGAAGGGAGGGGCCTGCCCACACCCCACCCTGGACAGGTGAGACTGGCAGCAGGTGATTAGTCACGGGCACATGAGCGATGGGCCCGTCTGGGGGGCTGCAGAGGAAGCTTTGCAGTTCCCAGGGGGACGAGGCGGGCTTGTATGGATAACCCTACAGCCTGGCAGGGGCCTGAGGCGGACGCATCCGGCTGGGAGCTGGGAGTCTGCAGCTGGTTCTCCGCTGGGGGTCGTGCTCTTTCAGGCCCTGGAACCTTAGAACGTGGTGGGGCGGGGTGCTTGCCCACCACCGTGTGATCTTTCTAGGCTGTCTTGCCGTCCAGTCGACACAGCACAGTTCCCAGGACGGGGCGGGGCTGCGTCTCAGGGGCGGAACCTGCTGGGCCCCATTTTCAGAAATCAGCGGAGCAGAAAGAGAAGAGGGCGCGTTTCCTGCTTCTCCTCTGGGCAAGTCCTCGGAGCGACGCCCGCCCAGGCCCTGTGGGGCGGGACTTGCAGCTGGCGGTCAGCCAGGGGGTGGGGGCGGGGCTGAGGGCCTGTCCCTCCAGGCAGACCCGCTGCAGCCCGGGTGGGCTCCCCGCAAGGGGTGTTCCACCCGCCTAACCCCGTTCCTCCCTTCTCTCCAACCAAAGCTTCAGGGAAGTTCCTTTTACACCGTCCTGCCCCTCTGAGGCCTAGGTAGGCACAGGACGGCTCTGAGTGGTTTCCAGGTGTTTTCACCTGAACACACCTGTCCGCCAGTGTGTGCTGGAGGTGGGTGTGTTTTGAACTTAGCCATGTGGGGCTGGGAGGAGAACGGGAGACTGTGTAGGCGGGTGGCTGGTGCAGGGCCCACGTGCCAGAGGTTCTGCAGAGCCAGCCCTGGAATGTGGGCGCGGGGCGGGTGGGGTCCCCGCGGGTCCCTGATCAGGGCTGGGGACTCGCCCCTCGGTGTCCTGCTCTGCAGAGTGATGGGATTGGTCCCCCCACCCTGACACCTTTGCAAATTCTAACTGTGTTTTTCAAGGCTAAACACCTTCATCCGAGGCTCACCCCAAAGGCGACACCCTGGGTCCTGGTGAGAACCCCCCGTGGAGCTCAGGCCCCCACGGCCGCTGATTAACCCGACGGCTGCTCCTTTCTGACTATGCTGCACGGCGCCCACAGTGCATTTTCTGCAGGACGGTCCAGCGTGTGAGGCTTTCAGTTATAGAACAGGGTAATCTGGAAGCTGTCTTTTCTGTCAAAACAAGGATTATACAACCTCGCAGTGATGATTCCTTAGTTTCAGAGTTTCTTTTTTTTAACTCAGTGCTGCGTTTCTGTGTCTAATCACATCTGGACTGCCAGGCCCTCACCACTGCATATGGAAAGCACGCCTTCTGAAAAGTTTCTGACGGTTTCGATTACACACTGAGGGACAGGAGGGAGGGGTGGCCTCCCGGGACCCAGCAGCATCGCTCCTTTGCTCACCAGGGAACCGGCTGGAGTGGACGGGCCCGTCTGCAGCGGGCTGGGTGGGAGGGCCAGGGGTATGTCCCGACGCGGTGGGAGCGCTGCTGGGAGGGTCACTGCAGGGCCGCAGTCGGGCAGGCCCCCACCCCGGCCCTGACTTCGGCAGAACCAGGTCCATCTCTGAGTCCAGCCGCTCAGGGTGTTCCGTGCTGTGCTAAGATTTACTGAGCCACGGAATCTTAGGTTCCTTCCCGAAAACGGCTCTCAGGGGTTTCCCTGCATGAGGGTGTGTCAGGATGGGCCCTCCCTCTGCCAACGGTGGCCGCTTTGGGTTCCCACCAAATTTCACCTGCTCCCAGGGTGAATTCCCGGCCCTTCTTGTCATTCTTCTTGAAGATGCCGTTTGTGACTCTGCTTGTGGGAGCACAGGGCGGGCCTGGGCTTTTTGGGCGTTAGGAGGGCGCTGCGTGGAGGCTCTGTGTGTGCCAGGATGCCAGCGCCACAGCGGACGGGGCAGCGGCTCCACCTGTGGTTCGTGATGCTGTGCAAACTGGCCGCCTTGCCTGACTTTTCCTCCATGGAATGAAGTCGCCTGAGGGTCGCGTCCCTGCAAGGACACGGTCGGGTCCGCATGATTGAGGACCGTGTGGAAGTCACGTGCAGGGGTGGGGCCTGGGCTGCAGGGTACCCCGAGCCGAGGGAAGGGGGTCATTTCACTTCCAAACCCTGACGCAGGTGTGGCATTGCACCCTTCTCACAGGCCCAGGACATCTTCAACAGACGAAGCTCTGGCTTTCAACCTGCCCCCCTCATGCCCCGTCCCCGCAGCTCAGGGCTGGCCCCTGGGACGTGGGAGCATGCGCCCAACGCAGCCAAGCTCAGGCTCTGACCGGGGCGGGGTGGGGGGTCACACGCAGGTGTGACCTGCTCAGGGAAGGCTGCCTGGAGGAAGAGGCCGCGCGGGAGGCTGGGGGGACGAGGCTCCTGCAGGACTCAGGGCAGCACCTGGCAGGCAGGGGTCCGGGGCCCCGTCATCCCGTCCACAGCCAGGACCCTCCCAGGTCACATGTCACAGGGGTGTGGGTGCAGGCCAGGGAAGGGCACCCACGGGCAGAGCGTGCGCGAGGCTCTACCAGAACGCGGCCCTGTCTGGCTCTTCTTGCATTCGCTGTGGCCGTTGTCCGCCCACATCAGGATGAGTGGTCATGGCAGGGACGGCCTGGCCGCAAAGCGCAACAGCTCTGGGGCCAGCCCTGCACAGGCGTCTGTGGGTCTCCCGGGGCGCCACTAGGGATAAGCAGGGTCCTGGCTGGCAGCAGGCGGCTGACTCCCACCAAAGACGGACGAAAGGGACCTTGAACAGTAGGGCCAGCGTCCAGGTGAGAGCAGGTGCAGGTGGGGGCCGGGCAGCATCGCAGAGGCACGTGGGAAAGCCCTCATGTGCAGCAGGTTTGCGGCGCCCAGACCACCAAAGCCGAGGCTTCTGTGCCCGCCGTCCGCACCGGGCCCTCAGCAGAGGGGTCTCGGTCTCCTGGGACCCTCCCAAGGCGTCTGTGCCCCTTGGAGTTGAGAGGCAGTGCGATGCTCCCCGCTGGGGGGTTGGGGTCATTTCTGGACAAAGTCCCTAGAGTCGGTGCTTTTGACACTCCTTTCCTGGAGGAAGCCCGCAGGCTCCCTCGGGGAACCCAAAGCCGCTCAGGGGGTGCTGCCCGGGCCCCTGCCATGTGTCACTGTGACCTTTTAGCTCGGCAGGGTCTGCGGGCTGAGGGGGAGGGGCCGTACCTCCCCCTCCCCCGCCGGAATGTCTGCGCTGCAAACAGGAACTTCGCCTTCTGGGGTCAGCTGACTCCTGGAAACGGCAGCACCGGGCCACGCAGTGCTGACTGAGGCCAGGATGTGGGCGCGTCCGGTGTGAGGGGGCGGCTGGGGCGTGGGCAGGAGGCCGCCTCGTGGTCTTGAGACACCGTCCCCTCAGCTCCAGTCCTGCTCTTGGGGCGGAGACGTCGCCCCTTCGGCTGCTGGACCTGTTCTGCTGGGAGGGCAGGGCCCCAGGTGACCCCGCCCAGGCTGGCTGTCCTGCCTGCTTGGGGCATCACGTGTAAGACCCCGGACCTTGCGCTGGGGCTGCGCTGAGTAGGGCTTTTGATGAACTGGGTCGACCCTGAGCAGTGGAGTCTGGGGGCCCTGCCGGGGGCCCTGAGGTGGTTCCCAGACCTGTCTGTGACGGACGCTGCCCCCCGCCCACCACCGGGAGAGCTCCTGAAAGTTTACGCCCCTCCCTCCAGGAGCACCGTTGCTTCTCCGTAACCAGGATGATCAACCCTCGAACATAGAGGAGAGTCTGGACCGCGGGTCTTTCCGTCTGCTGGCTCTTCGACTTCCTCGGCTCGACCACCGGTTCCTGGCCACCGAGCACGTGCAAAGCCAGTGTCCAGCGCTTTCTTCCCTGGGGCTCAGGCCAGCAGCCCTGCCCCAGTCCTGGCGCTCTGGCCGGATGCTGTCTTTGTCTGGTCTCTTCCCTCCTCCTTCAGATGCTCAGCTCGGTCTGCAGGTCCAGGCTTGGCATCCAGGACACACAGGCCCACGAGGACCGCCTGCATCCCCAGACAGAGCACGCACAGCTCCTGCTGTCCACCCAGGGCCTGGCGACCTCCCGGCATCGGCACACTGAGGTGGGTCTGCCCCCATGGAAACCGGCACCCTCGCCAAGTGGCGGACACCTCCGTCCAGGTGCCCTTCCTGATTTCCCCCACTCCTGGAAGCCTCTGGGGCGAGGGGAGCTGCCATCTCTCCACCCTCTCTGCCCAGCGCCCTCCCTCCCGGAGAGGCAGACCCTCTGGGAGTGAGTCTAAGCATTGTAGTTCCTTGTCCAGGGCCACAGCCAGGTCACAAGCGCACAAGGAATGTCATCACACCCACCCTGTCCACAGGGGGCTGATTCACTCTTGTTCCCAACAGCTGGGGTGCTGGTCTGAGGACCCCACCGTTCTCTGCCTTTGAGCTTTTCAGGAAGCCTGTGCTGTCTGGGGGTGGACGTCCCTCTGGCCACCTCTACTCAAGTGCGGCAGGGGAGGGGGGCACCCAGAGCAGACCCAGTCCCTCCGGCTGCACCCGAGCCAGCTGTCTCTGAGTCATCGGCCCACGGGTGACCCACCGTCCCCTAAGCTCAGGTTGGCAGCTTCCCTCCCAGCAGAAGACAAACGTGAAATACCGTACGTCAAAACCTGGAGAAGTAATTTCTGAGGCAAGATTGAGTTTTTAAAGATTATAGTTTGGAGAACTCAGGTGCCTCTAGTATTTTAACCGTTTCATATTGTGGCGTTTTATCCTACCTGTGAAATACCATCGGTGTTCCACTTTCATTGTTATTTTAACCAGGAGCTTCATCTATGTGAAATAAAATTCATATTTTATGGCAAGACTGGAGAAATTTAAACATAAGAAATTTACTCTGCCCTTTGACCTCCCCTCTCCCCCAACTGCGCATCTTGTATCTGCATTAGGGATGACCACAGCTCCCCATCGGCAGACATACCTGCTCGTCCGCGAGGAGCGACATCCTCCCAGCACCGGCAAGACAGCCCCTTAAAGAAAACATTCCTCTCGATCTTTTAAGGGGCCACAATGACGCTCAGCGCTAGACTGTGTAAACTGTCAATAATACGTCATTTAATGTACAGCCCTCTGTCTCAAAAAACTTCAACAGCTGTGCCTGGGCTTCTAATGGGTGGAACAGCTTTGGAGCTTCTGAGAGGCTGTTCTTGGGTTCGAAGCCTCAGTTTGGCTCGAATAAAATTTTTCATTTCCCTCTTAGGTCGACTGATTAATTTTTTTGGTCACCATCTATAGCATAAAAGTAACAACCATAGTGATGGTAAAACAACAAACAGTGTCGGAGTTTGCAAAGCGTTGTGTAAATGAGCTCGGAGACGCGGCAGAGGCGGATGGGGGGTTATCAGCTGTTTCACGGGGGGGGGGGGGGGCGCCTGACTCACAGGAGAGAAAACCTCCCGATGGCTTGGAGCTGAGGCTTCAGTGGGCATCGCATGGTGCTCAGGGGTGGCTGTGGCCTGGCCCATCTCCTGGTCTCTTTGTCTGTCTCAGAAATATTCCTTGAGCCAACTTTCCCCATAAGGTGAATTACAGAATCAGAATAGTGCTTGGAATATCTCAGCCTTTGAAGAAATTCCTAAAAGGGGAAAGTTTTATCTGAATTCCCCTAAAACATGTAGATGTTAGAGATAAGACTTTGAGACAATCTCTAGCAAATTAAGGTTAAAAGTTCTGTGAAAGAATAACGACTCTCCAGGAAGCAGTCACGCCTGGAACATACCTCACAAGGTCTGGCAGTTGCCTCACGGCAAGCGGGATGTTAGTTCCTCGACCAGGGACTGAACCGTGCCTTCTGCAGTGGAAGCGCAGAGTCCTAACCACTGCACCGCCAGGGAATTACCAAAAGATTTTTTGTTTAGTCGCCATCCTTAAGGAAAAAGGGGGTGTCCTCAGCAGACGGGATTCCCATGCTGCCGCAGCTGTTCCCAGCAGAGCCCTGTTTGGGCCTCTCTAGCTTTCGCTGTAGGACAGTGTGATTCTGAAGGTGGGTTGCAGGCATGGCTTTCCCCAGCACCCACAGGCTGCTGTGCCCCATCTCTGCTGCTCCCTTGGGTGAGGCAGGGCAGTGTGTGGACTCGTGGCCGTCTCACCGCCCGTTATGGGGTGGCCCTTCGGCCTAAAGGTGACACACTGTGTGCCAAGCCCCACGTCCCCTCGTCTCTCGCTGGCAGGGCCATGGAGGCCGGAGTGAGATTTCATCCTCGAAAGGCCCCTTGGGGTTCACGGTCAGGCAGTAACTATTTACAGAATACCCACGGGACACCAGGCGCTGGGCTGGTTCCAATAGGTGTGCTCC
The DNA here is from genome assembly GCF_937001465.1 of Orcinus orca. Taxonomy (NCBI): domain Eukaryota; kingdom Metazoa; phylum Chordata; class Mammalia; order Artiodactyla; family Delphinidae; genus Orcinus; species Orcinus orca. The sequence continues at coordinate 184,181,796 of NC_064561.1, read as the reverse complement.
TGGCTGTGTCACTGCAGCCCTCGGAAGAGGGTGTCTGCTCCGACCTGCCTGGTGGGCCCGCGGCTCACCTCTTGTCCCCCTCCTGGCTGCCTTTGTGCTAAGCGATGCTCACCCCCCCACCCCAAGAGGCGTATACTGGACATGGGGGGAGCCCCAGGCGCAGGACCGTCCCGGAGGAGAAAGGAATAAAGGCCAGGCAACCACCCCGGTTCTCACCGTCCTGGTTCTGTGCTCTCGAGTACACGTGCTCACTGAAGTCCGTCTGGGGCCCCAGATCCACGCTCGTGGACGAGCCGGCGTGGCCCTGTCTCGTGGTGCCAGCCCGGCCCGAGAGGCGACACTGCTTCCTGTGTCAGCTCCGCTGTGACACGTGGCTTTCTCGAGGTCTACGAAAAGTTGTCATTTTTGCATTTTTGTGCTTTTTTTTTTTTTTTTTTTTTTGGTGATTTTGCTGCTTAAAATCCCCCAAGCCCAGTGCGGAAAGACTGTGCTTCGGGAGAAAGGGCCTGGGAGAGAAGCTCTGTCAGGGCCGGCGTTACGTGCTCTCGCCTGAAGGTCCGTGTCAACGCAGCAACAGTAGATATCCGGTAAGGTGTCCCTCAGCAGAAACACACACGAGACAGGGTTAGGTACTGACCCATTGAGGGAAATGTGACCTGAGGCCCATGGGAGCCCAGCCCTGTGTCCCCAGGAGCAAAGGCTCAGGACGCGCCAACTCAGTGTTCGGGTGTCTCTGTAGAACAGTTACCGCATGTGGAGAACCAGCTGTACTCTGTTGGAAGGAAAGAATGATTTCTTAAAAAGAAACAATGTTTCCTTCAACTGTAACCCCGCTGGGATGATTAAGTTGAGCATTGGTTTCTAAAGAAGAGAAAACACGAATCTTCCTCAGCCGGCTGCGCCTGGGTCTGACCTGGGTCTCCCACGCGGTGTTGGGAGCCCCTCTGATGTGACAAGCAGGCCACCCCCACCGGCGACTCGCATTTCAGAGCCACACGGGCACCCTGAGAGCTCTGCTTTCCCGTGACGTATTTGCGGCTGCTGCTTTTTCCTGACAGCCCTGAGGCTCAGGGTCCTCTGATTCTGCGTTACACACCAGTGCGTTGCCAAACCAGGGAGGGGGAGGCGGTGAGATGGTGGATGGTGGTCCACACCGGAGAAGCCTGGGCAGGGAGAAGCCATCAGGAGACCGACGTGAGAGTCCCTCACATCACTCCCCGGAAAGCCGCATCAGATCGGCGCAAGTAGGTACCCGGAGGGGAAGAACCTCGGAAACGCGGGGCGGCTCCAGCCCACTGGGTCATCACAGTGGCCCCCGGAGGCATCTCCAGCTTCTGCTCCTGCAGCCCAGCAGCATGTTATCCATACAGAAGCCAGAGCTACCTGTGAGATGTCACTCTGTGTGACAGCTGAGTTTGTGGGTCAACTGGACCACTGAGCGTCTAGATACTTGGTCAGACTTTATTCTGGGTGCTTCTGGATGAGAATAGCCTTTGATTCCATGCACTCAGTAAAGCAGATGGCTCTCCCCAGGGTGGGCCTCTGCCACCCAGCCAAGGGCTGTACCTGGCCTACCCACCTGGCTCGTACTTACTTTCTCCCTTCCTGTTTTTCTTGCTGACCAAGACGTTCATTCTGGGATGGCAGGGACATGGTGTGTACCTAGAATCGTGCCCGGCTCAGAGTAAGGAAAGCCACACCTGTAGAATAGTTTTATTGGAGATAAAGAATGGTTCAGACAGGCCAGCTGTGTATGACTGACGACCATCGTGTGTGACACTAAAACTTCACTCTTGGGGGGTGACTGGGGACCTGGTTTTAATGATTGAAGAGTCTGAATTAGAGGTTCTCTCTAAAGGAACACAGGCGAATTCCATCACATTAAAGAACAGATGGCAAACAAATCAGTCACTAAGTGCTTCCAAAAAGAAGTCCTGCCCGTAGGTGATGGGTAAATAAACTGTGGTCCGTCCAGACGATGGAGTGTTATTCAGTGCTGAAAAGAAGTGAGCGATCTACTCTCATCATTTTTTCAAGTAATAATATTTGGATACGCAGGATTGCTCATTTTTTCTTCCAAGGTAATATTTTGTTAATATATTATGATTTGTCCAATATTAAAAAAAAAGAAATGAGCTATCAATCCATGAAAAGACATGGACAAACCTTAAATGCATGTTATTAAGTGAGAAAAGCTGATCAGAGAAAGCTACAGAATGTGTGATTCCAACTCTATGAAATTCTGGAAAATACAAAATAGGCAGACAGTAAAAAGATCAGTGGTTGCCAGGCTTTGGTGGGAGGGATAAACAGGCAGAGCACAGGGGATTTTCAGGGCAGGGAAACTAGTCTGTATGGTTTTATAATTCTGATACATGTCATTATACATTCGTCTAAACCCATAGAACGTACAGCACCAAGGCTGAACCGCAGTGTGAACTATGGACTTCAGTTAATCATAATGTATTAGCGTTGGCTCATCAAGTGTAACAAATGTACCACATCAGTGCAAGATATGAGACATAAGGAAAACTGCAGGTCAGGGGAGAGGAGGTGCATGAGAACTCTCTGTGCTTGCTGTTCAATTTTTCTGCAAACTTAAAACTGTTCTAAAACATAAAGTCTATGAATTATTTAAAAATCTGTTGTCTTTTTATATAGTAGCAAAAACAATTTTAAAAAGGTTTTAAATATTTAGAACTGCACTAAAAAAATCAAGAAGAAATCTAATCAAATATGCTCAGAACATTTTACGAAATATCTACACAATATTATTCAGAAAAAAAGGGTTGAATCCTAAAGAATACAGAGAGGTACCATGTTCATGAATTGGATGCCTCATATTTGAAGACGTTAATTCCCTCCAAGGTGATTCATAGATTCACCGTAATCTGATCAAGATCTCAGCAGATTGTGTATGTGTGTGGACATTGAAAACACATTTCTGAAAAATATATTGAAATACCAAGAGTCTGTAATAGACATTATCTTGAGGAAGAACAAAGTTGCAGAACTACCGCTCTTGGATGGGGGACTTATTTTAAAGTTACATGGGCATCCCTGGTGGTGTAGTGGTTAAGAATCCACCTGCAGGGGACATGGGTTCAATCCCTGGTCCAGGAAGATCCTACATCCCGTGGAGCAACTAAGCCTGAGAGCCACAACTACTGAGCCCACGCACCACAACTACTGAAGCCTGTGTGCCTAGAGCCTGTGCTCCACAACAAGAGAAGGCCGGTTACTGCAACAAAGAGTAGCCCCCGCTCGCCACAACTAGAGAAAGCCTATGTGCAGCAATGAACACCCAACACAGCCAAAAATAAATAAGTAAATAAACAAATAAATAAAAATAAATAAAGTTACCGTCAGTAACACAGTGTGGGACTCTAGAAAGAAAAATAGACTAACAGGACAAATAGGGCCTCCAGAAACAAACACACATGGGGACATTTCACTTACACCAAAATTCAGAATTTCTTCCCCACACCAGGATGGCTAAAATGAAACAGACAGAAATGTCAGCGATGGCATCAGCGTGGAGCAGCTAGAGCTGGAGGCATGTGGGATGCCACTGGAGTTGCATGTGGGAACACGCGATGCCACGCCCAGCAGGTACCCAACCAAAACGTGTACACTACGTTCACCAAAACACACGAGTGTGAACATTCACAGCCCCAAACTGGGCACAACTCCACTGCCTGTGAACAACACAGCGGACGAATAAATGGTGGGGGGGTGAGCAGAGCAGAATCCGGCAAGCAAGGATGATAAGTGAACTGCAAACACACTCAACACTGGGACGGATCTCGGGGGCACGGGTGTTGGAAGCCAGATGAGAGCCTGCATCCTGCTTCTGCTGAGAGTGCAGATTTCAAAACTGGGCATCGCTATCCGGTGCATCGGGGTGGGGACGGGGTCCCTGAAAGGCCGGGCGGTGGCTGGACAGTGGGGACTGTGAGTGTGCTGGTGTTGAGTTCTGGGTGTGCCATGTGATGTGTGAAATTATACAGTATTCTGCTTTTTACAGCAGAATTATACAGTATTATACAGAATTATACAGAAATTATACAGTATTCTGACGGTCACATGTCATAAAAGTTTTCCAAAAAAGATAGTAATGCTATATAAACAGTTGCATGTAAATGCACTCCTACCACCTAAACAGGCATTTCAAAACCAGCCATTACTTTAAACCACCGTGCTTTCAAAGGGCTCCCGGTGAAAGCAAGGCTGTTCCAATGAATTGCCTTATTTGCTAAGCACTGAATCAATATTTTCTCTTGGCTCGGACGGGCTCCCCACGTGTCAAGGACAGACGGATTGATGAGGTTGTGGCTGGCAGACACCTTCTCCCACGCGACACCCGGGACAGTGTTTGCCCCCAGGGAGCAGGCGAGGGCGTGAGGCCTGGCCCAGGGCAGCCTCTGGGAATTCTGGTCGCTCCACCGGCATTTTCTTCAGAGCGCAAATCACTGAGAGTTCCTAAAAAACTTCCTCTTTTTTTGAAATCTGATGCTTAATTTTTAAAAAACTTCTTACTTTTAAACACTCCTCTCCTTCTCTGGGCTTTGCTCCTACAGACTCAGCTGTGACACAAGGATTGAATAGCGTCCCCAGGTCGCATGGCCCTGGGGCGGGACTCCAGGCCAGGCGGGCAAACTATGCAGGGAGAGCGTCTCCCCTGGTTTTCAGCTTTCGGTTATAACTAGACACGCAGGGCGGGCTCGCAGGACAAACCGGCGTGCATGTGGTCCTGTCCAGGTGATACAGGCCCTTGTCCAGCTGCCATCCCTCGTGAGGGGGCGGAGAACGTCCTGCCGACATCCTGGCTGGAGAGGAAGGAGGAGTCGAGCTGTAAACGACAGTACAGTCGTTTTGGCGACGGTTTAGTGCAACAGCTGGCGTGCCCACTGTGCGCACTGCCCAGCGAGGCAAACGTGCGTCTCTCAGAAGCCTGGCTCGGGAGCCACCTGAGGCCACGGGGCGCCCTCCAGTGAGCACTTGCTTCAGCTGCTTCCCGGGTGTTGGGGCACTTTCGGTCACTGTGAGCAATCTTCACCATCAAAACCCACACCTGCCTCTGCGCTGGCCCCGATTTCCCACCAGACGTGGTCCTCGGTCCACGGAACGGACGGTCCAGGCTTCGGCCACCAACTCAGTGTCAGACCCGCTCCCGCTGAATCCCAGGGGTCGTGGGCCCTGATGGTGATGGTGGTTACAAGCTGGCCCAGCACTGGACAGCTGCAGGCCAGGCCTCAGGCCCGGGTCCCACCGTCAGGGCTGTTTCTGGCCCTGAACTCCCTCATAAGTCAACAACCCATCAGTGATTTGCTCTGTTCAGCAGATGAACCTGTTTGAATTTGTGAACTCTCTCATGTAGATTTAACAAAATTATCAAGTTGTCCTGCCTTGAAATACACATGGGAACACAGAAGGGGACCAGCCTTCTTTCTGCGAGATAAATACTTGGCACCGCTGTTTGGTGCTGGCCCAGGAATGAGTGATGAAAACAAAAGCAGCTTTCTTAGGGCTTCAGATTTTCTCAGATCAGGAGGCTGAAACCCACACGTCCACTTCCACCCTCCGCATGGAAGGTGACTGGGGCGCTGCCCTGGGGCACTCTGATCTGAGGGTCACCCACCAGAGCTGGGAGGGGATGACCCTGTGTGCGATCTCCACAGAGGCACGTGGGTGGGAGCAGCCCCACATCTTGGTTCCTTCCCACCTGGGTTGACACGACCTTGTCCATCCGCCGATCCCACGTGGGGCCCTGTTTCAGAGGCAGCACCCAACACCCTCATGACCCTTTAAAATGAAACCCCCCCAATGCCCGTCACTCCACTGACCATGTGGCCAAACACAGGCCTCAGCTTGACGGACGTGCAACCGGGTCATCGACTCCCGTCCAGCCAACGCCGTCACCTAATTGACCTTGGCCGTGTGGACCACGGTCAGCCTGGCTGTCTCCAGAGGGGCTATTTTCAGGGATGGTTCAACGTGGGACATTTCGAGGATAACAGAGGAACGTGGCGGGGGGGGCACCTGTGGACGGGGGGCGGTGTCTACGTTAAACATGTCATTCAAAGTGCTAACAAATCCAGAGGGATGCATGTTGCTGGACGTCTGGGGTTGGCCACAGACCCGTCCCCTCCTCCCCACAAGAAAAGACCCAACCGTAAATGATTGCGGCCTGAGCTGTGGAAATTGCTTCAATTCGCGTTGTGTTATTTACTAGAGAGTTTCTTTTCTCAGTCCTCACTGGCCATCGGGATTTCCTCCTCTGAGATTGTCTTCTTCTGACTTGTCCTCCTGTTGAGTGTCTGTTCCGTGTGGATTTTCTGAGTTCTTTACAGATGCCGGATCACGACTCTGACTGTTGTTACGTCCTCAGTTGTCCTGCTCTGTGTACTTACTGTCTTTCAACTTAGAAGTTTCAAATTTTGAGGTGGTCACATTTATCAGTCATCTTATTGGTTATGCATTTCGTTTTTACTATCTGGTATAAGAAGGTCCTAATTCTCAAAGGTTATATACCCACTGTTTTACATTTGCTTCTGATACATTTGTAGTTTTCCCTTGTTTAGGTCTTAAAGTATTTGCGTTTGTCTTTGGGATATAATTTTGTTTTCTCCAGATGAACAGTCATTTGTCCAAGTAGGATTCATTGAACACTTCACCTTTTCTCCATGGATTTGGAAGCCGCATATACCACATAGTACCTTCTTATACGTACACAGATGTGCTTCCTGGATTTAGTCGACTAGGCCTGGGCTGACACTGCAGTTGCATAATATTCCTTCTTTCTCCAGGGGGACATGCCCCATCCCTCCCATGTTTTTGCTTTTATCAAGTATTTCTTGATCACTTTTGTTGGGTTACTCTTCTATGGGAATTTTAGAGGCCTGATTCTGTTGAAATTTTGATTAGGATTACAATGAATTTACAGAATTGACACGTTACAAAACTGCACATTTCCATTCATGTACGTGGTATGGCTCTCCAGTTAGTTAAGCATTTCCATGCTGTGGAACTTAATCATTCTGTCCTGTTTCACTAACATACAGGAAAAAAAATACATGAACTGAAATAAAAGAGAGATTCACGTTTTACAAATGGAGGGTGGAAGTGAATTTGATAGAAGGTGAGAGATAACAGCTGCTTCCTTTGGAGAAGGAGAATGTCATGGCTGCCCTCAATGCTGTTTATGGTCACTTGTTCTTCATGACCGGGGGCTGGCCGGGTCTCGGGTTCCTGACGCACCCCTGTCACAAGGTTCCTTCTACTTCCAAGACCTTGGTGGCAATGCCCAGAGATGAAGAGAAAGAAGGTGTGTTTTAAGGATCTCATAATAAAATAAAAGTGATGCTAGAAATGTGTGACACAGGAACCACGGATGAGAACTCATGTTTCAAAGATTAACTCTCCTTGCCCGTGGATTTCCTCTCATCTCCGCGGGAGCCTGGAGCTAGAACCAGTGTTGTCATGTTGGCTTTCTTGCATCTGATTCCCTTCCTGCATTTGGGGAGCCTGGCCCTGGGGACTCATGGTGCAGGCGACCCCTCAGAAACTCGGACAGCACATCCTGGCGGCCCCGAGGCTCCTGGGCCCTAGCCCTTGGGACCCCTCCCTTCAGATTCCTGTGGTCAGTGGTCAGCAGACATGAATCAGGTAGAGGATGAAGCCCCGACAGCCAGGAGAGAGGCAGGTGGTGGTGGGTCAGCTCCCCAAGGCCTCTCTCTCTAGACACTTGCCCGCTGCAGGGCTGGGGCCCCACAGTGAGGGGCCCCGGAGTCTCCACATCCTTGGGCTCTTGTTCCTTACGCTTGAGGGATGATGCTGCGTCACCACGACGTAGCCCTCACCTGTGCCCTGCAGTGTCGCCTGCGGACGGGGCTCCACAGGCACGTGGTCGGGGAGCCCCAACCTGGGCCTCCCATCATGCAGGTGCCACACGGCCCAGGGTTTCCTGGGAGTCAGGCCCCTCAGTCCAGCACACACAGGTGCGAATCAGGTGGGAGCAGGATACACTCCAGGGAGGGTGGTCAGGTCACTGGGGGCTCCCGGGCCGCCACCTCTGCTGGTTTCCGGCCTCCTGCCTAGGTGCCCATGTTCTGGACCTCGCTCTCCAGCCTCCCCTGAAAATCGGAGCCCACCTGGTGGCCTCCCAGTGACTGCGGTGCTTCTGACGTTGGGCAGGGCTGTCTTTCACGGTTCACAGCCGGGAACCACCAGCCCGATCATGTCTACATCCTGATCCCAGAATCTGGGAATGTGACCTTTCTTCAAATAGGAGAAATGTGACGCAGCAGATGTGACCAAGTTAAAGATGTTGCGAGGAGGAGATCATCCCGGATTAACCGGCTGGCCCTAAATGTGTTGCAGGTGTCCTGAGGAGGGGGGAGGAGGGCATTCGAGACACATGGCGGGGGCCACGTGAAGACGGAGGCAGGGGTTGGAGGACGGCCCCAGCAGCGGACTAGGCGGGAGCCTCCGGAGGGCGCGGGGCCTCCACGGCAGACTCTGGCCTCCAGAGCAGGGGCAGGGTATGTTTCTGCTGCTCCAAGCCACCCGTGTGTGGCGATTGGTGGTGCGGCCCCAGGACATGCAGACCCGCACTCTCTGGGCAGCCTGTCCGGCACCGGGAGGGTAACTGCTCAGGACAGCCGGCCACCTCCTCCGGGCAGAGTGAGCCCCGCGATCCTGCCCTCCGTTGGCTTGGGGCCTTAACTGCAGCTACGCGGGGACGTGTGGGCCCACCCGCTGAGGCCCTCGGGCCCCCAAAGCTGCTGCAGGACGCCGCAGCCCTGCCCCGCCCTCCCCCCGGCCATGCCGCCCCCAGCCCCTCTGATCCCTCTGCTCTGGGCCTGGAGACCCCCGCACCCCCGGCGAGCGGCACCCCCACCCCCGCACCCAGCACCCCTCCTCGGCGTCCTCGGCGTGAGCTCAGGGCCGCGCCTGCCACCTGCCCCTCGGGGCCCTTGCTCAGGCCGGGGGGCCGGGGGGCCGGGGGGCCGGGGGTTGCTTTTCAAGCTCATGGATTGGGGGTGAGGCAGGCGGAGTGATGGGGCTGGCGGACTCGCGGCGGTGCCCCGCCAGTGACGGGGGCGATCGCGCGGCAGCTGGGCACTGTCTGTGGCTCTCAAGGCTGCTCATTCCTCGGGACGAGACCCTTCTCACAGGCCACCCTCTGCCAGGCGCACAGGCGTTCTTCCAGTCTGAGCGTTTGCGGACGGGCTTGCCGGGTCCATACCGGCTCCTCGCAGCAGAAGGTACCACGAAGGCACCGGGGTCCCAACCAAGCGCTTCAGCCGGAGGAGGAAGGGGCCTCCCAGACCCAGGGCTTTAACACCCAATCGTGGACTTGGGGTCTGGAATTCCGGAAGGTTCTGGTGGTCCTGGATCGGGCTCTGGGGTGGGGCTCAGGGGTTGGTTGAGGTAGAAGGCCGGGTGTTGGGACGCAGAGCAGTGGGGGGCTGGTGGCATCTCTCTCTCTTTAGGTGGCCTCAGGGCCTCCCCACGTGCCCCCCTTCCCAGCGCCACCTGCCAGGAGGGCTGCAGAGCTCACGGCCTGGTGCCCAGCCTCTCCACAGACGCGGATGGACCCTCTTCACTCTCCCCAGAGGCCCACACAAGCCCAGGTGTCCTTGCAAGCCTGCCATCCTCAGCACTCCTGGTCCTGGGGTGTTCGCCAGGCCACAGGTCCTAATTTTTACACAGTATCGAAGGGTAACTCGCTCACAGCCAGCAGAGAGCTCAGCTGGGCTTTCACACGTGTCTGTGGACCTGCACGGTCACACAGTTCAGGATAGAGATGCCCCCCAACCCAGCCAGTGGAGCCTCACCCACAGGAGCAGAGCTTCTGTAAACGCCGTCACTGGCACCGGAGGTTCGTTTTGCCTGATCTCGAGCTCCATAAAGTGGAACCACGTGGGATGACCTGCAGCCTCCACGGTGGGCGCCAGTGGTCCCCACCCCTCATATCCAGGCCTTGAAGTCCCTCCCACACAGGCAGGGCAGCCCTGGCCCTGCCCCCGGCCACGTGGGCACCGTCCTGCAGCGGGTTCCCTGGCCCCACTGCCCTGGAACCTACAGTGCACCGCTGGGCCTTCCAGGCCGGTGCCAGGAGGAGGCTGGACAGCAAAGCAGTTGTCGGATCAGTGGGTCGGGGGTGCGGTGGGGCTGAGGCATCACCGGGTGGGGGGGACCCTGGGAGAAAGAGCTGGGAGAGCAGCAGCGAGGCAGGGTCCGAGGTCCGGGGACCCCGCACGGGGGCTCAGGGAGCTGCAGGGTGTAGGGGGGCGGGTGCCCCAGGCCCTGACTTCCTCTGGTGCTGAGTGGAGTGGGTGGGGGCCCCGGGGGGACGTGGGCCTCAGGCCTCTCAGGGACAGCGAGAAATCGCTTCTGTGGGGTGTGGCAGAGGCGACGGGGCGGGTGGGGAACAGAAGCACAGAGCACTCTGCATTGGGGCACCCCTGATTCCCAGGGCGCAGAGGGCTCCGTGTAACGTGACAATGCCCGCTGATGGGCCACCTGAAGACACAACTGTCTCAAAAGAAGGGAGGAGGAGAAACACTGCCTTTTAGGACTTCCCTGGTGGCGCAGTGGTTGAGAGTCCACCTGCCGATGCAGGGGACGTGGGTTCGTGCCCCGGTCCAGGAAGATCCCACATGCCGCGGAGCGGCTGGGCCCGTGAGCCATGGCCGCTGAGCCTGCGCGTCCGGAGCCTGTGCTCCACAACGGGAGAGACCACAGCAGTGAGAGGCCCGCGTACCACAAAAAAAAAAAAAAAAAAAAAAAAAAAAGACAAAAAACACTGCCTTTTAGTGAGAATTGATATAATAGCAAAGAAATCATTTTCTAAATCATCTGACCGTTTTCTTGCACTCATTACTCATTACCATATATACAAAACCAACAGAAAAGGTCTACATAGATTGTTTATGAAGCTCTTAAGGTCTGTGAAGTTTAGCACGTGCTAAATACAGTTGCTGATACTTCAGTGTACGTGTTGTATTACAATGCTGCAGCTGGGTAGGGAGAGTACTGACAACTCTTATTAGAATGAATTCTGCGTTGACCAGCTTTCTATATAAACCTCGTGGGCACTTCTGATTATCTCTAAAATACATCAGAGGAAAGAATAATGAATTAGAGTGTATAAACATTTGGGGCCTTTGAAACAGAGGAAGTTTTAAAATAAATTACAGTCTGTATTTTTTTTTTTTTTCTGCACCACGCGGCATTTGGGATCTTAGCTCCCCGACCAGGGATTGAACCCGTGCCTCCTGCAATGGAAGTGTGAGTCTTAACCACTAGACCGCCTATTTTTAATAAAGCGAGATTATCGTGTCTCAGAAGATCTTTACGGGGACGTCCCAGCTGAGAGCACGTCAGTGGCCCTCAGCTGAGCCCTGGGTGGGGTCCCAGAGCTCACTCACGGACAATTTAACAGCCTGAGTGGACGGAGGCTGGACGGTTCTGAAGCCTCGTCTTTGCCGGGTGTGCCGTGTGGATTCGGCCCGGGGTGCCTTCAGGAGCGTCCAGAAGACAGATGTGTCTGTGGCAGGAAGGCGTGCCCCACCCCCCTCGGAATCTGACCTTTCCTCCCACTCCCACCCAAAGCGCTGAGCATGGTCGACTTAATACAGAGCTACGACTGTACCAAGTGGCTCGTCTGAGACCAAGCACGCATTTTTGGCTAGAATTATTTAGGTCATCAGAAAAGTATAAGGTTTTTCATGTTACTCTAAAAATTCCCAGCATTCTCTGTGCAAGACAAGGGATGCCCTCTGTGCCCTGGTGCTCCAACCTGGCCACCAGCTCACTCTGCACGGATTTCTGATTTTTTCTAAGTAACTTAAGTGTTTGGAGAAGTTTGGAGCCACATGGTGGCTTTTTGAGAATTTACTTAGCAGACCTAACCCGGGGCGGTGTGATGTTTTCCTGCAGAACAGATCACTATCTGAAGGAGAGAGGCACAGAGAGAATTCTGTTCTGAGGACCCTCGGGGCCAACAGTGCAGTGGTCATGACGAAACAGAGCAGACTGGAAGGGATGCGGGAGCCCTGGAAGGCGGAACCCCAGCCAGGAGCCTGGTCATGACCCCGCAGAGCCCCAGATGTTCTCAGAGATACGGGGTGGCGCCTCCTGCCCAGGGCTGTCTTGGGTTCGGCACGAAGGTCTGGCATCCTGGGACACTGACCCATCCTGGTACCCTGATGGCGGGTCCCACTAGATCAGAGCCAGCCCCTGGCTTCAGGGGTGAGAAGAGCTTTGCTTCCTCTGTTGGTGGGGCCTCTGACTAACGTTCACCAGCCTCGAGGATGGTGAGGGTGAGATGTCGGTTATCGGAGTCTGCATGAAGCCCGGGGAGAAGAACATCTAGGCAAGGGCTGAGCGGCCTTTAATTAGGCTGAAAGTGCGTGGGGATCACGCGCTGCGTCAAACACTCCGGAACGGAGAGGCCCCCTTCCCTCCAGGGAAGATTTCTCTCCTGTCCTCGAGGGGCAGGTTGGCTCAGAGGTGAGTCCCTTCTTAAGGGAGGACCCCCTGCCCCCGCTCTCCCCCAGGAGGCCGTTAAGAAGAGAAACAGAGCTTTCTTTGTTTTTGCCCTGGGCACTGGTGTGTGGACGCCTACTTGTCCCAGTTACTCCACCCATGGAAAGTGGCCTGATGATATGTGACTCCAGCACGTCAGACATTAGATGTGTCTAAACGCTCCACGGGTGGGGGGCACCTTATGTCCTGGATACATTGCTCAAGATTTGATGTCTGCAGACTCGGAGCAATCAGAGTGCTATATTAAACTGTCGAAGGAGAAGCCTGAAGACCCTGAGAATTCATACCTGCGATGCTGTCTCTTGGTGCCGATAATGAGTGGGGAGAAAGTCAATAAAAATCACATCTGATCCTCAGCTGGCTGCCCTGTCTTTTAAGGCTGCCAGACACTCACGCTTGTATTTTCTCTGGAGGAGCATGACATCATTCTGGCCCCAAAATTTCCTTACAAAATACTGCAAATAGAATGTCAGGCAAAAAGTAAAGAAGTAACCAGGCAAACACGGGTGTAAATGGGGGAAGCAACAGGGAATAAAAACATCGACACCAGAGTTGCAGATGCAGGGCTGCTCAGAAACACCTCTCAAAACAGCGTTGTTGGCAGCATTCAAGGCTAAAAGTGTCCAAGAGACTAGATTAAGAATTTCAGTGCAGAATTAAAAATTATAAAAAAAGGAAATTTCAAAGCTAAATAAAAAGATTACAATAAACAAGACTTGAAAACTGAGCGAATGGTTTAACAATAGTTTAGACGTAGCTAAAAAAAAAAGGTGGTGAACTGGAAAACTGTCTAGAAGGAGACATGCAAAGTGAACCACAGAAACATAAGGAGGAAAAGAGACACAGAGGGTGTGGGAAGCCACTGGGGTTCTGGAAAGATGGGGAGAGAGGTCGGCCAACTCAGTATGTGAGGAGAGAAGGGCGGGACATTTCTGGACCTGATGAAAGACACCCTGGCTCCGCATGCGGTCAGTGAAGGGTTCCTTGTTTCCCCCGCACCCTCCACCCTCTGCGAGGTAGTGGTCCCCACTCTGGGCAAGAGTCCCAGCTCTCCAGCAGGAGAGTGAAGGGTCAGGGATGCCCTGGGTCCTCCATGGATATCTGTCCTTATTGTCACTGCTGGTAATTGCTATGGACTGAATGTGTCCCTCTCAAATCTCCTATTTTGATTGAAACCTGACCCCCAGGGTGATGGGGATGGCAGGGCCTTTGGGAGGTGACCAGGTCACGAGGGTGGGGCCCTCACGATGGGATCAGTCATTAGTGTCCTTATGAAACAGGCACCACAGTTCCCATGACCCTTCTGCCCTGTGAGGACACGGTGAGAAGTCCTCGACCCTGAAGGGGGCCCTCACGCCAACAGGCTGCACCCCGACCTTGGACTTCCCGCCCCCAGAATGGTGAGAAATTAATGTCTGTGGTGTTTTGCGGTAGCAGCCCCAACAGACTAAGGCAGCAACCTGAAGACTGCGAGTTCCTTGGGAGCAAGAAACTGCAGTGCCTGAGCGCCGGCCGGCATCCTGCCCCATCCCACGTGGATATGCAGCTGCAGATGTGATATGGGCGATCTTCCTACTAACGGAACCAGCCTGGAGCCCTGAGTCCTGCAGGGTTTGCGCTGTGTCGGGTGGGCTGCTCAAGGTTGTGTCTGAGTAACTATGGTGACGGACGGTGCCCACGTTTGCCTCCAAGAGGGAGCCGGTCCCTTGCACGTGACGGGAGGCTTCAAGGGACTCCTGGGGAAGGCGCGGTAGAACGTGAGGTGGGTACCTGGGTGGGCTCCCACACCTTGCGCGGGCACCATCCTCTCCCAGGTGCTAAGGGGGCCGGGGAGCACGGCCACTTCCTTTCCATCTGGCAGGGGTCCAGGAGTCAAAGGCCGGCCCAGAGAGGTTACGTTTCCTTGGTGATAAACGGCTAACTGGGGCTCTTCAGGCGCAGCTGGTAAGTGGGGTTAGCTCAGCAGCGCCTCCTCTGGTGGTTAGGGAAGCAGACTTATGCTTTTTTTTTTTTTTTTTTTTGGCTGTGCTGTGTGACATGTGGACCTTAGCTCCCCGACCAGGGATTGAACCCACACCCCCCGCGTTGGAAGCACGGAGTCTTAACCACTGGGCCGCCAGGGAAGTCCAGGTTTACGCTTCAATCAGTAACACAGACCGGCAGTCACATCCGCGTAGCATCTGTTTGTGAAGTGCGTGTAGTGGTGAGGCCTCCACGTCGGGTGCTGTCCCCACCGTCACCTGAGCGGCGGCCCTGCAGTAGGTGCTGAGCGCAAGGCACACACTTAGGTCTCCTGGAGCCAAATCCACGTGAATTCCACCGTCCTTCTGTCTTCTAAGTCTCGTCCTCCCCGAGCGGGCAGCCCCAGGGCGAGAGGGTTCCACGGGGATTCGACGGGGGAGACTTAGGCCTGGGCCTCCCTGGGTTTGATCATCTCGTAGCCGTTTTCAAGGGACCGAATCTCGGGCGCGTCGAGCAGAGTCCGGCCCCACCCGCTAAACGCCAGCACCTCCCCAATCTCGGTTCGACGCTTACGGAAGCCCCCACCCCCCTAAGGCGCCGTCTGCCCTCCGCTCCTGGACGGTGGTCACCGGGCTCTTCATCCTGCTCTGTCAGCTTCTCGACAGACCTTCCTCGCGAGACCTTCACCCGAGGTTGGTCCCTGTGCGCATGGAAGCAGAATCTCTCACTTCATGAGAATCCCTTCAAGGGGTCCCAGCATCTTAGACAAACCTCGGTATGCGAATCCGAGGTCCCAGTCACCGTCCCCGAGGCTGTGATAGAAATTTATGAAAATCTGTGAAAATCAGTCCTCAGTCTTGGGTCTCAGCCCGGCGGCCGGACCACCTGCATCCCGGGTCCACAGTTAGCGTGGGAGGTGGACCCGCGAAGGTGGTGTTGCAGACGTGGCTGACACCCTGGTGAGTCCGAGAGCTGATGGAATCACGGGGAAAGCTGTGGAAGCTCCGCTGTTCACGGTCAGCGCTGCTCCAGCGAAGCAGAGGCCCCACCCAGCCCCTGCTCCCACGCGGACTGACTTTCAGCTCAAATTCGCCGGCGCGCGAGGCCCATGTTAGCAGTTTCCCGGGGTTACTGGGTAACTAGGGCCCTTTGCTATCGAGGCCGTGTTCCAGGGCCGGCAGAGCCCCCGCCATCCCCTTTCCTCTCCTCTTGCTTTCACTTTCTCCTTTTGGCCTTTTTCTCCTCAACGTCGGCCGCTGCTCCGATCACGTCGACCGGCTGTGCTCTCGGGTTCCGACCTTCCCTCTGTCCAGACGGAGCAGAGTGGACGAGGCCGCAGGGTGTGAGTCAGGGCGGCTCGGGCTGACTGCTGTCTCCCGTCATCCAGGGAGCCCTGCAGATGAGCCCCCCGCTCTTCCCCAGGCAAACCCAGATGGTGGAAGCTGGTGGCCGTCCCCCTCCACCTGGTGGGGCAAACTAGCTGGACACACTTTGTGGATCTGGACACTTTTCACTGCATAAATGAAGTATGTTCACTGTAGAGCAAGAAGATAAAGGTGAAAAGAAAGCTGCTGGTGGGTCCCGTCCCACACGCCTGCGTGACCCTGCGGTCTGCCGTCCTGGACCCTCACCCATCCCGCCCCGTCTCAGTCTCTGGGGAGGGGTCACAGCCGAGGGCTGGCGTCTCACTTGTCTCTAGTGTGACCTCAGGGGACGCTGCTGTCTGCCCAGCTCACTGTAGGGCTGGGACAGTACTAACACTCACCCCGTTGGGCTGCCACGGGGTCTCCCGAGGTGCCCATGTCCAGGGGACCCCCATCCCCCACTGGCTTCTATGACATCAGACAGTTGGGGTCCTCCTGGCTGTGCTGACCCCAGGCCCTGTCCCTGCCCCTGGGTGGGTTCTGCTCCATGAAGCCCAGACCCCAGACCTGCCCGCACTTCAGGAGCTCACACACACACACACACACACACGCACACGCATGAACACATACACACATGCACACAGCACACACATATGTGCACACATGTACACATGCACGCACACGCACACAGAGAGACACATACATGCACAGTGCACATACACACGCACAGAGACACACACGAACACACATGCACATACACATGCACACATGCACAACACACACACACGCACACGCATGAACACACACACATGCACACACACACACAATACACCCACATACACACATGCACACAAGCACGCACACATGCACACGAACACATACACACATGCACACACACAACACACACGTGCAGACACGCACACACATGCGCACATATGTACACATGCATGCACATAGAGAGACACATACATGCACAACACACACTCACACATGCACAGAGACACACACGTACACACATGCACACACGTGCACACATGCACCACACACACACACACACACACACACACACACACACACACACACCCCTGTTTTGTGAGGGTCTGTGACCTGTCGGAGGTGGGCGAGGGGCGGGCAGACAGCGGTTCACACAGCAGAGGCCCCGGGCGCACCTGACCTTGCCGCAGTCTCAGGCTGAGCTGCCTAGAACCATAGGGCCTCACCCTTCGTGAACGGGGAGCTGTTTTCTCCCAAACTGAGGAGGTTCCCTCTTGAAGGGTCCACAGGGTCATGAGCACAGAGCACTTTAACTCCCTCCGAGATCCGCCGTGTCTCCCCGTGTCTCTGCCGGGCTTTACTGTGTGGGCTCTACACCTCCATCCTCACTGGTCCCCATCTCTAGGGTTTCAGGGGTGGGGTGCATCTGAGTCAGTGCTTCCTGTTCCTTGAGGCCCCTCTGCCCCCCCCACTTCTCATTCACCCAGCACCTCGGCTCAGCCTTTGGTGTGTTCGGCTTCTTGCCCGGCCCTCCCTGCGCTGGCCGCATTGGTTCCACAGCCAGCTGGCTCTGGGCGCCCCCTCCTGTGTTTGGACGTGACGTGTTTTGGCCGCAAGTTTGGAAGGTGGGGGACGGCTGTTGGAAAGTGGGCAGCCCCCAGTTTCACTAAGCTTCTGAGTTCTAGTCATTTATCCCGGGAGGCCAGACTCAGCATCGTCTTCTCAGAACAGACTTTGAAGACAGCCTCCAGAAGGGAACGGACGGGAGAGAGCACGGCCCCCAGGCTGCATGACGGCCCCTGGCTGCCTGATCTCAACTGGGCAGCTTCCAAGCACCGGCCCAGGGGCCAGGCCCAATTGCTCTGCCACTTTTATTGATATACTTCAACAGAATGGCATCCCATATAAGTACAATTAACATTAATTATGAACAGTATTATTAGGGTTAATTGTCCTTATATCATTTTACTTTCCTTACTTATAAAATAATGGTACCAGAAAAACAAAGCCATCTTCTTATAACAGAATAAACATGAAAATGGTAGAAAATGATCAAGGAAATCACAACATAAAGAAGAAATTTCTTAGGGGGTTTATTTTATTTTATTTTATTTTTGCAGTACGCGGGCCTCTCACTGCTGTGGCCTCTCCCGTTGCCGAGCACAGGCTCGGGACGCGCAGGCTCAGCGGCCATGGATCACGGGCCCAGCCGCTCCGCGGCATGTGGGATCCTCCCGGACTGGGGCATAAACTCGTGTCCCCTGCATCGGCAGGTGGACTCTCAACCACTGTGCCACCAGGGAAGCCCAGGGGGTTTATTTTTAACAACAAACAGCTGATTCAACCGAGAGGCGTGGGTGTCAATGAGTTGAAATCCCCTTCCTCTGGCTTCAGCCACGCGATGCCGCCCCCGGAGCTGTCCTCCTGACCCGTGTCAGCCTCCAGAGAGGCACCCGGCACCGCCCACCACTTCACATCGGGAGGGGAAGCCTCCATGCTTTCTGCTTGGTGTTTATGCTTCGTGAGGGATTTGAAAACTGTTGTTCAGCACAGAGTGGGGACGCCCCCAGAATCATAAACGACTCCACTCAGCAGGACAATTTCTCTCTTAGTTGAGAGGAAGTAAAGCCATTTATAAATCTATATTAAAAAAGGAAGAAAGAAGCCCCTGTGATGGTAGATTTTATGTGCCAGCTTGGCTGGGCCCTGGGATGTCCAGACACTTGGCCAAATAGATTTTAGCTTGGATGAGATGTGCATTTGAATTGGTGGATGGGAAAGCAGATTGCCCTCCCCAGTGTGGGTGGGCCTTGTCCAATCAGTTGAAGGCCCGGATAGAACAAAAGTGAGAGGGACATCCCCCCACCTGACTGTCTAAGCTGGGACTTACTTTGTTTTTTTCTGGCCTTTGGAGTTGAACTGAAACTTCAGATCTCCCCGGGTCTCGAGCCTGTGGGCTTCCAGGCTGAAGTGCAGGACCGGCCCTCCTGGGCCCGGTTCGCGGCCCGCTGGCCTGGGGACCGTCAGCCTCCTTCATGGCACGAGCCATCTGCTCATGATATAACCCTCGGTACGTGGACACATTCTGTTCGTTCTTCTCTAGGGACCCTGTGAGTACACTCCCTCTTCGCACGGCTTGGAGGCAACATCTGGATATGTTTCTTGGAAGACGGGGAGCCCGCCAGTGGTTGGGATGCACCTGCCTCAGGACCAGGTTCTGGGAGGTGCTGGCCACGCGCAGAGCCAGGAAAGCAGCAGGGCGGCCGTGGCTGCACGTCGCCCACGAGCGCCGGTGGGAGGTTCTGACGAAGTGAACGATGGCCGGGGACCTGCACGCGCTCGGCGGGGCCTCGCTGGCATTCCACGTCCCGCCCCATTCCCGGGCCCCTGGGGCCATTCGGTCCCCTCGGCCCTCCTCCTGAGGGCCCCCCATGCCAGTCCCCGAGTCCCCCGCTGTCTCTGGGAAGCCGCTCCTGACCCCCAGCCCCCGGCCTCCCCACGAGGCTGGTGCAGGTCCAGGCTGGACTGTCTGCGCTCACATACCTGCCGGCACTCCTCAGGGCTCTTGCCCTCTGGGGAGGAGGGGCCGGGTCACTGCTTCTGCGTAAGCTGTGAGGGAGCTCCATCCCCCGCTGCTGCCCTGGTGAGCTGGCGACCACAGGCTCTGGGGGAGGCCGGGAGGCCTCTGGCCCATACCCGGCGGTGATGTGGTGACACACGGACCTGGCTGTTTGTCAGTGCAGCGGGTCAGCCTGCCCCGGTGGGGTCCAGGACACGCCCCTCCTGCAGAGCCCCTGCCTCCTCGCCTGGCCCCTGGGGCCGTTCCCAGCTCCTGGTGCCCTGCCCGGCACCGGACCTGATGCTGCTGGGGCAGTAAGTGAATAGGGGTGCAGCCCGTGCTGCCCTGAGGGCTGGCGGGGTCCCCCCGACTCTTGGGGTGAAGAGGATGGGAGGTTGCTCTCTCTCCGGAGCCTGGCAGTGGCCTTCTGGGTGCCCCTTTCCCTTTGCCTTGTGGCCAGCAGGTGGGCCCATCGCCCCAGAGCAGTGACCTGCCCGTTACTGCAGCTGGAGGCTGTGCAGGAGGAAGGGTAACGGGGTCCCCGAGGAAGGACAGCCTGTGCCCCAGGCTCGGGGTGTTGTCAGCAGCCCATGAGCCCGGGGTGGTGGCGTCACCGCCTTGGGCTGCTGCCCTCGAGGTGAAACCTCCCCCTGCCGGCCGGAACCTTCCTGGAGGCAGAATAAGCTGCCCCCGTGTAGGTGTTCGTAGCTGGACAGCTTCTGGTTGTCCTAGTGTGTCCCTCCCGCGCTCCCCAAGATGCATGAATACAAGCAATGCCCTCCCAGACGAGGGCACCCCCAGCTCCCTCTTTAGAGAAAGGTCCAGGCCTTTCCCACCTCGGGTACTCCCTGGGGTGTGTGTACCCTCCACGGTTGCCGGAGCCTCGGGGGCGTCATGGGGCTTCAGGGGGTTTCGGAGAGAGCTGGCTGCAGGAGGGAGTGCTCTCCGTGGAGCTGCGGGGCCCCGAAGACGGACGCTCCCCTCGCTGCGCAGGCAAGCGGCAGCACAGGCTCTCGGGGACCGCCGGCCCTGGAGGTGCCCCCCGTGCGCGCCCATCCCACTGTGAGGAGCCTCCTGGCTGCTGAATGTTTCACATGCTTTGGCCGCCTGCATTTCCTGTCTTTGAATTCACATCTCTTGAGTGTTTGCTTTTTCCTATTGATTTGTAGGAGTTTTAAAAAGTAGACATTCCTGACATGGGTCCTTCCAACGCACTCCTAACACTGTTCCTAGTCTCGCTCGTCTTTCATTTTGATTTTCGTTCCTTTCTTCCTGCCAGAATTCTTTGATTGCTCAGATGCAGTTAAATTTAGTATCTTTTATGGATGTTTTCATAGTTCTTAAATCTGTTAGAAAACAGTTCTGCTTTCTGTTTAGGGAGATTCCTGACCTTAGAGAAACCATCTGTTGAAACCAGATAGGACGCGACAAGGCAGCAGCCAGGAAGTTGGCATCGAGGCCAGAGCCGCTCTGAGCGGCTGATGAGAGCTGGCCTGGGTGGGCCAGGCTGCTGGGGACCGGCCCCAGGCCTGTGGAGGGGCGGGGCTCAGAGCCATCCCCAGGCTGCCCATCCGTTCTGCCTGGGCGAGCGCCTGCCTCAGGCCAGCAGTGACTAGGGGGCTGCCCCTCCTCTGGGCTCCCCTGTCTGCCCGGCTCCCCTGCTTCACCAGTGGTTAGACCCGGGAGGTCGAGGCTTGGGGTGTCGGGCTGCAGCCACGGGTACACGACCGTGGTGGCTGGTCAAGGTGGCCAGTGGCAGCGTCTGAGCCCCGCCTGCAACTTCAGTCCCGAGACACAGACCTGGACAAGCCCCTGGATGGGCAGAGCCTGGCCCCGCCTTGGGGAGTCGGGTCCAGCGGGGCCGCAGGGGCGTGAGCACCGTGTTGACGTGCTCTGCCTAGGCCTCTCGCCTGAGGGCACCTGTCAGAGGTTAGCAGTGTGGCCCTAACCAAGCTCCTCACACGGGCCCCTGAAACCCCAGACGACCGCTGACTCCCGGTTCTGGGGGCTGGAAGTCCAAGGTCAAGGGGTCAGAGGGTTGGTCCCCGCTGAGGACAGCAGGAGGCTGTGCTCCAGGCCTCTCTCCTGGGCGTGTGGACGCCGTCTTCTCCCTGCGTCTTCACAGTGTCTGCGACTTATATGCCTCTTTCCCTTCACGTGTCATTCTTCCTATAAGGACACAGGTCCTGCTGCACCAGCGTTCAGTCCAACAGCCCCATCTTAACTTGCTTCCCTCTGCGAAGACCCCACCTCCTAAAGCCGTTGTGGTCATAGCTACTGACAACTTTGGCTCCGAATTTGGAGGGGACACAATTCAACCTGTATCACAGGCCATGAGAAAACTGAGGAGGGCTTTCAGGTGAGCCCATGGGCGCAGGTATGTGGAGGGGAGGGTCAGTGGCTGGCAGGCCTTGGGGAAGCTTCCGGATGGCCTCAGTGCCCTGTAGGGGAGTTGCTGAGCTCGGCACTGGCTCTCAGCACTGAGGCCCCTGTGCTGGTGGCCGAAGACGGCTGCTCCCTTCCCCTCCTCCACCCCCGCAGCCCCACTATGGTAACTTTCCACAAGCCCCGCTGGCAGCTCTCCTCGCCCGCCCTTCCCGCAGGCCTGGGTCATCCCCTCCGAGGACACATGAACGGCCCTCAGAGAATAGAACCAGGCAGGATGAGTTCTCCAAGTCCCTGCACAGCTGCCAACGGCCCCTGAGTCCCGAAACCTGATCCTCTGAGGATGTGGGCAGGTGCCCCGAGGTAGAAAGGTCAAGAAAGGGGGTGTCATGGGCTTCCCTGGTGGCACAGTGGTTAAGAATCCTCCTGCCAATGCAGGGGACACAAGTTCGAGCCCTGGTCCAGGAAGATCCCACATGCTGCGGAGCAACTAAGCCCGTGCGCCACAACTACTGAGGCTGCACTCTAGAGGCCACGAGCTACAACTACTGAAGCCCATGTGCCACAACTACTGAAGCCCACGTGCCACAACTACTGAAGCCCACATGCCACAACTACTGAAGCCCACGTGCCACAACTACTGAAGCCCACATGCCACAACTACTGAAGCTCATGTGCTACAACTACTGAAGCCCACGTGCCACAGCTACTGAAGCCCGTGTGCCTAGAGCCCATGCTCCACAACAGAAGCCACCGCAATGAGAAGCCCCATGCACCACAGAGAAGAGCAGCCTCTGCTCGCTGCAACTAGAGAAAGCCCGCGTGCAGCAACAAAGACCCAACGCAGCCAAAACTAACTAACTAAATAAATTTATTAAAAAAAAAAGAAAGGGGGTGCCAGACTTTCTGCTCTGTGACAGCCATGAACTCAAACCTGTTTCAGATGCTGCAGGGGAGCAGGTGGCCAGGTGGGCCCAGGTCCCTGTCTACGGGATGCCCTTGTCAAGACGGCACCAGTCCCAGCTCCCAGGGAGGGGACGTGTGCGCTGGGCGTGCGCAGAGCGCTCTAGCCTGGGCTCCTCCCAGGCCCCACAGAGCCTGGAGTCAGCAGGGGGCATGGTGGAATCTGGGCTTGGACTCAGCACCTGTGGGTGGGCCTGGCTCCTGGGGACACAGGTGATTTGCTTTTAGTTCAGGAACTGGGGTTTGTCAATCTCCAAATGCAGCACGGGGTTTGCAGGGGCCTGGGGCAGCCCAGCCAAAGCATCCGAGAGCAGAAGACAGACACACTGTCTCCAGTAAGACCCCTGGATGGAAACCCTGGGGCTCCCAGTCTCCCAAAGGGCCCACTTTGGGACACTCATCTCAGGCAAGGGTAGGACAGGATATTTCTCTGAGGATGCCGCCTGGCCCACGGGAGCCCGTGATTCAGAGAATACTGGTTTGTTAAAACAACTCCCTGTACAAAGCCCTGGGGGGCATAGAGATGATAAAATAAGAAAATAAACTCTTCCACATTCCCCCACCCAGAGAACACTACCAGGTACCAATTTCATTATTTAAAAAACATGTTTTAAAACAAAATCTTTACGAGGGATAATGCTATTCATTCTATACCGTAACTTGCAAGTGTCTCTGAAGGATGCATTAAAGCATTTTTCGGCCCTTTGATGCACGTCTCCCACGTGGTTTTATGGGTAATTTTACAGTGAGGCGCTGGAACGGAAGGGTAAGGTTTAACGCAGAGCTTCCGCCGTTATTACTGGCTCTCACTCTCCGAGTTTTAATTTTACCTCGGTTTCGGGGCTTAAGGTTTGCTAACTGACTTCAATTTGAAATCATCTCTGAAGGGGAAACCCGCCCCCCATTCTCCCTGAAACCTCGGGAAACCCAGCCCACTGCGCCACCGTGTGGCGAGCGGAGGCCAGCACGAGAGGCGCGCCGGGTTCTTGGCGAGCCAGCGGGGAGGGGTTGGGGGAGGTGGCCGCCTTTACCCAGAACTGTCACTGCTCCCGCCTGGGGTCCCAGCGCGTCTGTACTCTGGGGGCAGGGCCTTCAACATCCCGATCCTCTGGGTGGATCCCGGGAGCCCCGACCCTCCTGGCCGAGCCTCCTGCAGGAGGAAGCAGTGATCACCTAAAGGTGGCAGACGCCCTCAAAGTTTGAGCTCCCGGGAGGGCCAGAGCGCGTGTAGATTGGGAGGTGAGCGGATCCTGAAATGGTGCTCGGCGGGCAAGGGAGGGGCCGAGGGGCCGTCACCTGCTCCCACACCTGTGCCCTGCCCATCGAGGTGAGGGAGGAGAGTCGGGGAAGGCCCTGTTGGGCGAGGGAGCCGGTGTCTGCAGGGGCCTCCAGCCCTGCGGGCCCAGGGGCTGGTGGCCGCCGCAGAAGGAGGGGAGCTGGGCCCCCGGCAGAAGGTGGGTGATGGTCGGGGGAATTCACTGAGGCCTGAGGACCTCGTGGTCCTGGCCAGGTGGGGCAGGGCAGCTGAGCCCTTAGTGAGGAGCGGGGAGGAGGGGCTGCCGGAGACCCAGGATTTGAAACCCCTAGGTGGTGGGGTACTTTAGACACAGGAATGGGGGAGAAGGGGGGCTTGGGGCTGCGGTCGCGCTCAGGGTCTCTGCTCTCCCGGTGGCCCTGGGGGCCCCTCCTCACCCTCAGTGCTCCGCCACAGCCCAGGGCTGCTTCTTGGGACAGGAATGATTCTCCTCCAAGACCTTAAAAGGGAGTCCTGCTGCATTTCTCTCTTGTCCTAATCATAAAATTAATAAGTGCACTCTTTGGGAATTTAGACTATATTTAAAGTGGACAGAAAAATAAAAATGACCAGCAAGGCTGTCACCCAGAAATCAGGGGTAGGGTCAGATTTCGAGGGTGACGCCCTGCTTCTATCAAGTCTCCTGACACAACAAGCATTTTTGGGCTTCACAATGTCTTTTAAGAGGATCCACTATGGGCCCAAATTCTCTTTGCCTGCTCTCCTTCAAGTTCAGGCGTAATTTTGCAAATCAAGCCTGGAATCAAATGAGAAATATGTATTTAACGCTACCCCGGGTCACCCCCATGACCAACAGTGATCCTTTTATAACAATGTCAACCAGATTTTTGGAACTGTGTTCAAAACTTGCTACTTTTCCCCTAAATTGACACTGAAATTCACATGTCCCCACTCCCCTTCCTTGTCCCAGGAGAAGCCACTCCCCACAGAGACTCCGTTCCCAGAAGACGTCCAAGCCGTTTAATAAAACCCGGTGATGAGACCACACTCAGATGCAGACATTGTAACTAATTCTTGTAGGAATGTCGCTGCAATGACTCTGAAGAAAATGATGCAAATCAGACCAGGCGTCGCCTTGAAAGGCCTCTGCTTCATTTCCCAGTGTCCTTAGTCATGATTTAACTGCATTGCAGATGGACCAGGTTCATGCCCCCACTTAACAGGCGCCCCGAACACGCCCCGTGACACCCCGTCAACTTCGGTGCGTGAACGAGCTGGGGCGAGCGGGCAGGCGTGGCACTGGGGTGTGAGGGGCCGTGCTGACGTGTGTTGGTGAAGCCGCTGCAGCCGTTCACACGGAAGCCTGAGGCTGGCCCCGCCCTCTAGCGCTGCTCTGAGCGAGTCCCTTGCTTTCCACGTGTCTACAGTGCTTGTTTAACTTTTAAAAGATACGATAATTTTTTTCTAATAGGCATTAATTTCAGGGAGTTTTCCTTCTCCCTCCTCCCTCCTGGCGACCCACCTATACCCGGTATTGATGCTCTTCCCCCACAGATGGATTGCAGGGACTGAAGCCTCAGACCCAGGCCAGGCCGAATAGTGGAGCGTGCACAGGCTGGGACGGATGGGTCCTGGGACTCGGGGTGTGTGTGGGGGTGTCTGTCTTGGCTGCCCCGGTGTGCTGTGGGCTGTACCCTTGGGATCAGCCCGCTCCAAGATACTCCTGTTCTCTGTCCTGGGGTCCGCTTGTCACCAGTGGCTACCACTGCCGCAGGGGACGGCCCAGCCCTTCACCCGTGGTCTTCTGCTCAAGGTCTCGCTGGGAGACCCCTTCTTGAAGCTGTAGGTGGGGGAGGTTTTCCTCTGCAGTCTTGGGGCCTCTGCTGGGTCTGTGGAATAATCTGACCACAGACAGCTTCTTAGGAGGAGAGAATACACACGTATTTGATGTTGGTTTTACGAGCCTGGGGGCAGGGCTTCATAGAAAGAAGATAAAACCCCTAAGTCATGGCTAGGCTTGGAGGATTTCACGCCATTTGACAAAGGAAGATAAATTTCAAGAACTGACAAGACCAAGGAAAGGGGGCAGCTTGTGGGAAGGGCCGGCCTGTCTCTGAGCTGTCCGCCTCCGTTTGTAAGGAGGCCTCCCTGCAGGCTTCGGAAGCGGGGGCCCCTTCACAGGGAGCTGGGCCGCTTTCAGGCAGAGAGATCACCTGTCTGCTTTTTTGCGATTACCTTCAGCTCAGAACGATCCCTACACCGGGTGACACGTTTGGGTGGCCCACTCTAGCCTCCCATTAAGCCCATCCTTGAGGTGGCCATGACTGGCGATAGCCACTGTCTGCACCCTGTGGGCAGGCCGGCTGCTTCCCGATCAGCTTTACCTGCTATGCACACAGGCTTGTAAGACCCTTGAGGGAGGACGCCAAGGCCCCAGCTTTTCGCAAGAGGAGAGGGAAGCCCCCCAGAGCCTCCCACAGTCTGCGGTCCGGCCAGAGGGGACCGGGGCGGGAGTAGGGGGATGGCATGCCTGGGGCACTGACCTGGGGCCTCTCCCCACAACTGGGGACTGTGGGTCAGAGGTCAGACCCCATCTTCCGGGCGAGGATCCCAGCTGGTGGGATGTAGAGGAGAGTGGGCACCAGAATGGGGGGGGTCCCTGTACTAGGCCAGTCTCTGACCCCCACCCAAGTGCCCATGGTCAGCACAGGTTCCCAGGCCCATCCCTACAAGTCCCACCAGTTGGCAGGGGCCCGGGGAGCTGAGTGTCCAGGTGTGTGGAACACGCTTCCATGCATGTTGTTGGAAGATTGGGGGGTCAGGATACGGTTCATCGGGAGGGCAAGCATGGCCTGGGCTTCCAGACCTTCCATGCACGGTGGTGGCCGTCCTGCTGCAAAGGCAGCTTCTAGTTCCACAACTGGCACAGCGGCGGCGCTGGCATGTGACCCTGTGCCTGCCCCGGAGCAGGTGCCACCCACAGCCCACCTAGAGACAGCGCCCGAATCCAGCCTCTGTCTTTGGGGGGACATGGGGGCGCCCCAGTGCCAAGCACGGGAATCCCCAGAGGCTGGACCGAGGCTGCCGCCCGCCTCACCGTGAAGCACTGGTCCCTGCAGAGAGAGGACAGGGCACTTCCGTCCTCCTCCCTCCGGCTCCAGGGAAAGGCGTCCCCAAACCCGGTGCCAACACTAAGGGGACCAGGGACAGGACACGGGCTTTCCTGACAGCCTCCACGTCCCCCACTAGAGTCCTGTCCTCCAGGACAGGGGTGTCTGCTCCTGGCGTGCGTGCGTGCAAGCACGTGTGCGATCTCACGTCCTGGGCAGCCTGTGTACGCGTGTTCACAGGTGTGTGCATCTCTGTTGGGGGAGGAGCACAGAGGAGGGTGATGAGGCGGACTGGACTCGGGGCGGCCAGCTCTGAGCTGGGGGGCGGGGCAGAGTGTGGGCAGGGGCTGGGAGCAGGCTCTGTGCTCCTCTGAGGCACTTGCCGAACCCCTGGGGTGGCCCTCGAGAGAGCGGGCAGTATCTGTGCCAGCCATCCCTCCCCAGCCTGCCTCCAAGCCCGGAACCCGCGCCTGTCCTGGAATCTGCCCCTGGTTCCAGGCTCCCGCAGGCCTGGCCGTGACCGAGCCCACAGTGCCCCCTGGTGCCCTACCACCTCCGTGCTCCAGCTCCGTGCTGGAGCTGGCAAAGCGGCTGCTTTGTGTCTCCGAGGTCAGGGAGGGGGTCGTGCTGCTGGACCCACGCAGGTGCCCAGACAGGTCCATAGGAAGACAGGGGCACATGGACCCGTTGGTACAGCGATAGCAAGTCAGCAGCTGAATCTTTTAGCAAATGAGTTCCTTTGTGGCCTGAGAGAATTCTGCTGGGTCTTTCTCGCCTCCCTGACACCAGGGCCTGGAGACAGCCAAGCGCCCACCCGGGAGGACTGCCCAGAGGCTGCCTGGGACCTGTTGTGTGGGCCAGGATGTCAAAGGGCCGCACGCACTGTCACTCAAGTCCCCTCTCGCCTCCCGAACCGACCGGAGAAAGGCTGACGCCTGGGTTGGCCAAGCACTGTCCCCCGCTGCCCCTGCCTAGCTTGCAGAAAGGGCTCGTGTCCCCCCAACGGCACTGCCACCCCTCACTCCCTTCAGGGCCACTCCACCTGCTGCAGCCCCTGGAGAGCACAGGGAAGACCACCTGGGCCGGACCATGCGCAGCCCCTGGCCGCCCTGCCCACTTCCCGTCTGGCTCTGTGGGGGCGGGTGGAGGTGTGGGCCTTCCCGCCAGGAAGAGTAACGGGATCACAGGACATCCTTCCTGGGCAGGGCTGGAACCTCGACACACCTCACGGATGAGTCCCTTACCCAGGGTCCCAAAGATATCAGAGGAGGAGGGAGTGGACAGAGAAAGAGAAAGATGGGGTTAGAGACAGGGATGGAAGGAGGGAGACAGAGAGACAGACAGATGAGAGGAAGGCGGAGAGGGAGAGTCAGGGTGGGGTGCAGAGGACTCAATGCCCACCACGTCCTTTATCCCAGCCTCAGACAGCGCCGGCCCGGCATGTGCTCTGGTTTCCACCCCCACCCCGGCCACCCTCCTGTCCACCTCCACCACCCACGCCCACCTGCCCCCGGGGCTGAGCAGTGGCCTCTGTGGACCGGGGCCTCACAGCCCCCCTAACCAGCCTCCCAACATGCTCTCTGGGGTCCCTGCCCCAGGCTGCTGCCCCAGCACCATATTGGGTGACTTTCTGGCCATGTGGCCCCAGGAGATGACATTCTGCGGGTTCAGTGCTCTCCCCAGAGTCCCCACATACAGACCCAAGGAAAGAATGTCTCTACCCAAAGGGGCATCATGTGGCCATGGCTCCCACTCTGGACCAGACAAACCCAGGTGACGGCAGCCTGGAGCCCTGCGGTCCCTGGGATGGAGGAGACGAGCTAGGCACCAACAGCTGGCGGCCAGGACCATCCTCGGCACGATGGGGCAGGATGACAACTGGGGGCTTGTTTTACAAATAAACACCCTTTTTGCACCCATAATGCCAGCAAAGAGGTGAAGATACAAGATGTTACCTGAGCCCCAGAAATCCCTCCTTGTTTTCCCCCAGCAGTGCCCCACCTCCACCGTGAGTAACTTCTATCTTAAAGTCTGTCATCTATGATAAGTTTTATCTCATTGTATATACGTGGGTCACACAGCACACACGTGGAGTCACATTGCACACATATGGGGTCATACAGCACACATGTGGGTTCACACAGCACACACGTTGGGTCAATGCAGCACACACATGTGGGTCACACACACAGCACACTTGTGGGGTCATAACAGCACATGCTCCTTGGTGTCTGGCTTTTGCGTGGCCTTCAGCTAGTGAGCCACGTGACTTTCGAGCCACGTGACCATTGCTATTTGCTGCCACGTGAGCCTCTAGCCGTGTCTGGTGGTGGAGGCGTGTATGGATTTGTTGGTATAGGGTGTGGTCTTCTGAGTAACGCCCCCCAGGATGTTCACGTTCTAAAACCTGAAGCCTGTGTGTTCCCTTAAGGGCAAAGAGATGTTGCAGGTAGGATTGGGTTAAGGCTCTCAAGATGGGGTGCCTGCCCAGGGCTATCTGAATAGTGTCCCCCAAACTCACATCCTTCCCCAAACCTCAGAAAGCACCTCATTTGGAAATAGCGTCCTTGCAGGTGTGCTTAGTTTAAGTGCGGTCACACTGGCATAAGTGGGGCCCTGATCCAATGTGGCATGACTGGTCAGGAAGGGGGAAGGGACACAGCAAGGAAGGTGTCACGGAGACGGAGGCAACATTGGGTGATGCATCCACAAGCCCAGGGTCACCAGGAGCCGGGAGACACTCCTGGACCAGAGCCTGCCTCACGGCCGCGGGTAGCCGACACCTGCTGATTCCAACTTCTGGCCCCGAGAACGGCGAGAGGAGAAATTCCCATGTAAGCGCTACGGCTGCTGCAAGAAATGCATACAGGCCCAGGGCGTAGCCACATGGTCCCCACGGGAGGGGAGCAGGGGGCCGTCTGACCCAGGCGGCCGGGCGCATGGTGGCGGAAGTGGAGTCTGGAACCTGCTGCCGCGAAGACAGGAGGGGCCCCGCGCGCCTCCAGAACCTGGAACAGGCAGGGCGCGGTCTGCCCGGAGCCCCTGGGGGCGTGGCCTTGCCAACACCGCGACTTCAGCCCGAGACACCAACTCCAGACTCTGGGTGGGAACAGTCAGGGGGAGGATCTGGGCCATCTGAAGCTACCACGCTGGGGCAGGCTGCCAGGGCAGCCCCCAAGGCACAGGGCACCCCCGACAGGTAGGTGCGGGCGCAGCGCTCGCTGACTCGGCGGCACAGGCCGCTGTCACCCTGCTTGTCACGGAGGGTCATGAAGGTGAGTGTTGTCTGTCTGGACGACCCCTCTTTCCAATCTCTGTTCAAGTCCTTTGCCCGTTTTTCCGACATCTAAAACCTCCTGGAGCACATGTCCAGTTTTTATACTTCTGTGAATATTCCCTTGAATTCGGCATTTTGGGAACCACCTCTTTTTAGGAACTAGCCATGGCGGGAACCCATTTTCTGTGCGTCAGGTCACGTGACCCTATAAAGAAAATGAAGTCCTTCAGGGGATTCCCACCGGGACTTCGGATTGAGTCCCCTGTCACCTCTGACCTGGCCTGAAGGTCGGGCCATCTCAAAGCCCCGCCCCCTACCCCCAGGCCCACCGCAGCCTTTCCTTTTCCCGAACACACCGGCCTTGGCAGCCGGGCCGACTTGCCCACTAGGAGCCCCGGGTGCAGGGCCGGGCCTCATGACACTTCTAGGGGCCCCCCAGATGCTTTCTTTTATAATAAGAAATAAAATAGGCGTGATTAGGTCAAAGCAATGTTTTAATGTATAATATGAATGCGTCTGCCTTCACAGGCATAAAGCTTCAAGGTGCTTCTTGTTCGGGAAGGGACCCCTCAAGCCCTGATGCCCGTGCCGTGCGCCCCTCCCCCAGAGCGCTGCCCTGCCCCGCCACGGGGCCCCCACTGGTTCTCACGTCTCAGCTTCAATGTCGTGCCCTGGGAGAGGCCTTCTCCTTCCCCAGACCCAAATAAGGCTCTTGATTAAATTAACCCCGTTTCCACGACTGTGTAGGAGAGCGCTGCACAAGGGTGTTAATAGGGCCGGCCCTTGCGCTCCAAGCCCCAGGGTGGGGGCGGGGCCAGAGGCGGGCCGGAGGGGTGGGCTTGGGGGAGGGGGCGGGGGGAGGGCTCCCCCGTGGCTTCCGGTGGCTGCAACCACGCTTGGTGTCCCGGCCATGGGCCCGTTTCACGCCGCCTCCGTTCTCTGTCTTCCTACTGTGTTCACCCCCGCCCCCCCTACCCCCACCGTCCCCTCCGCGCACATCTGCCTCCGCTCCCACTTCTCACCCTGGGCCCCGGCTGTTAGCTCGCTGGGGCGGCCCAGGGGGACCGTGGGCCGGGGCCACAACCAGGAACTGGTGCTCCGCGGCTCCGGTGCCAGAAGTCCCGCGCGGAGGTGTCGGAGGTCGCGCGTCCTCGGGCGCCAGGGGAGGGTCGTTCTGCCTCTTCCGCCTGCGGGCGTGGCCGGTGGTCCTAATGTGCGTCGGCAGCCGCCATCCGTCTGTCTTCCATCGTCACGTGGTGTCTTCACGTGGCCTTCTCGTAAGGGGCCAGTCCTGGTGGGTGAGGGTCCATCCCGCTCCGCTGTGGCCTCCTCTCGGCCGGTTTCACTCTCAGGTTCCCGGGGGCCCTTCTCAGCCCCGTCCAGCTTCCTGCACCCTCTGCCGTGGCCGCCTGTGCTGCTTCGCGCGGCACCTGCACAGCTGGGGGCTCGAGCCGGCTGGGGGCGGGCGTCACGTGCCTGAGTGGCCTCGGGCCCCATGGGAACTGGGCGCCGCGTCTGGGTGCCGAGAGAGCTGCCTGCCTGTGTTCGGTTTGGAGCCTGGCACAGCTGGGCCTCAGTCGGTCTTGTGTGGACAAATGAGTGAACCTGGAAACTGTCCCCCAGACAGCCCCCCCATGTGTGGCTGGAGCCCTGGGAAGACGCCTCCTTGCAGAGCCTCTGACTGGGGCGCTCAGTGCCTCTCCTGTGGCGTTTCAGCGAGTCCGCTCCTGTTTGCAAAGTATGGGATGGAGGTTGGTTCTTTCATTTACTAATTGCTGGTCCCGAGGACTCCCGCTTCCCACGGTGTCTGCGTAAGTGGTACATCACATCTGTTCACGTCCATGTTCTCAGGGCCGTGTACATGGGCTTAAATGGTTAAACATCTCAAACAAATATACTTGGCAAATGGAAATCAAACCTTATTTTCTTTTAATTTCGGAGTTGTCTGTGGAAAGCTGACTTGAAAGGCGTTGAAATTGGATAGGTAATTAATTCACATGCACCTACAAGAGAGGGGAGAATGCACAAAATATTTGTAACATTTTGTAAGCACTGAAATTAATGTAGTGTGAATTTGTCATTTCTACCCAAAGTTACAGATTTTCTATATTATAATTTAATCTTTCTAATGTAAAAAGAATAGGAATTTTGCCCTTTCTGGCCTCTCGGGAAGCAAGAACTAGTGTATCTAATTATCTGAACACATAAGAACATAAAGGAATAGCAAGGAGTGAAATTATAAATCAGCCGGGAGAACCCCACGTCTTCTGATTAAACTCTCTTTCTGGAGCCCTTAGCAATCATGTTGCCTCTATGTTCATAGTAATTGCATGTGTCAAAGCTGAGGCTTTGTGTAAATGGGATGAACGCGTTACAATTTTAATTCAGAGAGAGATAGCTGCCCGGGCTTGGGGCGGTGTGGGGAGCAGGGCGGCCGCCAAGGGGGCAAAGGCCCCGGGCGACAGGGTGACGGATGGTGCCGGGGTCTCATCAGGCCACGTTGCAACGGCGGAATTTCTGAAAAGGAGAAATGCAATTTACCAGCACAAAGCAACCACCTGCTCTCCCGCACCTCACCTAGCGGAGCCTGTCTCATTTGCTTCCTTGCTCCAGGGCGGTGAATTTCCACAGCAGATATACTGTTGACCCTCAGGGCTGTGACGCAGGAAAATGAGATATTTTGACATACTTGCATCTCGGCAACAAAACAAAATCCTGTTTTTAACTTTTAAAATGCTCCCCAAAGCCAGAGGAGTGGCCACTGCTCTCTCTCTTTCCCCCTCCAGGAATCCCAGCTTTCTTGTTTTTCCCGGCACCTGAGTGACTGGTGCCTTTGAAGTCTTTTTACTGCCGGGCCGGGCCGTGGCTTCCAAGAAGGAGAGGCTGGTTTCTTATCCAAGGGAAAGTCCGGCAAGAGACTCTCTCTGCACGGGATTCGTAGCGAAGGCGCCGCGGCCACCGCGGCAGA
This sequence comes from Orcinus orca, assembly GCF_937001465.1. Classification (NCBI taxonomy): domain Eukaryota; kingdom Metazoa; phylum Chordata; class Mammalia; order Artiodactyla; family Delphinidae; genus Orcinus; species Orcinus orca. The sequence continues at coordinate 184,148,401 of NC_064561.1, read as the reverse complement.
CTTGGTGACGCCGCGGTGAGGAGGTACAGGGCTGGCGTGGCCACCCTTACGTCCCATGGGCTCTGGGTGTGCCTTCCGCCCCGCCATCCAGGCTCCCTCCCGCGTGGACGGCTCAGAGCTGAGCCCACCCCTGCGTCTCCCAGTCCTGGCTTTCTGGCTGGCCTCTCTTTGGCCAGCACAAGGCCAGCGTTAAAGAGATCCTCCAGCTGAGACAAAGGTGGCAGAGGGTGGGACAGGGTGTGGAGGGCTTTGGACTGCGCTGTCTTAGCTCAGAGCAGACACCATGGACACGAGGCGACCGACACAGCAGACATTGGTTTCCCACAGTCTGGAGGCTGGGCCTCTGCGGTCAGGGTGCTGGTGCACTTGGCTCCTGGTGAGGTTTCTTCAGCCGCCGCCTTCTCGCCGCACCTGTGCCCGGCAGAGTGAGTTCCGGTGTCTTCCCTTATAAGGGCACCAATCCCAGCAGATCAGAGTCCATCCTTATGTCCTCATTTAACCTTAATTGCCTCCTGTCTCCAGTACAGTCCCGTTGGGGGTTAGGGCTGTGCCATGAATTTGGGGGGGACGCAATTCAGTTCATAGCAGCGTTTGCACAATTGTGTGCATGTAGCAGGTGTACCTACTGCCGGGGAGGCCTCAGTATTGTGCCTGGTTGTCCCCACGCCCACTGGGGCTGGTGGGTTTCCCCCATCGAGCTCTCTTCTTCTCCCTGGCAAGCGGGTCCCGGAGGGGCTATCGGGCTGCTTTTGCCCCAGCGATACAGGGCGACGTGTCCCGTGGAGACGGGTCCTGCCATCTACCCCATGGACACCATGAGAACACACGTCCAGGCCACTGGGTAGAGGCCACGATGGACCAGCGCCTCCAGTGAGGGAAGGTAGTTAGGAAATTATGAGCAAGGCTGGTCCTGCCTTCAGAATGCTCTACCAAGCACGCCCCTCGCCCGCTCACACGGACTCTCCACGTCTGAGGGCCGTTGGTGGCGGGGATGCGAGCGGAACAGGTGGATGCTTCCTCAGCTGGGGAAGCAGCAGCTGAGGTTACCTGGGACGCCTGGGCCGGGCAGGTGCCCACCCGGAGTCTTGGCCACACTGTCCTCGGACTCGGGGGGTGGAGATGCGGAGCTGTTTCCTGCACCAGCGTTGAGACCTGGTTGACGGCATGCCTGTGCGTGTGTGTGCATGTGTGTGCGTGTGCTCACGTGTACCATCACATGTATCACGGAATAGGGTGGAAACATTGCTATTATTATTATCATTGTTTTCTGCAACTACAGGCTCCATTTCATGTTGACGTCTATTGGCTTCCTTTCCTTTTCTGTTGAAGTATAGCTGAGTTACAATGTTTCAGGTGTACAGCAGAGTGATCCAGTTATACCCATACACGTATATCTGCTCTGTTTCAGATTCTTTTCCCTCAGATTATTACAAAATATCGAGTAGAGTTCCCGTGCTGCAGAGCACGTCCTTGTTGGTTATCTGTCGTATAGGTAGTACTGTGTGTATTGTTAATCCCAATCTCCTAATGCTGTTACTTTAATCAACAACAGAAGTGGAAACACCATGTAAATAGCAGAGGCTCGAATGCTGAACTGGTGAGCAGGTCTTGCATCTCCTCCCTGAGGGGAGGGTCCCGGCCGGCAAAGCTGCTTCTGCTGAATGGACCCGCCCCACCTGCACCCCGGGCCCGGCCTCCATCCTGGTGCCCCTTTGATCTGAGCGACCGGCCGCCACAGCACAAAGGTCAGTGGCAGTACTGCAGCCACGAAGGCTGCCACGACTGGCTGCCACGGATCCCCGCCGGCCCCTCCCTGGTGAGCCTGGCGACCTTGTCGTGCCCTCAGCAGCCCCCTCCCCTTTCCTGGCTGCACGTTCACCTGCTGCTGACCATCCGGGTCCTCTCCTTGGCCGTGACAGTGACAGCTCGTGTCTACCAAGCATTCCCAGTGCCCGGCCCTGCGTCCTCTGCCCCAGCAGGATGCCTTTGAAGGAGGAGAAGCACGGGCACCTCTGGGTGCTCAGCCCTTCCTGGGCTGGGACAGACCCTGTGTTCAGCTCAGTTGATGGGCTGAGTGAGCAGTGACCACCTTCGGGGTTGGTCCTGTCAGTCTCACTGGGCAAAGCACGCGGGGGCCTTGGGCCGCATCTGCCACTCAGGGTCACGTACACGGTGAACCCATTTCCCCGCTGCCTTTTAAATGTAATAGCTGACATCCACCGCCTGCTGCATCCTCTCAGTGACGCCAGGGCCGGGCAGGGGGCGCGTTGGGACCCTCGAGGGACGTGTGTGGCGCTCGCTGCCCTGGGAGGAGCGTGGCGGCCGTGGTGGCCCCCTGCTGGGAAGATGCACCCATCTGGCAGCAGAGCTGTGTGTGATTCATGACTGGAACGGTTGACGGGTGTGGCCGCAATCTGATTCCTCTCTCACTCTTTGATTTGTGAAGTTCGAGACCGCCGTCGAGGCCGGACCACTGTGACGTCAGAGCACTGATTTAAAGCCACTTGGCCGACTGAGAGTTTGTGTCAGTGAAACATAAATCACAGTCTAATTTCTAGATCATTCGACTCTCCTCTCTATCGGCAATTTTATTTTCATTGTAAAGTCTGATTTTATGTATTTATGTGTAAGAAGGAAAAATTGAGGTTGAATGGATATATATCCCCGGTCCTGGGTTCTTGGGACTCTACCCTAAGGATGCCAGTGATTTATTTCAGCACGGCTACCCCACTTCACAAGCGGCTGGAATTTCTCTTGGCTTCCTGGGCACCCACCGTTGGGTTTTCTTTGGCGAACTTGAAATTAGGCGTCTCAGCCGAAGACAGTGTTTTCCCCATCGTAGGATCCTTCAACTTAGTAGACGCTAAAACTGCAGCACAGGGAGAGAGCTGACACCCAGGCCCTGCTCACAGCGCATCAGTTTTGCTCTAAGTGCTTGAGTATCTCCAACATTTCACACTGCAGAGACAGCAAGTCTGTCTTCGAATTTCTAGAATTCTTCCGAATGTATGGAGATGGGCGGATGGGTATAGCGTATTGAAAGCAAACGTTTGAACACAACAGGCCTGGGTTTTCAAATCTTAATTCCTCAGTTTACCAGTTGCATGCTTTGAGGAGACCACAGTTTCTATGAGGTTCTGTTTCCACACTTGTAATAGTAGGAACGTAGCTTTTAGCATTGCCGTGAGGATTGGGAATGGTTGACATAAAATACCTGTGCACAGTTGTGTCTAAATTAAAGAGAAGCAGTGGTTACTGGGAGGGTATATGGAACTTCTAAAAACTTACTAAATATAGTTGTAAAAACCTCGGAGGTTGGGATCCCATCGCATAAATTATTCAGGAAATCAAGCCACGCATCTCCAGTCCTGGCAGTGGCTCTGGAAGGGAAGGGAAGGGAAGTTACTGCTGCAGGAAGTGTCTGGAACTTTAGGAACTGTCCAGGAGGCCTGCTTGTGGACATGGCAGTGTTTCTACGGGGGAGGCCCGGGCGGTGCTGCTTCTGTTTGGAAAGCAGACTGAAGGGCCTTTGGTTATGGAAGACGGGGAGTGTGGGGATGCAGCCATAAACAGGGAGATGGAGACTGAGGGCGCACCTCTGAGGGGTGGCCTCAAGGTGGTCTCCGGTGCCCTTGATCCCCAGCGCCAGAGAGGCGGGGGCCGAGGGGCCGGACTTTTGCAAAGGAGGGTGGGGTGCTTCTCTAAAGGGTACATCTTCCTCCTGCTGGGGAGGGTCCTGCCAACCCTTCCTGGTCCTGGGCTGTGGCTCCCGGCACAGAAAGTCATTCCACACCACAGGGAGGGCCTGCTACACAAGTTAGAAGGACACAGGAGGACAGAGGTGGCTGCTGCCTGCTGGAGCCAGTGATGTGGCCAGGGTGACCGGATGTGTGCTAGGATGGGGCCCTGGTGGGACGGCGGGGTGCTGGCCGGGAGAAGGCAGCACCCGCTGTGTCCTCTGAAGACCTGGCTGCTTTATTTTTTCTTGAAAGGAAAAGCTGGCTCTGGGGGACTGGAGCTGATGGAGGTGTTCCTCGTCGCCTATGTCCAGTGGGCAGAAACGCACAGAAAGCTACAGACCCTGCAGACACTGAAAACAGGTTGTACCTCTATTTGAACAACTTTATGACAATAAATTCAACAGCTGAGGTGAAACAGACAAACTCCCTGAAAGAAACAAACCACTAAAGCTTACTCAGAAGAAAACAGAGAACCCAGGTAGTCTTATATATAAAAAATGATTGCATCTGCCGTTAAACATCTTCCCCAAATTAAAATTCCACACAGGCCCAGATGGCTTCCCTGCTGAATTCAGCCAAACGTTTAAGGAGGAATCAGTACCAATTCTTTCTACACAAACTCTTTCACAAATGGAACAGGAAAGAATGCTTCCCAACTCAGCGTATGAAGCCAGCATTGCTTTGATACCCAAACCAAAGACAGTATATGTAAAAAACTAACGGCAATATTCCTCGTGAACATAGGTGAAAAAATGGTTGACAAATTTAAGAAAATTGAATCCAATAATATTTTAAAAGAACAGTACATCACAAGAAGCAAAATTTTAGAAACACTTGAAAAAAGTCCAATGTACAGTCCTGGTAAACGGTTTCGGCAAACTAGGAAAGGAAGGGACCGTCTTCAGCCTTTAAACAGCATCAGTGAGAAACCTACAAGGAACATCACACTTAACGGTGAAAGACGGAACGCGTCCCACAGGATCAGGAGGGAGGCAGGAATGCAGGACCCCTCCACCCCGCTGTTCGACATTGTCCTGAAGGCTCTAGCCCAAACAGTGGGGAGAGGGAAAAACAACAGGCGGATCAGAAAGTAAGAAATGAAACCGTCTGTCTTCCCAGATGACATCACTGTCTACGCAGAAGACCCCAGGGGAGCTACAAAAAGAGCGGCCGGAACTAACTAGTCAGGGTAACGTCCGTGGGATGCAAGGTCAACATACAAAGCCACCTTCGTGTAGATTGAATAGCGAAAAAGTCAGAAATTAAACCGAACAAGTCTTGCCGCAAGTAGGACCCCGGCACGCGGGTCCTCCTGTAGCCTGTGGTCAGGAATGCTCTCCATTCTCAGGAAGGTGGTTAAAGGAACACGCAGGACGTGGCTGCTTGCGGCCCAAGGGCAGCCCTCGGGCCCTCACGCTCCAGCTCTCCATCATCCTGTGCTTAACACCTTAGCTCAAGCAGCGGGATTGGGGGAGGGGGCTCAGCAGGGGGAGGAGGGGGTCACTTCTGATCCGGGGGCTTCATCGTGAAGCTTGGGGACGGCCTAACTGAGGAGGGGTCCGCAAGTGGGGTCCTCCCGGACCCTCCTCTGCAGGCGTGGGGATCCCGCTGGTGTCGACCTCTGTGTGAATGGCTCCAGTCACTCAATACCCCGCCTGTCTCCTCACCCAGAGAAGAGGGGGGTGGGTTCACTCTTACGGGGAAGTGCACTGGGCCCAGCAGAACTTGGGAGCCACGTCCACGGCACCTTGTACTGACGGCGGGGGCTTGGCGTGGGAAGCAGAGCGGTCCAGATGCCCCGTGGGAAGGGACGTGTCCAGAGCTGTGAGTGTCGCTGGTGAGCTCAGAGGGTACAGGGACCTGATTTTCTCGCTGGGCTTTGGTCGAGGGCTTCTGTATGCTGTGCTGGTGGGAGGAGAATGGGGCGCAAGGGTCCGCGCACAGGGTCAGGCTCAGAAAGGCTGGCCAGCAGTGGACAGCACGGCTGGAGGCTGGCTGTCTGTGTTCCAGGAGGGCCAGGAGGCGGGTCTGCTCTCATGCCCTGACTTCTCCCTTCCTCTCGGGCAGGTTGAAGGCAAGGATGTCTGCCTGTGGGTTTGCCCTCGGGGTCCAAGGATGAGGTGCGAGGAGCGGCTGGTGCGCGTGGGGACCTCGCTAGGCGGGACTCTCCCCCGGCGCTTCTGTGCCCGGCTCTCAGGATGGTGCAGACGCCCTGCTGGCAGCCCTCCCCTCCTGCCAGCTCTCTTTCTTTATGTTGCTGGTCTTCCGCTCCCCTTCAAGGTGACTGACCGCTGGGCTCAGGGCCACAAGGTTTCACTAGGACCCTTGCTGACCCCCACCCTTAATTCTTCATTTTATCTCTGCGCTGAAAACCCCGCGAATGCAGTTTCTTCCCCTGGGCATTCGGCAGGCCCCTGAGAGGTGCTGAACAGGGCTCAGGCCTCCCCCGTCTGTCCTGTGTCCTCTCCTCTCCCTCCCGACCCCTCCTCCACGCCACCCCACCTCTCTTCGCTCCCAGACCGGAAGCTGGTGCTGTCCCAGGTGACCCCTCTCCTCCTGCCCAGCCACGGCTCTCTCCAGGCACTGGTGGCCACCAGGGCTTCTAAAGCGTGTCCACACCAAGGGGTCGTCCCTGGACGCCGGCATTTGCTGAGATCCTGGCACAGGCATCGCTCAGGTGCTGAGGAAGTCCCATCACGTGTGGCCACTGTCTCACGCCAGCTGTTGTGGTTTCCCTTGCCTTGTGGGGGACTTTTCTGGACTGCACGGTGGAGGTGTGGAGAGCTCTGGTTTCCAGGGGACTCTCTTCTCCTTCCCTGTCCTGGTGCCTCTCCCCTCCGCACCCCGTCTCAGCTTCTTCCCTGGTGGGGGGCAGAGGCCTCCTGTAGAGGTGTCAGCTGGGCCATGTCCCCTTTGGAGTCTCTAACAGAGAGTGTGTTCCTTGCCTCTTCCAGCTTCCGGCAGTGGCTGGCACTCCTTGGCTTATGGGCACGGCACCGTAGTCTTCAGGGCCAATGCCTTCAAGTCCCAATCCATCCTGTCTCCATGTCACCTTCTCTGCGTGTCTGCCTCCCTCTCCTAAGGACCCCTGTGATGGCATTTAGGCCCCATCCGGACAATCCGGGAGGATCCCTTCAGGGTCCTTGGTATGGACTGAAGGTCTGTGTCCCTCCCCAGTTCACATGTTGAAGCCCTAACCCCTGATGGGATGGTGTTGGGGGTGGGGTCTTTGGGAGGTGATTAGGGTGAGATGAGGTCATGAGGGTGGGGACCTTGTGATGGGATTGGTGCCCTTCTAAGAGGAGGAGGAGATCAGAGTTTTCGCCGTGTCTTGTGAGGACTCCACATATCACCGTGGACAACCTCCTTTACTTAGAGATGACCGACTGTAGCTATAACCACATCCACAAAGTACTTTCACAAAAACACCTACATTGACGGAACCACTGTGAGATATGATTGACACACACAAAACCAACACAGCTTATGTTCAAAACTTAGGGCTTTCCTTACCTTGTGCCCCGAAGTTGTGATGCTGGTAATATTCAAGAAAACTAGTTCCCCTCATTACACTTTTTATAGGCACTTTTTCAAAAGTTTTTGGGAAGGTAGGTACATAGACAAGGCAGGGAAGAGAACTCAGAGAGGAGACACAGGGCAGATCAGGGCTGCTGAGGCCTCCGTGCTCCCACCTGTGTCTGGGGCTTGTGGGTACACGATCGCCACGCCTGGCTTTGGGGCTGTCCTGCTCTGTTTGCCCCTGGACCCCGGGGGCGGGAGGGCCACACTCTTCCAGCCTGCTGTTTCCATCCTCCCTGGGATGTTTTCACCCTCCCTCCTTGGCACGTGTATCTCCCGAATCTAGCTTTCTAGCTCTGCTGTGTGTCTGGCAGTACAACCCAGACAGCAGGGGGGCAACTCTTTTGTTGTCACAAGATTTTGAGGGAGGAGAACATGGCACCGTAAGGGGAGAGTGCCTGCCCTGAGCCCAGGGGACAGGTGCCCTGCCCGCGCCGCCCTGTGACTGCATCCCTGGGGCTCTGAGGATTCACGCTTCTCACTGGTCCCCAGAACCCGCCCCTTCCCGCGCTGCCATTGTGGGGCTATCCCGGGAGGGGTGTCTTCTCTGCGGTTTTCTTGGGTCTCCCCTCGGTGCACCCCAACTTTTAGATGCCCCTTGCTGATGTTGCACAGAGCGCGCCCCAGGCCCCGCTGGGAAGCGGCATCCACAGCGGGGGAGACAGTGATGGCTCCAGCCCCGCGGTGCGCGCAGGTCCAGAGCTCCGACCAGGAGTCCGATGCGCCACGGGGAGTACATGGAAATGGAGAGGCTGAGAGAGGCGGGCGGGGCAGAGAGGGACCCCCACCCTAGTTCAGACTTGTCAGCCTCTCCCAGTTCAGCCAGTGCTGAAATTTCAGCTGATTCCCCCTGTCCTCTCCAAGGAACTCACGGCCTTCGGGAGGGCTCCGGTGAGTGGACGTGGGTCAGCTTTGCCCCCGCACCTTCAGTGACCAGGAACAGCCGTCTGAGACACTGCTCCAGGTCACTGGACTCATACCTTGGCAGGTAGAAACGCTCAGGTTTCCAGGCCAAACAAAGGTCATGAGACAGCAGTTTTTACAGAGGCCAAGGTGCCGGTGGGGGCGCAGGTGTCCTCCATGCCCAAGGGCACAGAGGCGGACGGCCGGGGCTGCTCCCAGACTGAAGACTTGGGATGCCAGCATTCTGGGCAGCGGGTGTCAGCAGAGGGGCTGCAGGGGGACCCTGGGCTGGGGCTTTGGGAAGCCACCTGCTCCTCTAGTACATTGGGTTACAGCCCCTGCATCTTGTTACGATGCCGCCCTTGAGCTGAGCTAATGACATTGTATCACATTGCACCACGTTGTGCCACACGGTTACATTTCTACTGCATTGTGTCACACTATCTTACTCTATTGATAGGATTGAATCCAGGATTAGACTGAGATGAGGGCTAAAATCCCTTCAAAGTAAGATCCCAAGGTTCGATGAGTTTCCTGCTTTCATGACTGAGATCTTGAAATTCCACTTCATTCTGAACTGCAGGACCTGTGTTTTATTTCTCTGAGGAAAGTAGATGTAAAAGTACTCACTGCTGAGACATCTGGCTACACGCAGCATGGCCGTGTCGCCACCGAGCTCCCCTGGCGCTACCTGCACCAGACACGACTGTTATCAAGGTGCCCGCGGCCCTCCCTCTGCACGGCTGCTTGGTCACAGAGCAGAGAGTAGGACTCCCGCCTAGAAGGTTATAACAGGCATTCGCTAAAATGTTGTCGTGTTGCGCTGTGGCGTTATTTTTAACACTTTCTCAATCCACAGTAAGGTGGACATTTACTGAGCCCTTCCCGTGTCAGCTTGTTTGCTCCCCAGGCTCACGTCCGATGGAGCAGTTGCCCCAGTCGTACGGGGAGAGGCTGAGAAGGTGCCTAGTCGGCCGTGGGTGGTGGCAAAGGGGGATTCCTGAGTTTGGCCGTGTGACTGCAGACTGTGGCCCTCCCTGCTGCCGCCTTGCCATGACTCCATGGCAGTGATTACCCCAGATGTCCCCTTCTGGAGTACGAGGGCCTCAAAGCCACAGACTGCTTCTTCCTGTACCCTGGGTCTCAGGGGACAGCTGTGGCCAAGCTCGGGGTGGACATACAGTCCTGCCTCTGAGTTCAGGGGCTGCCCCCTCCTTTCTTCCCAGGACTGACTGAGAGCTCAAGGTCAGAGCCGGGAGGAGAGACCCCTTCGTTCACTCAGTGGTCGGTCACTGTGCTGGAGCCAGCGAGCGGGTGGGGATGGGGGTCCTGCTGGCCGGATGGAGAAGGTAAGCCGTGTCCACGACCCGCTCAGCGCCGGTGAGCAGTGCCCCCAGGGCACCGGGCTGACGTGTTCAGGGAGGGAGCCCCAGCTCCGACCCAGGGCTGGATGGCCAAGGACCCCCCACCCCAGAGCAGAGCCTGGGAGGCTGGGGCCAGGGAGGTGTCAGCTTGGAAGGAAGGGAGGGAGGGAGGGAAGAAAGGAAGCAGAGAGAAGGGATTGCGAACGGCAGGATAAGCAAGGTCCTGGAAGACAGTGGAGACGGCAGAGCCGAGTCTGCTCAGTGCAAAGCGGACCTCGTCCAGAAAGGAGATTGACAGGTGGGCTGCGGGGGTGGGGCCACGGGAGACACCTCACCTGCGGCCCGGAGGCAGAGGCAGCATGTGAAGCAGCATGTGAAGCGGGAGGGGAGGGCCCTCTAGAACCTGCGGCGGAGGTACAGATGACCTCGCCGGGCGGGTGGGCTGTGTGTGACAGGAGCGGACAGCTGCGCACGGGGTGCAGGTGGCCTTGGGGGTGAGGGTCTGCAGACCTGGGCTGCGTGAATCGGGGAAGAATGATTAAGTCTTTGAAAAACAGAAAGCACGGGGAGCTAGACCTACGGAGACTTGGGAAGCCCCCGTTGCGGGATCCGTGGGGACCCCTCGGCACCGGCACTCCCACAGAACCCTCCTTCCCGCCTGTCCGCTCTCTCTGCCCCACGGGCCCCCTCCGTCCTTACCCAAGGCCCCAGGGATGAGGCCCAGCAGTCCAGCCAGCGCACTTGGGTACTGGACGCCAGGACTGGACGCTGGCAAGAGACGCTCGCCCTGGCCTCTTCCTGGGAAGATGCTCCAGCCATGTCCTGAGGTCCCTGGACTGGTGTGTCGGCTTCAGGCCTGATGGAGCATGACGCACACGTGTCCTCACGCCTTCGGGGGACAGCCTCTCTGGGTAGAAAGGGTCCCTGTTCTTGCCAAACACCGTGCTGGGGGTGTGGGGTGTAGGGAGGGGTGCCCGGGGGTCCCTGTGCGAGGGGCATTCTGGGACTTCAGTCCTAAAACTCGGAAGTCCTGGGCAGACAGGGCTCAGGTGGAGGGAGAGGCGCCTCATCAGCACCACGGGCCGTGGCGACTGGGAGACTCAGTCTCCTCGGATGCCCCGAGGAGGGGGCACAGGCTACTCTCGGTTTGGCAGCCCCAGAGCACGGCGTGTGTGTCGTCAGCATGGGCGCCCCTCAGCCCCACTGAGGAGGGAGAGGCCCCGGGGAGGTGTGCCCAGGGCCAGGGGCTGGCCAGCATGCTGTGCCCGGAGCCAGAGGTCTCCTTCTAAGGGAACCGTTTATAAGGGGCGGGGAGCAGAGGGGCTGCACCCAGCCGGGCTGACCACCCCCACCCCACCCCACCCCCCCACCCCCACCCCCCCGCCCAAAGCCAGGCCTGCCCTGGACCCTTCCCTTCTCCGAGCACCTGTGACTTCCTTTAAGATGTTAGGGTTAGGCGACCCGCGTGTCCCCGGCTCCGCCCGCGGCCCGCCCCGTCCCTTCCCCCTCGGCTGACTCTCCCCCCGCCCCCCCCCCCCGCCGCCGCCGCCGCCCCACACACACCGCCCCGTGCGTTCTCTGCACCCGCCCAGCGGTGGCGCTGTTGCCCTTGGAACCGGGGACCCCCTGTCTTCCGACTTGGGGGTCTCGTTCCAGCAGGGACGGGAGCCCGGGGCGCACGGGAGGGTGGGGACCGGCGAGGCCGGCGTCACAGGGGGAGTGGGCTTTGGGGACCGGAGCGGCCCCAGCAGGAGCGGGGGCCGGCGGACCTGCGGACCCTCCCCACCGCTTGCCGCGCAGAGCAGAGGCCTCCCGGGCTCCCTCGGGGGCGGGGGGGGGGGGGGCGGGCGGCAAGGTGGGGCAGCCCGTCGCCTCCTCTCCCCTCCCCTCCTCCGCTGTGCGGTGGTCCCGATGGTCCAGCGGGGCAGCTCCGGGTCCTGGTCCCTCAGTCCCGGCGCTTGCAGGCTGGCAGGGCCTTCCCAGCTGTGTCCCCTCCGGACGCCCAGATCTCGGGTGATGGCCGCGTCTATGACCCGCTCCTGAATTGGGGCCCTGCAGGCTGTCCTCGTGGAGCCGGCGGGCGGCGTGGGGACTGTCCCGCTGCCGGACACGTGCGAGGTCGCAGTAGCGGAGGGAGGGACGGCAGGTGGGCCGGTCCTGGTCCAGCCGGAAGGGAGGGGCCGACCGGGGAGCCCCGGGCAGCACGTGGCCCTCAGCACCGGGTCTGCGGAAGCCAACAGCCAAGCGGGCTGCTTTCAACGTGATATCTGCGGTCTTTTAAAAAGTAATTTCAGGAAATGGTTTTTTTTGGCTGCCCCGCCAGCACGCGGGATCTTAGTTCCCCGACTAGGGATGGAACTCGCGTCCCCTGCAGTGGAAGCGCCAGTCTTAACCACTGGGCCACCAGGGAAGCCCCTCGGAAGTCTTTCTTCTGCTCTTGTTAGTATTTATTCTGCTCTTTCCATTTGGCTCTCCCTCCCCAGCTCTATTGAGATATAATTCACATATAACATTAAGTTTAAGGTGTACGATGGGATGATTTGAGGCTTGTGTGTGTTGTGTAATGATTACCACAATGGGTTAACACACCCACCACCTCGCACAGTCTGTGTGGAGGGGGGAGCTTTTAAAATCTCCCCTCTTAGTAACTGTCAGATGCAGGGTAGGGTGTTGTTACTATGGTCACTGTGCTGTAGTTTTCTCCCTGGACCCGTTCATCTGATAACTGGACCCCTCCCCCCACCCCCCCGGTTTTCCACCCCTGCCGCCCACATGCTGGGTTTCGCTTGCCTATCGCCCATATTCATCATGTTCTTGTGGATTCTTTCGATCTCTTTCTTCATGCTTTTGTATTATTAAGATGTTCTCATTTGCTTAAGCCGTTATCTATTTTGCTTATTCATCCTTGTGTTTCTTCTTTATTGTTTTGTTCTACCCTGGTCCTCATTTCTGAAGTGAGGTTTTCCTCTTATTTCTAATTATATCTTAGGTACTAGGTACTCATTTCTGAGTTTCTCTAATTTTGAATGATCTTGTCCTCAAAGTTTATATTGTTCATCTGTTGCAGTCAGCTTGCTTTGAAGTCGGTAGCTTATGATTTTGATGTGTTTTTGTGCACATCTTTCTGCATGTTTTCGTTATCTGCAGGGATACTGTTCTGCTCTTTATTCTTTTTTCTTCATATAATGACTTGGCATAGGGTTCGATTTTGTGTGTGTGTGTGTGTGTGTGTGTGTGTGTGTGTGATGCGTGGGCCTCTCACTGTTGTGGCCTCTCCCGTTGCGGAGCACAGGCTCCGGACGCGCAGGCTCAGTGGCCATGGCTCACGGGCCCAGCCGCTCCCCAGCATGTGGGATCTTCCCGGACCGGGGCACGAACCTGTGTCCCCTGCATCGGCAGGTGGACTCCCAACCACTGCGCCACCAGGGAAGCCCAGGGTTAGATTTTGATCCTCTTCTGTTGCTCATTTCTTATGTGGAACTGATTTTTCTAAACTTTTAGAAGGAGGCCTGTTCAGTACAGCGTTTCTAGCTTCACAGGGGTCCTTCTCTTGTTTTCTTATGGATGAAACAAACAAACAGACACGTGGCGGCCTAAGACTTTCTGACTGTTCCCCGGCCCTTCAACTTTTCCTCTGACCTTATTTTTCCTCTGTCTCTATTGTCCTGAACATGGGGCCTCAGTGTGGCCCTGCTCTGGAAGGGAGCTCTAGGGGGGCTGGTTCCCACTTTGTTTTATTAAACTTTGTAAGCAAGAGTAGATGCTGTCTAAAATTTACTGCTTATTCCTATAGTGTTCTTTTCCAGAAACGTGTTTTGATTCTCCGTCCTGAGCCCTGTGTTAGGCTTGTAGCACTTTGTCACTGTTGGGGCTCCAGCCAGCCCCCGGCACACTCACTGATTTCCTCATCTCTGCCTTTGGGAGACGGTACTGGTGGCGTGTCTTTCCATCCCTTCCCTGTTGAGAAGGACGGTCAGAATTCTCCTTTGCTACCTGAACTCAGGCTGGGGGACCTTCATTCACAGTCGTCTGTGTGTATCCAGCAGGTCAGGAAGAGTCGGCAGGGGGTCAGCAGGTGAGCCTCATCTCCCCGGGTCCTCCACTGTGTAGTGCAGAGGCCAGCTCTCTTTGGCCGGCGAGAGAGAGCAATGGACCTGTTTCCAGCTTCCTTTCTGGAGCTGCCCTCCCCCACTGCATCGGGACCCCTCTTCCCTGCTACGTCCTGTGTACACCCGGCCCCCTCTGGTCAGCTGCTTTCCGTCTGCTGACCTGGAGCGTCGAGACCCCTTGCCTGTCCTTGGGTCATCCTTCCAAATGGGTTTTTAAGAAGGATTGTCCTCGACAATTCACAAGAACGTGTCCTCGACACTGTAACTTCCTTGAATCCGGATCGACACACTAAGCAAATTCCCGGGCACCGTTTCCTGTTTATTTACTTGTTGGATTTTCCCTTGTTTGTGTGTGCATTTTAACGTTGCATTTTCAGTTAATATATGGTGGTGATTATGTTCCTGTGTTCAAGTAGGCAATTATCCAAGTAGTTGGTTTTATGCATTCATTCATTTAAAAGATGCTCTATATTATAATTAATTGTATTGAGGAAATTCAAAGAAAGCTTAGCAAAGCTGGTAGCTGTCACACAGCCATATCTTTAGGGAAGATGCCACCTGACTTGGTGATCACTTACTGAAATAAACCATGAACTCATTCACTTGCTTTTCAGGTTGCCTTTTGTTTTTTTTAAGGAACCTTTTTGTTTGGGAATAATTTTAGATGCACAGAGAAGTTTCAAAGAGAGCACACAGCATTCTGTGCTCCCCTCCCCAAGTGTACACACAACCGCTTCACGTTGTCACAGCAAGGAGTCGACCTCGGCGCGTTACTGCTAGCAGAACTCCAGAGTTCCTTCTCACTTCACCAGTTTTTCCACTATGTCCTTTTTCTTTGGTTCCAAGATCTAATCCAGAATTACCATATTGTGTTTAGAATTGTAGTTATTTTGCATGGTGTTCTGTGAAAGCAGTGGTGACCGGTCAGGAAAGGTTTTGTAGAAGAAACCAGCCTGTCTGGGATGCTCGCTGCACACCTGTGATGCGACTCGTTGAGAACATTGGCGACCCTGCTGGTCCCCTTTGGAGGCCTGGAGCTCCTGGGGCATCACTGTGATTTTCCTTCTTAGGAGGAGAGGGTTAGTCATCCCATAAACACTAATCCCAAACCAGACGTGCCAGAGGGAATATCTCCTCTTCCAAGCTGCTTCCAGGTTTGCACTGAGGCACATGAAACCCGTGGGCCATCACCCCCGTGAGGTGTCTGCGGTGACCTCAGTGCTTCATGGGTACACGTGTGCATCCCCGCAGTCCATGCGGGGGAAGCCTTGCCCCTTTGTTAAGGACTGAGCCCTTTGGGCGTCAGCCACTCTCATCTCAGAAGGGCGGTGAGCCAGGGCTCATCCTCCCTGCACCCCAGGCCCCAAGCGTCCACCTCCAGCCTCAGTGACCAGAGCACAGGGCGGAGGGTGGGACGCACATTGGACTCACTGAGTAGAAACGGGGAAGAAGTCTTCAGCCAGTTTCTACTGATCACAAGGCAAAGGTGGCCTTTGACTCAGGACACATGATCTCGTGGGAAATTCACAAGGTAAGAATGTTACCCTGAAATCTTGTTATCTCAAGTAATATCTAACAGCAGGAAGGAATGCTGAGAGCAGGTCAGAGCAAGAAAGGGAAGTGAAGCTTGTTAAAGAAAGTAGGAGTTGGAATGATGACACGTTGCCAGCAATTTTTAATCCCTTTACTAAAAGAAAAGAAATGCAGACAATAAATAATGCCAAATGCACCCAGGCACGTAAGCGTGTGGCTCCCACTCCCGGGTGCTCACCCCTCTACCCACCAGCCGAAGTCCTGTGGGTTGAGTCCACCTCCGAGGCCTCTTCGTGAGGGGAAGAGGTCCTGGCGATGATGGCTGATGTACTTAAAGATGATGGAGTCTTGAGGACACAGTGGTTGAAACATTCATGACATGCTTTCCCGTATCTCCAAATCCATTGTTGTCAGTTGCATAATTAATGGTGACATCGCTAATTCTGGAAGAAGAGAGAGTTTGCGTAATTTGTTTATGAGGGAAAGAGCAGGCTGCTGTTTGGAGAGCCCTGATGTTCTCTGCTGAGATGATCTGTTTCCCAAATATCGGAGGACAAATCGCATTCTTTCCCAGTTTGGAAACAGAATAGGACTTAATCCTACCCGAATGTGTTCTCCCTCCCTGGGCTAGTGCAGAGACCCAGGCAGTAAAAAAAAAAAAAAAAAAAAAAAAGGGCTTCGGGGCAAATAGACCTCTGATTCCCGAGAGATGGTGAATAGCTGGGAATAAGGGGCCAGCGTGTGGCCACACGTGGGGTGAGAAATCAGCTCTCTTGCAACATTTGGGGCTCCCCCTTGGGCAAGATTAGGCTCCACACCAGCCTTGTAATGGGGCAAGAGACTCGTGTGTGGCGCGGAGAGATAGGGGCGGAGGCATCCAAGCGTGGACTGCGTGCTTAGAAAAGATGGAGAAGCTCTGAATTCTTCTGC
The DNA here is from genome assembly GCF_937001465.1 of Orcinus orca. Lineage (NCBI taxonomy): Eukaryota > Metazoa > Chordata > Mammalia > Artiodactyla > Delphinidae > Orcinus > Orcinus orca. The sequence goes on along the minus strand of NC_064561.1, from coordinate 184,132,243 downwards.
AGTGTTGACCAATAACGTCCTGGACCTGCGCTAGAAGATTTTCTTGATTTCATGCTTGAGGTGCTAAGCACAGCATGTGGCACCAGCCCCAGAGCACCAGCCCCTGCCCAGGTCTCCAGTGCCTCGGAGGTTGAGCCGGAGGACGCTTCTGCTTTCGGGAGCCAACAGTCAGCCAGAGAAATTGAGGGGGCCACGCAATTTCATGTACTGAGTTTCTCTTAAAGTGGTAGCTCAAAACACTCATGGTGGGCTTCCCTGGTGGCGCAGTGGTTGAGAGTCCGCCTGCCGATGCAGGGGACGCGGGTTCGTGCCCCGGTCCGGGAAGAGCCCACATGCCGCGGAGCGGCTGGGCCCAAGAGCCATGGCCGCTGAGCCTGCGCGTCCGGAGCCTGTGCTCCGCAATGGGAGAGGCCACAGCAGTGAGAGGCCCGCGTACCAGAAAAAAAACCCAAAAAACCCACTCATGTTGTTTTGTCGATGTTGGGCGTCCCAGTGCTCCCTGTTCCAAGGGTCCAAGTCTGGTGGTTGGGTGCCCTGTGACAGGAGTATCAATCCCCACGTTAAAGCATTCGAAAGTGCTTTAGCAAAGAGGGCATATTATTGCCGCTAAAACAGTTAGAGCTGAATTTTACTTTGGAGTGGTTTTATTATTTTCCTTTTTCCTTTATTAACTGTTGTTAAATACTTTCTCTCTGGTTATTTTACTTTATATTTTATTTTATTATGTCCAATGCATGAAGAAGGTCACCTGAATGCCCACCACATTTTTCTTAGTTTACTCCAATGGTGTGCTTGTAAATATTCAGCAACTGGGTTTCTGGGGAGAACAACCCTGATTTGCAAGGTTTGCTGATTGCTGTGGTGTAAATACTCCCACCCAGCAGATTTCAAGCTGCCCACATGATGCCACTGAGAAGCCGGGAAGAGATGTACACATCGCCCCATCCCCTGGGAGCCAGACAAGCTGCTGGAGCTGCTCGGGCTGTCAGCCAGGTGGATGCGCCGCCCCTGAGGGGCAAACCGCCTTTGCTTTCCTATGGTTACATATAGAGCTTTGTCTCCCAAGAGAGGGCTGGTCTAGAAGGTGTGGCTGGATCGACACAGGTCAGCATCATCCTGGGGCTGGCGTGAGGAATCATTTCTATCATGTGCTAAGAGATAGCGTACATTTTCTTGGTTCATCCACCATCATTGAAGCACATTATTTTAAAAACAACATGATAGACTGTAAGGGATCTGGTGTCAGGAGTCACGCTCCCCAGGACTAAAATCCGAACTCTCCTTGACCTTGAGAACATTACAAGCAAACTCCAGCCTAAAAATGCTTTCCTCTTATGGCGTGAAGATTAAATAGGAAATACAGGCATAGCTCCTAACCCAGGGCCTGATGAGCACTCCACACTCAGGGAGAGCTAGTTTGCGCCTATAGTCTGCTCTTCCACAAGGAATTCGGGTAACTGGCTGTAGAAATCACTCAGAGACTCTAAAAAGGAGTGTGAACTCACTCTCCAGGTGCTAAGAGTCTAGCAGGGAAGTGATGGTCATTGGGGTGTCCAGAGAGAGCTCCACTGGGTGACAGGTGGGTTGGCTCAGTCAGGCGGGCTAGAGGGGGCAGCCCTCCCTCCTGCCCTCTGCCCCCTCTCCTGCTCTATCCAGGGCAGTAGGGGTCACATCCGCTGAGAAGGTGATATGTACAACGAATCGTGAAGAATGGGTGACGTTTGTCAAGCGGTGGGGGGACCATAGCTTGATAAAGAGTGAGGGTTATTTTTCAGAGAAATGTGTATATATGTATCTATAACTTACAAATGGATATAGCTTATAAATGACCACACCAAAAAATCTGTTCCCATTCCTTTAACATTTAAGTGGGCACTAAAACCTTTAGATCGGAATTCCTCAAGTTCCAAACACTAAAAAATACTGAGATAAGAAAATGGCTATTTCCCCTTTCTAAGATGTATTTTATATCACTTCAGACCCTGCGACGTACCGTAACGTGAGGTCAGGGGTAGGGGGCATCTCAGGCCCACCTCTTAAAGCCGGTAAAGAAACAGAAGCCCATTGTGTTCCAGATTTGGTCACACCAGTCCTCAGGGACACCACTGACTCTCTCTCTGCCTTTGCTGACACCTGGCTCTTCCGTGGCCCTTCTGGCGGTCGGGACTCACGTCTGAGGTTACTGTTCTCAGGCTCAGGTTTTCCCACGAATTCATTTTCATGTCTCCTCCCCAGGCTTGTTCACTGCCTCTATTTCTGTAAGACAGTTGTCCCATATCTCTTAATCCAGGCTTCTGAACAGCATCCAACATGGTGCTTGTGGTCAGAATAGCCAGGATGAGTTCTGGCTTGGTCACTTTCCATTGTAGGAATCTAGCAACAGATTATCTTATTCAAATCTCAGTTTCTTTATCCAGGAAAGAGACAGTGAAGCAAATAACAGGAAGTTTTTGTGGAAATTAAAATAAAAGTATACATTTAAAAGTGCAGTATAAATGTTAATTACTATTGATACTGTCATTTTAGACCATAAAAATAGAGGCATGAATCTCCCCTTTTTCCTGAAATTCTTCCAAACTAACTAGAGAAAAAAGTCCTTTCTCAAGCCCACTCTCATTATACTCTGACTAATCTGGAAACACGCATCTCTGTACGACAAAGCTTTATAGAAAATGCCCATAAAGAATTCAGAAATTGGAAACATTGAACATGGATTATAAAATAACAAATTAAAAACAAGCTTGGAAATACTTGCAGGGATCAGGAAATTTAAAAAAATGACACAGCTAATTTGTAAATGAATTAAATAGAACTTCCAGAAACAAAATGTTAAGAAACTGAAAAAACCTCAACAGATGAGTTTAATAGAAAGTTAATACGGCTGAAAAGAGAACCAGTGAATTGTAAAATAGTCCCCAAAGAGTCCCGAACCAGAAAGATTAAAAAAGGAAACTATAGAATAATAGATTAGTTTAACAGGATGTTTAGGAAATAACAGATTTGTTTAATCAAAGTTTCTCAAGAAGGGCTAAGAGAAAGCACGTGGAGAGATAATGGGTGGGGATTTCCCAGGATTGATTAGAAACACTGATCTAGACATTTCAGAATCTCAGTTAATCTCAAGCGACATTCAAGCATGAGGGAATTCATTCTCAGATATATCTTAATAAAACTGCAAAACAACAAAGACTGAGAAAATCTTCAAAAGAGACAGACTCATTGTGTTCATTCTTCTCTGAGTGCTTGGACATATTCATAAGAACTTTTTAAAAGTGCTTGTCTGCTAATTCCATCATTCTTGCCATTTCTTGTCAATGGACAACTTTGAGAACTGTCAGTGGTAACACAGGGCTGGCACACATTCAAGGTCTGACCAGACAGAGTAGAAAGACCTGGTTGAATGCTTGGGACTTTCCATGAAGATCCCAGAAAAGGCTCGCCTTAGTAGTAGGGCTAAACTAGATTCAGGGTGCAGGCTAACCTGTATCCAGCTTCGCCTGAAATCACCCTTCAGAGGACCAACTTGATCCATGGACAATTTACTTCCTTTTGGGAGGAAAGTCCTCAACACTCACTAAAGGAAGACAACAAGGTCCAGCCCCTCAGAGACACAGTAATCACGATGGCCAGCATGCAATCAAAATGATTAGACGTGCAAAGAGTCAGGGTCATTTGACTCATTCCTAGGAGAAGAAAACCCAGAAATGACAGGGAAGATGAAAATAGCAAAAAGGAATTTGAAAACAGCTCTTTAAAACACTTCCAAGTAGTTAAAGAAAACTGCACATCATAAATAGGGGAATAGAAACCGTAAGAAAAAATCCACATTAATATTCTGGAGCTGAAAAGCACAATACCTTAAATCACTGGATGGTAGTGATTTCTAGTAGACTGGAAACGAAAATGAAAAGTGAACTTGAAGACTGGCCTCTAAAAATTGTCCAAACTGAAGCAATAAAAGAAAAAAAAATGGCTGGAAAAAAGAGTAGCTCTTCATTGACTTCTGGCGTAATATCAAGAGGCCTAACATAAGTGTAATGGAAACATAAGAAAAAGAGGAAGGGCAGAAAACCATTTGATTAAATGATTGAAATTTCTCCAAACTTGGTGGAAAATATAAACCTACAGCACTCAAAGAAACTCAGAGAAAAAAAGAAAATCATACCAGGGCACATTTTAATCAAATTACTGACAATGAATTATAAAGAGAAAAACTTCTTAAAAGTAGCCCAAGAGAGGGGGACATATTACACGCAAAGTGACAAAGACAGAAATGATGGCCGACTTCTCATTGGAAACACTGAAGGGCAGGAGACAATGGAACACCAACTTTGAAGTGCTGATTAAAAAAAAATCATTCTAGAATTCTATATCTAGTTAAAATCTCCTTATAGAAATGAGGGAAAATAAAGCCAATTACAGCTGAGATCGGCTTTTATTACTAGCAGGATTGGTAATAAAAAATCATTATATTGTTTCCTCAAGGTAGAGAAAAATGGTAACACATTGAAACCCACATCTGAAGGAATTAAGACCCTTGAGGGATAGTAAATATACGAGTAATGAATTTTTTTCATTTTTCAATTTATTAAAACAATTATTGGCACTTTAAAGCAAAAATAATAAAAATACATGGTGTAATATGTAGCATATGTGGAAATAATCTGTATACCAACATTAAAATAAAAGGCAGGAAGGGAGAGATGAAAGTATATTGTTATAATCTTCTATATGTATACAGTGATACAATGTTTTATAAAGGTAAACCAGGATAAAAGCATATTGGAACTATAGAGCAAACACTATACAAATAAAATAAAGAGTAACCACTAAGTCAACAGAAGACATGAAATGGAACCTTAAAAAATACCAAATCCACAAGATCACAGAAAAAAGAAGCAACAAACAACAGATGGGAAAAATATAAAACTCATATCAAGAAGTCGGACTTAATCCAATTATATGAGTAACTAATTAAATTAATAAATTAACCAAACTAAACACAATGCAGATATTGTCAGACTGGATAAAATAATGCTGCCTATAAGAAACAATTTTTGAACATAAAATTAAAAGGATAGAAAATATCATATTATTTAAATACATTTATAAGCAAGCTGGAGTAGCCATATTGGGACCACAAGGGACATTTCAATAAAAAGACATGACAATCATAAATACGTATATACCTAACATATGAGTCTCAAAATACATAAACGTGAACTTACAGAAACAAGAGGAGAATAGACAAATATACAATTAGTAGAAGATTCAGCCCTATTGTCTCAGTAACTGACGGATCGTAAGCTGAGAATCAGTAAGTATATAGAAGGCTGGAACAAATTAGTGACGAAGTAGGTCTAACCGACCTCTTTAGAGCATGACGCCTTCTAACAGTAAAATCCATTCTTCCCACATCCACATGCACATTCACCAAAGTAGATTATATGCTGGGCTGTGAAACAGGTTTTGGTACATTTAAATGGATTGAAATTATACAATATATATCCTCTGACCACAAAATAAATTAGAAATCAACAAGTAGACACTGGGAAATCCTCAAATGCTTAAAAGTTAAATGACATATTTTAAACCATAGTTTCAATGAAAAAATCACAAGGAAAATTAGAAAATCTTTTGAATTGAGTGATAATGAGAAGGCAACACACCAAAATTCATGGGTTGCAGCAAAGCAGTGCTTAGAGGGACATTTTAACATTAAATACTTACATTAGAAAAAAGAAAGATTTGAAAGCAATGATCTAAGCTTCCGTCTGAAGAGTCAAGCAAAAGAAATTGAAACGTAAGTACAAGGGGGGGGATAATAATACAGAAAACAGGGAAAGTCGGTGGGGATAAAAGTTGCTTCCTGGGAAAGGTCAATAAAATGGTAAAGTGCTAGACAAATTGATCAAGAAAAAATGGGAACCACGTTTACCAGTTTCAGAAACAAAAGAGGGGCCATCGCTACAGCTCTTACATAGATTAAATTGATAATAAGGAAACATTATGAAAAATTATGACAACAAATTCAACAACTTAGATGAAACGGACACATTTATTGCAAGGCACAAATTACCGAAACTGACTCAAGGAGAAATAGAAAATCTAAATACTCACGAAGCTATGTAGAAGAAAAGAAACGGGTATGTACGTATTTTCTAGGAGTTTTTATTATTATTTATAATTTTTAGTCCTCTCCTCTTTCTTACTGTAAAAGTAATAACCTTGGCCATGATTTTCCTGCATGTGATTTTAAGATTTGTTTCAGATTTTCCCACTTGTCTGAGTCTTGACTGACACGTATGCCCCAGTTTATTAGGTCTCTAGTGATACCCTGTGAAAATTTACTGTTTCTCACCGTGTCAGATTAAACAAAAATGTTGTTCTCTCTTCCTGGTATCAGATGTCAGAGATATTAAAAATTAACTTTCATTGGTGTCCAGGAAAACGAAACAAAACCACTGGGCATCTCTAACAGTGTCTGACTTTTGCCCTGAGGGCATCGTGGTCTGTGTGAACAGCTGGGGAAGATCACAGTAGCACCCAGGACTCCTCTAACCCATTTACCATAATCCCTTAAAATCTGACAAAGACTGAGGGGTAAAGCAGGACACGTCAGAGGAACATCCTCCTGTTGACAACTGCAGGTAAAAGGACAGAGCTCACCTCTGCAGGTAATCCACCAGGTCTGCTGAAATCCAGGTGTGAGTGCACTGAACAAGCTTCCCGGGGCACTGGGCAGCACTCCTTTCACACTGAGCCTCGCAGAATTGGAAGGAAGCGCCTTGGGACATAACCACTCTGTCTGACGTTTTGCTCCGCTGTTTGCCTTTTTTCTTTACCATTTGCAAAGGTGTTTTCAGTTGATTTTATGAATCTCTGAGGAGCAGAAGGAAACCGTATGCTGCGGCTCCCTGAGGATGGAGATTTTGCACGCGGCGTTTCTGCGGGGACACGCTGGGCACTCCCCAGGAAGGGGAAACTGTCAGACTTAATTAGCAATGGCTCCTCTGAACTCTAGATGCTTCCGGGGCCTCTGTGACAAGCTTTGTCAAAGCAGGCTCTTGGCCATCACACTTCACATCCTGGGCATTCTGTTTTCCTCAAGCACTGCATACAAATGACTGAGACTAAGAGAACGTCAAACAGGCAGAAATGTGAACTGCAGTAAACAGGAAACTGTAGCAAACAGGCAGACTTTCCAGCCTCTGCGTGCCTGTGCGTGTGCATGTGTGCATGTGTGCGTGTGTGTGTGTGTGTGTGTGTGTGGTGTGTTACATGCACGTCTCAGTGCATAACTAGAAGCGAGCACTCACTTCTAGTTATAATTGTACCTAATCTACAATTAGGTGGATTGTTTTCTGTATCAGAAGAAGTCGTGGCTGTTGAGACGCAAGGGGCCCCATGCCGTGTCACCCCGTGTTCGTGCTGCCCACATGCTGCTGCCGAGGAGGTGTCCCTGCAGTGCACCCCTGAGCGCACCTGACTTCCAGAGTCACCTAGTGGAGGCAGGAGCAGGGGGTGGCATGGACCGGAGGGTCGGGGACAGCACTGTCGCTGACCAGGAAAGCTTGGCGTGGCGGCACGGGAGGTGGCGAGCGGTCAGGCCTGGAGTGGCCCCTGAGCAGGGGCTGGGGTGGGCATGGGCCGGCCTCGGGCAGCTGTTCCTTACTCTCCAGGGACCGGCGAGCTGTGTGGGGTGAGGACAGAGGGCCTGACCTCCTTGAGGGAGCGGGGTCTGCACGGAGAGAGCGGTGTGGCATCCCCAGGCTGCGGCAGGGCCATGGGCTGTGTCCCCGGGGAAGCAGACCACTGAGGGCGCGGGAGCCGCCTTCACTGCACTCAGGGTTGTGGGGAGATGCTGCCCGGGACGGTGACGCTGCCTCTGAGACCCCAGGTCTGAGGTGAAGCTGCCGGTGGCGGGCTAGGAGCTGCTCTGCCTGGAGAGCGTCTGGGGGGAGCAGGTCTTGGGCACCCCAGAGGGCTGGGCGGGGTTTGGGCACCCACGAGGGTCCTCAGGCGGCAGTCCCGCTGGTCATCTGTCCTCGCCGGGGCGGGCCCACGCCCACCCCAGCCTGACTTCCAGGTCTCTGCCTGACCCCACGCTCCGTATGCAGGGTGGAAAGCATCCCCTGCTGGCCCTTCTTTCCCCCTGGACCCAAAGCTCTCTAACCCATCAATATGTGCGTCCGGGAGGGCGCTCACGGGCGGGGAGCAGCGCTGGCTGGAAGGCCTGTGTGCTCGCAGGCGCTCTCCCGGGGGCCGGGCGGCAATGACGTTCTCCTGCCCAGTCTGGAGGTGAAGCAGCGTCTTAGCAATAATCCACCAGCAGTCTCTGCTGCTCCTTCCCTCCAGCCACACGCTGGGAGGTGAAGTTTCCGGTAGGAGCGTTTAATCAGACGCAAACAACCCGAGGCGTCCCGCCCGGGAAGCTTTCAGGGGTCCAGATTCCGGGGCTGGAGGGGCCCGGGGACCCGCACGTCTTCAGGGCTCTCCAGGTGGTGGTCATGGGCCTGTGGTTCGCGGACCCTCGATCCCAGCACCTTGTTGAGTTGTAGCGAGTTTTCTGCCCCAGGCCCGCAGTGTGGCTCATGGCACCTTCGTTGTCACACTCGGGGCGTGGGGCGGCGAGGGCAGCCCTCAAACGTTGTTGAAATCGCCAGTGTCGCCTCGCCCCCATTGTCACAGGCCCACTGCTTTGAGACTGTCGCTTAGAAAGTCCGGAACTTTGTGGAGCAAAGCCTGGCTCTGGAAGGCTGGGGTCTCGACCACAGCGGTGGCTGGAAACTCAGCCGCTCACTTGCTGTAACTGCACAGGGGCTGCGGCAGCAAACCCGGGTCCGCGCAGCCCTTGCAGCCTCTCTGGCTGAACCACTTCCTGGCTCTGGAAGGAGGCTCTCTTTCCGTGCACTCAGGGTCCTTGCCGTCCTCGACGCCCTGGAAACTTCTCTCAGAACACAGCTGACAGGTGGTTTTGCTCTGTGGGATAAGCCTGCATCCTAACTTGGAGATCCATCCAGACTGGGGTGTGGATCTGCTCCCCCAACCGCCCAGAACCAGCTGCGTCAGCATCACAGAGCCTGAAGGTGACCGGGGTGGTAACCGTGGCTCCCAGAGGTCCTCCGTCCTCCTGCCCGCTGAAGCCCCTTCCCCACCTGCCCTCAGGCACACCCGCTAGGGCGCAGCTGGGCACTGCAGGGGCCTCCCTTCTGCCCCAGGTGAAGTGCTGCCATCTTCAGGAGGACAAGTCGGCCCTTCCCACAGCTCCAGGGCGGTGTCTTTCTTTCTGTCACGTTTCCCTCTTCCTATTGAAGTTTTACCAAAACAGAGGGGCAGTTACACAATGTGCATTGGGCCCCGACAGGAGAACAAAGCAGGGGAGTGGACATGTTGGTCTCAATGGGTCGGAGTCCCCGAAAGACGCTAGACCCTCCCTTGTGTTTTCCTCGGGGCTCCACCAAGGGCGCCAACATCCCCAAACGCTGGAGAGTGACTTTGCTTCTCATCCCGGCACAGAGACACCTGCTCAGCCCTCCCTCACTCTGACCCCGAAGGGGACTGGGTGTGACTTCCCCTCCCTCAGTGCGTTTGTGAGCATGGGTGTGTCTGTGCAAGGGGGCAGGGAGCTGCCGGCTCTGACTGCAGGTGGGGCTACCGTGAAGCTCACCAGGTGCAGGCTCTGGGACCCCTGCCCAGAAGCCCCGCTCAGGCCCCTTCACAGCCCCTGCTGAGGCCAGTCTCCAACATTCTATTCATAATTTCTGGTGCTTTTTCTTAAAAGGGCCCCCAAATGTATAAGCCCCAGGCCGTGGGAGACTTGGGCCCTCCCCGGGTCCAAGCCAGGAGTTCCTGATGGCAAGTGGGCATTGGTCCTGGCATGCCGCTGTGAGCGTGGCCTGCTGCAGCTTTCAGAGGTGTGTGTCACAGATGCAGGCGGTGCTCACCAGGTCCTCCCACTGCCCCGGAGACCACGGCTCCCTCTGCCTGCTGTGGGGCTGGGCAGCGTGCGCAGCCACAAGAGGTAGGTGTACACTGTGGCCCCAGTCTTCTCCTCCGTCCTTTATGCCCCCAGCCTCATGGATGACTCATAAGTGTCTACCTCCAGCTCATATCTTTATAATGAGTCCTTGGACATGTATCTAACTGATTATTTAACTCCTCAAAGACACCTGAAAATTAGCACATCTTAGCCCACTGAGAAGCGCTTACCAGTTGAGACAGACCCTCAGTTTCTCTCTGGAATCTTTGGGTGCCCAGAAAAGAGATGGCTAACTTTTATCAATTCAGCGTTCAATATCTAGGTCCATAGACCATCAGCCCATGGGGATCGCTGGTGGGAAGAGCAAAGGCCAAGACTGATTGGAAGAAAAAGGGAGCAGACACAGATTACCAAGATCAGGGAGGAGATAGGTGACATCACTGCAGAGCCTACACGATTGATGGGGTAATAAGGGAGTATCATGGACAGCTCTGTTTCTACACTCCAACGTTTTGGACTGTTTTCCCACCTTTATGCCAACACGACACAGTTAACTATTGTAGATTCATGGTGAGTCTCCAAATCAGGTAGTTTAAGACCTCCAACTCTGTTCGCTGCTTTAAGATGGTCTTGGTTTTCTAGACACTGCATTTCCACATAAATTAACAAATCAGTTGGTCAATTTCTACAAAAACTTGTTGGGTTATTTTGATTGAAATCCCATTAAGTCTATGGGAAAACTTAGGGAAAATTAGCATCTTAACTTTTTTTTTTTTTTAGTTTTTCAATCCTTGAACTTGTTATATTGTTCCACTTAGTTTGGTCTTTTTAAATGTGTCTCAGCATTTTTTGTTATTTTAAATGTATAGGTTTTGCACATATGCCATATATTTTGATTTTATTGGTATTTTAAAAACTCTATTTTCCAATTATCAATACTTTGTTGGTTATATATGGAAACATTATTAATTTATTCTATATATTAGCCTTGTAGCAAGTGGCTTTGCAAATTTATTTACTCCTAATATTTTGTAGACTATCTTAGATTTTTATGTACATAAACATATATGTGAACAATGACAATTTTGCTACTTTCCAACTTTCCATTTATGTATGTGTTTCTTTATTTAAATTTGAACTTGGTCTTATTGTTCTGGAGAGGACTTATAGAACAATTTTTTATTTTTATTTATTTAGTTTTTTTTGCGGTATGCAGGCCTCTCACTCTTGTGGCCTCTCCCGTTGCGGAGCACAGGCTCCGGACGCGCAGCCTCAGCAGCCATGGCTCACGGGCCCAGCCGCTCCACGGCATGTGGGATCTTCCTGGACCGGGGCACGAACCCGTGTCCCCTGCATCGGCAGGCGGACTCTCAACCACTGCGCCACCAGGGAAGCCCCTCATAGAACAATTTTTTATGGAAGTGGTAAGAGCAGACATTCTTGTCTGTTCCTGACCTCAGGGAGAAAGTGTTCAATATTTCACCACTGAGTTTGATGTTAGCTGCTGTGGGGTGTGTGTGTGCGTAAGGTACTCTTTAAATAATAAAGTGCCTTCTATTCCTAGTTTGCTAAGGGTCTGAAACATGAACTAGTATTCAGTTTTATCTTTATACACCTATTGACATGATTATATGATTTTTTCCTTTATTTTGTTAATGTAATTTTTGCTCATATTCCTAAAGTTTTATTATAAAATTTCCAACTTCAAAAAGTGGAAAGAATTATGCAGTGAACACTCACTGCCTAGATTATTTTTCTAAATTTGGTTTATCACATGTATACCCATCTCTCTAGCCTACTTATTGTACATTTTTATGTATTTCAAAGTAAGTTGACATCCGTATACTGGATTCTTAAACATCTCAGCGTGTATATCACTAAGGAGAGCTGAATATTTATGTACATCTAGTTTTATTTTGAATTAAACGCACAAGTTTTGAGCGTACACTTGGTAAGTTTTGACAAATGTGTGTACCTGTGTAATGCAAACCTCTATCGAGAGACAGAGTACTGTCACCAGCACAGAAAACTCTCTCACTCTTCCATTCAGTCAATATCCACCCCTCCCCCCACCTTCCCCCGGTAACAGTGTTCAATATATTTTCTCCACAGAATAGTTTAGATTGTTCTAAAACTTTACGGAAGTAGCATCATAGAGCACGTACTCTTTGTGTTTGGCTGTTTTCACTTGAGGTAATGTTTTTGAGATTTATTCCTGTAGTTGTGTTTATTAGTGATTAATTCTTATTTGTTGCTGAGTTGTATTCCATGGTGGAATATATTAATTTGTTTACCCGTTCTCCCGTTGATGGACACCAAATCCATTTCCAATGTCTTGCTGTTATGAATGAACATTCTTGAACACATCTTTTTGTGAATACGTGCTGTCACTATTCTTTGGTGAAAACTTAGGAGGGGACTCCTGGGTCACAGGGTCATGGTATGGTCATTTCCATGAGCTACGGTCTGACATTTCCAAAATGGTTGTATCATTTTACATTCCTGCCAGTTCCCTTTGAACACTTGATATTATTGCCAGTCATTTTAGTTTCAGCCATTCTGAAGGGTGACTGGCTGTGGTTTGAATTTGCATAGTCTTGATGAGTAATGACGTTGAGAATTATTTCATGTGCTTGTTATCCTTTCATATATTCTTCAGTGAAATATATGTACAACTGTTTGCCTATTTTTATTGTGGTCTTTGTTTATATTATTCTGTTGTAGAAGAAGTTCATTCTTTATATATTCTAAATATAAATTCGTTGCCAAATATATATTTTGTGAATATTGCCTCCAAAAATATGGTTTGACTATTCAATTGAAAGTTTAAATTTTTTAAAAAATGTTTAACATCTTTATTGGAGTATAATTGCTTTACAATGGTGTGTTAGTTTCTGCTTTATAACAAAATGAATCAGCTATACATATACATATATCCCCATATCTCCTCCCTCTTGCGTCTACCTCCCACCCATGCAAGGATGCTTAACATCACTAATCATTAGAGAAATGCAAATCAAAACCACAATGAGGTATCACCTCACACCAGTCAGAATGGCCATCATCAAGAAATCTACAAACACTAAATGCTGGAGAGGGTGTGGAGAAAAGGGAACCCTCGTGCACTGTTGGTGGGAATGTAAATTGATACAGCCACTATGGAGAACAGTATGGAGGTTCCTTAAAAAACTAAAAATAGAACTACCATACGACCCAGCATTCCCACTACTGGGCCTATACCCTGAGAAAACCATAATTCAAAAAGAGTCATGTACCACAATGTTCACTGCAGCTCTACTTACAATAGCCAGGAGATGGAAACAACCTAAGTGTCCATTATCGGATGTATGCAGAAAGATGATGTGGCACATGTATACAATGGAATATTACTCAGCCATAAAAAGAAATGGAATTGAGTTATTTGTATTGAGGTGGATGGACCTAGAGTCTGTCATACAGAGTGAAGTAAGTCAGAAAGAGAAAAACAAATACCATATGCTAGCACATATATACGGAAAATTTAAATTTTGATGAAATTTAATTATTAATTTTAATGATCGTTGCTTCCTGTGCTCTGTCTCAGGAAATTTGGTCCATCCCGGGTTGGGAAACTCTCCTATACTTTCTTCCGGAAGTTTGTGGCTTTCACATTCACACTTACACCCATGTTCCATCTTGAATTAATTTTTGTGTGTGATGTGAGTTTGGGCGGAGGTTCGTTTTGTCTGTGTATGAATCTTCAGTTGTTCAACGGCTTCTATTTCCCTGGTAGAGTGCTTTAGTCTTTGTTAAAAATCAATTGTACATGGAAATGTGGGTCTGTGTCTGTGTCCTCTCGTCTGTTTCATTGGGCTTTTGTTGTTCTGGGCTAGCTTCACACTTGTCTGATTACTGCAGGCTTTAGTGAGTCCGGAGGTCAGGTAGTGCAGTCCTCAAACGTCATTCCTTTTCATCACTTTGGCTGTTCTAGGTCTTTTGCTTTATTAAATGCATAATTTTAATTAGCCTGACAATTTCTATAATAAAAAGCCTGCTGGAGTTTTGAAAGTGTTGTATTTAAAAGGTAGGCATATATGGGGAGAATAGACATCTTAATTATGTTGAATTTTCTAGGTCAGAACATGGTGTATCCCTCCCTTTATTTATCTTCTTGATTTGTCTCAGAAATGTGCATAGTTTTCAATGTGGAACTCTTGCACATTAACATAACATATTCCTAGCATTTTGCGTTTTTTGATGCTATTGTAAATGGAAATTTAAAAATTTTATTTTTCAGTCTACAAATAACAAATGCTGGAGAGGGCGTGGAGAAAAAGGAACCCTCCTACACTGCTGGTGGGAATGTAAATTGGTGCAGCCACTGTGGAAAACAGTATGGAGATTCCTTAAAAAACTAAAAATAGAAATACCAGGGCTTCTCTGGTGGTGCAGTGGTTGAGAGTCCGCCTGCCGATGCAGGGGATGCGGGTTCGTGCCCCAGTCCGGGAAGACCCCACACGCCGCGGAGCGTCTAGGCCCGTGAGCCATGGCCACTGAGCCTGCGCGTCTGGAGCCTGTGTTCCGCAACAGGAGAGGCCACAACAGTGAGAGGCCCGCGTACCGCAAAAAAAAAAAAAAAAAAAAAAAGAAATACCATATGACCCAGCAATCCCACTACTGGGCATAAATCTGGAGAAAACCATAATTCAAAAGATACATGCACCCCACTGTTCACAGCAGCACTATCCACAATAGCCAAGACATGGAAGCAACCTGAATGTCCATTGACAGATGAATAGATAAAGACGTGGTACACATATACAATGGAATATTACTCAGCCATAAAAAGGAACGAAACAATGCCATTTGCAGCAACATGGATGCAACTAGAGAATATCATACTAAGTAAAATAAGCCAGAAAGAGAAAGACAAATACCATATGATATCACTTATATGTGGAACCTAAAATGTAGCACAAATGAACCTATCTACAAAACAGAAACAGACTCACAGACGTAGAGAACAGACTTGTGGTTGCCAAGGGTGGGAGGGGCGATGGAGTGGGAGTTTGGGATTAGCCGATACAAACTATTACATATAGAATGGATAAACAACAAGGTCCTACTGTATAGCACAGGGAATTATAACCAATCTCCTAGGATAAGCCATATGGAAAAGAATATAAAAAAGAATGGATATATGCGTATAACTGAGTCATTTTGCTGTACAGCAGAAATTAACATAACATTGTAAATCAACTCTACTTCAATAAAATTTTTTCTAAATTTTATTTTTCAATAAAATAAAATTCATATGATGCTAGCATATAAAAACACAGCTGATTTTTATTGATCTTGTGTCCTACAAACTTAATTTCACTTATAGTTTCTAATAGTTGTTTGAAGAAGAGTTCAGTGTGGAAAATAAATGGTGGGTGTGAACATCCTTGGGTGTTCAGATGGGTGAACATCTGAACTTAGTTGGGAGAATTTTGTCAGATGCCTTTTATCTTACTACTGAAACAATAATATGTTTTTTTTCTTTCTAGTGTGTTAATATGGTGACTTAAGTTAATTGATCTTGAGTGTGAAGCATCTTGCATTTCTGGAATAAAACCTCTTGATCATTATGTGATACTATCAAATGTTGCTGTTAAGGAAACCCTACTTACTATGTCCTTTATACTTTGCTGAATTTGATTTGCTAATAACTTGTTCATGACAGATACTGGTCTGTGGTTTTCTTTCTTGTAATATCTTGTCAGCCTCTGGTGTTAGTGTTATCCTAGTTTCATAAAATGAGTTGCAAGTGTTTCCTTTTTCTACGTCCTCTGAAGGAGTTTGTATACTGTAATTATTCTTTCTGTCTTGATTGTTTGGAAGAATTTACCAGTGAAGGGATCTGGATCTGGAGGTATTTTGTTAAATTAACATAACTAAGAGATATAAATCTATTTGCATTTTCTATGTCATGTTTTTGGTAGGTGGTTTTAAGTGATCTGTTTACTTCTTCTAAATTGCACAGTTAGTGGCATAAATTTCTTTTTTCTTTTACTTCTGTTTTTTCCTTTGGCTGCGCTGGGTCTTTGTTGCTGCACACGGGCTTTCTCTAGCTGCGGCGAGCGGGGGCTACTCTTCGTTGTGGTGCGTGGGCTTCTCATTGCAGTGGCTTTTCTCATTGTGGAGCATGGGCTCTAGGCACACGGGCTTCAGTAGTTGCAGCGTGTGGGCTCAGTAGTTGTGGCACATGGGCTTAGTTGCTCCACAGCATGTGGGATCTTCCCCGACCAAGGATAGAAGCTGTGTCCCCGGCATTGGCAGGCAGATTCTTAACCACTGTGCCACCAGGTATGTCCCATAAATTTCTTCATAATATCTTTTAACTAACTTTTAAAAGCCTGTAGGATCTATAGTAACATACCATTTTTTTTCTTTCCAAGCTTTCTAATTTGTGATTTCTATTTTCTTGTCCATTCTCAAAGAGTTTTATTAATTTTATGAATATTTTCATAGAACCAATTTTTGACTTTTTTCCCCTATTGCATGTATGTTGTATGATTGAGTCATAATACTAATTTTGTTATATGCCTTCTCCCATTACTTTCTCAGGGTTTATTTGCAAGTGTTTTCTTTTTCATAGTTTTATTAGAGAGAAGCTTAGATAATTGATTCTTATTTTTTCCTATTTGAAATATATGCATTTGAAACTATAAATACACCTTTTATGTAGAACTTTAGCTGCATCTCACAAGTGTCAATGTATTTTATTTCAATTATCCCTCAACTGAAAACATACTGTAGTTTCCATTGTGACTTCTTTTTTAACCCATGTGTTTCTATTATTGATGCCTGGTTTACTCACACCAAGCAGAGAACATACTCAGTGCGAATTTAATTTTTAGAAATAGCTTAGACTTACTTTATGGCCAGAATGTGGTTGGTCAGAGCAAATGTCCCGTGTGCACTTGTAAAAAATGTATATTCTGCAGTAATTGGTGGAATGTTTGATATATGCCCATTCTGTCATTGTCTAGTTGTGTGATTATATTCAGTATTTTTGGTCTCTTTTTCAATCAGTTATTGAGAAAGCTGTCTTTAAAACCTCCACCTATGATTGAAGATTGGCCTATTTATTTCTATACTATTCTTTTTATATTTTAAGCTATGCATTCAAATTTAAGTCTTTCTGTTATGTGTTCCATTTATTATTACGATATGTCTCTCTTTACCACTAACAATAATGTTCACCTCAAATTATATATTTTTTCTTATATCAATATGCCTCACTGCCTTTCTTTTGGCTAATGTTTGCTTGTTCTCCATATTTTTACTTCAACCTATGTCATTGTGTTTAAAGTATGCCTCTCATAAAGAGCATATAGTTGAAATTATTTTTCTTTTTTAAAAACAAGTCTGACAAGCTTTGTCATAATTAAAGTGTTTAGTCCATTAACATTTAACTTAACTACATTCATGGTTGGATGGTTAGCTTAATATCCTATGATTTGTTTTCTGTTCATTCTATCTGTCCTTTATTCTTCCTTTTTATTTTTGAATTAACCAAGTGTTTTTATTACTTCTTTTCCCCCCTCCTCTACTGGCATTATAGTTATATATTTCTCATTTCCCTATAGTTTTAAATATGCATAATTGATTTATAAAAATCTACCTTGAATTAATACTTTTACTGCTTCCTGAGCAATTGCTGAAACTTACAAAAGTTTTTTTTGTCTTGTATGTACTCTTGCTTTTTGTGCCATTGGTGTTATATTTTCTTTCTGCTTTTGTTAGGAATACCGCAAGATGTCTTCCTCGCTATTGCTTTAAACAATTGGTACTCTCAAACTTTGAAATTTCTCCTTTTTGGTGCTTTTCATTGCTGTATGTATTTGCGGGTTTCCTTTCCATTTCCTTCAGGCAAAAAATTTGCCTTATTATGCCTTGTAATGCAAATCTGTTGGAGAGAAATTTTACACATGTTTCCAGTTACAAACACATCTTTATTTTCCCTCCATCATTTAAAAAATATTTTGTTGGGTGTGGACTTCTAGGTTAGTAGTATTTTTCCTTTTCTTTCAGTGCTTAAAAATAGCATTCCCTTATCCTATGACTTCCATGGCTTCTGTTGAACAGTATTCATCAGTCTTACTCTTTTCTCTTTGAAAGTACAAGCTGTTTTGTCCTCTGGCTAACTTTTAGATTTTTTCTTTGTAGTTGGTTTTTAACAGGTTGGCTATAATTGTGTCCAGGTGTGGTTTTTTTTATTATATTTGTGTTTATGGAGTTTCTTGTATCTGTTTGTTGATGTCTTTCATTTTGAAAAAGCCTCAGCCATTGTGTCTTCATGTATAGCTCCATCCCATCCTTTTCTCCTTGTGGGACGGGATTATTTGTCAGCTATAGCTTTTTTAACACGTTCCATGCGTCCTTTATAGTCTGTTATGTTCTTTTCATTCTTCTCTCTGGGCTTCACTTAAGGTATTATTTATTAATCTGTATTTCAATTATTTAACCCTGTTTTCAGCTATATTCAGTTGATTAGTAAACCCTCCTGATGGAATCTTTAATTCATATTTTTCATTTGTAGAATGCCAGTTAGATTCTTCTGTGTGATTCCTATTCTCTATTGAAGTTGCCTATCTTTGATCCATTTTATCATTTTGCCTACTTTAAACTTATATTTATAGTTCTTGTTTAATAACTCCCAAATCTGAATGATCTGTAAATAAGCTTCTAATTTCTGTTATCTTTCTATTAACTAATATCAATTTTTTGCCTCTTTACATTTCTCACAAAATTTGATTGTGTGCTGGACAATATAATTAAAAGAACCACCAGAGATTGGTTCAGGATGGTGGAGTAGAAGGACATGCACTCACTCCCCCTGCGAGGGCACCAGAATCACAACTAACTGCTGAACAACCATTGACAGGAAAATAGTGGAACTCACCCAAAAAATACCCCACATCCAAAGACAAAGGAGAAGCCACAATGAGATGGTAAGAGGGGGTCAATCGCAATAAACTCAAATCCCATAACCTCTGGGTGGGTGACTCACAAACTGGAGAACACTTATACCACAGAAGTCCACCCCCTGGAGTGAAGGTTCTGAGCCCCACCTCAGGCTTCTCAACCGGGGGTTCCAGCAACGGGAGGAGGAATTCCCAGACAATCAGACTTTGAATGCTAGTGGGATTTGATTGCAGGACTTCAACAGGACTGGGGGAAACAGAGACCCCACTCTTGGAGGGCACACACAAACTAGTGTGCACATCAGGACCCAGGTGGAAGGAGCAGTGACCCAACTGGAGTCTGAACCAGACCTAATTGCTAGTGTTGGAAGGTCTCTTGCAGAGGCAGGGGGTGGCTGTGGCTCACCATGGGTACAAGGACACTGGCAGCAGAAGTTCTGGGAAGTACTCCTTGGCATGAACCCTCCTGGAGTCTGCCATTAGCTCCACCAAAGACCATGTAGCGTCTAGTGCTGCGTTGCCTCCGGCCAAACAACCAACAGGGAGGGAACTCAGCCCCACCCATCAGCAGACAAGCTGATTAAAGTGTTACTGAGCTCTGCTCATTAGAGCAACACCCAACTCTACCCACCACCAGTCCCTCCCATCAGGAAGCTTGCACGAGCCTCTTAGATAGCGTCATCCACCAGAAGCAAGAAGAACTACAGTCCTGCAGCCTGTGGAGAGAAAACCACATTCACAGAAAGATAGACAAAATGAAAAGACAGAGGGCTATGTACCAGATGAAAGAAGAAGATGAAACTCCAGAAAAACAATTAAATAAAGTGGAGATAGGCAAGCTTCCAAAAAAAGAATTCAGAATAATGACAGTGAAGATAATCCAGGACCTCAGAAAAAGAATGGAGGCAAAGGTCAAGAAGATGTAAGAAATGTTTAACAAAGACCTAGAAGAATTAAAGAACAAATGAACAGAGATGAACAATACAATAACTGAAATGAAAAATACACTGGAAGGAATCAATAGCAGAATAACTGAGGCAGAACAATGGATAAGTGACCTGGAAGACAGAATGGTGGAATTCACTGCCGCAGAACAGAATAAAAAAAAAAAGAATGAAAAGAAATGAAGACAGCGTAAGAGACCTCTGGGACAACATTAAATGCAATAACATTCGCTTTATAGGGGTCCCAGAAAGAGAAGAGAGAGAGGAAGGACCCAAGAAAATATTTGAAGAAATTATAGTCAAAAACTTCCTTAACATAGGAAAGGAAATAGCCACCCAAATCCAGGAAGTGCAGAGAGTCCCAGGCAGAATAAACCCAAGGAGAAACACATTGAGAAACATGGCAATCAAATTGACAAAAATTAAAGACAAAGAAAAGTTATCAAAAGCAACAAGGGAAAAATGACAAATAACATATAAGGGAACTCCCATAAGATTAACAGCTGGTTTCTCAGCAGAAACTCTACAAGCCAGAAGGGAGTGGCACAATATATATAAAGTGATGAAAGGGAAGAAATTACAACCAAGATTACTGTACCTGGCAAGGAGCTCATTCAGATTCGATGGAGAAATTAAAACATTTAGACAAGCAAAAGCTAAGAGAATTCAGCACCACCAAACCAGCTCTACATCAAATGCTAAAGGAACTTTTCTAAGTGGGAAACACAAGAGAAGAAAAGGACCTACAAAAATGAACCCAAAACAATGAAGAAAATGGTAATAGGAACATACATATCGATAATTACCTTAAATGTTAATGGATTAAAGGCTCCAACCAAAAGACACATGTTTGCTGAATAGATACAAAAACAAGACCCATATATATGCTGTCTACAAGAGACCCACTTCAGACCTAGGGACACATACAGACTGAAAGTGAGGGGATGGAAAAAGATATTCCATGCAAATGGAAATCAAAAGAAAGCTGGAGTAGCAATTCTCATATCAGATAAAATAGACTTTAAAATAAAGAATGTTACAAGAGACAAGGAATGACACTACATAATGATCAAGGGATCAATCCAAGAAGAAGATATAACAATTATAAATATAGGTGCGCCCAACATAGGAACACCTCAATACATAAGGCAAATGCTAACAGCTATAAAAGAAGAAATCAACAGTTAACACAGTAATAGTGAGGGACTTTGACACCTCACTAACACCAATGGACAGATCATCCAGACAGAAATTAATAAGGAAACACAAACTTTAAATGACACAATAGACCAGATAGATTTAATTGATACTTATAGGACATTCCATCCAAAAACAGCAGGTTACACTTTCTTCTCAAGTGCACGTGGAACATTCTCCAGGATAGATCACATCTTGGGTCACAAATCAAACCTCGGTAAATTTAAGAAAATTGAAATCATATCAAGCATCTTTTCCAACCACAACACTATGAGATTAGAAATAAATTACAGGGAAAAAATGTAAAGAAACACAAACACATGGAGGCTAAACAAAACGTTACTAAATAACCAAGAGATCACTGAAGCAATCAAAAAATACCTAGAGACAAATGACAACGAAAACATGACAATCCAAAACCTATGGGATGAAGCAAAAGCAGTTCTAAGAGGGAAGTTTATAGCAATACAATCCTACCTCAACAAATAAGAAACATCTCAAATAAACAATCTAACCTTACACCTAAAGGAACTAGAGAAAGAAGAACAAACAAAACCCGAAGTTAGTAGAAGGAAAGAAATCACAAAGATCAGAGCAGAAATAAATGAACTAGAAACAAAGAAAACAGTAGCAAAGATCAATAAAACTAAAAGCTGGTTCTCTGCGAAGATAAACAAAATTAATAAACCTTTAGCCAGACTCATCAAGAAAAAGAGGGAGAGGACTCAAATCAATAAAATTTGAAATGAAAAAGGAGAAGTTACAACAAACACCACAGAAATACAAAGCATCATAAAAGACTACTACAAGCAACTCTATGCCAATAAGATGGACAACCTGGAAGAAATGGACAAATTCTTAGAAAGGTATAACCTTCTAAGACTGAACCAGGAAGACATAGAAAATATGAACAGACCAATCACAAGTAATGAAATTGAAACTGTGATTAAAAATCTTCCAACAAACAAATGTCCAGGACCAGTTGGTTTCACAGGTGAATTTTATCAAACACTTCGAGAAGAGCTAACACCCATCCTTCTCAAACTCTTCCAGAAAATTGCAGAGGAAGGAACACTCCCAAACTCATTCTATGAGGCCACCATCACCCTGATACCAAAACCAGACAAAAATACTACAAAAAATGAAAATTATAGACCACTATCACTGATGAATATAGATGCAAAAATCCTCAACAAAATACTAGCAAACAGAATCCAACAACACATTAAAAGGATCATACACCATGATCAAGTGGGGTTTATCCCAGGGATGCAAGGATTCCTCAGTATATGCAAATCAATCAATGTGATACACCATATTAACAAGTTGAAGAATAAAAACCATATGCTCATCTCAGTAGATGCAGAAAAAGCTTTTCACAAAATTCAACACCTCTTTATGGTAAAAACACTCCAGAAAGTGAGCACAGAGGGAACCTACCTCAACATAATAAAGGTTATATATGACAAACCCACAGCAAACATCATTCTCAATGGTGAAAAACTGAAAGCATTTCTTCTAAGATCAGGAACAAGACAAGGATGTCCACTCTCGCCACTATTATTCAACATAGTTTTGAAAGTCCTAACCATGGCAATGAGAGAAGAAAAAGAAATAAAAGGAATACAAATTTGAAAAGAAGAAGTAAAACTGTCACTGTTTGCAGATGACATGATACTATACATAGAGAATCCTTAAGATGCCATCAGATAACTACTAGAGCTAATCAATGAATTTGGTAAAGTTGCAGGATACAAAATTAATGCACAGAAATCTCTTGCATTCCTATACACTAACAATGAAAGATCAGAAAGAGAGATTAAGGAAACAATCCCATTCACCATTGCAACAAAAAGAATAAAATTCCTATGAGTAAACCTACCTAAGGAGGTGAAAGACCTGTACTCAGAAAACTATAAGACACTGATGGGGCTTCCCTGGTGGCGCAGTGGTTGAGAGTCCACCTGCTGATGCAGGGGAGATGGGTTTGTGCCCCGGTCCGGGAAGATCCCACATGCCGCGGAGCGGCTAGGCTCATGAGCCATGGCCATTGAGCCTGCACGTCTGGAGCCTGTGCTCCACAATGGGAGAGGCCACAACAGTGAGAGGCCCACATACCACAAAAAAAAAAAAAAAAAAGACACTGATGAAAGAAATCAAAGATGACACAAACAGATGGAGAGATATATCATGTTCTTGGATTGGAAGAATCAATATTGTGAAAATGACTGTACTACCCAAAGGAATCTACAGATTCAATGCAATCCCTATCAAATTACCAATGGCATTGTTTACAGAACTAGAACAAAAAATCTTAAAATTTGTATGGAGACAAAAAAGACCCCAAATAGCCAAAGCAATCTTGAGGGGAAAAAAATGGAGCTGGAGGAATCAGACTCCTTGACTTCAGACTATACTACAAAGCTACAGTAATCAAGACAATATGGTACTGGCACAAAAACAGAAATATAGATCAATGGAACACGATAGAAAGCCCAGAGACAAACCCACACACCTATGGTCAACTAACCTATGAAAAAGGAGGCAAGGATATACAATGGAGAAAAGACAGCGTCTTCCATAAGTGGTGCTGGGAAAACTGGACAGCTATATGTAAAAGAATGAAATTAGAATGCTCCCTAATGCCATATACAAAAATAAACTCAAAATGGATTAAAGACCTAAATGTAAGACCGGATACTAAAACTATTAGAGGAAAACGTAGGAAGAACACTTTTTGACATAAATCACAGTGAGATCTTTTTTGAACCACCTCCTAGAGTAATGGAAATGAAAACAAAATAAACCAATGAGACCTAATGAAACTTAAAAGCTTTTTCACAGCAAAGGAAACTACAAACAAGTTGAAAATACAACCCTCAGAATGGGAGAAAATATTTGCAAAGGAATCAACGGACAAAGGATTAACCTCCAAAATATATAAATAGCTCATGCAGCTCAATATTACAAAAGTAAACAACCCAATCAAAAAATGGTCAGAAGACTTATATAGACATTTCTCCAAAGAAGACATACAGGTGGCCAAGAAGCACATGAAAAGCTGCTCAACATCACTAATTACTAGAGAAATGCAAATCAAAACCACAATGAGGTATCACCTCACACCGGTTAGAAAGGGCATCATCAGAAAATCTACAAACAACAAATGCTGGAGAGGGTGCGGAGAAAAGGGATCCCTCTTGCACTGTTGGTGGGAATGTAAATTGGTGCAGCCACTATGGAGAACAGTATGGAGGTTCCTTAAAAAACTAAAAATAGAATTACTGTAAGACCCAGCAATCCCACTACTGGGCATATACCCAGAGAAAACCATAATTCAAAAAGACACATGCACCCCAACGTTCATTGCAACACTATTTACAATAGCCAGGTGATGGAAGCAACCTAAATGCCCATCAACAGACGAATGGATAAAGAAGATGTGGTACATATATATGATGGAATATTATTCAGCCATAAAAAGGAACGAAATTGGGTCATTTGTACGACGTGGATGGACCTAGAAATTGTCATACAGAAGAAAGTCAGAAAGAGAAAAACAAATATCGTATATTAATGCATATATGTGGAATCCAGAAAAATGGTACAGATGAACCGGTTTGCACGGCAGAAATAGAGACACAGATGTAGAGAACAAACGTATGGAAACCAAGGGGGTAGAGTGGTGGAGGGGTGGTGCTGGTGGGATGAATTGGGAGATTTTGATTGACATTTATACACTAATATGTATAGAATAGATAACTTAAAAAAAAAAAAAAAGAACCACCGGGTCAAAGGTGATGTCATTTCACCTGGAGGTGTTCTATCTGGTCTGCTTTTAGGAAGACAGTGTGAGGGCTGATTACATCAACCCACCCTGGACTTACACTGGGCTGGGGTTGGGTGGTCACTGCAGCTGGACTCAGTTCACCTTGAGTGACCCATCTCGCTAGGATTTCAAAGCCCGGCAAATGTCTCGCTGGGAGAGCCGCCATTCCTGCTGCAGGCCCCACATGTGAGTGGGACTTTGTCTCTCAAATGCTGGGAGACACAGGAGTTTTGCGTTGCTTTCTGACCCAGCACTGAAGTTTCAGCTCGTCTGGCTCTCATTGCTTTCACTGCTGTCCAAAGTCTTTAAGACTACAATTTTTGTCATTTATTCCACTTTTTTCTAGAATTTACAATGATTTACCCTGCTGATATCGACTATATCTTACTTGGAAGTAAAAGTTCCAGTGATTTTCAAAAAATACACCTCATTCTCTATGTCGACTTCCATTGATGACGAATATTACTTGAAGCCAACTATTGAAACAATTAAATAAGTAAAACCCTTGTGTTCATGGAAAGGCCCTGGAATTCGATGAAGGCTGCATCAGAAAGACTTGATGTGGGAGAAATAGAACATGTCCCGGTGGGGGTCTCTCTGCCTTCCTCCAGGCACTTTGACATGTCCCCATACAGACTGTGTTCCAGGCTCTCTTCTGTTCCGTTCAGCTGTGGGTGCGGAGAAAGTATGAGAAGATAGGTGATGGGAAAGAGTAAAGGGGAAAGATGGGAAAATGCATTGGTGAGGAGAGAGCAAAGATGATGGATGGGCTGTGCTGGAGTATTTTCTCCAGAACTAGACTCAGAATTAAACTTTCCAAAAGGAACCCACAAAGCCTCTCTGTCCATCTGAGGCCAGAGAGCCACCCCACTGTGGCAGTGACTCTGGTCACTGTCCTCCACCCACAGCCCTGGCTGCCCCTCCTGTGCGCCGGGGCCCCGGAAACGGAGCCAGCCACTGATCTGCACACATTCACCTCGTGATGTTTCAGGAGAGGGAAAGACAAGATTCTTGCAAACACCCTGTGCGTCTGCTTGCTAAGCGGGTGCAGAGTGGGAGGTCCCCGCCTGGCACTTGTTAATTGACTGAGAGCCTCGGGAAAGACAAAGGGAAAGCTCAGCGTGGAGGTACCTGCTTGCCTGGGAACTGTGACAGAGACACGGAGGAGCATTTCCCTGTAATCATCAGCCCAGGGAGAGCCATTTGGAGGCGGGAATGTTAACCATCAATCTCCCTGTGCATGCGGTGTCTCTGTTTAATAGCTGATAGAGCGTCTCCAAAGGGCTTTTTAGGCTCTTTGTTTAAAATGACATCTAATGGGCCTGGACTTATCAGTGTCTCTGAATGCATTTTCTGTGCTCTGTCCCCACTGGGGGATTCGGTCCATTCTGATGGATATGTGGAGAATTGATTTTGAGCTTGGAATAATTTAATCCATCAATTTAACATTAATGAATATGCAAAGGGAGTCTCTTTGTGGATGAAAAACATAAGGGGGACGTTCTTATTCATTTCAAATGGACTTGAGAGATGGAAATAGCCTGTGCTATTATCTGCCATAGAGTCTGGCGATTGGGCCATCGGATGAGCTGTGTAGGTCCCGAGCAGCTTAGACCAGTCCATGGCCATTCGGAGATTCCTGCAGCACGGCAGTCCAAAGCCCTCAGGAATGCAAGGATGTGGCTATTCCCCAGGTCAGGATGAGGGCTTTTGAGGGTGAGACAAGCTGGCATTGAGGCCTGAACCCTGAGTGCTGGTGCATTGTTTAAAATCACATCAAAAGCCCTGGATTGGACAACAGGGTTAAATGATTTCAGATTTCTTTGGTCCCGGAGGTGTGTCAGAATGAAACATTGAACAAAGCTGGGGGAGAACAAAGGCCCTCTCGAGCTCACAAGGCAGCCAGGGAAAGGCAGGGTCCCCAGCCCCACACCGATGTCTGGATGGGCGGCTGAGTCTGCAGCCTGGAGCCCACATGGTGCTTGGGGGTCTGGCCCTGTGCCTCTGCACAGTGACCAAGAACAAAGCAGCCCAACTGAGAAGGCGGCCGAATGCTTCAGTTGCGCTCCCGGAGTCACCCTGCAGCCTTTCCTGCAGCCTTTACTTCTCAAGTTCCCGACCTCTCGAGTGCCCCTACCTTCTTGCTGTGAGTTCCTGAATGAGATGCCCATGGTTTTGTTCCCTGGAGGCTGGCTAGGGTCCCCCCACTGAGTATCTTCCATCCAGGCCTTGTCCCCTTTCATCACAGACACCTCAAAGAGCTCCCGTCCTGGCTTCTCCCTGGAGGCATGTGGGTTTGGGTAGAAGCCAAGCCTCCTCCAGGGGCCTTCACTCCCTCCAATAACAACCAGCTGTGCATGGATGGGGTCCTGCAATGGGAACAGTGTGCAATCGAACCCCATGGTGTCACGAACCTCTGCACAGATTCATGTAAACTCTGAATAAACGTTGTCTTCTCCGACGTGCAGCAGATATAGAGCAGATGGTCCCATCACTTGTTGCAAAAATCCATTTCTGCTGCAGCCAACCTGATCACTGTACCTGGCAAGTTTCTTCACTGTAGAGCCCAGAGCAGCCAGCAGCTAGGACGTCAGAGTCCTCGTTACGTCCAAGTGTATCCGGAGCTGACCCTTCAAGGAAACGGGGATTTAGGGCAAAGGTATGGTTTTTACTCCCAGAGACTTGGAAGGAGAATGTGACCTGTTCAGGTGACCTCCTCAGAGCCCGAGGAGTCATATTCTAATGACATTTATGTAATACATATAGAATGATTACAAAATTTTCATAATTTCTCCATCCCCAGAATTACTGCTAAGTGACCTTCGTAATGTCATTATTTCAATCACAAAATCTCACTTTCCATGGCTGCTGGTGGAACTGATGGGAACCTGGTCCGCATTATCACTGGTCCCAGTTTCTCTTCTCCTGCTCTATCTTGTCATATCTGTGATAAAGCTCTCTCTACCGCAGGGACCTGGAGCAGCTCAGCATGTGCGGCCTCCCTCTCACTGGGGGTCTGCAGGGGCCCCCAGACTCAGTCGAGTCTCTGAGCTCCATGGGCCCTGAGGGGTGCCCTCTCCCTGGGTCTTCAGCCTGGTGGTGACCCCACTATGTCACAACTCTGTGTCACATAGGCTGGACCCTTCCAGGTTCAAGGATTTTGCCAGGACATGTGGACAGGTGCAGATGGCAAGGGGGGGTCTCCCCATTCAAGCCATCCACTCAGGCCAGGCTGCCACGGTGCCTGGGGAGCCCTCACATGCAGTCTGTTCAGAAAAAGTGATACTAACAGGCAAAAGCAACATGAACAGCTGGGAGTTCTGACCTTGGTGCGTGTCTGCCTGGCCTGAGCCAGTAGGGGCAGCGTGATCGGGCCTGCCACCCCAGGACCCAGCACCTGGGACAGGCCCCTGGACTCCAGGGACAACACCTGAGCTTTCAGAATCCTGGGCCTTCCCCTCAGTCAAGATGAACCAAATCTTTGGAAAACTGGGCCTCATTTCTTCCTACAAATTGAATGAACTTGGGCTGTGACCCGTGGAGCCCACGGACAGTTGGAAGAAACAATAGCAGTTATTACTGTGATTATCAGAGGGTAGAACTGACCTATGTGTGCTGGGTGCAGCTCAGAAGTGAAGGGAGGGGGCGCCCTCTTGTTTCCATGCCCCCCCTTCCCGGCTGTCACTGGGGAGGAACTGGGCAGGGAAGCCCTTCCAGCCACATTTACTTGGAGGAACCAGGAACCCTGAGTGCCCTACGGCCAAGAACACTCCTGGGACCAGGTGCAGCCTTCCAGGTCCTCGCTCCCCAGCAGCTGCCACTTCACTTAGCAGAATCAAGGAAGTGGTATCCTAGGTTGGGAACAAGAAAGCCGAGAACAGGCCAATTTATGCCACAGAAAATACCCAAGAGGCTCAGAAACCGGTGCCACATTTCTCTGGAAATGGGGTTAAGGTGCTCAAATCCAAGGACAGGGCTGAAGGTGGCCTTGAGGAGCAGGTCCTCACACTCTGTCCCACTGGTGATGCCCCACCAGCCCAGGAGATGCTGTTCACTGTCTGCAGTGGGGCGCGGGGGGAGCAGGGCCTGGGGCTGGAGGGTGGGAGTTTGGCTGCTTGATGGACTCGCCCGAACCCCTAACCACACATGACGGCTGCCCTGGGCCCTGAGGCCTCTGGTAAGGGGTGGTATGTTAGCTTCCTGAGGCTGCTGGAACAAAACACCATAAACTGGCTGGTTTAAAACAACAGAAATTTATTTTCTCATTGTTCTGGAGACCAGAAATTAAGGTGTTGTCAGGGCTGTGCACCCCCCGAAGACTCTGGGGGAGGATCCGTTCTTTGCTTCTTCCAGCTCCTCGTGGCTTCTGGAATTCCTTAGTGTCCTCAGCTCATGGCCACTCTCTCTTTGTTCCATTGTTACATGGCATTCTCTCTCTGTGTGTCTGTCTTTATCTTCCTTTCTTTTATAAATACACTTGTAATAGCATTTATCACCCACCCAAATAATCTAGGATAATGGCTTCATTTTGAGATTGTTAACTTAATCACATCTGAAAAGACCCTTTTTCCAAATAAAGTAATATTCACAGGTTCTGAAAGTTAAGGTGTGGACATATCTTTGGGGGGGGTGCTCTTCATCCTACTACAGAAGGAAATATTCTCTGGAGAATCTCACCAGCCCAAGAGGAGAGTCCTGAAGATATGAACATCCAGTGTCCCCAGTAGACTGTTCACTCATTTGCTAAAGCTTCCACTCAGATATTTAGTCCTCACTCTTAATTATGAGCAGATTTTGTCAAATATCTGAGACAAAACAAAAGAAACAAACCTAAATGAGCAGCATAGAGAAAGAGATCATTTGAGGAGAAGGAATCTTTAAAACAACAACAACAACCCTGTCATTAATATTCTCAACAAGTTAAAGAAAGATGTTGTACTTATGAAACAAAAAGAGAATGCTATGAAAAGGAACATTCAGCAAGACAAAAAGAAAAATTGGAAAAAACTTAAAACAGCAGAAATTAAAAAAAGAATTGAACGATTAGAAGATAAAGTTAAGAAACTCACATAAAATAGAGCAAAGAAAAACAAAGACAAAAAGATAGAAAATGAACCAACATTTAAATAATAGGAGTTCAGAAAAAGAAAAAAAAACTAGAGGAAGAGAGGGAAAACAGAGGGGATGAAATCATCAGTGAACTAATTCAAGAAAATTTCCTGGAATATTTGGTGTCACAGAACAATGGGTGAAATAGATTCTGATCAAGGCACGTCTTTATAAGTTTCAGAACTCTGGGAACAAAGAGAAGGTTCTGTAAAGGAAAGACTAAGAACAAGGATGGTTTCAGAGCATTTTCACTGCAACACCAAAAACAAAAAGAATGTGGAGAAATGCCTTCAAAGTTCTGAAGGAAATTCTATACCCAGCTCAACTCTCATACAGGTATAAGGATAGAATCAAGATATTTCCCTTATAAACAGTCTCAAAACATTTATTACCCATGCACTCTTTTCCAAAAAGCTACTGCAGGATATGGGCCACTGAAACAACAGTGCCAAGGAGGGGGCAAAGGACTCCACCCTGGAGAAGGGAGAAGGCTGATCCCCCAATGGCAGGTGTTCCCGGGTGTGTGTGACAATCCATCCAGATGGGAGAGGTCTGAATCTAGAGAGAGCCCCATTGCTCTTGAATGATCTTTTTACCTGAGGATGGAAAGTCCAGGTGAGCCTGAATACCGTGTATGGATGCAGCTCTCACACACTCCTCCAGCCCTGCCCCTAGGTCAGTAGGGGACGCTCATTACACTCCACCCAATGTCTGAGAGCTTGGGAAGGCCACGGCGGTTACAGTGCTGCCAGGTACCTAGTACCTGCTCCAATGAGAGACCAGCAGCACCCTGACCATGCTTGGTAAGCCCCCAGTGCATTGCTGTGGAGCCGAGGGCCTCAAGCTGGTGTGGGTTCCCTCAAGACACTGGAAGCAGGTGCACATAGCTGTGTCTTTCCAACAGTTACAAAAGTGAGATATTTTTGTATGCTTTCCAAAAGAAAGCAACCCAGATTGTAGGAGTTCAGGCTTCATGAGTCCTAGCTGCCTTGTGCTCTCAGGGCAGCTGAAGCCACCTAGGTGTACAGACCCTGGTGGTCAGCCACCCTTCTATGGACCTCGTCTCACAAGGGCAACCTCACTCTGGCCATGAACAGAGGGAGGCCTACATGCTACTCAGTGCTTCAAAATTAAAAGATTATTTTTTTTGGAGACACATGCTATGGCAATTAGACTATAAGTGAAAAGCAACAGAATAGAAATAACCAGATAGAGACTATCAATTCTGGCCAAAATGGAGTAACAAGAACTAGATTTATTCTCCTGACTGAAATAACAGACAGGCCGACAACATGTGGGACAATGGTTTACAAGACACTAAACATCAGGTTGCAAAGGTTGGAGGCCTGTGAGCAGCAAGAAGCAAATGAGTTGAGCCCTGAGATTCCTTCAGCTTACAGGTTGGAGTCTGTTTCCCAGCTGTGATGTGAGGTAGGGACCACAGGCATAGCCCAATGGGCGAGGGCAGAGGAGACGGAGCTGAGAGTCTGTGCATATGAAACACTGAAATTTTCAGGAGGACTGGAGAAAGAGAGATGAGGAGAGAGGACTCCTGAGACCTGCATGAGGTCTCCACTGAGTACCCAGCGGAGTACTGATCAGAGCATGGAGAAAACTGCAGGAGGTCAGGGAAGAACCTGTTGAAAGCTTTGAGGTGAAAGGTCAGATGCCCATGCAGGGCTATGGAAACTGCCCGTTCCCACCAGGCAAATTTGGAAATCCCAGGACTTATGGGCATCAGGCAGAGGTAACACAGAAGAGTGTTACCTCCATAGTGGAGAATGATTGGTCCTTGATTGGAGACTGCTCAGGTCTTGCCTAACACATCCTAAAGTGGGACCCCGAAGGATCAATATGTTCCAAGAAAAGTCAACTTTGTCCTTGAGCAGAGCTCAAGAATATTTATAGAAATACAAAAATGCCTATCACCCAACATAACAAAATTCTCAATAACTGGCATCCTATTATGGGTTAAATTGCCTCCCCAAATTGATATGTAGAAGTCCTATGGTTTCTCTTCTTTGTTAATATTGTGAGTTACTTTGATGCATTTTTAGTGTTAAATCAATCTGGCATGAACTTGGTTATGATGTATTATTGTTTTTATATGCTGTTGGGCTTAACTTGCTAAAATTTTGCTTGTATTTTTTACATCCATATCAATGAGAGATTTTTTTCCTGTAGTTTTTTTTTTTTTTTGGCAAGACTTTGTACAGTTTTGGTGTCAGAATAATGCTGATATGAAATGAGTTGGGGAAAAATTCTCCCTCTTCAATTTTCTGGAAGGATTTGTGTAGAAATCCTGTAGAAAGGAGCACCAAATCCTCCTTAAAGATTTGGTAGAATTCACCTATAAAGCCACTCTGGAAGACAGCATAGAAATTTATTCAAAAGTTAAGCACACACCTACCAAATGATCCAACTATTTCACTCCTAGGTATTTATCCAAGAGAAACCAGAGCACAGATATACACAAAAGCTTGTATATAAATGTTCAGAGCAACTTTATTTGTAATAGTTCAAATTAGAAACAAAAAAATGTCCATCAATAAGTGAATGCACAAACAAACTAGGATATATTCATTACCTTGATTGTGATAATGATTTCATGATTATATACATCTATCAAAATGTGTCAAGTTGTACATTAGATATGTAAGTTTACTGTATGTCAATTATACTTCAATAAAGTATTATAAAATAAAACACAGTAATATACATAACTGAAAAAAACACATATACTGCAAGCAAGATAGTACTATATACTTCTCTAAATGGAAAAAATATAGCAATAGAAAGAAAACTTTGATAGATGAGTTAAATAGCAGAGATGACACAGATGAAGAAAGAATAAGTAGACTAGAAGAAAAGCCTGGAAAAATGACCCAGAATGTAAGAGTCAAATAAATAAAAAATGTGAATAGAGTTTGGCAGGTATCAAAGGTAGAGTAAGAAGGCCTAATGTGTTATTAGTTGGAGCTCACAAATGAGATAAGTATGAGGATGAGGGAGAGGCAACATGGAGAGAGTTAATAGCTGAGAATCATATAAAATTGATGAGAAACATGAATTCTTAGACGCAGAAGCACAAATCCAAAGCAAGGTATATGAACGAAAATCTGCACCTAAATGCAAGACAGTGAAATTGAAAGACAAATAGAAGATCTTAAAAGTATCTGGAGGAAAGACAGATATAAACCAAAGAACGACTACAGTTAGACTGACATCTGACTTCTCCATAGCAAATATGCAAGCCAGGAAACAATGGAATTCCATCTTCAAAGTGCTGAGAATTGTCAACTTTTTTGTATACCCAGAAAAACTATCTTTCAAGACCTTTTCACGTTTCATCTTAAGAATGAAAAGAGTTTTCAGACAAATGTAAATAATGAGGTAAAGCCCAAAGTTAACTTCTCTGAAATGATTTTCTCAACCTCTCAAAATTCACCATTGCTACGCTGTCCTTCAACCCACCAGTGCTGTTTAGAATATCTTCTCTTCTTCTTACAACGTATCCCAGAGACCTTATCATTTTAAACTCACTGATGTATCTCAGTTGCTTTATTTGTGGGTAAAGAATGAAGAGAGAGAGTTATGTCAAGAATGTGTATATATTTGGGTGCACTTTCTGAATCCTCTACCTCAATACTTGTATCTCTCAGGGAGAAAAAAAAATTTCCAGGGAAAATTGAGGGTACAAAATGGGAACTCCTTTACTCCCCGCAAATGCTCTAGACACACCTAAATTGTTTTCCATCTCTGTTTCCTCTCCTTCCTTCAAGGTTCAGAGAAAGAATTGCAACATGTGTTCAAGTCTGGTGCCTCTTTTCCTGCTCGTCTCATGTATGTCTGACCCTTCTCAGCACCGAAGTCCCACTTCTCCCTCTGCTGGTGGAGATGTTCCTCATCCAGTCTTGCAGGTCAACCCCTACACACCTTTCAAGACTATGCCTAAGGGTCCCTTTCCTTATTAAGGCTTTTGGAACATCTCTCCTTGTGCTGCAGTGGGGTTTCCTCTGTGGGCTGACTGCCCCCTGTAAGGCCTGGGTCGTGGCCACTCTGCTCTCTTACTGGCGTGCATGTTTTCATTTGTCCTTCTCCCTTCATCCAACTGGGGCTTCCTTTGGGCAAGAAGCATTTGCTTCCTCTGCAGCCTTGGTGCCCCCTACAACATCTGGCATTGATGTTACTGGATGCCTGGGGAATGTGAGGATAAGTTAATGAGCCTTTCCCCCCTCTTACATCTACACTTCTGGACTGCTGTGTGACGAAGCACTGAAACAGAGTGTGAGGTTCTGGAAGGACCAGGAGACTTTGTCCAAGAGGACAAGGTGCTGGAGTGGTTTAGGCTGAAGAGCCATGCTCAGACACTGGCGGCAGGGTGCTCAGCCTGCAGTCCCAGAGCAGGATCTTCTCAGGAGCTGTTAGCCTGTGTAACGATGAATTAGATGACCTCCAAATTCTCCATCCAATGTGGGAGTAACTGAATCTCCCTGAAATGCTTCCAGCATCATTTCACTCATTGCTCACAAACCTCCAAAAAGGCTGCATTGCCTTTCTAATCAAGCCCCGATTTTATAAATGCCCTTCATTGAGTCACTGTATCCCCATTACTTACAGGTAAGCAAGTCCTGTCCTGGTATCCTCTTGTCTCGTGCCCACATGTCCGGCTGTTCTGATTGTGCCCAGGATGTGCCCAGCACCTAGACCATGCTGCCTCACCTGTTATGAATCTTCTGTTGAAGTAACCCAAAGATTTCCAGGTTGGAGTGTCCAAACTGAAGACATGATTTTCAGGCTTTTAGCTGGGAGAAGACTTGAATCTGTGTCCTGAAATGGAAGAGGATATTCCAAAAGTGTCAAGTTCTCCACCACTGGAAACGTCCAAGTAGAGAGCAGGCAACCGTTTTCCATATGTGCCTGAGAAAATGGTGTATTTCATCTCCTGGAAGCCTCCTGACACCCAGTTTCTGAGTTCCCGTCGGTCTCAGCACCTGCTGGCTCAGATCCATCGGTCAGGTTCCCATCGTTCGCGTGTGACCTTGGATGTCCCTGCTTCTTCTTTGCTGCTCAGAGAGCCCGTTTGCATCTTCATCACAGCCCCTCCCCCGTGGTCTGCCCACACTGCACCTGCTCCTCTAGCAGAGCCTCCGTAGTCTGAGGGAAGGCAACGTCTTGCTGACCTCTGCAGGCTCACAGCTGACCCCAGAGCAGTGCGCAGCATAGACCCTCCGTAAATCCCAAGGGCAGATGGGAGGGGAGGAGAACCAGAGAGAGAGAAGGTAGGAGTGAGCCCCAGGGCCCAGCCGCAGCCTCGACACAGCTGGAAGGGCAATGGTTTCTGCCCCTTCTTCGCCATCACCTTCTGGAGGAACAGGCTTTTGGGGACAATTATGTCAAACCTTACTTCCTTATATATTAGTTTCCTTCCATTTCTGATACACTATATGGTGATTTAAAACAGCAGTTTACAGTGAAATTCATTTACAACAACACCATCCATTGTGATCACAATGTCATACATTTATGTTTTAAGTAATTTTTAATGCTTGTAGCAGCTGGGGCCCTGAAGTGTGGAAATAGCTAACATTTTTCACCCTGTGCAGCCTAGGGAGAAGAATCGTTGCTCTTTAATTATACAACCACCGAAGACAGCATGCAGAGAGTGGAGCAGATATAATTGCAAAGTAAGAAATGATTGGCCAGGACCATAGCCGAGACGTTAAATGAAGACACAGAAATGCCGGGACGCCGCAGGTAAAGCCTGGAGCAGAAATGAGCATCCTCCAAATTAATAAGCAGCTGTAATTATAAGTCAATCGATTAAAAAAGGAAGCAATGTTAGGAAGATGGGATTATACACAGAGTGAAATACTGCCCTCTAACCCAAAAGAGCTGGATCTAAAGGGCAAAGATTGATTTCTGCTTGTAGATAAGGGAAGTGCTAACGCCTCCGTGCTCAGGCTTGCACGAGTGTCCAGGGTGCAGCGACGTGACAGTCCTGAGTGGCGCTGATGGGGGGTCACCTGTGCCCTCCACGTGTCCCCAGGTCTCCGAGGGAATCGTGCTAAGATAAATTGACACAGACCTGTGTTACCTCCCACCCCCACCGGAACACCCTCTAGGAGCTTCAGAATTGGGGGAAGGAGAAAAGGAGCTTGAGGAAACCCTGCTGATGGCCCAGATGAGCGCTGCCCAAACTCGCAGTCTCTCTGCCTCTGTTTCTCTCCCCCTGCCCGCCTCCTTCCTTCCCACCCCCTCCGTTTGGGCACCATCTTGAACAGTGCACAGCTGGCTCGGTTTGTCCCCCCCCAGAGCACCCGGCTAGGTTCTCCATGATGGCTCCTGACACAACTGGGGTTCAGCACTTCCCACTGAGTGGAGGATACTCCTCTGTCCCGGGTTCATAGACCCCGCTGTCCAGCAGAAATGTAACACGAGCCACGTGTGCAATTCTAGTGAGAAGAAACAGGTGAAATCCATTTAAAAAATATATATTTTTTAACCCGATATATTCAGAATAAGATCGTCCAGCATGTACTTGATGGACAATCGTTATTGAGCTATTCTACACCCGTAACGTTTTCTGCAGCCAGTCTTTGGGAGCCAGTGGCTCTCGGTTCAGACCAGGCGTGAGTCACATGCTGGGCGCACCGCATGTTGACGGCGCGGGTCCAGGCGCCGGGCCGGTTGCTGCTTCGGATGAAAGCAACCCAAGGCGGTGTGATAGACGGTCCCTCCCGTGTCCCAGAAAGCCATCAGAGTGCAGAGAGCGGCAGCCACAGCAATCCTCAAGGGAGGGTGTGGGTGAGGGCCCCGCAGGCCTGGTCAGGACTGACCTGTTCCGTCCCGGTAGGGCCCCCCCCCCCTCCTGCATCCCTGATCCGTCTGTGCTGGGTTCTCATCTACACCTACCTGGTCTGAGTCTGAAGCAGCAGACCACGGTGCAAAGGGCCCTCCCGCCAGCCCCCTGGAGGAGTGACTTTTGAACAAGGACCTGAGGGGAGTGGGGGCCGTGGGATTCCCGAGGGGGCGGGGCCGTGTGGACCCC
Organism: Orcinus orca; assembly: GCF_937001465.1. NCBI lineage: Eukaryota > Metazoa > Chordata > Mammalia > Artiodactyla > Delphinidae > Orcinus > Orcinus orca. The sequence goes on along the minus strand of NC_064561.1, from coordinate 184,095,180 downwards.
CTCCTCTCTGGGAGCCCCCTGGTGCTTGGGTGTCCCTCAGCAGCGAGGTCCCCGTGCAGCCTCCATCTCTCGGCCTCCACTCCCGCTGTGTTTCAGGGCAGGACACCTCGGGGTTGAGACTCCTCTGACTCTGCCCCGAGGCTGGCCGTTCTCCACCCCACCACCTGGTTCTTGTCGGGACCCCAGAGGCTCACCCGCGCAGCAGGCCCTGTGGGGACGGCGCACGCCCGTCGTCAGCAAGTCTGGCTTTTACGGCCTCCTCCCTCCCCTGTGCAGACCCTGCCAGGAGCCAAGAGCCCCTCAGGGGAGGGTTTGGGTGCGAATTCTGCTGCCCGATATCAGCAAGTAAAGGTCCTAACAATGAAGGAGAACAAGTGTCCAGCAGGAAGGGATGCCTTGTTCCCAAAACATCCCTTTCCTTTAAACATTTTTAAAATTCCTAAGTTCTAAGTGTTTGTTTAGTGGGTGGTGGAGAGAGAAATGGGCTGAGAACTTGAGCGCTGGTGAGGGTGTCAGAGGGGAAAATCAGCCTGAAGTTAGGCAAATGGTCCGAAGGGCACATTACACTCAGGTCCGCTTGGGTCCCCAAAGCCCTCCGCCTGCTCGGGTCCTGGGCACGGACGGAAGCCTTAGGTTTTGCGTGAAATTGTTTCAACGTGGCTGCTGTGTAGACAGAGAAAAAGCTGGGTCCTGGCACCCTGGTCTCGGACGTCCAGCCTCCAGCGCGTGAGAAATCAGAGCCTGTTGTTGAGGCCGCCCCCCCGTGGGGCTTTGGTCACGGTGCCTGGACTGGTGAATTACCGAGTCAGGAGACACAGTACGTATGTTCTGGTGCGTTTCCGCTTGAGCGGGGTAGGGCGTGGGATTTAGCATCCAAGGAAAAAAAATGGAATTCTCCAGACGCAGAGCTGAGTCTTTTTCTCACAGTAGAGTACTTCTCAGGAGAAGTGCGGTCTGTACTTGGGTGAGGGTCTCCCCTGCATCCCCTCGGGTTTTCCTCATGTGTGGCCTACGGGATGGGACATGCTAGGGAAGGAGCTGCCGTGGCCTCAACGCAGAGAGGGGCTGGCGGAGACCCCAGTCTGGGGTTCTGGGTCCAGGCCCCCCACCGCCTCTGCAGCCTCTCTCAGGGTCTGGGGCTCTTGTTTGAAGCAGACATGATGCCGGGAGCCCAGACACCCAGACCAACGGGCCATGAAGGGGGGCTGGTCTCCCCCCTGAAGGGGTCCCGAGTCTCTGGACTCTGAGCTTGGGGGTGAGAGCATCCCGGGTCTTGGCGTCCAGCAACCGTTTCCTGACTGGGACCTTTACAAGAGCAGGAAATAACTATGGGAGATGGTTTGGGCTTTTGTGGAGCAAAAGCTACCAATGTAGGGTAAAAAAATGAAAATTACTCTTAGATACGCATGGTAAACTCTATCACTTGTGTGACGATTGAGCATTTTGGTCCTGGGCAGTTTATTTGGGTGATTTCAGCCTGAACACCCCCCAATTGCCAAAGGGACCCACGGACCCCAGTGGCTGAGCGCCCCGCAGCCCACAGCCCCTCCCCACGGCCCTCCACCCACAGGCGGATCGGCCGAGCCCACTGCTCTGACTTGTTAAGCACTTGGTCACCCAGACCTCCCTGCCTGACTCTCGCCAAGTGGGCAGGTCTCAGAAATAGACTCTGACCCGTCTCTGACAGGTGCTGGTGGGGGGCAGGACCCCCCGAAGCCCTGCCTCCTGTCGAGGTCTCAGCTCGGTGTCAAGGCCACACGGATAATTTGCCTTCACCGTAATATTGGTGAGAAGGAAAGAAAAGCATGCTTTGGACGGCTCCATCCTGCTCCCCGTGGGGTCACTGTGGGGTAAGCCTGCCCTCTGTGGTCTGGGCTGGTGAGAAACTCGAAAACCTCCAGCCCGGAAATCCTGGAGCAGTTCTGTTTGGTGAAAATCCCAGCAACCACAGCTCCCCTCCGTGGCCCCAGTACAGCGGCTCAGAAGAGTGCTGGAGTAACAAGGGAAGAGGGGCTGCAATAAAATCAGCCCAACATAGAGTCTTCCGGTGGCCCTTCCTTGGGCATTGGTCAACCGAGGAGGAGCATCTGCTTTTCGTACAGTTCCACCTTGCGGTGCGTCCTGTGCTTTGGAGGACGCTCAGCCAGGAGTGTGCCAGGCAGACTGAGGGTTTGGTGGAGATCTTTGCACCAGGCACTGGGAGTGGGGCCTCCACGTACCCTCGTAACCACAGCGGGAAGTGCTACCAGCTCAGCGAGAGGGCTGCGTGTGCTCCGGAGCTGGTATGTCCTGTCCCCCTCACCTGGCTTGGGTTACGTGAATCTGTCTGGAACGCTAAGAGTCCAAGAGTAGACACACACTGCGTGTAATAGTGCAAAACCCAGACCAGTCTCAAGTGTCTCTTGAGAATTCCACTACTGTATTGGAAATGGAATAATAAATGATCGCAAAGCATTCTTTGCTTTAATAAAAGAACACCATCTGAGTGTTGCACCTGGGATGGAAGACCGAGGGGCCTGCTCCTCTCTGTCACTGCCGGCCATTCCAGTCTCCCGCTGTCGTTGATGTATGCGGCGCCAGGATAAAGGACGCGCGCACAGCCCCACGGCTGCGTGAAGACACATGACGGCGGTTCCCCCTTATCTGCATGTGCAGGCCGCCCAGATCCATCACTGCACGCGCAGCCCAGCTCTGGGCCCGGCCCGCTGGAGGCCGGTCGGCGGACGGACGGACGTATTCTCGTCAAATGTGGCTGGGTTCCACTTAGGAATTCCTGCTGTGGGGCAGGGGCGAAGTATCTATAATAATTTTAAGGACATTTCCCAAATGTTTATTTAGATAAAAGATGGATAACAGTAAAACTCCCAAACCTGCAGCCTGATAACTAGGTTTTATTAATGACCTGCCATTCGCTAGGGCTGGATAATTAAAGGTTTTCCCCCCAAAGGAAGAGAGTGGACAAATTTATCTGATGGTTGGATAACCGGGGACACTGGTTGGAAACTATTGATATAATCAGAGCTCATTTGATTTTCTCGGGACAGCCGTCCTATCAGCTAATTTCACCTGTGAATACTTAATTATCCTTGGAATGCATATGGGCGCCCCATTAATAAAATGTGACTATGTCATCGCTTCTTTGTCACCCGCATGTGCCTTTTATCTCCTGCATCGCCTTCTTAGTCTTCCTTTCCTTTTTTTTTTTATTCCTTTCCACTCTCTCTTCTAAAAAAATGAGGCTTGGGGAGACGGATGTGGGCTGTGTGACTCCTGTGCTGTGTACAGAGGGTGCGTGGCTGGGCGGACCTGAGCTTGACGGAGCTCAGAATGAGGTCTGGACCAGGTGGGGGCATTGAGGCAGGGCCCTCGTGACCAAGCCTACATGCGGCTGGATGCGGAGGTGGGCGCCAGGCTCAGGGCCCCAGCAATGGACGTCTCGTGGCCAGACCGGCAGGGCGCTGCCGTCCAGGAGCACCTGGTGGGGGCTTGGAAGCCTCCTCCCAGCCCAGCTCCGGTACAGCCTCCTCCTGTGACCCCGGGAAGGCTGGAGCCCCGTCACCATGCATGCACCTGCACACAGGGACCTGGTTATGTCCTCACTGGGCTTGGAGTCCTGGGTCATGGCCTTGAGAGGGTCATTAATTTCTCTGACTTCCCATTTTCTCAGATGTAAAGTGGGGTTGATGTTCCTTTAAAAGGAATAGACGTAAAAGGCATCTGGAAAGACACCCAGGAGAAGGGAGGCCCCGAGGCCATGGGTGGGGGATGGAGGGGGGCGGGGTGGGGGCCTCCTGCCTCTTCCCAGGCACCCCCAACATCTCCGGCAGATGAATAATGGGGAGCAGGTGTGGCCCGTCCGTTCGCTCCCTCGGTGATTTCATGGACCCCCATGGAGTGGGGCGACCTCAGCTTCACCCACACTTGACTCTCACGGCTGTGTCTCTGGGACAACGGCAGTGCTGGGCTTCTGGGAGGACGTGTGTGGGACCCCTGCTTCCCCAGGCTTGTGGCTCGGCTCAGAGCGCAAGCGCAGTGACGGGGCGTGAACAGGCTGGACCTTCGTGCGGGGACACCCCTCACTGGTGAAGCCGAGGTGCCCAGAGGGGAAAGGGCGCGGGGAGAGGAGAGTCTGGCTGAAGGGGGTGGGGCGCGCTGGTGGGTGAGCACGGGCCCTGGGTGCCCGGCTGGTGCCCCTCACAAACCGGGGCAGGGACGAGGCCCCGAGAGGGCGGCCGTGCTGCCCCACCATCTCTTGGACCTCCTTTCTGTTTCGCCCAGTGTCCCCACAGGGCTGACGGTTCCCTGCCTCAGGCAGAGCCCTCTCTTCCTGACGTCCATCCATGTGCCCTGCATGGTGACAGGTGTGCAGCAGGTGTTGGATGAACCTATGATCGGCAGGGGAAAAACTTCCCCCCCAATCCCATCCCCCACCGTCCCCGCCTCCACCCGCCCAGCTGCCAGCATCCTGACTGCCCCGTCGGCCCCCAACCAGGTCCAGGCTCCACCTGTGCTGACTTGGTTATCCGTCCCCCTCCCACCTCCATGACAGGCTCTGGAGGGTAGATGTCGGGGTTCCTGCGCCCCCGCTCTGCCTGCTGGGCCGTGGGGTGGCCACGCTTGCTGCCCTGGCCTGCTGGGCCACCACTGTCGTGTGGCTCTGGCTCTCCCACTTCCGCGTCTGGGGCACGGCACCACTGCCCACTACTGCTCTTTCCTGCCAATCCTGCAGGTGGCCCCCCTTGGAGAGCCCACTCCCCCACCCCACACTGTCCTTCATTCAGGCAGAGACCCTCCTGCTCCTGCTCCTGCCTCCGACCTCCCACCCAGCAGTGGTGGGCCTTGGTCCCTCTACCCCAGAGGTCACTCGCTCACTGAATGCCCCAGTTGCTCCCTCAGCACCTGGGATGAAGTCCACAGTCCTCATGCTGACCCACAGGGCCTCGCAGGCCCCGCCCTGTGTCCCTTCCTCCCCTTACTTCCTGGGACCCCAGCAGCTCCACGGCCTTTGCTTGGCCACTCCCTGCTGTGCCCTACTGTGCAGACCAGCCCGCTGGCCCCAGTGCCCTCTGCAGAGGGACCCTCAGCCCCCAGAGCAGCCCCTTGCCACACTGGACCACATGGCTCTTAATCTTCACCGTGAGCTTATCACTTCTCTGACGTCTGCATGTGAGTCGAGCAGGCACTCGCTGCTGTGTCCCCACATGGAGCTGGTGCCCCATGAGCACAGGCTGGAAGAATGAGCACTCTGTCATGAGGGTGTCTTACTCTGGGACCTCATGGGGAGAGTCTGGGTGACATGGTCCAAGGAGCCCAGGCCTCCTCCAATAGCCCTGTCCTTGCTTCTCCCTTGGAGACAGGAGCCCTCCAAGGGACCAGGTGGGAGCCACTCCCATCTGCACACCTAGTAACAAGCCTGTCATTTGTGGACCCAGGTGCAGAGATTGAAGTGGACCCTTGTCCCAGCACCAGCCCTACTGACCAAGGACTTGGAGTAGGTCCTGCTCACCCTGGGACCAGATCACAGGACAGGATCCTGTGACAGGATCCATGCCTGCCCAAACCCCTGGTACTAGACATGCAAGGGGGACATGGCTAGACATGTCACTACGAGTGACACCAAAGGAATACAGACGGTTGTAAGAGACTACTGCAAACAATTACATGCTGATAAATTGAAACTAGTAGAGATGGATACATTCCTAGAGACATACAACCTACCAAGGCTGAACCATAAAGAAACAGGAAATCTGAACAAATAATGAGTATGGAGGTTGACGTGGTAATCAGAAGCCTCCCAACAAGGAAAGCCCAGGACCATATGGCCTCACAGGTGAATTCTACCAAACATTTAAAGAATTAATGCCAATCATTCTCAGACTCTTCCAAATAATTGAAGAGCAGGGCTCACCTCCAAGCTCATTTTACAAGACAAGCGTTACCCTGATAACAAAGCCAGATAAGGACAGTATAAGAAAATAAATTATGGGGCAATATCTCTGATGAACATGGTGCAAAAATATTCATCTAAATATTAGCAAACCAAATCCAACAGGATTTTAAAAGGATCATACACCATGATCAAGTGGGATTTGTCACTGGGATGCAAAGATGTTCAATATACACAAATCAGTCAGTGTGGTACACCACATTGACAGAATGAAGGCCAAAAATCATAGGATCATATGATCATCTCAATAGATACAGAAAAACCATTTGACAAAGTTAAACATCCTTTCATGATAAAAATTATCAACAAATTAGCTATAGAAAAAAAGCACCTCGGTATAGTAGAGACCATAAATGACAAGCCCGCAGCTAACATCCTACTCAGTGATGAAAAACTGACAGCTTTTCCTATAAGATCAGGAATAAGACAAGGATGCCCACTCTCACCACTTCTGTTCAACAAATTACTAGCAGTCCTAGCCAGAGAAATTAGGCAAGAAAAAGAAATAAAAGAAAATAAATATCAGACACAAAAAAGTTAAATTGTCTGTTTGCAGATGACATAATTTTATATATAGAAAATCCTAAAAACCCCATCAAAAAGGTTATTAGAATTAATAAATGAATTCAGTAATGTTGCAGGATACAAGATCAACATACAAAATCAGTTGTGTTTCTAGACAATAGCCAAGAACTATCTGAAAAAGAAATTAAGAAAATAATCCCTATTACAGCAGCATCAAAATGAACAAAATACTTAGAAGCAAATTTGACCAAGCAGGTGAAAGATCTGTGCACTAAAAACTACATGGCTCTGATGAAGGAAATTGAAGAGACACAAATAAATGAAAGATATCCTGTGCTCATGGGTTAGAGGAATTAATACTGTTAAAATGTCCATACTACACAAAACAATATGCAGATTCCATACAATTCCTATCAAAATTCCAATGGCATTTTTCATAGAAATAGAAGAAATAATCCTAAACTTAGTATGAAACCACAAAAGACCCCAAATAGCCAAAGCCATATTGAGAAAGAAGAACAAAGCTGAAGGCATCGTGCTCCCTGATTTCAAACTATATTACAAAGCTATAGTGATAAAAACAGTAGGCACTTGCATAAAAACAATGACATACACCAATGGAAAAGAATAGAGAGTGCAGAAACAAGCCCATGTATATACAGTCTACTAATCTTTGATAAGGGAGCCAAGAACACTCAATGGGGAAAGGATAATCTTTTCAATAAGTAGTGCTGGGGAAACTGGATATCCATATGTAAAAGAATGAAATCAGTTCCTTATTTATACCACTTACAAAAATTAACTCAAAATGGATTAAAGACTTAAATATAAGACTTGAAATCATAAAACTCCTAGAAATAAACTCCTAGAACTCTTTGACCTAGGTCCTGGCAATGAGTTTTTGGATCTGATACAAAAAACATAGGCAACAAAAGAAAAGTAAACAAGTGGGACTGTATCTAACTAAAAAAAATGCAGAGCAAAGGAAACATTCAATAAAATGAAGAGGCAACCTACAGATTGGGAGAAAATATTGGTAAACCATGTATCTGATAAAGGGTTAATATGGAAAATATATAAGGAACTCATACAACTAGCAAGACAAACTAATAAATAACCTGGTTAAAAAAATGGGCAGAAGATCTGAACAGACACTTTACCAAAGAAGACATACCAAAGGCCAAAAGACACATGAAAAGGTGCTCAGCATCACTAACTAGCAGTGAAGTGCAAATCAAGACCGCAATGGACTCTCCCTCACACCTGCTAGAATGGCTATCATCAAAAAATAATGTGTTGGCGAGGATGTGGAGAAAAAGGAATCCTCATGTACCGTTGGGTGGAATGTAAATTGGTGCAGCCACTATGGAAAAACAGTATGGTGCGCCTCAAAAAATCAGAAACAGGACTATCGAAAACAGAACTATCGTACGATCCAGCAATCCCGCTTTTGGGTATATATCCAAAGGAAACGAAATCAGAATCTCAAAGAGATATTTGCACCCCCATGTTCATTGCAGCATCTTTCACAACAGCCAAAATATGGAGTGTCCATCGATGGAGACAGAAACTGTGGGAGATTATATACCTATTATACAATACGTAATATATTATATTGTATATATACTGGCAACATGAATGAACCTGGAGTATATTATGTTAAGTGAAATACGCTAGACACAGAAAGACACGCACAGCATGACCTCACTGATACGTGGAATCTAGAAAAGCCAAACTCACAGGAACAAAGAATAGAATCGTGCTTGTGAGGAGGTGGGGAAACGGGAGGGTACAGACCTTTAGTTATAATATGAAGAAGTTCTGGGGCTCTATTGCACAGCATGGTGATTACAGTGAATAATAACATAGGGCTTCCCTGGTGGCGCAGTGGTTGAGAGTCCGCCTGCCGATGCAGGGGACGCGGGTTCTTGCCCTGGTCCGGGAAGATCCCACATGCCGCGGAGCGGCTGGGCCCGTGAGCCATGGCTGCTGAGCCTGCGCGTCCGGAACCTGTGCTCCGCGACGGGAGAGGCCACAGCAGGGAGAGACCTGCATACTGCAAAAACAAAATAAAATAAAAATAATAATATAGAGCATACTTGAAATTTGCTGAGACAGCAGACCCTGAGTGTTCTCACCACACACACACAGTGGTACCCAGGCGAGGTGACGGACGCGTTAACTCACTTGATGGTGGTACTCCTGCGGCAGCATGTACAGAGATCAAATCATCACGCTGTGCACCTCAAACACACACAAGGTTTACTTGTCAATTACACCTCTGCAAAGTTGCAAAACCATTTATTGCTCCTGACTCTGGTTGGCAGCTGGGTCTGGACTCAGCTGGGTGGCTTCTGCTGGGCGCAGCAGCCCCTGGTGTAGCTGTGGGTTGGAGCTGTGGATTGCCCCGTGTCGGGGCACCTGGCTCACATGGCTGGTTCACATGGCCTTTCACCGTGACGCAGGTCTCTCAGGGCTGTGCAGTTGGCTTCTGGAGAGGGCCCTTGGGGTTGGGAGTTCTGCTCGCTCTCTTGGACCCCAGGGTCCCTCGATGAGGGCTTGGCTGCCATGTCTCCTCTCTGTGGAGAGGGCCACACGGCGGGAACCGAGGCCTCCAGCCAAGGACCAGCTGCAAGCACGTGAGTGAACGCCCTGGGCAGTGGGTGCCCCGGCCCCAGGCAAGCTCTCAGATGAGACCACAGCTCCTCCTGTGTCTTCTTCACAGTTTCATGGGGGATCCTGGGACAGAGCCAACTAGCTGAGCTTTCCCTAGGTGCTGACCCACAGAAAGGATGTGAGAGAGGTAAATGTTTAGGGTTGATTTAAACTGCTAGGTTTTGGGTACTTTGTTATGTTGCAGAGATCCCTGATATCCCCTCCAACCATCCGTGCCCCACTGGGCACTGCCTCTGAACCACGGGCAGCACTCTTGCACCCCCTGAGCTATTCTTCCTGAGTCTGAAGAAAATTTTTTTTAACAGCTCTGTATTTGGACACAAGCGTCAGTGCATTTCGTACCAGACTATTTGCCCATAGGAGCTCGGGAGCTGGCCTCACCAGGCGGCACCTGTCTCCCTGACCTTTCCTGCAGAGAAGCTCGGGGTAAGGCCAGGGGAGTGCAGGTCCATTGGCTTCTGGCCCCTCAGGTGCTCATGCCAGCAGAGCCATCACCACTTACCCACATTTGGGGTGTGAGTCGTGGCCCTCATAGGGAAGGGCGCCGAAAGACGAGACCATCCGGTCGCAGTTTTTTCTTCCCCTGCCTCAGTTGTACAGGCCATCCGATCTAGGGTTACTAAGCAAAACACAGAACCCCCAGTTAAACTGGAATTTCACCTAAACAGCAAATACTTATTGTTGTTGTTTTTAGCATACGTATGTCCCATCGATATTTGGGACACACAGCCTGCAGAACTATTTGCTGCTGGTCTGGGAGACCTGTCTTGTGGCTGTTGCCCTCGTTTGCTTCTGCTGCCCCTGCAGCCCCTGGGGATCGCACCTCTGGGGGAGCCTGCAAGCTTAGCCCCACTCTGGAGCATTCAGCCTCCTGCTCAGAGGTACACAAGCGTTCCTTCAGAGCATGTATCTGACACTTCAGAACTGCTTTGACAAGGCCCAGGGTCCCACTGGACGCGCCTGCACAGGAGGGATGAAGGAGGGTTACCTCCTGGGGCCTGACCGCTTCGACCTCACGGGGCTGACCTTCCCAGCATCCCTGTACAGGCGGCGCTCACGTTCACTCCATGATCTTGGCCTGGCCCCTCCCTGGGCTTCCAAGTTTCAGCGGAAAAGGGAGGAGCCGATTGGGTGACCCTTAGTGTCCCTTCTTGTTCTACAACCTTCTGCGTAAATAGTCTTCATTTGAGGAGCTGTCCAGAAGCGTGCAGATGTACTAACGGGAACCAAGCGGTTGGAGTGATTTTATTTCGCTGTTGTTTTAATTTATGGATAAAAGGAATTCTAGTTTCTTTACTGTTTTTCCACTTATTATACTTTTGGTCCTTATGGCATTTTGTGGTCTGATCTGGCTTCTCTTTCTGTGGTGTTTAACATCCCCAAAGGCTCAGGGTGTACTCAGTGCTCCGGGGCCTGGGGGGAGCGGCATGGTTCCCTGCGTTCCGTGCTTTCGTCTCAGGGTGGACGTGTGATTCTTGTGTCGTTAGTCTCATTCTCTAACAGAAACACAAGAATCATTAGGGAAACTGATGATGAAATCTGCTTCCCTTATTTTCTAGAAACAAGAAACTTTTCCACTTAGGATCTAAGGACTTGTCGTTCTCCCTTTGTGATTTACTTCTTTTAGTCGCGCCGTCTGAGCAGTCACATGCGTCTCTTGGCCCTTCCTGTGATTCCAACAAGGGTTCTCACAGGTGGGCACAGGTGCCCCTCTCTCTCTCGACGTCCTTGGGTCCCAGGTGAAGAGTAGCTCATCGTGGGCTTGCCTGGCAGCGACCGGCTGTAGCTGCTGCGGAGGGAACTCGGGCATATGCTCCCGGTCCTGTGCGGGCACAGCTGAGGTGCTGGGCATGGCCCTGGCTGGCCCTCGGCCCAGCGGGCTTTGGGGCCAGACCCTGGCAGAAGCGTCCTCGGCGGTGCTCCTCCAAACTCAGCTCAGAACAGGAGAACTTGATGTGCCACCTGAGTGAGGCTCTCCACCAGTGATTCCTGTGGGGACCGACTAGGGTGCTGAGACCCCCATCCCTGTCGGCAGCGGGAACGTGGCCCTGTGGGGACGCACCAGGGTGCTGACTCCTGGGGGAGCCCAGCGCAAGTGTCTTCAGGACCACACAGAAAGGACCTGCCCTGCAGGGGAAGAGGGTGCGTTAGGCTGAGCTGCGGCAGATTCCTGAGGGGCACGTGTTTCGGGGCCTGGAGAGATAGGAACGGGGGCAGGGCGGCCCAGAAACCTGTCGCCCTGGAGGTGCCCGTTGGCATGACCATCGGGCCCCTGATGCAGCTGTGGAGGGAGACCCCACGGTGCCGGGTGGAATTGTGTCCCCAAAAGACGTGTTGGAGTGCTAACCCCCAGCACCTCGGGTGGGACCTTCTTTGGAGAGGGGTCCTCACAGAGGTGACCAGTTAAAATAAGGTCATGGGGGGGCCTGATCCCACATGACTCATCCAGAGAACATGCAGAGGGGAGAGGATGGAGGCAGAGATGCCCAGGGCCGGCGGGGTCACCATGGCCGGCTGGGCAGGTTCTCTACCTTGGGTCTGTCTGTGCTGGGGGGCCGGGCACAGACCCTCCTCAGCCTCGGAAGGACCAGCCCCGCCCACCTTGGAGAATAACTTTCCGCTGTGCCAGCTGCCCGGCCTGTGGTGCTGACACAGCTGGGGTCTGTGAAAAGGAGAAAGAGCTTCACAGGACGTGCTGAACAAGAGTCAGATGTGAGGCTTGAAGGTCCATTATTGAAATTCTAGTAACGACTCAATTTCTCTTCGCTGTTCCCTTGGAAACGGCTGGTGGTGGGGTCTGGAGTCCCTGCAGAGCCCCTGCCGGTTTCATGGTTCTGGGCCGGGTTGGACCCGCTGCTGCGGCCGAGAGGACAGGACACCCCCATGTCACTGCCCCACTCAAGGCCCCTGCTTCGTCTCCACCTCCATCCCTTGAGGCCAAGACTGTGGTGCGTGGCAGGTCAGAAACTGCATTTCCTCCGGTTAGCAGAGTCAGATGAGGGCGGCGCTCGGGCCATTAACTTGGCGGCTGCGACATCACCCAGTGGCTTTCCTGGGACCTTCGCAGCTGACCTTGAAAGAAGAGCCGCCAGAGCGAGACTTTTAGCAAACCCGGGGAAGAGAGGGTTTCATTGCCTGCCTCTCCCCTGCCCACTCGGGGAGACTCAGGGTGCGGTGGGGACAGGACGTGCTGGGAGCCCCAGGAGGCCTTTACCCAGAAGAGGCCTGGCTGGTCCCTGCCTGGAGCAGCTCGGACCAGGAATCCAGGCCGGCCCGGGGCAGCAGCACACAGCTCTCAGGGGCCCCCCGCGCACCCCAGAAGCAGACCCACCACCGTGCGGTGGGCCCAGCCGAGCTGGTGGTGGGATGGCGGCAAGGAGGGTGCGTGTGACAGCAAGCTGTGTGGAGATTAGGATCTGCAGCTCCTCGCAAGGTGTGCAAGTCGAGTCCCCCTGGCCAGTTAGGGGGTGTCCATCACGGAGCTGGATCTGCCTCCCGAGGTTAGAGGTCAGGCGTCCCTCCTGGCTTTGGTGTTTGGCATCGCTGTGCAATACAGTCTGTCCCGGAATTTCTCCAGACGCCAGGCCTGAGGGGCCAGCCACGGGTTGCTCTGACTGCTGCATTCGCGGCCCCGGAGCCCGGCCCTGTCTCCCTGCGGCCCTCACCCCACCCACACCCGGCTAGTCAGGGTCCTGAGCAGGAGAGCAGCCGCTCCTGGGGTTGAAGGAGCCGAGTGTCCAGGGAGATGGGGGCAGAGGCCTCGGGAGGGCAAGTTTGGCCGGGTGACCTGCGGTGGGAAGGACGGCCACTCTGGCGCCCGAGGGCGCGTTGGGAGCTGTGGGCTGGGAAGGACGTGCAGGGTTTTCTCTCTGTTGTGAAATAGCAGGCAGCCTCTGGCCCCCTGAGCCGGGCACCCACAGCTGGCTAGATGGGCCCACTGGATGGTCAGAAATCTGCACCGTCTCTGAGACAGTGGCCATCGCCCACTGGGTGCGGAGGAGGGAACGGCCGACCGGCCGACACGGCCACAGGGGGTGGGACACGAGGAAAAGCTGTAGACCCTGGCTCTACTCTGAACCCAGGGTCCCGACCGGACACGGGAGGGCAGGGCAGCCTGAGGCTCCTTCACGGCTGAGAGGTCGGCTTCAGGGGCCTCCCCATGTGGTGGGACCCTAAGACCCTGCCACCCCTGCGCTGGGCGCTGGTCCCCACCTGCCTGCACCTGTGTACGCAGTCACCGTTCTCCCTAACCTGCTGCCCGGGGCCTCCCGCCCCACGGCGGGGTGGGGGGCTGCATCCGTCCCGGAAAGCCCAGGTGTGAACACGGCCAGGGCCAAAGAGCCACCCCACCTTCTGTATCCACGCGACATCGGAGGGAACAAAGCCTGGATGAGCGGAGCTTTCAGGGCGAGAACGGAGCCCTGCGGTTAGGCGCCTGGGCCAGGCCTCAGCGGCTCTGACAGGGCAACACGGGCAGAGTGGAGGGGACCAGTGGGAGAGGACACAGCTCCCAGGGCAGCTCCCCAGTTCCAAACACTGGACAGCCGGGATGCAGTCTGCCTGGGTGGGGCACACAGCACTCAGCGTGGTTTGTCCCAGTTCCCGACTGAATGTGCACCAGGCGTCCCGAGGACAGCGCCCTCACCCCTCCGTGGGGAGCGCGTGGGTCATTAATCACCTCTTGTCAGTGGCGGGGCTCAGAGGCTACACCCTCATCAGGTCCGGGGCCCGCGTGCCACTCAGAGGCCCTTCCGGGGGTGGACGCGACTGGTCTGTCTCGTCCGGAAGCATTTAAGGCAACCACACTGTCAACTAGGAACAAATGAAGGGCACCAGGTGGACAGACGTGTGACAGTCCCCGTAGGCCAGGCCACGGACCCACCCGATTCACACCCCACGTACACCCCACGCAGACATAGCTCGTGGGGGACCCACATGCCTGATTTGTACACGCTCCACACTTACAGGACACACGCTTCGAACGCACAGTTCACACGTGATCCATGCACACGGTTCACACATACACCGCGCGGGTCCTCCCCCCGACCCCCTCCTGCCCCCTCAGGTCCCCGTTCCAACCTCCCAGCCTTGCCTGGAGACCTCACGGCACTCGTCTGCTTTGCTCCCCCGAGAGAAATCCAGGCCACTTTGAAACGCCACCGTTTTCCTGGGACTTTTTCCATCTCCTGCTCTGATGCCTCTTCTGCACCACACGCACAGAGGCAGGCGAGTACACACGCATGCACACATGCACACACACACGTCCGCCTCTCCCTGCTGCTCTCTCTTTAGCCATCCTTGATTGGGGGTCTTCTGGGCACCTGCACGCCAGCAGCCAGGGCCATCCTCTGAGTCCCCAGCCCAGGGATGCCAGCAGGGCCCGTGTGATGGCAGCCCAGCCCGGCCAGCATCTGGGGGCTGCAGGCTGGGGAGGACGGGGCCTAGGGAGCTGGTGTCTCTTCCCTGACCCGAGCCCTGCGTCCAAGTTAGAGCGTGGGCTGGCCTCTCAGCTCCGCCCTGCAGGACAGGCCCCCTCCTCCCGGCCGCCTCTCTTCATGTCCTGCGTCCACGCGCCCTCCGGTCACTCTGCCCTCAGCAGGGCCTCCACCCACCCTGTGCTCCCCTCCTCGAGATGAGATGATGCAGAATTAGTCTCGGGCTGGAAGGCTGTCCCGTCCGTCCTCATCCCTTGCTCTGCGGGTAAGGAACGGAGACCAGGGCCTGGTGGCCTCAAGCCCATTGCTGTAGAGCTGGGGGTGGAGGGAGGTCAGGGTGGGAGTGCCTCGGGGTCCACAGCTTCCATCAGGGCTGAGCGAACTGAGTCACGCCCTCCCGAGCTCAGGGGAACCTGGGGCCACAGGAGGTATCGCTGGCCTCGAGGCCTGCGCGTCCCGGGGTCCCTCCTGTGCCATCCCAGGAGAGGCAGCGAAGGGGAGGGGCTGGCCTTCCTCGTACCCTGGAACCTCGGCCGCCCTGACCTGGCATCTCCGTCCCAGGACAGCCGGCCACCAGCTCGACTCAGCTGGGCAGACCTCACTTCGTGTTCAGTAAAGACAACACGGGAGATTGTAAGAGTAACTGTGTCAGATTAAATGTGTTTGAATGTGTTTAATCTGTGTCAGATTAAATGTGTTAGAATTAAATGTGAATGAGAGCTGGGCCCTTTAGGAATGCCTGCACTTTTCTTTGTCTTGATGAAAACAATGTTTTCCCCGAAGACCCCAACACGAGGGCCATTACACAATGTGAGTCATCCTGCATGAGCTCCGACGCGCTCGGCACAGAGGACCAAGCGGCTTTAGCGAGGCCTTCGTGCGCTGCTGTGAACGCAGCAGCTCGAAGTCACGCGGGCCCCAGGGCGCTCGGCCGCCTCCTCAGCGTGGGGCCTCGCGGTGAGGCCGGGGAGATCCTGCCCCCCCCTCACGGCCGCGGTGACACCGCGGAACAGCCTCAATTAGACCAACGCGCGCTTCAGGCCCGCTGCCCCTTCACACAGCACACCTGGCCCTTGTCCAGAGACGGGCTTTCTCATGATTATCTGGGGATTATAAGAGGGAGGGAAACAAGAGCAGGGCACACTCTCAACATAACAAAGGGTTTGTACTCAGAACGTCTGAGAAAAAGACAGACGACCTATTAGAGGGACAAGAAGAAGATGTACAGGGTTTACACAAATATTGAATCACTGTGTTACACCTGTGAAACTAGTATAATGTCATGTGCTGATTACACGCAAATTAAAGAAAGACTTACAGGGCATTTCACTGCGGGAGAGATTCAAACGGAAACTAAACACGCAGGAAGGTGCGAGCCCTCCATGTCTCAGGGAATCCACATTGCAGTGAAACGCGTGCCAGGCCCACAGCGGGCACAGTGGAGGTGCTGGTGAGGACAGGGGCAGCGACTACCCACTACGAGGCCTGGAGTCACCTCGAGGTGCAGCACGCCCATGCCCAGACTCCCACCCTGGAGAATCGTGGGCACTTGGGCCAGGATGTCCACTTGTGACGGCCTCATGATGGAGACGGTTCAGACCAGCCCTGGGACAGATAAACAAACCAGGGACAGTCAGGGAAGGAAAGACCATGCAGCCATGAAAATGGACCACGTGGAGCCACAGGCCACGCCGTGGATGGCTCTCACACCCAAACACGGAACAAAGGAAGTCAGGCCTGAGGAACGCACGGACGACACAAGGCTCAAGATGGGCAAGGCCAAGTTCACACGCTCGTCCCCTTGGCCCAGCAACTCCACTCTCAAAACTATTTTAAAGACGTGCTGGGAGAAGCCCAAATGACTTGGGTCCAGGGCCATTTGCTGGTACCGTGTGCAAGGGTGGGCAGCCCTGGACAGTCTCTGGTTTCCGTGGTACGGAAAGAGGAAGGCCAGTACAGGGCAGCCCACGGGACACCCCCTGGTGTGTAACAAACCCCCGTGAGGTGGGGTCCACTTCTCACCCTTTGCCCCCGGGCAAGCCTGAGACTGGGCTAGAGGATGCCGGGCGATTTCCAAAGCTAGGTCACCAAAGCCCACCCTTCGGGGACATTGGCCTTGGAGTGGAGCCACCACGCCTCCAAGAGTCCAACCAGACACAGGGGAAGGCCAGGGAGGGCGGGGCCTCTGGCCACAGCCCCTGCGGGCACTTGGGACACAGCCGCCCAGCGGCCTTGGGCGGAGCAGAGATGCCCGGTCTCCGCCCTGGTCCATCCACGCTGCACGCTCTCCAGCCACGGCCCCCAGGCAACAGGAGACCCGCGTCGTGACTGCAGCACTGCACAGTCCATGCACAGGTTGTGAAAGGAAGCGCAAGGAGGTTGAAGTGAAAATCGACCATCTCCTGGGGGG
Source organism: Orcinus orca (assembly GCF_937001465.1). Lineage (NCBI taxonomy): Eukaryota > Metazoa > Chordata > Mammalia > Artiodactyla > Delphinidae > Orcinus > Orcinus orca. Next base: position 184,078,187 of record NC_064561.1, on the reverse strand, counting down.
TGCGGGTCAGGAAGACCTCTCCTAACACGTCCTGTTCTATGGTTGCCTCTGGATTCCTTTATGCTTTCTACCAACAAAGAACAAAATTAAGGCAAAGAAAAGAAAACGCAATCCCCAAAATTGAAAACAAGCTAAAACCAAAGAACCTAATTATGTATCAAGTTGGTGACGGGACCCCAGGGAGAAAAGCATTATTTCAAGTAACTCGAGAACACAGCGTTTCGACTGTTTATCCTCCGTGGAAAACACCTGAAGGAAGTTATCCTTGGAGGGGGCTGTGCGAGGGAGACCAGCCAGACCCTTCAGAAATAGAGGAGGGAAGGGGGGACACAGAAAGAGAGGGAGAGAGAGGGTAAGCCGGACTTTGCGGGGTGAGCATGGACGCCCCAGGAAAGCGGCAGCCCAGGCGAGCCTTCCTCGCAGGGACCACGGTGCTGGCGCCCTGCCCGCTCACAGAGCTTTCGCGTGCTTCCAGGCCCTGCACAGGGCTGCCCTGTTTGCAGCCCCCGTAGCTCTGGGCAGTACCCTCTCACCTCCCTGTGCCTCTCCCTCACCCAGTGCGGCACCCCAAGGCCTCTTTCAGAGCCTGTGCAGGCCCAGTCCCCAGAGGTGCCTCTGCAGCTCTGACCCTGAGAAGCGAAAGGAGGGGCTCTGCTCGGCCGCAGCCCGAGTCACTCCTGCCAGGCTGGCGGCTTTCACAGGTTTTACTGTGAAACCAGGAGCCTCGGGAATGAGGCTCTCGTGCAGGTTCTCAGGGAAAGTGAGGGAGCGGGTGGAAGTGGGGGGCGAGATCAGGAAACAGCGGAGAAAGAATCTTCTCTCAAGGAAGGTAAACCAACCCAGGACCTGCGAGCTCAGGGTGCCAGCGGTCGCACCCCTGCCCTGGACCGAGGGCATCTCACCAGCGATGCTGCGCCAGTCCCACTGTCCACAAACCCTCACTGGCACTCAGAGACGGGGGATGAGCTCTCCAGAACCTTCCGCTGGGTGTGAAGGGGACACACGTGGGCACACGAGATTCCCGTGGAGAAGCCACATGCCCGCCTGTCCTGGGGCAGCTCTGGGCACCGGCCGCAGTGGGAAATCAGGAGCCCCTGCTGGTCTGGGTCGCTCTCCCCGGTGCTGAGTGGCCCTCTGGCTGGCACTTCACCAGCCACACGGCACCCGGTGTCCTCTGAACATTCGTGTCACACTCCAGGTCTCCCGGTCCCGAGGTGTCCCAGCTGCCGACTTATCTCTCCTGGCACCAGACCGCCGTCCCCTCTCCTGAGACGCTGCGGCCTCACAAGGCTGGAAAGTTTATCCCCAAATCAAGCCAATATTCCCAGGAAGCGAGGGCTTTGTTTCCCTTAAAAAAAATAAGCCTGCGCTCTACACTTGGCTTTAGAGCCTCCTGTTCTGACCCAGCCGTCTAGGCACCATGATGCTTTTCTCACTCCATTTAGTTTTGGCTTTGCTCTGTTTTACTGGATGTTTTAATTACCAAAGCAGTGTATGCTCCTTGTAGCAAGTCAAACAGGATAATGAAAAAGTTGGCCATCTCCGTGCCAGCCTTCAGACACGTCTCTTTCAGGTATGATGTTAAAAGGGGTTCTTATCGCTGTACATTTCTCTACATGTGTACAAACAAGAGCACAATTGAAATTGCACATATGAGTGGGTTCTTTTTCTGTCTTGTTATTTTAAAACAAACCAGAACCCATGCTGCGCCCATTGCTCAGAACATTTTTTTTTTCTCTAATACACTTCTCGGGCTGCTTCTGAATCCTGACTTTTGCTGAAAGTAAATATATTAGGAGGACCTTTTGAAAGTGACTGTACATCAAAACTATGAAAACAGGCAATTTCATGTGGTTTAACCCAGTATCTGGAGGGCTGACTCTGTCAGCCCTGTTCTAATGCTTTATAGGAGTGAAATGGTTATTTCAAGGGCTACTTACCTACTGCAACAGACATTGTCGAGCACTCATCAATACTGAGGCTGCAACGGACACAGAGCTTTATCCAGGGTCTTGAGGACTGTGGTTCGGGAGACACAGACCCAGGTGAAACCGGAAGAGTGTTTCAGGGAAGAGAAAGAGTCAGGGGGTCGTGAAGACAAAAGCCACAAGGTTGTTCACGTTGCCTGGTGAGAACTGTAATTGACTCTGGCCGGAAACATTTGTCCTTAAGGAACCATGAATTGCTCTCGGGTAGGGGGTCCCATAAGTACCCTGAGTTTCTGGCAAATGTCCTGGATGCCTTCGTTAGGACAATAAGTGGTCAAAGGTCAGATTCCACCCAGGCTGAGACGTGCCTGGGTCCCCATCCTCAGTGGCCTCTGGGCTCCATCTGAGAGACTTTGAGCTACCCCAACTCCATTTCCATTTTCCTTCCATAGCCTGGACCACCTATCCTGCATCCAAGGGCACACGGACCATCTATTCCACATCCAAGGGCACACGGACCATTTTCTAGTCAACATTTGCCGAGGGTAGATACGGCATTTCCACACGGATACAATAAACACCCTTAAACATTTATCATCCTATGCTAGTGCTAATATTTATGTGTGATAAATTCCCCAAAACGTGATTGCTGGGAAAACACTCACTTCTAATTTAGTCGACTTGGCCAGATACCTTCTCAAGAAGTTGTTTCGGTTCTCGCTTTCCCTAGAAACCTGCAGGAGCACTGGCTTCCCCACATCACCGCCTCAGCACCAGTGTGCGGTTCTTAAAGTGCGCGGCTCCAAAGGGGAGAAAATGGTCCTCTGTGACTGAGCTGCATGTCCCCAACCCTGGTGAGACGGTGCGTCTTTTAAATATTTGCCGATCTGCCCACTTTCTTTGGTGAGTGGGGACACCCCACTCTCTGCTATTTTCCCATTGGGTCTCTTGTCTTTCTGCAAATAAAAAAATGAGATAATTTTGTGTAGTAAGGAGATTAACTCTTTGTCATACAACCCGCAAACATTTTTCTCAGTCTTATCACTTTTGGTATTTCTATTGATATAACGTGTCCTTGCTGTATAAAAATACACAACTTCATATAGTAAAATGTACCTAATATTTCTTTAAGGTTTTGGATTTCCTGTTTTGATTAAGAAAAGGTCTTCCAACTTCTAGGTTATAAAAATATTATGTTAAAAGTTCCTTCTGAGGACTCTGTTACTTTATGTCACTGTTGAATCTTCAAGCCGTTGAGTCTTACTTCGTGGAGAGTGATGGGGAGTGACCATGCGTGCCCAGCTGGTACTGCAGCCCCACGTGCACCTGCAGTGGCCAGTGACCTCAGCCTCGGGTCTCAGTGCACGGTGGCCTCCTCAGACATCTGAATTCCCAGCTCGCACATACGGCCCTTCCCACCCCCAATTCCTTCAACTGCTGGAAAGTATACTTAGAAAATAACAAATTCTTAACAGCACAGGAAAACAGAGTGGCCTGTCCTGTCCAGGAGATGCAACACATTTCTGGAAACTGTGGAAGAGATGGTATCAGGTTGAGCCAAAGAGAGGAACTTGCAGCCCCCAAGCTGGCAGGAGAGCCCACGGAAGGTTGGAGCCAGTCAGGGGTGAGGACAGCCCGGGACATCCCCACAGAAGGGCCAGAGAAGGGGCGCTGCTGGCAGGTGCAGAAGTATACCCTCTTCCCCTGGGGCTGCCGATCGAAGCAGAGGGAGCTCGGGGAGCAGGAAACCCCCATGGACCATTCAGACCTTCACTGGAGACTCGAGACCAAATAAATACGACAGTGCAGGAAGGCAGGGTTCCCGGGAGCCAGGGGAAAGGGGGCCCCTTGCAGAGTGTACTCCTGTTTCCCCAGAACCGACCCTCAGCTGCCCCTGGGACACAGCCTGCAAGCGTCCTGCTCAGGCCAGAGCCTGCAGTGTTGGAGAAACAGAACCTCATGGGGACTCACTCCTCCCCACAGCGCAAACCCAGCACCGTCTCCAGGTTATCGGTAAAACTGATGCTGAAATTCAGCCTCCGCACACTGGTGCCAGATTAAATCTTGGAGACAGAGTTTTGGGTGAAGTAGAAAGAAATAGCTTTATAGCTTTGCCAGGCAAAGGGGGACCGCAGCAGACTAACGCCCTCCAAACTGTTCCCCAGTGGAGGGGGTAGTGAGGAGTTTTGAAGGAATGGTTCAGGGAGCAGGGCGTGGTCGGCTCGTGGGCATTCTTCTGATTGGCTGGTGGTGAGGTAATTGGGAGCCGGCGTCATCAGCCTCTGGTTCCGTCCGGTCTGGGGTGCACGTGCCTGTGGGCAGTAGTTTCCTCCCGGAGGGTGTCTGCTTCCTGCAGAAACAACTTAAGAAGGTGTGACAGGCCTTTATCTGTATCCTTCAGGGAACTGGGAGTTCGTGATTCTGCGATGATGCGACAGAATTATAATCTAAATTGTTACCGGTTCCCCAGCCCAACAGCTATTCTTTGTTTCTATTGATACATCTTCACTTTCCCCATCATCTACCCTCGAGTCAGCCTTTTACTTCAAAAGATAAGGACGCAGGGGCTTGTACACAGTTTCAAAACCAGCAGCACAGGGGCCTCTAGGACACACAGAGTCCAGGGGCCTAAATATTATTAGAAATATTGAAATTAGTGTCTAAGTGCTATCAGAGAGTCTAACACATTCATAAAATTAAAAAAATAAAAGGCCTCACCAAAAAGAATCAGAGAAAGATAAAAACCTATCAGAAATGCGAAGTATGATTCCCTCCATCCCGACACAACACGCAAGAACGAGGCTCTCCATGGTGCGAACGTGGCTTGAGATCACATCAGTGGACTGAGCGCATCAACGAGGCCCGCAGGACGCAGACATGGACACCTGGCCCAAGGGGTCTGGCGCTTCTGTGGGATTTCCAGGAGAGAATAGTGGAGAGAATAATCAGACACATCATGAAAGTTCTGAGAGTTGAAGAGATACAAACCATAAGCTTTGACTCAACGTGGACTAGAGGTTAGGATGGGAGAAGCAGCCTGAGACCCTCTTCACGCTCTGGGCCTGTATCCCACCTAAAGTTCGGAGCAGCAAAGTCAAAGTCCCAATACCTTCCAGGGGGGACGAACAGCCTACCTAAGAAGGAGGAAAGACAAACGTGCCTCAGACTTCTTGTCAGCCACACTGTACACCAGACAAATAGCGAGCCTTGGGCAGGGGCAGGTCCAGCGTCCATCACGATGAAATCCGGCTCCTCCTGCACTTGACTGTTTCATTACTGGGTTAGTTTCTTAGAAACACACTGGCTCATGGGCACAGAAGGCGTGTACAAGGGTGTTCTCAGAAGATCGTTTATGTATGAGTGAAAAACTAGAACACGAATATCCAGGAGTAGGGAAAGGCAAATAAATCTTGCTAAATCCTTATGAGACAGCATCACGTGGCCATTTCAAGGAAGAAATAGCGCTGCGTGTACAGGTGTGGAGAGGTTGTCAAGACAGCAAGTGTGTGATTACGGAACAGTAAGATCCCATCTGTACTTGAAAGTATTTTGACACACATACAGGCATGTATTCATACGTACACACGTATGCACACGTGCACACACACACACACACACAGACACAAAGGATCAGGAGAACAAGCACAGACCTATGACCAGAGACGACTTCTGAGGCCTCCAGTCACCTGCTGGGGTGGGGAGATGTGCTCTCACTTTCTATTTAATGAACTTCTACGTCATTTAAATTTTGTGCTCTGAAAAGAAAACCTAGGGGCTTCCCTGGTGGCGCAGTGGTTGAGAATCTGCCTGCTAATGCAGGGGACACGGGTTCGAGCCCTGGTCTGGGAGGATCCCACATGCCACGGACCAACTAGGCCCACAAGCCACAACTACTGAGCCTGTGCTCCGCAACAAGAGAGACCACGACAGTGAGAGGCCCGCTCACCGCGATGAAGAGTGGCCCCCGCTTGCCGCAACTGGAGAAAGCCCTTGCACAGAAATGAAGACCCAACACAGCAAAAATAAATAAATTAATTAAAAAATAAAAAAGAAAACCTAGTAATAATTGTAAGACCTTCTAATAAACTCTGCCCCGTACTCTGATGAGGCCTCTGATACCCAGTCTATCCTAGAGGTAGTGTTTATTTTGAGAAGTGCAAAGTCTTATTGAAAAGTATTAAAAATTAATATCAAGTTCAAATCCAGAAACGACTGTCACGTGGGCAGTAAATTCCACATTGTTTGAACTCTTGAGTATCCTTTTCTTCCAAACACATTTTTCATTCAGAATATGAACAGAGCACTAATTCTTTACAAAACGTTGTGTTTTTTTAAAGTTAAAAAAGTCCCTTCTTGTATAGGGATTGGCAACAGAACAAAATGAAATCCCTTGCAAATTAAATGTTTTACTGTGTCCACTTCCCTAATGAGAAGCTGGCAGAACCCATGGGACTGAAGTGTGGGGAGAGGAAAACCACATATGCAGTTTAAGTTACAGGAGAGAAATCCAACCCGACGCATTTTCAAGTTTATGCGATACTGACCCATGGATGTGACGCTAACCCCATGGGGATTTCACGGCCCATGGTACTCTGCTGGCTGAAAACCCGGCGACACGGACGACCCAGCCAAGGTGGTCTGGGGAAAGTACCAGCGAGTGGTGAGAGTAGATTACGTAGTGCAGAAACATGTGGATTTAAAAGGGAGAATTGAAAGTAAGTATTCCCAACTGGTGGGCGTGACAGTGGGCTGACCAGCAGGGCGGTGGCCGCAGGGACGGCGTCTGGAGGAGGCCGAGGCAGCCCGCTGGGGCGCCCAGTGTCCGGAGAAAGGCCTGCTCTGTTGCTCCTGTTCTATCTGTCTGCAGCGGAGGCTCAGGGGAGACCCCCAGGCCCTCCTCCTTGGGTGCACGTTAGGGTCACGTGAGGTCATTTTCAAGCTCTGGTGGCTGTTCAGTCCTCTTACTAAGTCGGGGAAATCTGGCCTTGTCCCGCAGGGCCCAGCCCCACGCCTACAACTGGGATTTGGGGAGGAAAAGGTCCCGTCCAGCCTCGGCCGGCCCTGGGGGCGGGGGAGGGGCTCACGTCACCGGCTGGTCAGTCCAGGCTCGCCAGGCAGCAGGGCCGTCTGGGTGCCCTCAGCCCCCTGCCCTCCGAGGCCTCGTCTGAGGAGCCCTCAGGGCACAGATGACACTGAGTTCCCGCAGCTCCAGGGACACCCTCCTCGTCCCCTCTACAATCGCAGGGACTACAAGTGCAGTGGCCTCCCCCAGGCCCACGACTCCCTGGCCCACGCGCTCGGACCCCCGGCCAGCCGTCTAGGCGCACCTGAATGCCAGGTCCTGCGGCTCCAGGCGTGTCCATGCGCCCAGCGTCACACCCCCTGGGCACCTGTGGAAGCAGCATTTGCTCTGGCGCTGTCTCGCCCCTGCTCGCTCTGGAGCCTGGCCGGCCCGCTCCTGGGGGTGAAGGCATCACGGAGTTCCTACCTCCTTGGGGCTGGGCTGGCGGCCAAGGGCAAGGCCCAGCTCGGTTTTGGCTGTGGACACGGTTGGAGGGACCCAGGCTGGACACGTCACACTCCTGGGCCATTAGGGGAGGCCCACGCCCCCCCAGAGCTGTGTGAGAGTGAAGAAAGGAAGGCGCCCTCCCAGGGGACCCACTTCTCCAGGTGCAGGTGATCCGTCGCTGGTGGAGAGGAAGCCATGCGTGTCCACGGCGGGCAGTGTCCGCGTACTGAATGGGCGCCACACCCAGAGCCGCGCTTGTTCTCACTCAGAGGAAATACGCTATAAATTTGCCGTTACAGCAAAATCAACGTCTTTTTATTAAGAATGTCACAGAGCCAAGTATTTGTGCTCATGTCACTGCTGTGTATGTTCGTTTTAGACCAAACAACACTCCCACGTTGCTGCAGAAAGAGCATGTGCTGGTTTGAAATGAAACCAAGTAGCTGAAAAGTTGAACGTTCCTGGACGGTGACGAACACTGAGCGCAGCAGTCTCCACGGGAGGGAGTGGAGAAGCAGCACACCTGCCCCCTCGGGTTTCCGGACGGGAAGAGCGAGTCCCTGTCTGCAGACACGGGTGTGCTGGGGAGCGCTGGGTGACGGGCCTGCCCGGTCACACCCCCACCGGCTCACCCCGCTGCCACCACGACCACCGTGACCGCCGCCAGGTCCGCCCCGGCCGGGACAGAGGCTGCAGGTCAGCTCCGCAGGGGTGCACGCGGCCGACCAAGGAGCTGGGTCCTGGGGAGGCTGCTCCCCTGCGGTCCCGGGGGGCCGGCCTTTTCCTGCAAAGCACCGCCTTAGACCCACCATGTGAGCTTGATCTTTTAGAGGAAGCTGATGGGCAAAGGAGGGAGTACCAGGAACGGGAAGGGACGTGTGTGTGGCTGGGCTGCGTCCCCCGGGCAGTATCAGCAGAGCTTTGCCCTTTTGCTGCAGGACGCGCTCTTCGGCACCCACTGATGTCACAGTCTCGGTCCTGTATGTGACGTGTGGGATTCCTTGTGGGGCAAACGTGCTGGCGTTCTCCCCCGAGCTGCCCACGCCGCTGCCCGAGTGGGCTCTTCGGTCACCCACGACCCCTCCCCCCAGCCTGCTAGGCCCTGACGTCTCCCCTCTTGGAGCCCCTCCTTCTCCTATGACATTGCTGAATTCTTCCTCGCTACCAATTCAAACTGTGTCCCAGGATCACAAGCTAAGACTGTTGGCTGCTCGTTCGGAGCCAGGCCCAGGGCTGGTTAGTTGGCATGAACCTCTTATTTAATCCTTTAAAGAGGCTCCCCGGGGCGCCACCCTCCGGGCATATGGGAGTCTTCAGTCATAACCCACACGCTTTCTTCCTGACAGACACTGCTCCTCAAAGCAGGCCCCGGACTCACTGTCTCAGCCTCGGTCAGGGCCCAACACGTGGTAGAAACACAGTGCCTGCCTGGCTTCCAAGACAAAGGATACGTGATGAAATGGATGAAAAGCTTTCGTCGTCCCCATAAGTGACCGCCTGTGTCTCTGGCTCTCTTTACAAGGGAGGAGGTTACACAGAGTAAGCGCTGAGCCTGCCAGTTGCCACATGCACCCAAGTGTAGGAGAAACCTTTGCTTTGGCTCTGAGCAGGCCCCGGGGGGCAGCTTAAGCAGACGCTGCTGGGTCAACGGCCAACGTCTGGGCATCCCATGAGGCCGACGGCTTCACAAGGTGGACCTTAGATCTCATCACTGGGCTCTGTGGGCCTGTTACTTCCACCATCTTTCAATGGTTAGGAAGGCTAAGGTGTTTTGTTTTTATTAAAGATTTTTTTTTTTGATGTGGACCAGTTTTAAAGTCTTCATTGAACCTGTTACAATATTGCTTCTGTTTTATGTTTTGGCCCTTTGGCCATGAGGCGTGTGGGATCCCAGCTCCCCGACCAGGGATCGAACTCACACCCCCTGCACTGGAAGGCGAAGTCCCAACCACTGGACCGCCAGGGAAGTCCCATGGAAGGCTAAGGTGTCTTAAGCACCTTTCACTGAGTTCAATGGTATGAAAGGCCCCCAGGGACTAGCAAGCGAGCGTCTTGGACACACAGGGGTCTGCCCACCCCCCGCCTAGGCTGGCTCACGGCCCGGTGAGTTAAGGCCACTGACCGTCACGTCCCAGGCTTTCTCATCCTCAGTTCTTCATGGCTGCCAAACGGCTACTGGAGCTCCGGATGTGGACCCATCTCCCTCTCGTCGGAGCCCATGTGGTGGTTAGTTTTATGTGTTAACTTGGCTGGGCCGTGGTGCCCTTTGTTGGGTCAAATACCTGCCTGGACGTTGCTGTGAAGGTAGTTTTCAGCTGTGATTGACATTGAAACCAGTAGACTTTGAGTAAAGCAGATGACCCTCTATCGTGTGGGTGGGCTTCTCCAATCGGGTAAAGGTCTTAGGAGCACAAAGAGGTTTCTCCTCAAGCCTGTAACACTGACCTGCTGCTTGAGTTCCTGGCTGGCCAGTCTGCGCTGCAGATTTCAAAGCAGCCCCCATGCATGACCTGTTGAGCCAGCTCCTTGGAATCTCTGCGCGTGTGTGTAAGTGTGAGACCCGATGTATACACCACCGGTTCTGGTTCTCTGGAGAAGTATGGCTAATTCAGCCCTGAGTACACTTGTGTCCTCACCCAGAGGGTCAAAGCCGTGTCACACGGCCATGCCTAGCTGCTCTGAAGGTCTGGAAATTGGAAGTCTCACCTGTCCTGTATCCAAGGTGAAGGGGAAAGGGAGGGGGCTGGGCGGTCTGCTGTGTCTTCCTCCATGGTCTGCAGTCCAGATGTGGCGGGGATGTGGGCGACCGGAAAGTCCGAATTGTCCCCACCCCCTCCTATGACGTGTCTGCGATGTTCCTGAGAAATCCAAGGTGACTTCCGGAGAACAGATTGCACGCTTAAAAGTTTTACCCCCAGCCGCTTTGCTTCAGATTATTTCAGATTGCTCACAGAACGGGGAGAAAAGCAAGCTTCCCAATATTTAGCAGCGCCTAAAATTCGATTTCTGTTCAGTTACACATGACCTCACAAGGAACGAGGCTGACGGAGCTTTTTGTGGGTTTTTTTGTTTGTTTGTTTCCAGTACGCGGGCCTCTCACTGTTGTGGTCTCTCCCGTTGCGGAACACAGGCTCCGGACGCGCAGGCCCAGCGGCCATGGCTCACGGGCTCAGCCGCTCCGCGGCATGTGGGATCTTCCTGGACCGGGGCACGAACCCGTGTCCCCTGCATCGGCAGGTGGACTCTCAACCACTGCGCCACCAGGGAAGCCCGCTGACGGAGTTTTAAATTCCTTTCACTCACAGCCACTGCTGCCCCTCTACATGGCTGCGTTAGAAGGAAAAACACAGTGATTTTAAGAAAAAGAAGAAACCGTTCTTTTTAAAAAATTAAACATTTAAAAAATTTTTTTAGAATTTTTATTGGAGTTGATTTACAATGTTGTGTTAGGGTCTGCCACACAGCAGAGTGAATCAATTATACATATACATATATCCAGGAAACCATTTTTGATTGAATTGGAAACATTCCTAATTAAATCTGTTATGTTTCTAGATACATCAATAGTGTACTCTTAAAAATTAAATAAGGGCTTCCCTGGTGGCGCAGTGGTTGGGAGTTCGCCTGCCGATGCAGGGGACACGGGTTCGTGCCCCGGTCCGGGAGGGTCCCACATGCCACGGAGCGGCTGGGCCCGTGAGCCATGGCCGCTGAGCCTGCGCGTCTGGAGCCTGTGCTCCGCAACGGGAGAGACCACAGCAGTGAGAGGCCCGCGTACCACACACAAAACAAAACAAAATTAAATAAAAGATTCTGCTAAATAGACTATGCAAGGTTAAGTTAGTGTAGTATTACCGATGAACAGAAAATCCTAGCGCTCTAAACAAGCAGGAGATACGGCCTTTTTCAAAATAAGCTTTACGTTCTACACATAGAAACGGTTACTGGGAATTGTGAAAAGTCAGATGGCTGAAAGGCGAGCTTTACTTATTTTTTCTTTGAAGCAGAAAAACAGGTATCTCAGTTTGGCTAAGAGATTATTTGGGTTGGGAATGAGAGAAAGAGATGAAAAAGTTCTTTATTAAAAAGCAGCAAAACCAACGGAAGTTAAGTCTTGTACGAATAGAAGAGCCATCGGAAATCTCCACTGGTCGAGGCAGAGACCTCCCCCGGAGTCTTGCTGACTCACTGGGTTGACGCAGAATTAAAGGGCTCATTCTGAGCTACTCAAAGTGTCAGGCCTCGTTTGCAGGAAGGACCTGCTCCCAGATGGGGATGTCGGGTGGGGCCGGGGTCTGTGAGAGCACCTGTGCAGGTTCTACCTGTGCAGGTGGTAGCCGAGGAGCTGGCCCCTGGCCTGGGGTGTTGGGGTGGCAGCAGCATCTCAGAAGGTGTGCTGGGGGCTTCCCGTGCCCACCCAGATGGAAGCGAGCCCCTACAAGGGGACAGGGAGCCCACCCAGCCCCAGAGGATGGGTGCAGGTAAGATGCCTGAGGATGGGGCCGGAGGGATGTGGGGTGGCCACATGCCAGATCAGGGAGCTGTGCCCACTTCTGGATTGAGGGCGTCTGGGCTGAGCCCCGACCCTGCTGTCGGCTGTCCAGGCCCAGCTCAGACACTCAGAGGCTGCCCAGGACTGAAGCTTCCAGAAAGCCCTGTTTGTCCAGGGAGGGGAGGACAGAGCCGGAGAAACCCTGCTCGCCTGCCCAGCACAGAGTCCAGCCAGAGCTCGCGGTCACAGGTGGAGCTGCGGCTCCGGGCACCAGGCCCGCAAGGATGGAGACGTGCCGGAAGTGGGACTGGCAGGAAGGGGGCCTGATGGGGCGGCCAGAGTAGAATGAAGCAGCCAGCTCGGTCCCTTCGCTGCCCCCAGGCCTCAGTGACAGCCTCTCAGCCAGGGCCCCGCCTCCTATGAGGATGGCCAGGCGTCCAGTCAAGGACTCCAGACTCAGTGCCGCCACCACGACCGTGAAGGCGCGTGTCTGGGCAGAGCCCGCACGTGGGCGAGTCGTCCACTAAACAAGCCGTGCCAGGGGCCCGTGTCTAAAGTGTGAGTCCGAAATGAATGTGCTGTGTGTTGAGCACAGGAAGCTGCCGAGTTTGGGGGGTCCCGGGGGCAAGGAGACGGGCAGACCACCTCCTGTGTGCCGCTCACTCGCTGGCAGGTCCGATGGCTTCTGCTTGTTCCCAAAACGAGCACAGGGAGGAAGAGCAGGGGTGACCCGGGCCCTCACTGCCTCAGCCCTGTAACAGCGGCTGTAACAGAACACAGGATGGGGAGGTTAAAACAGCTGGCATTTATTTCTCACGGTCCTGGAGGCTGGATGTGCAAGACTGAGGTGCCAGCGGATGTGGCTTCCCACGAGGTCCCCCTTCCTGGCGTGTAGGCGGCCACCTTCTCGTCCTCACGTGGACCTTCCCCGGTGTGCACGCCAAGGGGGTGGGGGAGCTGCTGCTGCCTCTTATGAGGCCACCTATCAGTTGGCCTATGAGCTCAGGGCCCCAGCCTTACGATCTCATTTAACCTCATCACTTCCTTAGCCTCTTCTCCAAATACAGTCTCACTGGGGGTTAGGCTGCAGCACGTGATTTGGTGGTGGGGGTGATGGTACAAGCCTTCAATCCACAGCATTTACTGAGTTTGCCATGTAAGTACCATTAGCCACGAGACCTGCACTCCTAACTTTCCTAACTTCTTTGTCAAATCAGCACTTGCCCTGGGCATCCCCTTCTCAATCTGTGTCCCATGTGCCACCCCGGAGGAGTGCTGGAAGCTCTACTCCAGGTGTTCCAGGGGGCAAGTATTCAACACAGGGAGAGAAACTAGGGAAGGGAAAGGAAGGAAGGGGGGAAAGAAAGGTGGAGGGAGGGAGGGACGGGCGGCTTCTGGTACCTGTACGGTGACGCCTGTCGCTGAAATCCCAAATGCCCACATACTCTGAAAGTACAGCCGTCAGCAAACAGAACACATAAAACAATCCACAAGAAACCAGAAGACAGAGAGAACATGACATAAATTCATCTCACGTGTAATAGTGAAGTAAACCCCTGAAAGCAGCGTGGTTGGAAATTGCTCAGAAGGGAGGAGAGGGTAGCAGGGTCCCACAGGCAGAAAGGCAATTATAACACTAAGCAGTGGGGAAGTTTGCACCCTGACTGGGTGGACACAGAGAAGTCAAAAAGAAGGTGCCTGAAAAGTGGGCACCTTTGTGGGGCTGCTCCAGGGAGAGGCAGGTGCCTGGGAGGGTGGCGTCCCTTAGACGCTTGATGGTGAAAGGAAGGCAGGAAGTAGCTGAACATAAGGCACTACTGAGCTACGATGCTATCCAAGGATCACAGCAAAATAGACCCCAACGTTGCCATTTATTAAAGAGACTTCACTTCACTATAGCACATAAAGGGGCACTCTTGAACTAAGAAATCGAGTGAACCCTCCAGACCTCTACCACATTCTTTATGAGTCATAAGCTAATGCTGGCCCAGGAAAATACATAAATAGTCCTGGACAAAAGCTGTAAGAAGAAACTAGGAAACTGTAAGACTTATAAAATTATGAGAAGAAAACAGAATTTGGGAATTAAAACATTCCAGCAGAAGAAAACCCTACCTCAAAAATTCCTCAAAGCAAATGAAAAGTGTAACACAACAGTCCAGCATAAATGAATGTGATTAAACAAGCAATTGCATACAAGAAGGGACATCACAAATCAGAGGGTCAAAACTCAGAATATAAATGGAGAAGCACAGGGAGGTGTAAAATAACATCTAACAAGCTGTGACAAAGCGATAAAGAGGCATGGACATATATACACTAACAAGCGTAAGGTAGACAGCTAGTGGGAAGCAGCCGCATAGCACAGGGAGATCAGCTCGGTGCTTTGTGACCACCTAGAGGGGTGGGATAGGGAGGGTGGGAGGGAGAAGCAAGAGGGAGGAGATATGAGGGTATATGTATATGTGTAGCTGATTCACTTTGTTATAAGGCAGAAACTAACACACCATTGTAAAGCAATTATACCTCAATAAAGAGGTTAAAAAAAAGTTTTATAAGTAAGACACTGAAGAAAAAGATAAAAATCATAATAGAAAGAATAACTTATAAGGTGCACAAGGGAAAATACATGCCACCAAAGCTATAGCAAGAGAGAAGACAGAAATAAAAAGATCCCTCCCAAAAAATTAAAACTAAAATAAAGGAGACAAAAAAGTGAGAAAACAGTAGGTATCACAGCCTATCAAAGAATACACAGCACACACGTAATTAGAGCATGTGAAGAGCAAACTAACACAATGGAACAAAACTCATATTTAAATCTATAATGAAAGAAATATGAAGGAATCCAATTGTACATATTGAAAGATGCTGCTGTATACCCGGAAACATGGAGTTGGAACATTAAAATTAAATACAAAATTGGTGGGATGCAGCTGAAGCAGCTCTTACAAGGAAACTTGTGACTTTAACACCAAAATCAGACATAAAGAAAAGTATATCACCAGTTACCTTTGCTTCCCCCTTGAGAAGCTAGTAAAAGAAGAATATTGAGGTCAAGGTAAGTAGGGAAAAAGAAATAATAAAAACAAGCAAGAAAATAAATGAAATATAAAACAAACAAGAGAGAAAATCTGCAAAGCCAGAATCAGTTCTTTGTAAAGGTTAATGGAATTGGTAAGCCTTTAACAAGACAGACGAAAAAGAAAGGGAAAGCACAAACCAGCAACAGCAGGAATAAGAGGACATCACAACAGACCCAGCAGACACTGGAAGCACAATGGGGGATGTGATGAATAATTTTATACTCCTACATTTGACAACTTAGACAAAGCAGTCACATTCCTTGAAAGATACAAATCACCAAAACAAAGTCAAAAAACACTAGGAAATTTACATACCTCTGTATGTTAAAGACATTGAATTAGTAATTAAACAACTTCTTAAAAAGAAAATAAACAACATTTTTAATAAAGAAAATTCCAGGCCGAAATTACCTCACTGGTGAATTCTAACAAGCATGTGAAGGAGAAATAATATCAACCCTACAAAAACTCTTTCAGAAATTAGAGGAGGAGATATCACTTCCCAAAGTATTTTATGAGGCTACTATAACCAGGATTTCAAAACCAAACAAAGACATAAGAGAGTAAATTTATAGAACAATATCCTTCATGAATATAAATGTAAAAATCATTAACAAAACATGAGTATAGGGCTTCCCTGGTGGCACAGTGGTTGAGAGTCCGCCTGCCGATGCAGGGGACATGGGTTCGTGCCCCGGTCCAGGAGGATCCCACATGCCGCGGAACGGCTGGGCCCGTGAGCCATGGCCGCTGAGCCTGCGCGTCTGGAGCCTGTGCTCCACAACGGGAGAGGCCACAGCAGTGAGAGGCCCGCGTACTGCAAAAAAAGAAACCAAAAAAAACAAAAAATCAAAAAGAGTATATGAATTTCAGGAATATGTAACAAGAATAATATACCAAGATCTAGCTGCGTGTATCCTGGGAATGCAAACCTAGTTTAACATGAGAAAATCAATCAATACAATTCATCATATTAAGAGACCAAGGGAGAACAACTATACAGCTATTCCAATAGATGCAGATAAACCATCTGACAAAATGCAACACATTTTTTTTTTTTTTTTTTTTTTTTGCGTTACGCAGGCCTCTCACTGCTGTGGCCTCTCCCGTTGCAGAGCACAGGCTCTGGTCGCGCAGGCTCAGCGGCCATGGCTCACGGGCCCAGCCGCTCCGCGGCATGTGGGATCTTCCCGGACCGGGGCACGAACCCGTGTCCCCTGCATCGGCAGGTGGACTCTCAACCAGTGCGCCACCAGGGAAGCCCGCAACACATTTTTATAATGTTTAAAACTCTTAGCAACTGAGAAAAGCAGATTTCTCAATGTGATCAAGAGCTCTCACAACTTCTAATAAATATTGTTTCAGTACCAGAGGTCTTAGCCAGTGCAATAAGAACAAGAAAAAAGAAGTCAGATTCAAAATAAAAGTAGAAGTGCTGAGTGAAGGAAGCTGAATACCACCTAGTTTATACTAAATTATTCCATTTATATGGAATTCTTGGACAGGCAAGACTAAGCTGTGCTGATAAAACCAGCCCCTTGGGTCCTGGGGGAGTAGTGGGGCGGAGCTGATAGTTCACTCAAGACTTGAAGCACTTCACTGTGTGGAAATCAGTCCCCATTTCCAGAAAGTCCACATCTGTTTTCTCAGAAGGGTGGGATAATATTAAATTTTATTTTTTTAAACCCTGTCTGTGCTCTGTGAGTTTTCTGAAGTGACTGTGAATTGTGTTTGTAATTCAAACTATCAAATGATCCAATGTAATCCAAAAAGTACAAATGTGATTTGAAATGATCTCAAGTTACAAATTCTTATCAAAGAGCAATTTACGGTGACCTGTCTTCAGAGCTATTAGAGAGCTCTTTCTAGAAGAGTGAGGTCCTTAGAATGAACTCAGGTCAGGGAGTGAGAGGCGGGAGGAGCCGGGGCCCTGACGGCATCACGTTACTAAGAAGTTGGGCCTAAATCCTGAGCATGCAGGAAGGTGCTGGTCAGTGCCACCTCCTCAAACCAGACCCTGGAGGCAAGGACCGCAGGGCTGGCATCTTACACAGCCAGTGTCTCCCACCTTTTCAAAGGTCACGTTATCTCCTTTCTTCTACGGTTTAGGGTCCTCTGGCGGCCTTTCTACTGCCCCAGGGTCTCCTCCTGCCCTCCAACCAGAAACATGGCACCTGTGGGGTAACCACAGGCTGCAGTGACCTCAGGCTGCCCTGAAGACAAACCTCTGTCCCCTGCTACCTGTCCCAAGCCAGCCGTATGTCCTGGAGAGGGCAGGATGTGTGTGTACATATACACGTGTGTGTGCATGTATGTGCACATGGTATATGCACGAGTGGGTGCGTGCATGTGTGTGCACGTGTGGTGTGTGTGCTTGTGTATATGGTACCTGGCATGTGCGTGTGTACATAGTGTAGGTGTGTGTGCATGTGAATGCGTGTGGATGCGTACATCCATGTACGTGAACATCCATGTGCACACCTGTGCGTGTTGTCTGGGTGCCTTTTCCCAGCTCATCCCCTGTCCCCGGCGACCAGCAGCGGGGGTCTGTGGTGAGGACGTTGTTTCTGTCCTCTAAGCCCTGGGGGCCCGGTTTCCCCAGATACCAGACAAATCAAGCCGGCTTGGCTGGGGGTGACCAGTTCCCCGAATTGACTTGTTTCTCCTGAAAGAAAGCTTCTGTTTGGTTCTAATGAGTGGCTTTTCCTAAAGAGAAGCAGTAATCGCGCCAGGACCATAAGCAGGTTCTGTAAACTTGTAATCGCAGGTGTCAAACACTGTGCAGCATTTTCCCTGGAAGACAGAAGCCCTGGGAAATACCACGGAGCGGGCGCCAAGCGGTGTTTCCTTGACAGAAGTTAATCTAAACTAACTATCCCCGGGAAGGAAGGCGGGGAAACGTTTGTACACGTCTATCATTCGTCCTTGGAGGGCACAGAACAAATATGTGTTTTTAACGTGTGACACCAGCGTTATTCTGGGTGGCCTCGGGCTATATGTTGTTTTTCAGGTTACAGAATTGGAGGTGAAGAAAACAACTCTGCATTAAGAGGAACACACAGCACAGGCTAATCGCAACCACACGGAATCAGATGCTGCAGCAGAGGACGGGGCCCGGGTGCTCGGGGGCCCGAGGGAGAGGCCAGAAGCAGCCTGAACCGGCGGGTGACCCCCAATGGCGCACTCTCAGATCCCGAGAAGCAAACAGCATGAGTGGAGCGGGGGTCGCCCTAGGGCCGGGGAACCTGAAAATGTCCCCTCCTGCAGATTTGGTGAAAGCTACAAACAGCCCCCCAGAAAGTGAGCAGAGGCGGCAAACACTGCACTTAACGTTAGGGGCGACAGGGCCCAGCTCTGGCTCTGCAGCATCTGCCCAGGGGCCCCTGCGGGCACCCTCTCCCGGCTCCTGCCCCATCTCTGCCAGCTCCCCTTCCCAAGGCCCAGAGGGGCCTCACCTGTGTGTGGGCCCCGCCCAACCCTGGGTGTCTCCTCTGCAAACCAGCCTTTGGAAGTGTCCACGTGGCGGTTCTGGCTTTGAGCCACGCCCATACCTGCACTTTACGGAAGAAGCTGGGGCAGCCCCCGGGGCGGCGGCTGGGCGGGGGTGCAGAGCTGCTGCCCCAGCGAGCACCTGGAGGTCCCTTTCTTTTCCTGAGGACCACGTCTCCACTCGCCTGCCCTGGGGCCGATATCCAGCCCTTGAGCCCAGAGTCCCGCCATGGTCATTGCTGGGGGGTCCGCGGTGGCCTTCCTCCCCGGCCCCCAGCCCAGTCTGGGAGGGGACGGTGACCAGGGCCCAGCTCACGGTGCACAGACGGGCACCAAGGACCCCACCACAGGGGAGCCCCCACTGCATACACCAGGCCCAGGGGGGCTTCAGGGGCTGGGGTCCCGAACCAGGTCCCCCTCCCTGCCCTCTGCCTCCTGAGTGCAGGCCCTGCCGCTTCCCTGGACCCTCCACGGTGGGGCTGGTGGTTCGGGCTGAACTTGCCTGGAGTGTGAGTCACAAGGAGTCGGGAGATGCAGCTCGGGGATTTCCCGTCAGAACGTTCTAGCCCTCAGCAGCCCCCTTCCTCCCCAGGCCTTTCATCTGACCCCATCCCACCACCACCAAGTGCCCCTGGATGCGTCGCACGCATGTGGCCGCACTGGTGCCCACAGGGATGTGTCTCCTCCCTCCCTGCCCCTCTCCCTCTCCCTTTCTCTCACACACACACACACTCTTGCACATTTATTTACACACATGCACTCACGCAGCATGACGATGGGTCTAGCCAGGAGGGGGTTATGTGGCCCCTTCCCCTTCTAGGCTGCAGCCTGACCATCACTCATCTTCCTGGCCTGGAGGGGACAGGACGGGTGCTCTGCCCTCATTCCCAGGAGAACCACACCCAACTCTGTCCAAATGGGGCGTTGGACCCTTGTCTCAGGAGTGCGCCCAGGGGACACCACAGGCAGCCCGACTAGGGCTCAACATTGACAGCGATCCCTTGGACAAGGCTGCAGGATCCTCAGGGCTGTATCCCGGCCGCTCACCTCCCCGCAGCACCCCAAAATCTGCACCCCTGGGCAAAGTGGCTTCCCTCTGCTCTGCGATTCAGATTGGCAACACACACATACACACATGTGCATGCATGCACATACCACATGCACAGACACGTGCACACAAGCACACACACATGCTCACACCACATGCATGCAAGCACCATACATGTGCACACGCACACACCACACAATGCACACCCACATGTGTTCACACACCACACACACAGGCACACACATGTGCAGACCCCACACAGGACATGCAGACAACATGCCTATGCACTCACCCCACCCACACACGCGAACACACCACACACAGGAACACCACACATGTCGAGTACACACGTGCCACCCTTCTAAAGGAGACCCAGTGGGTCCCTCCTCAAAGGTTGGCCCTGCCCTGTGGGGTGACCGTGTCCCCAGAAGTCCCTGTGGGGCGGTCCCGAGCGTGCATCTGACCCTGGGCTCTGCACCTGGCGCTCCTAACGGTCCCTGGGAGAAGCCGACCTGCCCATCCCAGCTCTGCTTGTGAGCCCACGCTTCACGACAAGCCTTTGCCGGCAGGGTCATCCCTCGGTCTGCAGGCCACGAGGACCAGAGTCACTCGTGTCAGCCCTTGTCCCCTGCTGGAAAGGGCGGGGTTAGCAAGGCCACCTTCCTTATTAACAAGGGGGCTCTGGGGCCTTGCAGCGCCTTCTCTGAGCCTGGAAGCTTGGAGTGTGGCCCAGGGCGCTTGCTCCCAAGCCGGCTCCCACCTATAAATAACAGCGGTGGCAGGTCCCCTGTCAGCACCGCTGATGGACGTTCCCTTCCCCGCCATTAGGGCCTGCGACTGTGGGAAAATTAATTTAAGTGGTAGTTAATTTCTAATGAATTCCACTCAAGCGGTTAATATGTTCCCTCGGTGTTATGGTAACCTTCACGGATCACTGCACTATGTAAATAAATTCTACTTTACACTGGTTTATTAGGAAAGAGAGTGAGGCTGGGGAGTCTGGCTAAATCTTGTCTGCAAATGCACACGATGAACCTTCCACAAGAAATTTAAAAGGGGAGGAAATAGAAGCCCATCAGGAGTTTTCTCTGGTGCTGAACGACCCCCGATGACTAAATTACCCGTCTCCATGCTCTGGGTGAATATCTCCAAATCCGCTTTGTTCCTGTGTTCCAAGGAGGAAGAGGAGAATTTTTGCCTTAGATCCCGTGTGGATTCCTTAACAGACCTGAAAGAATGTCCTCTCTGAAACCGCTGCCTGAGGCCCAGGCCGGCCCGGAGCAAGCCTGGACAGAGGAAAAAGCTCAGCAGGCAAGTGTGCACAGGGGGCACGTGCAGAGCAGGGCTTGGGGGCTTCCGCACCCCCGAGTGAATGAAGATGGACCCACCGGCTGACCTTGCAGCGGCCGGTCTGCGTGCAGAGGCGGCAAGAGGCTTGGAGCAGAATCGGATGGGAAGCGGCCTGCAAGCAGCACCCAGGGGCCTACGGAGTTTACGTGGATGACCCGGGGTCAGCTGTCTGTGCTTCTAGCTCAGGCAGCCCTAACAACACCCCACACGGGTGGCTTAAACAACAGGCGTTTATTTCTCACATCCTGGAGGCTGGCCGTCTGAGACCAAGGTGCCAGTGGACTCAGTCTCTGGAGGGAGCTCTTCCCAGACTCGCAGAGGCCGCCCTCCCACTGTGTCCTCACATGGCAGAGAGGGAGCTCTCCGGGTCTCCGCGGATCAGGGCACTAATCACATGGAACCAGGGCCCCACCCTTATCACCTCATCTAAACCTAATCACCCAGAGCCCCACCTCCAATGCAGCCACACTAGGGCTTCCGGGTGGGGTTTGGGGACCACAGGTATTTGGCCCGGCAGTGTTGTGCCTACGGTGACGATGTCCACGCTCTTCACTCTCGCGCGGTGCACGCCTCTGGGGCAGTTTCCTCAGCTCGTTGGGGTCTCCCCTGCAGTGGCTGTCAGATGCAGTTGTGGCAGGGTCACCTCAAAGCCCCTTCATCTCACACAGGCTCCTGGCTGGAGAGATTGACACCTGGGCTCCTCGCCTATCTCCCCGTAAATGGCCTGTCCACCTGGTGGCCCTGGGGTCGCTGAACTTCCTGCATGGCCGCTGAAGGCTCCCAGGGCAAGTGCCCAAGAGAAGCCTGCCGAAGCCAGGTCACCCTCTGCAAGCTCGGGAGACGCTCTGGCCGAAAGCACGTGAGTCTGCACCCTGACCTTGGGCCTCCCGGACGTGGAGAAATAAATGTGTATGGTTCACAAGCCACGCCACCTGTGGTTCTCTGTTACAGCAGCTCGAATGGACTAGACAGGGCTCTCCAGAGACAAAGAACAAACAGCATATGTTTTAAGGAATTGGCCCTTGAGACTCGGGGGCCGGCTCGTGGGAACCTGAGGGAAGATGTGATGTCGCTGCTGAGTGTGACACCTGCAGTCTGGGGACTCAGGCAGGGCGTCAGTGTCCCAAGCTTGGGCCAAATTCCTCCTTCTCAGCGGAAGCTGTCTTTGCTCCTAAGGCCTTCCCCCGAATAGGTGAGGCCCGCCCACGTCAGGAGGGGGGTCCGTGGAACCCAGAGGCCGTGGTTTACGCGCTCATCACGTCCGCAGGGGCCTGTGCTTCCGCGTCTGGACTAGTGTCTGCCCCACAGCTGGGCTCCTTGCCCGGCCGCCCTGATGTGCCGACTGTCTTAGCGGCTGCTGTGTTGGGCCGTCAGGCAGTCACCATGGGCACCGGCTGCTGCTGCAGAGCCGGCTGAGGGTCTCCCCAGAGAGCGGCCTGGTCACGACCCCTGACTCAGAAGCCCTCCTAGTCCCCCAGGGGCCACAGAATGCAAGTGGGACCCCTGCCAAGAAGCTCCTTGGAGCCCCGGGCCCTGCCCAGCTACCCGCACCCAGCGTCCCTCTTGCGGGGGCCGCAGGGTAAGCCCTAGCCTCTCCCAGCCACCAGGCACCTGTCCCCTCGTCCCCTCAGCACAGGCTGCTCTGTGTGGCACCTCGGTCACTGAGGGCCATTTCGGGAACGGGCGGGACAAACGTCTCCCCATCCACACACCAGACCACCCTTCCCCCCATGAACACGCTCCGGCTCATGTCACGCTGATGTCAGGCTTCCCTCTCTCACTGCCCCGTCGAAAATCCCCTGAAGTCCCGGATCAGAAACTGCTCCCGCTTCTTCTGCTCTGCGCTGACCTCGACAGCATCCCCCCCCAGGGTGACGCTACAAGCGTCCAGGCTGCAGCCTGACACACGGGGATGCCCCAGGCGGGTGTCTGGACACCCCACTGACCGGTGCCCTGCGTCCACGACACCCACGCGGCTCGCTTCCCACCGCTCCACGTTCCCTGTCAGCCCACAGAGTCTATTCCCACGTGGGACCACAGCAAAGACATTGGCCTCTGCCGTGACCCAAGATGCGGGCTTAGGGCGTTGACGGGAACGCCTTCCCCACGGCCAGGCAGCTGGAAGCTTTTCCCTTTCACAAAGACCCCGGGAGCCAGCAGCCCACCCTGCTGTCCCCCGAGGCCCCCTGCCCTCCTGGGCCTCCCCACTGGCCACACGCCAGCCACGAGTGTCCCGCATTGTCTCCGCAAGAAGGTCAGGCCCAGGACCAGGCAGTGCCTCTGGTCCTGACCCCGGTGGCTCTGGGACCACAACGTGGGCGTGTCCTGGACATCACTAAGCGACCCCAGAGTGGAAGGAAAAAGCACAAGACGGGGTCAGAAACTCGAAACAGCTGTGTGTCGCTTACCAGGACTTAAGTCAGAGAAACAAGGGCGTAAGATCAGCTCCTCCAAAATCAGAACCCACGCTCCTGGCAGGTGTCTCCGCGTAGAACAGGTGGGCATCCACATCCCATGGGTGGCCTTCCCGCCTCTCCCAGGGCCTGTTTGCAGCGAGTGCCTCCCGGCAGGCCGGGGGTGGGCAGCCACACCACTTAAACCAGACATTCCGTGGATGCACTTCAGGAACTTTCTGTGGCCGCAGAGGAGATGGGAGCGTTTCTTAGCCATCGTCATCACTGAGGATGCAGTGAGCAGAGCGTGGGGGCCTGGCCATCCTCTGGGTCCCACGATGAAGTGGCTGTGCTCTGTCCCGGTCTCACCACGTCTGTTCAACCTGAGGGCCGTGGTTTCAGGCAGGGAACTCGGCTCCAGGGTCTCCTAAGCGTCACGTCACCGTCCACTCTGGATTTCCAGGTGAGATGGATCTCGATGCTGGTGGTAAAGAAAAGCCAGCCAGGCCCCGGCCAGGGAGGGAACCTCGGCCGCTGCCTGGTGTGAGCCGGGTGCCTCCAGGCAGTGGCTCCTTTTGGGGTCACACTAGGCCCCTGGGGGGAGGCTGGGCTTGGCCTTCACCTTCTGACCCCAAGAGCAGCCCCTGCTCCCCCAGGGAGGCCCCAGAGGACGTGGCCAGGGAACCTGGTGCACAGCCATGGCTGCCACGTGGAGGGCAAACCATCCCCCATCCCCAGGACGTGGGTCCTCGCAGGCCAGCATCAGCCTGCGGACTCGAGACCAGCACGGTCCCCTCACCTGACCCACCGAAGCTTCTGGCAAACCCACAGCTTGGACTTCCCGGTTCCCGGGGAGGCAGGGGGGTCCTGGGGGCAAAATTGAAGGAGGCATTTCATCGTTTTCTGGGCCAAGGGGTGTGCCTGGGGTCTCATGCCTCCTTCAGGCTGGCCAGCTGTTTCCTGTGTTAAAACCACACACACACCAAACTGTATTAGCTAGCGGAGTCATTAACCAAACTCCCATCCAAAGGAGACTGTGCCCCTAGTGCCCCTACCTCTTCCCCGACTCTCTAGCTTTCCAATGGCCTCCCCATCCCTGTCCTGGAAGAGCTGCGTCCCCGCCCTGGTGCCGGGGAGGTATCACCTCATGCAGACCCCCAAGAACATTGGACGGAGCCCCACGCACTCAAGTGCAGAGCCTCTGGGCAGACACAAGCAGGGAGATGGGTCATGCCCCGGGAGCGTGAACGCTGAGGGTGCAACCCGCCGGCCTGGGACGGAGGGAGGGAGGCATGCGCGGCCCAGCCTGGAGACAGAGCCGCATCTGGAAGTCCCGCAGGGCCCGGAGGAGCTGCTGACTGGGGACGGGCGGGCTTCCTGGGTTTGCTCCTCACGGAAGCAGGGGTCTGACCAGAGGTGGAGGGACCGGGCCCTTCCCCACAGGGGCAGGTGCCAGGCGCCCGAGTGTGCGGTGCCGGGCAGCATCCACCCGACCCTGGGGCTCGTCTCCAAAGGCTCAGCTCCGCGGGCATCAGGTGCTCCCGGCGGCTGGAGGAGGGTCCGGAAGCAGTGGGTGAGGGCGGGATGTGGAGGGTGGAGGCAGCCCGGGTCAGGTGGCTGAAGTCCCCAGCCACGGGGGCTGGGGTGCTGCTGTGTGCCAGCCGGGCACTGATGGTGTCCGGGGCACACACGGGCCCCACCTAGGGTAGGCGGCAGGGCGGCAGCTCTCCGACCTCACGGGCAGCACCTGCCACCGTGGGCTCAGGTTCCTTTCTGGCACCTGGAATGGAATTCATTTACAGAAAAATTAGATCTACTATTGAGCATATGCAAGAAACTGCAGAAATGTGTGGTAACAGGCAAAGGTCCCCGTCCCCAAACGGTCCAAGACTGTGGCCGGGCAGGAAGAGCAAAGCCACACGAGCTCCCCTAGTGGCTCCCTGGGGACACTCCCCCCATCCCGGCCTGTGCCACCCGAGCAAGACCGTCCACCTGGTGGTCTGGCCGGACGGCTGACCTGCAGGTCAGACTGTGACCGCACTCATGGGAACAGGGAGAACCCTGAGGACCCAGAGGTCTTTCCTGAGACGGCCACAGGCAGACGACGGCCACAGGCAGATGACAGCGGGAGGTGCGGGCCGTCCAGGGGACCGGGGATGTGGTCAGGCCGGAGGAGATGGCGGCAAGGACGGGATCCCGGGGCAGGACCCGTCTCAGACTTCAGATGCCGCGGGACCCGACGGCCGGTGAGCGGGTGGCTCAGGTCAGTGTGTCCTCGGGTGACCCGAGACTCACCCTGGCTTACCTGCGGTGGGGAGACCGGCTCAGAGGCAGGTGTCGTCACAAGTTCTCCCTGTCTCTCTCTCATGGGCGGTTCAGAGATTCCACTTGTTAAGCGAGCGTCCCCTCGGGCAGCAGAGATCTTATTTTCCTGGGGTTGTCTCCGCCGCGTCCTGACGCCGGTGTGTGTTTGGACTGATGTTCTGCAGCTCACGGTGCGGATGTCACTCCGGGAGCACAGCTCTCCGCGCCTGGCCTCCTCCCCGCGACCCCAAAGTCCCTGCCTTCGCCCTTGGCCACCGGCTCACGGCCACTCAAACCGTCTTTGCGAGTAAAAATGCCTCTCACATGGGCTTCCCCGGTGGCGCAGTGGTTGGGAGTCCTCCTGCTGATGCAGGGGACACGGGTTCGAGCCCCGGTCCGGGAAGATCCCACATGCCGCGGAGCGGCTGGGCCTGTGAGCCATGGCCGCTGAGCCTGCGCTCTGCAACGGGAGAGGCCACAACAGTGAGAGGCCCGCGCACCCCACCCCACCCCCCAAAAATGCCTCTCACAGGATCTACTGAACTTGGGGGCAGCTTGAGGAGCGGACGGCTGGTCACACATGCTTCCCCTCCTGACGCTGGGGGCCATCACCCTGTCGCCCCTGCCTGGTCCCGCGCCTCCCCCCGCGCTTGTGGGCTGGTCCTGGATTCTCCATACTGACCCCTCCTCCCCAGCCCGGCCTGGGGCCTGGGTAGAGCCCTGCTGTCTCTCAGCTGGGCGACCGCAGGACCTCTCGGGCCACCTCAGCTCCCTCCGGTCCAGCCCCCGCCAGGAGTTGCAGTCGCCATCCGCCCCAAGCACACACGGGACCGGCCCCTCCCCGCGCCAGCCCCAGCTCTGCCCCTGGCCTCCAGCCACTCTCCCTGCCTCACGGGGATTCTTCTCCCCTTTGGGGATCCCTGCGCTGTCTCCCACCCTCTGTTACTCTCTACCTGGAACCTCCCCCCACGCCCAGCTGGCAGGGTCTCCCCAGTCGCTAATGCAGTTGAGGGGGGCTCCAGCCCCGCCCGAGGGGGAGGGGACACTGATCCAGGGCTGCGGGTGGGGTCGTGTTAACTCCTTCCGACTCTTAGGCCCCAGCTCACGGGAGAGCTCCCCGCAGTAACTTGAGAAAAGAACAGGTTAGAGTCCTCGTGGAGAACAGAGGCAGCAGGAGAACTGTGGCCGAAAATAAAATAACTTACGTGTGTAGATACAGAAGAACTCCGGAGACCAAGTTCAGGCGCTGCAGCGGGGAGGGGGACAGGCAGAGCTGAGGGTGAGGGAGGAGCGGGGAGGCGGAGAACAGATCCAGGCTCCCGGAGGCCCTGATCCCCTCATTTCAGAGCTGCGCAAATCTGGAACTTAAAAAAGGTCTTTGTTTTCTTAAATGGGCAGATGTTTCCAGTAGCTGAGACTTGGGAGAAAGAAAATGGCGCTCAGCCACCCTCCCTTCCCTGGTTTATAAGGACGTCTCCAGGCTGGGGTCGTGCCATCAGCATCGGGCAGTGACGACAAGGTCTGATTGCTCAGTGGAGCTAAACCAGAGCTCAGATGGGGAAAAGAGAAAAAGAAAAAGCCTGTTTGGGCAGGGAGAATAACGCCCCCACACACAGTCAGTGACTTCACCAAACAGTAAAGCCGACAGCAAAATCTGCACTTCACAATAGTAAAGGATCCCCTCAAATTCTGAAAGCACTGAGAAACGAAAAGCCCAATCAAACCCTTCCAATGAAAAGTATTAGAATATCAGACTAAGAATTATTATTGGAATCCTACGAACTGCGGTTCCTAATCAGCAAGTTTCACTGAAAGTTCCTGGAGAGGGATGAAGCCTTTCCTCACGGAGGGTCCCATGGCTTGGGGACGCATGGAAGGTGCTCGATGAAGATGTGTTGTGAGCGACTGCGAGCTGGGCATCTGTTTCCTTTTTCTCCTTCTGTGTGAGCAGCAGAGCCCAGTACACAGCTGAAAGGCAGTATTTCTCCTCCTCCTTTGCATCTAGGGGCAGCCTCTGGCAAGCAGGCACAATGTCCTGGGTGAATTGGGGAGAGCTGCTTAAAAGGATGAGAGGGACAAGGACAAGGGGCAGCTGGTGTTCGGTTTGTGCTCCATCCCTTCCCTGTCTGACTGCCTGGAATGTTGGACGTAATAGCTGGAGCTCCAGCCACCAGCTTGTGCCATGAGGTTGCCATTAGAAAGGAAATCAAGCACCAAGAATTACGGGCGACGAGAGGACAGAAAGAGACAGGGAAACTCAAACACGGAGAGCCGTCATAACAGCCCACAGTGCCTTCTGATGGCCTTCCTCAATGTATGTGGGCAAAATACTGTGTATTGTTTTTAAACCACTGCTCTTTCCAGCCCCTGTCTCTTGCAGTGGACATAATATACAGCTGATTGCATATTGTCAGGTGATCAGGCAGGACTACTTCAGTGAATGAATCCATACACATACCAAGTGTCTAGCACAGTACGTGAAGCAACATAAATGGATAAATAAATGATGGATCACAAAGCCTGATTCACTTACAAGTTAAGGCTCCTCGATATCTCCAACAACAAGCTAGGTAATTAAACCGATCAAAGTTATAAGTGAGAAACCGTGGCTTCGTTTTAGAATAGGTGATTACATGTTATTAACCACTGAAAGAATTGTTGCACCTTTAGAGAGAAACCTTAGGAGAAAGCCACACTCTGGACTTCCTGAAAGACGGCAGATGAACTGCTAGGATTTCTGCACAGTAATTCGTATTATGTTTAGTATAGTATCATCACTATGTAAGGAGAAACATGCATCACTTTCTGAAGAGAAGACAATGAATCTTTCATGATGCCATCCAGACGAGGAATCTGTCTGAGCCCCTACGTGGGAGCTGCTCGGCTGGGTGTCGGAGGCGCGCCAGGGCTGGCTTGTGAACAGCTCTGTTTCTGAGTAAGTACCTCACGGCCACAGTCAATCTCTCATGCAATGCAAAACAGCTCTCTTTGTTCTGTAAATTTCTCATTTTTTTTTTTTTTCTGTGCTTTTTAAAACAGGAAAATGACAAGTAGGAGCCTGGAGAAAAAAACAGCTGAGCTCTCACTGTAAATCACAACCACCGATGACAAAATAGGACTAAATGCCTTGTAAATCAAAAAAGGAAAAAGAAAAAATGGATACAGATGCAGAAAATTGCCCTAAATCAAAAATAACACTTACAATATTCTATGTCAGCTTGTTGAAGAAATCACCTGGGGACAGAAGGAGGATGCCCCATGGCTGCTGACATGAGCCACTGCCCAGATGTCCTCAAGTTTAGGATGCTGCCCAGAACGGGGCAGGCACGGGAGTCACAGGGATCTGCTTGTAGATTCTCAGGACTTAACCAAAGATGATTGTGTTTGCATCCAGGGAGAGAACCCTGGTCTGGGGTTCGGGACAAAGACCAGCAGTGCATCCTCGGGCATCTTCTGCATGCTGGACAATTTGAATACATCATCTATTAACAGTAATTTAAATGAAATTTGTTTTTAAAAGTATTTGATACCACTTGTAGTAGATCAAACAGCACCGCCCCCAAGGTTATATATGTCTACTCAAAACCTGAGAAGGGGACCTTATTGGAAATAGGGTCTTTGCACGTGTGATTAAGTTAAGGATGTTGAGACGAGACCGTCCTGGATTAGGGTGGGAGGACGCATTTCTCTCGCTTGAAGCCACCAAGCCTGATTAATTTGCTACAGCAGCTCCGGGGAAATAACACGCCTGCTTTATCCCCCCTAAACAGCCTTGGCCTCTAGTGAAGAAAATCACTTGAAAAACAATGAATGAAATAAGTTAATGTCTTGTTTACTTTCCATCTTAAATTTGTGCCCATTTGGAGCGAACAAGGGAGGGCGCTTTGTAAAGCTGGTCGGCACACAGGCACAGGAAAATGCGATTTGATTCCTGTGCTCCCGGCCACTGGGGAGAACAGCCACAGAGAGCTGCTGTATCAGAGGAAGGCTTCTACTCTTAAAGCACAGTCCCGATGTCTTTTTCTCATTCTTCCTGGAGAATAACTTATTTTATCACGATGAGGAAACTGACCCGATGAGCTCTTAAGGCTCTACGTTTTAAGTTCAGGGAAAGACCATCTCGCTTCAAGATTTAAATTTTGCAACTGACACCAAAAGTCAAACACAGGAAGGAAGGATGGGTTCCTCCTTCTCCTTGGGAGGACTGGAGGACGATTTCAGAACTGCGCACCTGTTGTGTGATTTGGTTCAAAAATACGTACGTGTTTAGTCGGGCAGAGAGGCAAGCGCGTACGGGGGGAGGCAGAAACCATGGCAGTTCCTCTAACCTTTTACTCTTTGACTGTTTGTGTGACTAAGTGCACACAGGTCTTTAGAGAGAAATGAAAACCCCAGGCCCTCCGACTGCTGCTTGCTCAGCTGACTGACCATCACAGCCACTCACACACGACGTGGGCTCCGACGGTCAGGGGCTGCGCTTGCCGTAGAGAATGTTCCAGAACAGTGTCGGCACGTGTCTTCTGTAAAGGGCCAGAGAGCAAACATTACAGGGTCTCCCAGAACTGCTCAGCTCTGCCGCTGCAGGTGAGACGGCCCACCAGGATGCACCAATGGGTGAGCGTGGCTGTGTCCCAATAAACTTTATTGACAAGAACAGGCAGTGGCGGGGCTGCCCACCTCTGGCTAGGACAAGCAAGAGACAGCTGTCTTGTCCACTTCATGTTTTAAGATTAAGGAAGGGCAGTAGGGGAAAAGAGTAAAAGAGGGTCCTCAAAAAAGTAAAAATAGAACTACCATGTGATCCAGCAATTCCTCTTCTGCTGTTTATCCAAAGAAAACAAAACAAAACGAACTTGAAAAAATATCTGTACCTCCACGCAGCATTATTCCCAAGAGCCAAGATATGGAAGCAACCTAAGTGTCCGTCAATAGGTGACTGGAGAAAGAAGTTACAAAATATAAGTTATATACCTAATTTATGTACCCACACAATGGAATATTACTCAGCCATGAAAGAGCAGGGAATCTGACCCTTTGCCACAGCAGAAATGGACCTTGAGGACTTTATGCTGAGATAAGTTAGATAGAAAAATGCAAATACTCTATGATCTCTCTCATACATGGAATCTAGGGGAAAAAACACCCCAAACCCGTAGATACAGAGAATAAATAGGTGGTTGCCAGAGGTGGGGGTGGGACGGAGGAAATGGGTAAAGGGGGGTCAAAAGAAAAGGTACAAACTTCCAATTAGAAATGAAATAAACGCTGGGCCTATAATGGCGGCCAAGTTAATAATATTATACTGCATAATTGAAAGTGCTAAAGAGTAGATCTTAGAAGTTCTCAGAAGAAAAAAAATTCTGTAACTATGTGCGGTGACGGGTGTTAACTAGACTTATTGTGGTGATAATTTTGCAATATATACAAATATCGAATCTTGATGTTGCGCACCTGAAACTTATATAATGTTATATGTCAAATATACCTCAATCAAAGAAAGAAACAAATGCTCAAAAACGGGTTATACTGGGTTCCAGTATCTAGTGGATTCCGTGGCTCATGGTCCGGGGACCCCGCAGACCCCCAGGGAGAGAGGGGGATGGAAACAGCCTCGGATGCGGGCAGGTGCCTGAAGCCTCGGGCTGGCTCTACGCAGCGTCTCACCTAAGTCACGTTAAGCCCAGAAAGTGAGAGGGTCCTGGTAGGGAGGGCCAAGGGGAAGGAAGCTGCTCGTGGAGAGCTGGGCCCCCGCCAGGTCCTCTTCTGCAGGACCTGGAGGCTCCGACTCCGGCCCTCACACACACATGGACCCTGACCAGTTGGAGCCCACGGGGTGGGCGGCTCTGCCCCACGGGAGGGGCAGGGGACCAGAGGGGCCTGCAGGGGCCGAGGGTCGCTTTTCCTTTCCCGCTCTTACGAGGCTCAAATTCTTTTCAGCGAGCAGATTGTTCACAAATGTTTACGGTTTCCTCCTCGATATCAGTTACCAGAGTAAGATGTGGACCTAACTCCTTAAAAAAAACCAACACCAAAACAGTAAACCTTTCATTTTGTTCCCACCCCATCCCTCTCTCCCATCTAGAACTACAAATAATTGCTGTGTTGGCGTGGGTTGGCCCGGAAATTTTCTTACAATGTTACCTAAATATTTTTACTTGGAAGAAACATGTGGTTGGATTTACAAGAGTTTAATTTTTACATAAACGAAAACATGCTTTGTACACTGAGGTCCAATTTTCTTTTTATATTTAATACTTAGAAATGTGTCTGGGCTGGCGTCCGTCACAGCGCAGGGAGGCCTGTCGTTTATCCAAGGGCTGTGCGCCCCACCCTCCTGGGATCGCGTCATCCTTGACTTAACCATCCACCCCCTGGAAATGAGCGTTTGACTTGTTTCCGGTCTTTTGCCGTGGCAAACGCTGCTGCTGAGGGCAGCCTTGCAGGCTCCTGTCTGTGCGCGAGTACTTCGCTGAGAGGACGCCCAGAGCGGCTCAGGAAGAACACGTATTCTACATGTAAGAGTCGGAGGCACAGCTACCCACAGTTCATGGAAATTTCTGTTCGCAGGCAGTGTTCCACCCGGATAACATCCTTTTTAACTTTTGTGAATCTGATGGGCAACGCGCACTTCACTTTTATTTTATTCTCATTTTCCGATTACTAGTGAGATCAAACGTATCTCCACGCATTTGCTTGGACACTCTGCCTGTTCACGCCTTTTGCCCACTTTTGTCAGCCTGTTTGACCTTTCTTCAGGGTTTGCTGTGCCTATTTTGTACCTGAGATCTTCACCCTGTTATGTGTGGGCCACCCTCCCATGGGTCCCCTGGTCTGTCTTATTCTGTAGGATGTGGTGACAGTCTCCCCTTGCCCTGGGGAGTTGGCTGAGGCCCCAAGCTGAGGGCAGTGAGAGGAACGTGTCCACACCTTCTGAGGAGGTTATGGACCCTGACCTTGGCCCTGGCTCTGGGCTGTCTGAGTGAGAGGACCCTGGACCCCCCAGGCAGTACTTCTCGGAGGGGAAGCAGGAGGATGGGCAGGACCGTGGGCCCAGTGTGGAGGGAGCCCCTTGGAGGCGTGGGACCACGTGCCCTGGACTTGGAACCTCAGGTCTGGTGCCGGCTTCATCTGGGGACTGAGGGTCGGGCGTCGGGCTGTCCTCTCCATGACAGGAGGGAGGCGAGGCCCGAGCCAGCCTGGGGGAATCTGATGCTCTTTCCATCAGAGCGCAGGGCTGGTGCACGTCTTAATGATGAAGCCATCAATTCCCAGATATTACGGAGCAGACAGAGCCTGTGAGGGGCGTCGGGGCAGCTGCATAGGAAAAAAACACAGCTGTTCCCGGCGCACCACAGAGCACTTGGGGCTGGCGTCCTCCTGGTCCAGGTGTGGAGTTTACCTGCTGAGTAAGCCTGTCCTTTCTGACCCCTGGAGTCCATGTCTCGCTTAAGAGCAGGTGTTCGCACCCCAATGTTATGCAAATACTTTTCGGTAATTCTTCTCATGATTTATATGGTGATTTTTGCTTATTTTTTGGACACATATGAAATTTACCGCAGCCTTTGCTGCGTGGTGGTAACTCTGACTCCCCCCAACACCGTCTGCCGCATGCTTTATGCCTCCTGAACCGACTTGAAATGCTGCGCTCACCCCGCTGCACGCGATCATTTATGTAGAGATTCCTTCTTGTCTCTGTCTGTTTCCTCACACTGTTTAATGATCCTCCTTTACCATGTGCTTTCATACCTGGTAGAGAAACCCCGTCCAGTTTCAGGTATAAAGAGGTTGCCTGACTGTCTGCTTACATTTCATCTTCCAAACGAATGCTGAAGCCACTTGCCAAGCTCCACAAACGCTTCCCCTGGGATTCTGGTGGCTTTCCCACCAGAGGGATCAGTAGATAAGTGCCTTAGTTTGGGTCCCCCTCAAAGTGGAGCCTGAGTCAGGGAAGGGGGTGCAGAGCTTATCTGAGATGTGATTCCGTCAAGCAGAAGTGAGGGAAAGGGGGTGAGAGAGGGGTCGGAAAATCCCCCAGAGGGGGTTATTGCGCCTGTCGAAACGTGGAGTTACCTGATGTTTCAATTCTAGACATCCTGGTGGAGAGGCTGGGCTATCTCACCTGATGATGAATGGCGTGGGGCGTCCATCCTGTGCTCACGTCTATCATCACTGGGGAGGTTCAGTTTTAAGAACCGGTTGCCTAGGGCTCACCTCCACAGGGGCCCTGGAGAAAACCAGGTAGGATGCACCACAAGCTTTCCACCGAAGGACAGGGAACGGGGTGTCCATCCACTGCTTCCCTTCACACGGGTTGAGGTTTGCGGCATTAACTCTCATGCTCTGGCCTCCTGCAGCTTTGGACCAAACCCCAAGGAGGGAAAGGGACTGTGTGGACTCCACGGTCCAGCGCTGGGGTAGACTGTCCAGCATGGGTGTGCCCGTCAGGGGACGTCAGGGGGCACAGCGTGCCGCGGCAGGGGTGCTGGGTCTGCTCCAGGGTAATGTCTCTAGATTGTCCCCCTGCTGCTGTGCCCATGGGGCCGCCAGCCCTGTGCTCCAGAGCGATCCTGCTTCCAAGAGCCCCACGTGTGCACCCAGCCTACTGTTCCCACCCAGGAGTCCCCAGACACTTCCTTCCCAGCAGAGTTGTTTTTAAATTTTTTTTAATTTTGTTTTTTAATTTTAATTTTTTAATTTTTAAAAATTAAAAAAAAATTTTTTTAAATTTTGAAAATTTTAATTGTTTTTTAATTTTTTTAAATTGTTTTTAAACTTTTTTAAATTTTGAAAATTTATTTTATTGAAGTATAGTTGATTTACAATGTTGTGTTAATTTCTACTGTACAGCAAAGAGATTCAGATACATATATATATTCTTTTCCACTATGGTTTATCACAGGATATTGAGTATAGTTCCCTGTGCTATACAGTAGAACCTTGTTGTTTATCCATCCTACATGTAATAGTTTGCATCTGCTAATCCCGAACTCCCAGTTCTTCCCTCCCCCACCCCCTCTCCTCCTTGGCAACCACAAATCAGTTCTTTATGTCTGTCTGTTTCTGTTTCATAGATAAGTTCATTTTAGATTCCACATATAAGTGATGTCATATGATATTTGTCTTTCTCTTTCTGGCTTATTTTACTTAGTATGATAATCTCTAGTTGCATCCATGTTGCTGAAAATGGCATTATTTCGTTCTTTTTTATGGCTGAGTAGTATTCCATTGTATATATGTACCACACCTTCTTTATCCATTCCTCTGTTGATGGACATTTAGGTTGCTTCCATGTCTTGGCTATTGTGCATAGTGCTACAATGAACGCTGGGGTGCATGTATCTTTTTCAATTATAGTTTTCTCCAGATATCTGCCCAGCAGTGGGATTGCTGGATCATATGGTAGCTCTATTTTTAGTTTTTCGAGGAACCTCCTTACTGTTCTCTGTAGTGGCTGCACCCATTTACATTCCACCAACAGTGAAGGAGTGTTCCCTTTCTCCACACCCTCTCCAGCATTTGCTATGTGTAGACTTTTTGACGGTGGCCACTCTGACCAGTGTGAGGTGGTACCTCACTGTGGTTTTGATCAGCATCCCTGTGATAATTAGTGAGGCTGAGCATCTTCTCATGCGCCTGTTGGCCGTCTGTATGTCTTCTTTGGAGAGATGTCGAATTAGGTCTTCCTGGCAGAGTTTTTAACCTTAGACATCTGACTCCAACACACGGACCTGGATCTGGGGCTTTGGGCGCAGGACGGAGAGATATAAGCCTTGTATTTTTCTCAATCCGTTTTTTTAAAAGATATAGTTCGCATAAAATAAAATTGACTGGTTTGATGAGTTTCAACAAGTGTACGCAGTGACCACAATTAAGGTTTCTGATATTGATACTTGGTGTCTTCTCCCTTTTTTCTTGATCAGACCAGCCAGAGGTTTTTCTTCTGGCCCATTTCAAAGAACCAGCCTTTCGGTTCATTTTCCCCATTGCTATTCCGTTTTTTTTAATACCTTTGATTTCTGTTTTTTAGTATTTCTTTCCTTCTACTTACTTTAGGTTTCATTTGCTCTTTTTTAGTTCCTTCAGGTAGAAAATTAGACCATTGTTTTGAGTCCTTTTCTTTTCTAATGTAAGCATGAAATGCTATACATTTCCCTTTACGTAACTGCTTTCCACACATGTCAATGTGCTGTGTGTTCATGCCTGTCCAGTTGTACTTTACCTTTCTAATCCTCCTTTGACCCGTGGGTTATTTAGAATTGTGCTGTTTAGTTTGTTTCCAAGTATTTGTGTGATTTTCCAGATATCTTTGTTATTAAATCCTAGTGTAGTATCGTGATCAGGACATATTTTTTATAATTTCAATCTTTTGAAATTCACTGAGACGTTCATGTTTTGAAATTCATTGCCTTAGAATATGGTCAATTTTGGTACATATTCTGCCTGAACCTAAAAAGAAACCCCAAAAAACAAACCTATTCTGCTGATATTCAGGGGGAGTGTTTTATAAATCTCAATTAGATTAAGTTGATTCATGGTATTGTTCAAATCTGCATGCTTATTATTATTTAATCTACGTGTTCTATCAACTATTGAGAAAGGAGTATTGATGTCTCCGACCATAATTTTGGATGTGCCTATCCTTCCTTGCAGTTCTATAAATGTTTGCTTTATGTATTTTGAAACTCTGTTATTATATGCGTAGACATTCAGGATTGTTATCTGTTCTTGATTAACTAACCCCTCTATCATTATACTTGGTAATAGCTGGTGATCGAAAGTCTATTTTGACAAAGATTAGTGAAACCACTCCAGCTTTCTTTTGATTATTGTTCGCGTGATGTATATCTTCTTCCATCCCTTAACCTGTCTGTGACATATTTAAACTGCATTTCTTGAAGAGAGCATATACTTGAGTCTTCCTTTTTTAATACAATCTGACAGTCTCTTCTGTTTGATTGGGGTTCTTGGACCATTTAGTGTGATTATTGATAGTTGAGTTTAAATTTACAATCTTATTTTTTATTTTTTATTTATCATATCAGTACATTGCTCCTTTTCCTCTCTGAGTTTTCTTATTTTAAATTAATTGGATATTTTAATATTTTGTATTTTCTCCATTATTGACTTACTACATATGTCTTTTTGTTTTATTTTCTTAGTGGTTGGTCTAGTGTTTGCAGTAGAAAACTGTGACATCACAGTTTGCCTTTAAACACAACTTACCAGGTCAGGATTGGAGTGAGACCCTTAGGAGAGCAGGTTCTCATCCTTTGTGCTGTTGTGGTCACACGTGTCAGAACTACATGCGTCAAAAACACCACGAGATGTTGCTACTACTTTTCTTTAAACAGTTATCTTTCAAAGGACGTTTAAATGAAGGGAAGTATCTTTTATGTTTATCTAAATAGTTACTACTTCTGGCTGTCTTCATCTCTTTATGTAGATCTACGTTTCCATCTGAATTCTCCTAGCTTTGGTTTATCAGAACAAGTCTTGTCTCCCACCTTCCTTTTCAAAAGATATTTTCAGTGGATATAGATTTCTAGATTGGCAGTTCTCCCCAGAACTTTGGAGAGGTTTTATTGTCTTCTGGCCTGCATGGTCTCTGATGAGAAGTCAGGTGTTACAGTATTCTTATTTTTTTTCTCTTTATGAGGAATGAGTCTTTTTTTTTTTTTCTCTGAAGTTGAGGTTTTCTCTTTATCTGATTTTTAGCAATTTGATAAAGATGTACTATTATGTAGTTTTCTTTATGTTTCTCCTGGTTGGAGTTTGTTAAACTTCTTGGATTTGTGGGTTTATTGGTTTTACCAAATACAGAAACATTCTGGTCATTTTTTCTTCAACTATTTTTTTCCTGCCTCAACCCTCCCGGGACTGCAATTCCACTTAGGCTAGAATGCTGGCTATTCTCCCACAGCTCACTGAGTTCCATTGTTTGCTTTTGTTTCTTGATGTTGTTGTCTTTATTTATTTGAGTTCCATTTGCTCCAGAAATTCCATTTGGGTATTTTTTTTTTTTTTTTTTGCAAGTGT
Organism: Orcinus orca; assembly: GCF_937001465.1. Taxonomy (NCBI): domain Eukaryota; kingdom Metazoa; phylum Chordata; class Mammalia; order Artiodactyla; family Delphinidae; genus Orcinus; species Orcinus orca. Next base: position 184,040,552 of record NC_064561.1, on the reverse strand, counting down.
TATTGAGGTGCAGTTTACCTCAAGTAAAACTCTCACTTTTAGTGTATAGTTCTATGAGTTTTATAGGCAGGTACAGTCATGAAACCACCACCATAATCAAATTGTAGAATATTCCATCACCCAAAAGCATTCCTTCATGTCCCTTTGTAGTCAATCCCTTGTCCCCATCCCCAGCTCCTGCCAACAGGTCAATTGTCTGTCCCTGTAATTTTGGCTTTTCCATGATGTCATACCCTTGGAGTCATAAAATATGTAGCTTTTTGAGTCCAGGCTTCCATCAGTCAGAATAATGGATTTGAAGTTTATCCATGTTTTCATTTCTACCAGTAGTTCTTTCTTTTTGCTGCTGAGTAAGGACGTACACAGCCGGTTCATCCATTTGCCACCTGCAGGACATGTGGGCTGTTTCCAGTTTGTTGTGGGTTTTTTTTTTCTTTTTTCATTTATATGTAAAACCACTATAAACATTCACATAAAGGTTTTACTGCAAACACAAGTTGCCATTGTTCTTGGACAAATACCCAGAAATGAGATTGCTAAATAATTGAATATTTAACTTCATGAGAAAGGGTCAAACTGTTTCCAACACGGCTGTACTAATTTTTACTGAGTTACAGTTGCTACAATGCTCACCATTAATTGACTTGGCCTATTTGCTAACTGTTCTAATAGGCAGGGGTGCCGTCTCATTGTGGTTTTCATTTGCTTTTCACTAGAATCTAGTGCTGAGCATCTTTTTTATGTGCTTCCTTTTCATTCGTACATTTTCTTTTGTGAAATATCTCTTCAAGTCTTTTGCCCATTTTTAATTGGGTTGTTCTCTTAGTATTGAGTTTCAGATTTCTTTATATATTATAGATCCATTCCTTGATCAGAAATGTGTTTTGCAGATATTTTCTCCTAGTTTTTGCCCTGTCTTTTCATTTACTTAACAGTGTCTTCTGAAGAGCAGAAGATAGTAACCTTGATGAGAACTAATCTAACAGTGTTTTCTCTCATGCATCACGCTTTTGGTGTAATGTCTTTGCATAACCCAAACTCACATGTAATTCCTCCCATGTTTTTACAGTATTGGGCTTTACATTTAGGCCTAGGGTCTATTTTTAGTTACGCTTTGTATAAGGTGAAAGGTGTGGAGTTTCTTCTGTGTATATGGAAATCCAGTCTTCTAGAATCACGTGTAAAAAAGACTATCCCTTCTACATTGAATTGCCTTTAATCCTGTTTCGAAAATCATTTGGGCACATATGTGTGGGTCCATTTCTGAGCACTCGGCTGGGTCCTATTGGGCTATGTGTGTACACGTTCATAGGTACTACACCGTCTTCACTGCTGTGGTTTTATGTACGGTGAGCCTTGAAATCAGGGAGTGTGAGTCCACCAGGTCTTCATTTTCAAAATTCTTTTAGTTATTTACTTGCTTTACCTTTCCATACAAAATTTTGAAGAACCATGGCCTTTTGTACAAAATCGTATAAAAATCAGGCTTACATTGAGTCTGTAGACCCATTTGGATGGAACTGACAGTCATATTCTAATGTCAATATTTTATTTAGATTTTATTTGAATTCTCCAAGTGTTTTACAATTCTAAGTATACAGAATGTGCCTAATCTTGCTATTTAAATATATCATGGTTTTGGTGCTATTATAAATAGTATTTAAATCTCAGATTCTATTCGTTCCTGGCCAGTATATACAAAGATCTCTCTCACTATATGGATAATAGAGAAAACATGAAATGTTTCTGGTAGGTTGTGTCATAGTGAAGTCAAATCCTAGGATACGCAACTTATTTAATGATCTAAACAGGGGACTGGCACTCTTTTCCTGCAAATACAGCCCCAATAGTAAATATGTTAGGTTTTCCAGGTCATAAGGTCTCTGATATAACTACTCAGCTACTACTTTGGCTGCTGTAGGTTTAACAAAACATAAATGAATGGCATGGCTGTTTTCCAATAAAGATTTACAAAAATGGGTTGCAGGCTGGATCTGGCCTGTGGATTGTAATTTGCTGCCTTCTGACCTAAACCGACTTTTTTGTTGTGCTGCAGTCTCAGGGCTCTACATGCTGGTCCATCCAGGTATCGGGAAGTAGATGAGCTGCAAGGGGTTTGGTCATGCTCTTATCTTAGATCAAACAGAGGCTGATAAGCCCAGGAGAGAAGGATGATTCAAAAACTCATCAGGCTGTGACCCCGTGACAGGCGACACCAGGACACTGCGTACCACTGGCTCCAGGTCGCAGTCTGCAGAGTCCACAGCAGCAGCTCATACCCACTGCACACACACTGCACCCATGCATACACTGCACACAGCAGTTCATACATGCATGCACACTGCACCCATGGACACACGTGGGCGCACACACTTCTCAAGTCTCAGACTAAGGATGACAAACATATTTAATCAATGCCCAAAATACCTTTATATATGTATAAACAAGTTAAATTTCCCTTGACTTAAAGACTGCTATCCCGGCCTTCCCTGCTTATCCTGGAGATGGGAATGTTGAGAACATGTGTCTGAATCCACAGGGAAGCAGCACCTGGCTGAACGCAGAGACAGGGCCGAGAGAGAGCCGACGCACAGGGTGGTCTTCTAAAGAACCTGCATTCTGACGCGGGATAAAGCCAGCTTTCCCTCCCTCCGATGTTCAGTCCTCTGCCCGAGCGCAAACACAGGTTGCGCAGGAGCTAAGAAGGACACGTTCCCAGGTGGGTCTCAGGCTTGGCTGGATCCTGAGCCACAAGGAGGTGAGACGCAGGCCGCAGAGTCCACAACACCCGAAAGTCAGCAGAACGGAGGCTACACAATGTTTACTTGTTATTTTCCTTTCCACGAGGCAGCACCGTCTCCCGGGCAGGGATTTCCCAGCCCGAGGGCTACATTTGTCTCTGCTTGTGCTTCGGGTTGGTCTTGCAGTAGACGAACCAACGCCCGCGCCTCTTGACCAGGTAGCAGCCCTTGCACCGCTTCTTGAGGACGCCCTTGGTCTTGAAGCCCAGGGCTGGCTGCTGCAGGCCGAGTACCAGGCGCGCGGAGAGGAGCGCGGCCGCCGGGCTGGGGGGCGCACCGACCTGACGGCAGGCGCGCGGGTGGCACGGCGCGAGAGAGGAGAGCGGGAGGCCACCCAGGTGCAGCAGGGGGCCCACGGCGGAAACCACTTTCCTTAGGAGAGCGGTGGCCATGTCGCGGCTGGATCTAGGGAGAAACAGGAAAAGTTGTCACAGCTGCCGGTGGCTCCTGCCCCCGAGAAAACCTTCCCCACGTCCCTGCCCTCGGGACACAAGCCGCGGGTCCGGGAATCTGCGCGACCCCCGGGAGGGCACGAGAGCGGCGAGCGGCACCGTGTCTCCGCCCGGCGCCGAGACCCCCACCCGGCCGCCGGGGCCAGACGAGGCCCGCGTCCACGTGACCCCGTGGCGGCCGGGCCGCGGGCTGGAGCAGAGGGCACGAGGTCCGGAACGGTGCCCGGCTAGAAGGGATCACCCGTGCGGCCACTTCCCACCGCAGTGACCTCCGCCCGCGTCCCACCCGGGCAAGCCGAGGCGAGGGGTCCCCAGAACGCGCCCTTCCTGAGCCCGGAACCCCCGCCGCCTCCCCTGCCCCTCGGGACCCCCGGAACACCCCACGACCCCCACCTGGAAAGAGTGAGTCCAGGCCCGCCTGCAGCCCGCCTCGCCAGCCCCTGCGCCTGCGCCCTCGGCAGCGCCTGCGCAGTGGGGCGGAGATGCCGTCGCCCTGAGTGTCCGCCAGGAAGGAAGATGGCAGCAGGGTCACGTGGCGGTCCCCTCGGAGCTGGGCGCAGAGGCGGAGCCACGTGGGTGCGGGAGTAGCGGAGAGCCGGGTTCCTCCCCGGCTGCTTGCCTTTCCCCTCCCCGGTCCCCTGCATACCCAGCCCGCCCCCCACTCCCGGGACCCTGCGCCCTCCTCCCGGGACTCCCCCAGCCCTGTGGGCCACCGGGCGGCTAAGGTTTGGGGAGCGCTCTCGGGGGCGGGGGAGGGATGAAAAATGGGAACAAAAGTCGGTATTTTGAATGAAAAAGAAGTCACACCCAAGTAGACTTTTTAAAAAGCTGATAAATATCAATGTCAAAACAAAATCTAGAAAAACCTCATGTTTGTATTAAGTGGACATCCTGGGAGAAATGTGGCGAGGCTCAGGGGAACGCATGGAAATAGGCCCTGGTTCTAAGTGACTGCAGTTAAATTTATTTCCTCCAACATACTTTCAAACACAGAGAAAAGTTAAAAGACACTGATGGCGAACACCCACGTACCCACTGCCCAGATTCCACAGTGAAATCGCCACGCATGTCTTTCCAGGCTGTGTCTGCGTGGACACAACTACTTTCCACACACACGAAGGTGAGCTGCACACGGGGTGCACCTGCGCGCCGCCCTGGCACCGCACGCGCACCCCTGACCCGGCTGCAAGCTGTGGCCCCTGCCCAGGTGAGCTCGGGCCTGCCTCTGAGCATGCGTCCGTGGACACCTTTCCGATCCGGGAGGTATTCTGGGCACTGTGGCCTCTCATCGCCACACCGCCCTGGAGTCCAGGCTGTGGGTGCCCTCAGCTCCTGGGCAGTGGGATGCGCGACTCCATCCCAGCTCTGGGACTGCTCCCTGTGCCCACCGCCCTCGCCCATCGGGGGCTGGCCGTGAGCTGACCATCCCGACGGGTCTCTGCACAGGCCGTTTGGAGGAGGCCATGAGGGGCAGGAGAGAAGCAGGGCCGGGACCGCGAGGTGTGCTCCAGAGCAGCGGGCCTTTCGGGGCTAACCTGCATGAGGGATGCCATCGGCTGCGCTTTACTGGCAGTTTCATTGGGCTCTGCTGCAGAAACCCCAGAACCACAAAGAAATGCGCTCTGTCCAACATGATGTACTTCCAGTTTCCTCTAAGCAAGGACTCATCTCCAACATTCACAACATTCAACATGTAACTCCCCATGATTATCCGTTACCATCGAAGGTAAGCACTGCATCTTCCGTTTCCATCCTCCCCTGCCCTGCCCCTGGTAAGTGGAGCATCACTAAGTGCTAAGGTTGCGCGGAGCGTCCCCCCTTATCCGGGCTGAGCCCCCGCCCGCCGCTGCACCAGCCGGCCGCACCTGCCTGACCGCACCGCGCGTGCGCGCCTCACCGGGCGAGGTAAATCCGGGCCGAGGGTGTGTGTGTGGGGGGCCTGCGGACGCCGTGCGCATGCGTCGGCGCTCGGCGCGTCGGTGCGCGGGGTCGAAGGTCAGCCTGAAAGATGGCGGCGGAGGTGACCTTCTTCAGGCTGCTGGGCCGGGGGGGCGCGGCGGCGCGGAGCCTGCCCGGGGCCGCCAGGTGCTTCGGGGTGCAGACCTCGCCGGCCGGGGAGAAGGTCACGCACACCGGCCAGGTAACCCCTGCGGCGCGGAGAGCGCCCTCCCCCTCGGGGCGCCCAGGTGGGCGGAGCCCCGGCTCGGCCCCCGTGTCCCCGGGGTCCAGCGCCCCGGTGCCCCCTGTGCCCCAAGCTCAGTGCCCGTGGTCCAGTCGCCCAGCACCCCGGTCCCTCCTCTTCCCCCGGCCCAGCACCCGGGTCCCACGGTCCAGTCCCTCGGGGCCCCGAGCCCCGTACCCGCAGTCCAGTCCCCCAGTGCCCCAGACGCCCCAGACCCAGCGCCTGCGGTCCCGTCCTCGGTCTCCCCCTCCGTCCGGGGCCCCGGGCCCACTACCCGCAGGGGTACCGAGGGGCTGTCTGCAGCCACTGTGGCCTCATCCTCGCAGCGAACTCGGATCCAAGACTGTTATCCCGGGGTAGCCCCTTGGTTACTGTGGGGAGCACTCCGGTGGAGTCAGCAATGACCAGTTCTGTGCGTCCGATCTCCTCGTGTTTGTGCAATGTTGGATACCACATTGTAGTAACTCGAGGGTCCGCTGTCGAGTTACTGAAATACAAACACGGCGTTAGGCTGTGATCCGCAGCCCAAAGATGAGGGAGTGAGTACCTGTGTTGTTAGAAAAGGCCACGGAGCAGGTTCAGAGAGGAGGGGAGCTCCGGGGCCTCTGAGGTCCAAGGCGGGTGTCCCCCTCCGCCAGGACTGCGCTCCTCTGCTCCTTCCTTACCGTTTGCTACTTCCAATTCACACTACTGCCTGATGTCCCGGTAGGAATCCTGCTGAAAAATGCCCCTGGGTGCACAACTACACGTACTCCTGGTGTGTGTGATCGTGAATGGCCTGAACGTTAAGAAAACACTTTTCCTGAGACGTTTATGATTGGTATAAGATACAGCATCGGGCCGTAAAAAATCGCATACGGTCTTTTTCTTTTCAGGTTTATGGCGATAAAGACTACAGGAAAGTTCGATTTGTAGGTCGTCAGAAAGAGGTGAGTGAAAGGTCTAGCAAAAGAGAGGTGAGCTTTCTAAAACTTTTTATAACGAAGAAGAAATAAATACTAATCTGTAAAATTTAAGTAAATTCTCCCCAGATTGTGAGCACTTTAGAATCTCTGGAATTCTGCATTTCTTCTACGTGTTAAACACGTCCAGTTCTGTTTTGTTTTTTTCCCCCTGAGACATGTAACACGACATCTTGTGCGTATAGTTTTAGCTTACGTGTAAATGGGCGTGATCTTTTCTTCCACTTCTGTGCCTTATACTTGCCAGACTCTGAGGTTAAAGCAGAGTCACATCAATGTGTTAAAATTACTCTTTCAGTCACTTTTTGGAGTATGTTTTCCGTGGTTCACAGCGTATAGATTAGGCTGGTTCTCTCAGGGACTTTTGCTGACGAGCTGAAGACAGCACATGGGTGGGTCTTCCCGGAGTGGGTCTGAAACACCAGTGCAACCGCTGGACACTGGAATCCTTTCGCCTCGGTGGCCTGCGTTCTTCCCACTTCCTCTCTCCCGTGCCTGCCACCTCAGAGGGAGTCCTCACCGCCCTGGCTCAGGCCTCCCTGCACCCCTCCCCAGCAGTCACCTGGCGTCACTTCTCCCCTTCAGGCAGCCTGTTGATTCTTCCTGCCACCCTCAGCTGTCCCTAAGTCGCATCTCCTCCCTTTGACCTTGGTTACGTTGTCCATCCCCAGGGTCTGGTTTCCTACTTGCCACGTTGAGGGTGTCGTGGGGTGAGGAGTCTGGGCCCCTGGATGGAGCAGTTCCAGCAGGTGCGTCCTGAAGCCCTGGGGTCGACCCTGCCCCCGGCTTTCCATCTCAGCCTGTCACACTCCTCTCTCCTGGGAGTCCTACCGTGGCTTCTGGTTTCTGATTGCCCTCGCTGGGGACAGACATCAGGGAGCAACTTAAACACCGAACCAGACATTCCAGAGTTCGTGAGGCCAGTAACGTGTGAATGGAGGGGGCAGTGCTGGTGACGTCGCCTCGCTCAGACCGTCAGCTCACCACAGTCCTGAACCGGCTGCAACCCTTGACCTCCCCGCTCGGGATGTCTGGGGCCTTTTCCTGTCCGAGACCGTGAGCGTCCAGGGGCCCATGCTCATGTAAGATGCGCAGCAGGTCTCTCCGGCTTTCATTCTTGCGACAAAAGTTTGGCGTGCAGTAGTATTTGAAATTTTTTTGGTTTCCAAGAGACTGTTGTTTTAAAAGCCCTTTAGGCATGCTGAAAAGTTGCACAGAGAGTAGGAGCTCCTATATCCCCCCCCCTTTACAGCGTCCCTGTGATTCTCCTCTTGCCTGAGTGCGCTGCCTTTGTGAGAAGCGACAGGGTTGAACGCTTGCTGAGTACTGATACGTTGTGTTAACTCAAGTCCGTGGTTTAGGTTTATGTGGTAGGTTCACGCTTGGGGTCGTACGTTCTGTGGGTTTGGACAGGTGCATGGCGTCTCGTATCCACCGATCTTACTGTCTCTACGGTTTCATTTGGGTGAATTTTAAGAGATAAGCTGAACGTGCTCTTAGTCTGAGGAGCGAGGAGAGCAGGAAGCTGGGCGGTCGATCCGCCTTCGCAGGAAAGGTGGGAAGCGTCCGCGTGGCTGCAGCGAGCCTGCCCTGGAACCCACGGCCCTTGGCCTAGGGCCGGCCTTGTGGAGAGGAGATGCTCATGCAGAAGGGGGCCCAGCCGCCGCCCCCGGGGAGGGGCAGCCGTCGGCCTGCAGCGGTCCTGTGTCACTGGAGGGGCTAAGGGCCCAGCCGACCTCTTGTTCCTCTGCGGCGATGGAAGTATTTTCGTTACTTCGCGGTTACACACGTGGAATTAAAAGCCGACGTTTCTTGCCCGTGAGTGACGGGCGCCCGCGGCATCCTCAGGCGGAGATGGTGCTGGGCCCGGAAGTTGGTTAGCATGGCTGTTGTGCCGTGTTTGTCGGTCGGGTGGACCCTGTGGGGCTCCGTTTTCGGGGCGCGGGGCCCCCGGGCGTGGACAGCAGTGGGGACAACACAGCCACGTGTGTTCCGAGGGGGCTGCACTTCCTCACTCCTGCTCCCTTTCCGGAAATAGGAATCCCAGGGAAAGCTTTGGGATGGCATCATGTCTAGCCGACACAGCTTTCCAGAAGCAGGAGTGTCACCCCTGCTCTGCGGGCTCAGGACGTCAGCACCGCTGGGTGTCTCGGTGGCAGCAGGTGGGCGGGCTCTGCTCCGTGGTCGGTGCTCCTGGGTGCAAGTGGATTGGGCTCAAATTGTACTAAACTAAGGGCCTCTCCCGCCGTGTTTGTGAAGATCGATCCTTGTTCTCTTCTCTTCACTGCAGCCTCGGGCCCCTCTGGGTGCACGTGGGGTTCTGGGTGCCAGAGCGGGGAGCCACGTGGCCTTGGTCCTCCGGGCCTGACGGGGCACAACACTTCTCACCATCGTGATGAGCAGATACTGGGGTTACTCACGGGGCCAGAATCACAGTGACCTCGGGCAGCGTTTACACCCCGAGTGTCTCGTCTGCGTGCTTGTCCGCAGAGGAGTCTGGAAGGGGGAGAGCGGGCCCCACCGCTGACCGTGTTTGTCCTCTGTTACCGAGTTCCAACCCCGTGGATGCTTTGGCCCCCAGAGATGGGGACCTTCGAGATGATCTTGCTGTTTTGCACCCTGAGTGTGTCAGCTGGGGTGGAATCCCGCAGCCCCATCAGATCAGGTTGGGGTCTTTGTAGGTCCAGCCGCTGCCCGTAACGTTGGGCTTCTGCCGGGCCATGCGTGGCGGTTCCGGTTCTGGTTCCAGTTCTGGCTGCTGTGGGTGAGCATCTCCAGCTTCCTCAGCTCAGACGACATTCTGTGCCTCCCAGCTGAGTACCTGTACCGAGAGAAGCTGGCTCCCCGAGGAAGGAGGAGCAATGCGTCGCTCTCTCCCTGCATTTACCAGCTTGAAAGTCATGAGTTGATTCCTTCCAGTGAGGAAGTCAGTGGATTTAGCGCATCTCCGTGGAAGCGCGGGGTCAAGCATCTTGTGTTTCCGTGCTTTGTGGTTATGGTGCCGTCGTCGCTCCAGTGTCCCACGTGGAGCAGCCCTTGTAGTCCGAGGCTGCCTTTCCCTCCGTCGCAACGTGGCTCAGCCTCATCTGTCACGTTTCCTGCTCGGGACCCCGACAGCTGTTAGTTCAGAGCCCGGTCCCCAGAGGGAAGTGGTCATGGAGACAGCGTGGCTCCTGGCCCCTGGGTCAGCTGCTGCTTCTGGTCTTTTTCAGCAGATAGAGTAGAAGAGCATGTGTGTGCATGTGTGTCCATGTGCAGGTGTGAGAGGGAGGGTGGGGCAGGGCCAGGAGAGAACAGGACGCTGCACGTGGGGCGGGATGTTAACAGGGGAATCCAGGTAGAGACAAAGGAGAATTCTTTGCACTGTTGTAATTCTTGTAGCTTTTCTGTGAGTTTGAAATTCTATCCAAATGAAAAGTAAAGGTGTGTGTGCATGTATGGAACGACTTGTGTATTTTGAGGATCTGCACTGATAATATTTGAATGAAACGGTACAGAACGTGCCTTTGCCGGCAGTGTGTGCGTGTATGTGGGGGGCGGACTATGTTGATTTAAATTCCATGAGAGCGTCCAGTGTTTGTGCTTGTCTGTACGAGCTTCTCCTGTCTGTCTTTTTCCAGGTGAATGAGAACTTTGCCATCGACCTGATAGCAGAGCAGCCTGTGAGCGAAGTCGGGAGTCGAGTGATATCGTGTGACGGCGCGGGGGGGGCCCTGGGCCACCCCAAAGTGTACATAAACCTGGTAACGTGCCATCCGTCCCCGGACCCCCGTCCTTCTGTCCTGTCCTCACCCCGCTGGCCTCACCCTCTCCCACTCGGCCTTGCCCACAGACCATACGACAGGCTGAACAAGGGGCGTGTCCAGGGCAGCTTTGACTGTGCCGTGTGTGCAGCGCCCTTAGTGTCACCAGCACTGCTTTCCCTCAGGCTTGTAGGCATCTGTCTTTCCCAGGGAACCGTCGTGTCGGTGCCTGTGTGATCGTTTACATTGTTGATAACTACGCGCACAGAGCCTTTGAGAAGGAGAGCAGTACACTGGGTGTTAGCGCAGAGAAGGATGCCTTGGGATAAAGCTAGGTGCACGTGGTGTTGCGACAGGGCAGGACCCACCCCGCCCCTGCTGCTGTGTCCGGGCTGGACCCCACCCCTGAGGGGTGGGCCTCTGCTCCGCGCCCCACCCTCCAGTCCTTCCAGGCCCCTGCTCGAGGGCCGGGAGGGGGACAGGGACCGAGCCGTGTGTTCCAGCGCAGGGAGCCTGCATCCCAGCGAGTCTGGGTGGAGCAGGCTGGACCCAGGGCCTCCGGCACAGCCACGTCCTGCGTCAGCAGTGACCCCGGAGCTCCGTGGGCGCCCCTGGTTGGCTGTGTGTTTCCAGTATCTGCTTTTAGTGTCTGAGGTCTACCTGTCTCTAGATTGACGTAGAGTACGGAAACAGGAGCTCTTTCCCTTTGAATTTTCCAGGACAAAGAAACAAAGACGGGGACGTGTGGCTACTGTGGCCTGCAGTTCCGGCAGTCCTGCCACTAGGGCCGCGTGGGCAGCTCGGTGGCACGGACTCTGTCTCTAGTGCCGAATAAAGGGTGTTGTTCTCTAGGATGCCACGCACAGCTGTTTCTGTCACACAGGTTCACTTAGGACTGTGGCTTAAGGTGGTGTCCCCTCCCGGGCCCCCGCCACATGCTCCTTCTACCCGCGGGACCACAGCGGGGGCTGGAAGAATCCGGGGGCCGGGGGCAGGGGGGACGTGGCTGCTCGGGGGCTCGGGCTCCGGCCCAGCTCCAGCCCCGTCACTCATCTGCTGTCACTCTTTCTGTCCATCTGATCCTCAGGCTCCGTCTCGTGTCTTAAATCCCAAGAAGTTAAGTACCTATTTGAAGGTGTTAACAGTCACATGTGGTCCAAATCAAGTACAATTTGTGTATTTAAAACAGTAGTGATTACAATGTATTGTAACAAAAATAAAAATGAATATTATGCGGGAAGAGAATGGAGGCTTGGTGGGGTGATGGGAATTCCAGGAGGAAAAAGCGATGCATGGGGGGCGCGGGGAAGCGACACCTACACCAGAGAAGATTCCTGAGCTGAGGGAGAACCGACAGATAACAGGGCACACCAGGTGCTCAGCAAAACTGGTGAGAAGAGACACAACTGGGTGCATTCTGGTTATAAAAACTAAGTTGATGAAACTCTAAACTTTATGGAGGCTAGAGAGGACAAGACCGTTAGAGCTTCCGGATGAAAGGAGAGATGATCATAGTGGCAGAGTTACCGGAAGGGCGTCCGGCATCTCACCTTCAACCCTGGAAGCTGGACGTGGTAAGTGGCTCCAACAGTCAGGAATCCTGGGCACGACCAATGTGACATACACTGGCAGAGGAGCACTGGATGTGGAGAACTCAGGGAGCCATGCCTGGGCCCCAGCCAGCCCGCAGCAGGGGAGGCGGGGGCCCCTCGGCCTGAGCCGGCTGACACGGAGGGGGTGCGGCCCCGAGTGCAGGGCATGCTCACCGAGGCTCTCGTGGAGCCGGAGCTGCAGGCCCAAGACCTCAGGTAGTGGACTTGGGGGCTGGCTGTGCAAAGCAGGTCTGCGAGGTGGGGGCAGGGTGGGAGGAGAAGGAGGTCGGGGGTCCTGGGGGTCCCGTGGGTGGAGCGGGTGGGGATGGAAGGAGTCTCCAGGTCTCCGCTGGTTTCTGGAAGTGTCTCACATCTGCTCACGAGGAGCGGGGGCGCAGTGCGCCAGAGGCGTGTTGAAGGCTCACACCCACCGGGGGTCTGCGCGCCTCCCAGTGTTCTCCGGCTTGGCGCCCTGTTTAAGGCGCTGCATGAGGCTCTGCTGTTAGTTTCTGCGGCTCGCCTGTTCACTGTTCTGTCTCTAACAAGACATCTGCCTTTGAGTCTGCTCTGCCTGTGCCTTATGGGGCCACACCTGCTTCATTTGCTTAGTATTTGACGTTAATTTTCTTAGTCCTTTCTTCTTCACCATTAATGTGTCTTTATGTTTTTATTCTATCTCCAAATATTATGTCTCCAATATACTCTCTAATATATAATATATTGGTACTTGGTATATTGTATACCAAATATACTTAGATTTCTTACCCAGTTTAAAGTCCTTCATCTCCTAATTGGACATTTTAGTCCATTTCTACTTAGTGTAACAGCTGACGTCTTTAGATTTAAATCCACCATCTCATTCTGTCCCATTTGTCCCAGCTCTCCCATGCTTCCCTTTCTCCTTTACATGAAAGGATTTATTTTTTCACTCTCTTTTCCTCTAATATGGTACAAGTTGGTTTTTCTTCAAATCAAAAAAGTCATTTGAAAACGGGGAAATAATGGCAGATCATAAGATTTAAAAAATTCCTAATAAACCAAAATACAGGTCAGTATGAAAGACACCCAATTTTGAGGGAAAATGGGAAAAAGCATAACAGACACTCTGTAAAAGAAATAACAGAGGGCCAGCGCATGTGCGTGTACAGACAGACCCCGGATACCTGATACAGGGCCAGACCCAGGGGGCTCGGCTGCACGTGCCCAGGGGAGTGAGTTGTGCACCAGAATGGGAAGGTCCTAAGGCAGGGCTCCCCAGCCCCTGGGCCACAGACCGGTACCAGTCCATGGCCGTTTAGGAACCGGGCCGCACAGCAGGAGGTGAGCAGCAGGCAAGTGAAGCTTCCTCTGTACTTAGAGCCGCTCCCCGTTGCTCGCATTACTGCCTGAGCTCCACCTCCTGTGAGGCCGATGGCGTTAGATTCTCGTAGGCGCGAACCCTCCTGTGAACTGCACACGCAAGGGATCTAGCTTGCACGATTCTTATGAGAATCTAATCCTGATGATCTGAGGGGGAGCTGAGGCGGTGATGCTAGAGCTGGGGAGCGGCTGCAAATACAGATTCTCATTAACAGAGAGGTGTGACTGCACAGAGACCATAATCAACTGCTTGCAGACTCATATCAAAGCCCTATCAGTGAGTGGCAAATGAAAAGTCTCAGGCTCCCACGGATTCTGCATTATGGTGGGCTGTATAATTATTTCATTGTATGTTACAATGTAGTAATAATAGAAATAAAGTGCACTATAAATGTAGTGTGCTTGGATCATCTCAACCACCACCCCCCGCACACGTCCGTGGACACATTGTCTTCCATGAAACCAGTCCATGGTGCCAAAAAGTTGGGGACCGCGGACCTAAGGTGTCGATGCCAAGTGTGGAAAAGGTACACGCAAGGATGTTCATTTTACACTCGGCAAATTACACAAAAATGTGGGCCTGGTGAGCGAGGGTCTTTTCTTTATATGTAGATAGTATGAAGCCATTAGAAATGATATGGGTCATAGCAGCACTGTTCACAGTAGCCAAGACATGGAAGCAACGTAAGTGTCCATCGACAGGCGAATGGATAAAGAAGTGGTACGTGGATACAGTGGAATACTACTCAGCCATAAAAAAGAATGGAGTAATGCCATTTGCAGCAACATGGATGGACCTAGAGATTTTCATACTAAGTGAAGTAAGTCAGAAAGAGAAGGACAAATATATGATATTACTCATATATGGAATCTAAAATATGACACAAATGAACTTATTCACAAAACAAATAGACTCACAGATGTAGAAAACAAACTTATGGTTACCAATGGGAGGGGATAAATTAGGAGTACGGGATTAAAATATACGCACTACTATATATAAAGTAGATAACAAGGACCTGCTGTATAGCACAGGGAACTATACTCAATATCCTATAATAAATAATAATGGAAAAGAATATGAAAAAGAATATGTACGTATAACAATCATCTTGCTGTACACCTGAAACTAACACAACATTGTAAACCAACTGCTTCAATTATAAAAAAGAAAAAAAGGTCCTTTTAGCTCTGTCCCCTACAATACAGCAACATTAGAGAGAGTTCACAGTGGTGTCTGGGGTCATTTCTCCAGTCCTGGGGTAACAGTCTCTCCCTCCTCCTCCCATATCTCAGCTTACTGTTTCTGCTTTTGCTAACGCTCTGTGCACTAAGTTTATGAAACAGAATCTGAATGGAGAGAGGAGCAGTCGGCAGGTGGAGAGCTTGGCTGGGTCTTTTCAGTGGTGGTCACAGAGTGGCTGCCGTCACAGCAAACTTGCCACACGCGTGTGCTCAAGGGACCCTCCGGCTGCCGTCACACAATCAGGTTTAGAACGATTCCCTCAGAAAGTTCACCATCACTGAAGTAATAAAACATTTACATCGTAAAAAATAGATATGGGTCAGTATTTATTGCCGTGGACTATTGGCCGGCTCTGTAGCAGGTAGAACTCATTGAAGGAGCTTCTCTAACACCAGCAAGCCATTTGGAATGAGATTTGGGAGATCTCTACTATCCGTTGTGTACGTTGAAATTTTTATGATAAACGGGTCTTAAGATCCTAACTATTCTGTTTCCATGAAAGAATTTCCATGGGACAAATACCGACATAATGGGCTGGAGATTACAGAGAAGAAATGCACGTGCAGCTTCGGCTTCCCGGTGCTCACAAAACCCGGTGCAGCTGTGGTCATGCATGACGTCCCAGTTTCACCGTCCTGACCTGCGTCCTCAGACCCCATCCTCAAAACCCCTGCGTCCCGACCCAGCCTCCAAAATGAGTGCCGGGGGGCAGCCGCTCCCACAGCCAGTGAGCTGCGCCTGCGGGCGAACCCCGGAGCCCCACCCGGGCGGGGCAGGGGTCCTGGTGACATCATCCCCAGGGGCGAGCCCGGCCCCTCCCTCCCATGACGTGCAGGGCCGGTCCAGGCTGAAACCACAGTCAATTCTCAGCACAGCCCAGAGGGAAAATGCAGGGCCTGATTCTGGGGGAACCCCTTACTCAGGCCCTCCTTCCGAAAAAGGAGAAAAAGCAGGACCCTCGGACACCTGCTACACAGGTGGGGTGTGTCCGGAGGCGCTGCCCCGGTTTGGAGGGCAGATGGGAGGCTGCAGGTGGGGAGTGCCGCCAGAAGGGACTGCAGTCTTGCAGATGGGTGGGCATGGCCGTGGTCTGCAGGAAGGAGGTGGGGGTGTCACCTGCCCAGCGGACCTGAGGAGGGAGACCAAGTGTTCGGGGAGGGGGTACCCGGTGAAAGGGAGCAGGACCCTATGGGGCTCCCCAGGACAGACCTCCCCGCCATGTCCTCCACCTGCCTCGTGCAGAAAAACTTTAGTCAAAGAAGAAACATAATCAGAGAAGTGAGAAAGTGCAGAAGCAGAGAGAAACAGACGGGACAAAACAATAGTAGTTTTGTCAGTGAAAGTCAAGGACCTTTAGTTCCTCCTCGAGGGCTAGAGAGAATATTCTGAGCCCTATCCTGTGAGCTGTCCTATAGGTACTGAAACCCCACCAGGTGGACGAAGTTAGCTACATGATGGTCAGCCTGTAGCCGTGACATACGCTGCCACAATTATGCAAACTGGTCTCAAGTAGATGGGAACAAACTGACCCTGGGACTGAAGACTAAATGTACTTAAAACAATCAAGAGGCTGCCGGTCAGACCACCGATGACCAATTTCAAGATGGCTGTCAGAGCTGACTGTGCTGTTTCTGCAGGTAGCCCCTGCCCTCCGTCTATAAAATCTCTTGCCCCCTGGTTGTCAGTGGGGAGGTGGCCTTTGGACACGAGTCCACCCTCTCCCCTGGTTGCTGGCCTCAGAAATAAAGCAAACTTTCCTTTCCTCAAACCTGCCTCTCGAGTACTGGCTTTCGAGCGCCAGCAGCTGGACCCGACTTTTGGTAACAGCAGCAGGACTATTTTCCCAGACGGCGCTCTGTCCCCGGCTCTAAGTGGCCACCGCACTCCTCAGGGAGAGCCGTCCTCCGTGAACCCGGACTGACGTCAGCGGATGCTGCCTTTTTACGCTGTTTTACTTCCCCTAGTCTCTTTGTCCCTGACTCCCTGTGGGTCACCCAGCAAGCGTTAGACCTCCGTTTCCACCGACCACCAGTTTTCGAGCGCGTTTCTTGGAGCAGCTCTTCCCGGGGTCACTCCGGGTGGCGTTGTGCGCGTGTTATGAGCGAGCTGCTGTCCCCGTGCTCTCCGAGCCCCTGTTGGGGCGTGTGCCCTGCAGCCGGGCAGGTGGGAGTCCGGCCCCGGCCAGGTCTGTGCTGGCATGTGGGCTGCACCATCTCGCTGTTCAGCTCTGTGTCGGGGCCCCAGAGGCGAAGAGGCCGCCCGGGACTCCGTGCCGTCCCTCCGGGGGCTGAGCGCCCGGCTCCCCTCCCCTCGCAGAGTCTCCTGGCCTTCGTTCGTGCGGCGCATCCAGGGTCCCCAGCTGCACTGAGCAGGACAGGGAAGTACGGCCACCCCACCGTCCCGGAAGCGGAGGGCCACACCGCTCCCTCGTAAAGGAGGGACACCCAGTGAGGACGGGCGACGCCTGGGCCTTTGGAAATGACCGCTTGGTTGTGGGCCGGGCCTGGAAGAGGCGGGATTGGATGACCTGGAACGGAGAGGTGGCCAAGGGGATGGGGTGTGAGAGGCAGCCCCAGAGCGGCCTCAGGGCCGGGAGCGGGTGGGGGCTGTATAGAGCGCTCAACATCAACGAACAAGCACAGCCCGCCTGGCGCTCGGCCCTCGACGGGGAGGGATGAAGCCCCCCGCGGGGGCTCCCTCCCCCCAGGCCTGGGCGAGGGCCAACTCGCAGGCTTGGAGCCCAGCGCTGAGGAGGGGCAGGTGGCAGGGACGTGACAGCCGCACGGTCACCTGCGTGGCGGGACTGTCCCCGCTGGCCGCGGCCGTGAAGGGGATGCTGACCGGGTGGTTGACGGAGGGCAGGGCTGCGGGGCAGGTGCTGGGTCCTTGAGCAGCTCCCCCTCTGACTCTGGTCCCGGCCCCTGCACAGCCGTCTCTCCTCGGGGCTCGGTGGTGGCTGCCACCATGCAGACACACACAGAGTATGGAACGTGATGGCCCCACTGATCGAGTGCAAGGATCGTTTTCTAACGCCGAGTTCTTTAGCAAAGGGAACCTCTAGCCACCTAATTTAAAGTTTCTCCGGGGAATCAGTAATGTCCGCTGGGGGAGAGAGGAGGGCTGTCACCCAGAGCGAGTTGCCTGCCAGCGTGCGGTCGTCCTTCTCCATTTTCTGTCCAGACGTGGACGCACATGGCTTTCAGACGTGAGGACCTCAAGGCCGGGTGAGAGGCAGCGGAGCGCACGCGTGGCCGCCTCCTTCTGGGGTGCGAGGGCCTCGGTCCCGGGGGGAGCGTGGGCGGGCGACGCGGCTGGCTGGGCGTCAGCTACAGAAACGCGCTTCAGGGCAGAAGCTGTCTTGGGGCGACTGAGCGTCTCACCCTGGCATCCGTCCCTCGAGCTTCTGGCGGCGGGCGGGACAGCACGCGGCGGGCAGGACATGCGGGGGCATCTCTGCACAGGCCAGCACCCACCCGAGGCGGCCGCGTCTGTCTGCCGGGGTCTTGGAGGTCCTGGGTCGCCGTGTCCGCCGGGCCTGAGGGCCAGGACTGCCAGCCTTGGACGGGAGCCCGTCCTTGGGGGACAGCGCACCCTGACTTCTTGAGGGTCACATTGCCTCTCGTTTCTCCTTAGGGGTCGAGGACTGGCTTCGTTGAGGCCACGAGTGGACAGGGCGCCAAGGCCAAGCGTCCCATGCCAGTGAGAGTGGACCCGAGAGACGTGGGGGGCAGGGGGCCTGGCTTTGAGTTCAGACTGTCCGCGTGGGGACCCCTCCAGCTGCTCACCTGTGCACAGCCGAAGGCCTCTCCCTGCAGCTGGGGGCGCGGGGGTGCCCCCGAGTCCGGGAGGGAGGGACACGCGCCAGCAAAGGTATTTCAGGAACAGACAGCGAGCTGGGGCAGGAGGACCTGGACTGAGAACAGGTGTCAGAGCGCTGGGGCGCAGGTGTCTCCTCCGAGAACACGTCTGCACGTCGGGGGGTGGGCGGCGCTGGAGGGGCCGGGGACAGAGAAGGCTGGTCACTGCTTGGGGGGAGCTCCTGTCCCCAGAGGGCCCTGGCCCCCGGGACCCCCCGTCCCCAGAGCGCCCTGGCCCCCGGGACCCCTCGCGCCCACCTCCCCGTTACCCGAGGAAGCCCCTTCTTAGCATCTGCTCGTTTTACAGCTCAGGAGTCAGGAAGACAGAGATAAACACCTGATTCTCTGTGTGGGACGCTCTTCAACTCCAGATTGTCACTTGGGTCGTGTTTGCCCTCCACCCCCTGAAAGCCTGCAGCATCGGAGCGCTGCCTTATGCTATAATCCTTGAGAGTTTTCCCTGAAATGGATATTAATTTCACTGTGACAAACTTAAAGAAGAAAACCTTTTGTGGCTTAGTAGTTTACAGACAGGGTGAAGGAAGACCCCAGAGCCATCCCAGAGTCGGCCTTTCCCCGACGGGCAGTGCCGTGCTGCCCACAGCCCCGGAGATGGATCGGGGGGCAGCTCGGAATGGGGAGGCCTCCAGCCACGGCACGGAGAGCCTTCTGGGATGTGGTCAGAGGAAGGAACTTCACTTAGACTCGGTGAGGTGCTCAGCGAGGCGCCTGGCCGTGGACTCACCTGCTCACCCCGTAGGGTCTCCCAGTTCTGGGCCCTAGAGGCAGCCCCTCCCACCAACAACCAGAGCAGCTTTGTAAACATCGTCATCGCGACCTGAGAAAAAGCAGGGAGAGAGGAATGCAAATCGGTCCTTCTCGCGAAAGGCAGGTGCAGGGAGCCCCCGGGGGGTGGGGGTGGATGCCCTCAGTCAGCCTGAGGACCGGCCGCTAGACAGGGTCTGAGTGTGGCCGCCGCCAGCCCGGCCTGTCCACCAGGGGGCAGTGGTGCATAAACATGGGCGCGGGTCCCAGCGGGTTGGGCCCTGGCCTGTGACCACAGAGCCGGCAGACCTTTAACCGCCGAGACCCCGACAGGTCCGCGGCAGGGAGGCCAAGACCATGCGGAAATGACGCTGCCTTTCAAGCCCACCCGGGGAAGAGGGAGGGAGGATTGGGGTCACGTCCTGTGAATCCTTAGCTCCATTCTGCGGACAAAACCACCAAGGGCCCTGCAGCAGGCTGGCCCTGGCCTTGACCCTGAGGCCACTGCGGAATCCCTCGGTCCCTCATCTTGGACGTCCCCCCAGAGCCATCTGGCAGGACTTGCTGCCCCCGGGGAGGTTTCCCTCTGGCCAGGAGAGCAGCACGGCCAGTCTAGTGGGCCGTCGGCAGGGAGGTGACTGCAGAGAGACGGCCGGTGGGCTGAGGCTCCTGCGAGGCCACGGCTGCGAGGGGCTGAGTTTCCACGTGGGCACAGCCGCCACCTGGTGTCTTAGCCCAGAGGCACCTCCTTACCTGAGGGTGATGGGCCTGGCCTAGAAACGGCCTTGCCAGGCCAGGAGCCCCGACACGACGGTGGGACCTCCTGCTGGACGGGCTGGGCTGCTCTCGCCTTTGCTGACCACTGAGCGTATTCTTCAGGCGTTTCTCATAGTTCCGAGCTGCTGACACTCTGATCCTCGGGGGGTCTGGTTGGTGGGGTTTGCTGGGATGGAGGCTGGGTCCCTGGCGGCCCTGCGTGACTGATGGCCGGGCCCTCGTGCCCGGCAGACGCTCTGTCCTCACGCTAAACTGTGCCAGGTTGCTCAGAGGCTAATATCAGTATTGCAGTACTAATTTATTAGACACGGGGAGATTTTAAATTTCATTTTTGTGCAGTTATTTAAAATTTAAAGTGATAACGTCTAACCCAATTAAATTTCAGCTGATCACTCTCCAAACGCAGTCTTATAAAATATGAATTAGTCTTATAACAGCTTAATCTCCATGTAGATGACCTGCCTTTGGGGTTGTCCGGTCACAAAGCAGACCTTAGGAAATAAAGAAAGAAGATGGAAACCAGGAAGATCCAACGCTGAAAATTATCTCAACCATCCAACTATCTGGGACTATTTCACGCACATCAAATTCTGTCTCCTGTTTTGTAATAATTACGCTTTTTAGTTTGACCTTCCTCTTTGGGGATTTCTGGCATTTTCATAATTTAGAGGCTCCAGCGGAGAGAGCCTGCCCCGGCCTCTCGGCAGGTCACCGGGAGGCAGCCTGCCCCAGCCTGTCACCCCGTGGCCCTGCCTCCCCACAGGTTTGTGCGTGCGGACCCACCAGCCCGCCGACCTCCGACAGTGAGACTCCCTCTCCAGAAACAGCACACGTGGCCCCTCTTGAGGGCCTGGTCCCACCTGATCCCACCAGGTGGGGAAGCCAGCAGGACCTCTGCCCAGACCCTCGACGAGACGCCAGGAGGAGCTTGGCGCCTGGGTTGGGGTCAGGACAGGACTGGAGGCCCGGCGGGCTGGTGACCAGCTGGGACAGGGCACCTATGTGGGTCCCGCTCCCTCATCTGTAACACGCAGGTCATAGAACCTTCTCGGTAGGGTGGTCTGGAAGCTCAGAGCCGGTGCCACCCGTGGGTGTGGACAAGGGACCCAGGGCTGCAGTACCTTCACCCGCACGTCCGCAAGTGGCAGGACTGGGGTGGCCCCGGGCGTGGGGTCAGGGAAGTCAGGGCACCCGATGGGGCAGTAGGAGTCCCCTCAACTGGAAAATCAGAAGCTTCAGAGCTGGAAGGAGTCAGTTCTCTGTGGATGGTGACTTGCTCAGAACGCCACGGAACCTTGGCGGCCAACCGAAGGTTTGGGGGTTAAGCTGTGCTCGGGATGTATCCTCAGAGGGCCACGGCCGGGCCACAGCTGCCCCGCCTGGCTCTGGGGGCTCCAGCCTCTGGGGGCTCCAGCCTCAGCCACTGACTTTGCACCTGCGGCCCATTTGGAGACTCAAATAGGGATCTAGTCAACATTTAATTGCCATTTTACTTGGATTGTGACGTTACGTGTCCCCTGATTTGACAGGCAGGTTGGTGGGAGATGGTCCGGGCTTGGCTAGAGCTCGGAGGGCAGGGCGCAGAGCCGGGTGCGGGGGGTTCGCTCTGTAAGGGCCGGGGTTGTCTCCCAGGTGTGGCCATCGCATCCCTGGCGCTGGGACCAGCAGCGTGCGGCGGCCCTGGACCTGCTCCTCTCTGCCCTGGCGTCCTGGCGCCCTGCGGCCACCTCCCTTGGAAGCTACTGGGGGGCCACCAGACCTGGCACCGCGCCCCACTTGGGCCGGAGCCTCCTTCGTTTCGTTCCCGTACAGACTGACTCTTTTGGTTGGATCTAGTTTGAAGAAACAGTTCCTCTGCTGAAAGGAAGTTGGAAAGCTGCGTTTTACGTTTCATTTTGCTTTTATTGTTTATAAAAAAGTAAAAAGAGAAATTGCTGGTACAGGTGGTAATCAGCACAGGTCTGGACCTCAGCACTAAGACAGAGGAGGAAACGCTCACGCCGAGGAAAACGCCGGCACTCTCCTGGCTGCGCTCCACGGACGCGTGTCGCCTGAACACACCATCCCGTGAGAAGCTAACGCACCCGCCCTGGCGTCGGGTCCTGCAAACTCGCGGGGAACCTCCCGGCCGGCGGAGGCTGCAGTCAGCGAAGTGGCAGAGAGGGGCTAAGTCCTGAAGGGTGGGCCACCCTGAGGGCAGCGGGCGGCCGTGGTGACAGCCCGGGCGCTGAGACTGGGGGCGCCCTGGACTTCCAGAGTGGACGGGGCGGGGGCTGGGCGGGGGCTGCCCGGGACACCTCTGGTACCATTTCTCCTCACCTCACACACAACCTGGGGACAGAACCTGGCAGGATTGGGCATGCCACCTGCACCCTCCTTCTTCCCGACCCCTCCCCAGCCCAGGAGGGACACAGCTCCCTTTCCATCAATATCCTGACCATGAGAGGACACCCAGCTCACGTCCTCCTTGCTGCTGCTTCCTGCGGCCCCCGCCCCGGCCCTGGGCCCCTCCTCACCTCCGGGGCCTTCCTGGCCATGTGGACACCGCACACTGCCCCCCTACGGTGACAGGGGCCAGCCTGGGGGTAGATCGGCCCCGCATGGACTGAGGGATGCAGCTTTGGCCCCAGACGGCATGACGAAGTTCATAGCCTCTAACTGCCTGCGTTGGTCTCTGAACCCTGGATGGACGACGGGCCGTGGATGGCTCATGTCCCGCTGGGGACTCGGGCCCTGGGGGCAGGGGGTGCTTCTGTCCCTCCACCCCAGACTCTCTGTAGGGGGCCGGGTCTCCCGGTGGGTGTCCCAGCACTGTCCCCGCACACTTGTCCCTTCCACCCTGCCCCCCAAAACCCACCGTAAATACTTAAATACTCCCCACCTCAGATACTCCTGTCTCACTCCCAGCTCATCATCTGAAGGAACGCTAATGTCCGTCGTGAGGAGAGTGGTCGTCTTTCCTTACGTCTTCTGTCTCTGCCACTTCCTGGCCTTTGCCGCCAGCCGGGCAAGCCCGGGGTCCAGGGGCTGAGAACCAGCTCTGGCAGAAGCTCCTTCCAATGGGCCGCCTGCTCATCTGCCGTCGGCCGAGTCCTTTCAGCTAGGTCCCTGAGTTTCCCTCTCTGTCACCACGACCTTAGAAGCCTGGTAAGGGCAGGGTCGCAGTGGAGACTCTGGGGTCGCCCCTCGGCTGCCCCCCGGGTGACGATGCATGGTTTGGACGTGACGCAAGGCTCACCTTTTGGGCTTCTGATGAGGAAATTCATGCAGCGGAGCCGGGGGGCCCCAGATGGACGGGCGTAAAGAGCCAGAGAGATAACCGAGGGCCTCCCGATGGGGGGCAGAGAAAGGGGAGCAGGAAGGCTGCCTCTGGGCCCGCAGCCCCGATTCTAACCCCGCCACTCGTGACATGTTGGGGCTGCCAGACAGGCTCCAGTGAGTTTATAGCGGGTCCCGTGTGGATCCAGCGTGAGCGCCCTTCCAGCTGAGTGACCCCCAGGGCTCACCTCCTGCCAACATCACCTGCGGCACCTGCCCCCTCGCTGCCCGCGGCCCCGCTGGACCGTCCTGTGCCCACTCAGGGCTGCTTGGACTTCTGCTGTGTGGACGCCCATCCATGAATACACCCCCCCAGTGCTGGGTACGTAAGTCGAAAGACTTCATTATATGTTACTCATCTACCCACGCGTCCAACCATCTCTGGTCTCAGCTCTTCACAAGTGATGATTTCTGACCCAGCTGGCTTTAGCCCTCTTGCTATCTGTTTCCCGTTTGATCTAATCTCTACTCCACTCTTGCTGCCTGTCTGGTATTATCAGGTATTTAAATGTTGCCTCTGTTCTCCTCTGTCAGCTGTTTGGGTTCTATTTCGGGGTGTCTTTGGAATGGCTCTCTGGGAGTCACACAAGGCATCCTTAATTTTCGCAGCATTAAATGAGAGCTTCACTGCACCTCAAAGGCTGCAAGAACACACAACAGCTTAATGGAATGTCCCCGCTCCCATCACTTTTCACTTACATAGTTTACTTCTACATGTTATAAGCTCACAAGACATTATTTCTATGCGTTCAGTGGTCACGTCTAACACTTGCTCTTTCAGGCGTAGCTCATTTCATCTGCAACTTCTGTGTTTCCATCAGGGATCATCGTCCTTCGTCTTAAGGACTGTCCTATAGTATTTCTCGTAGTGAGAATTTCCCCAGGTTTCATCAGCCCTGATTTCTGTCGGATGTTCTTACCGGTACAGACGTTTAGGGCAGCGGGTCTTCCTCTCGGTGCTTTAAAGATGCTGTTCCGTGGTCTGCAGGCTTCACACCTCCCTGGTTCCTCGAGGGCATGGTGCTGCTCCGGCGCTGCCTCGTCCCCCGCCCCCCAAATACCTACTTCGGACGCTTTGGGCCCCTTTACAGTGATTGCAGCATTGGGGGAGCCCTGATACCAGCTGCTTCATCCTGCTGGAGCTGTAGGACCCAACGTTTATTTTGAACAAACTGGCCCTATGGAATGCTGCCGGAACATGTGCACGGCGAGAACAGCCTCCCCAGGATTATGTCATGAATCAGCACTCCTCTCAGAAGGCGTAAGACGCAGCCTTTGTCTGCAGCCTGGCCAACACTGGGTATTATCGCTCTTTCTAATCTTCTCCAAGCTGATTGGTCAAAAGTAAGACCGCATTTTCTGGATCAGAGGACTTTTTTTTTTTTTTTTTTTTTAACAACTAGTCAACTTTATCCTGTATGCATGTAGCTCCCGGGGCGGAGGTGTCTGCCTTGGTCTCCACTTGTTTCCTGCAGGAGAGAGGCCGGGTGGGTGTGGTGCAGGCGGGGTGCAGTGGGTGTGATGGGTGTGGCCTCACCCTGCATTTCGCATCCTTCCCGAATGGCTCAGCACCCCTCACCGCCACCCCCCCCCATACACTCTCAAGTGTCTCCAGTGTCGCTTCTTACCCAGGCCTGCCCCAAATATCTCACATGGTCTGGGAGACACCCAGAGGAAGATATTCCATGTGGAAAGCATTCCTGCGGGGTGTGTGGACAATGCTGCCTGACTTTCTGCTGCCCGCCTGGCTTGGGGTCCACCCTGCAGAGCAGTGCCAATTCCGAGGGCCGTTTCTGAAGACCAGAAGACAGGAAGAAAGCAAGGCGTCCCCGAAGTTCGTCCATTTGTACACTGGACCGCACGGTGCTGAAGCGCGTCTGGAAGTGTCCTGGGCAGAGGCCTCTCTAAGTTTGGGGTGACGTGTATTGACTTAGATGGGGGTCTTTCAGCCCAGCATCTTGGTTGTACTAATCCATCTGTGTTCCTTATTAAATGAGTCCCAATCATGACATCCTTGTCACTCAGCTGGCACTGAAAACCATCTAAGAAGGAGCTCCTTCATCAGTTTCTCCATGCACCACTGCTCGAGGCCTGGGTACCACTCTTAGGACGCTGCTGCATCCCCGCTGGTGCCTCCAGTACTGAACGTGGCAGAGGTCTCCCTCTGCCCGGTCCCCACTCACTCTCCATCCTGACTCACCACAGCCCGGCCTCAGGAGGCGCCCTCTAGTCCTGTCCTGTCCCTGGAGGCCCCTGGACCAGTGCCTGGGTCTCCACCCCCTTCTCTGAGTGATTCACAGGAACGTCTTTATGGAGGAGAGAGGTTGCCTGTGTGTGGAAGCCTGGAGGTTCTGACTTGGGAAGGACTTAGGCGCTGGCCTACGTGTGCTCTTCCCTGACCCCGGATGCGAACTTCACGTGCACAAAATGCACATCTTAGCGGGGCATGTAGCAGAAGATCTGAGGAGATGCTAATTTGTAACTTTTTGTTTTACTGAGTTCCATAAAAAAACAAAAGAAGCAAAACACTTTCTAAAGATCCAATGTACCTTCTCGGATTTTCTTTGTTTTTCTTTGCGGTTCGCGGGCCTCTCGCTGCTGTGGCCCCTCCCGCTGCGGAGCACAGGCTCCGGACGCGCAGGCTCAGCGGCCATGGCTCACGGGCCCAGCCGCTCCGCGGCACGTGGGATCCTCCCGGACCGGGGCATGAACCCGTGTCCCCTGCATCGGCAGGAGGACTCCCAACCCCTGCGCCACCAGGGAAGCCCTTCTCGTTTTTATTATCAGTATATCTCTCAGGTTCCCATGCAAGTGTGACTTTTCTAAAGATCTTACATGAACGTAGACGTCACTTAGCTAAATATCTTCATTTTACGAAGGAGGAAACGGAAGCTCTGGAAGAGTCGCTGCTGGGTCCACAGTTGCAGAGAGAGATTTCAAAGGCCCCGCTGTCGTGGCGCCCACCCCGGGGCTTCTCCCGACCCCCAGCCTCAGCAGTGGTCTCTCTGGGGGCGAGTCCCCGGCTGTGCAGCCGGCCATGAGGCCTGGGCGGCCCTGTTTGCCCAAGTGTGCGTGGGGCTCACGCATGAGCAGTCAGAGTGTAAATATGGTAAATATTTTATTTAGAGCAGTTTTCGCCAGCTTGAAGGGCTCACTTCAAATTTCTCTCTCGCTGTCATTCTGTCTGTGTCTCACACACCACAGCCACACGCACACACACACTCACACGCACACACACGCAGGCTCACACAACGCACACACACATGCAGGCGTGCACACACGCGCGCACCCAAACACACACGCAGGTGCACACACATGCACACACATGCAGACGCGCACACACATGCGGGCGTGCACACGCGTGCACACAGACACACAGGCAGGTGCACACACCCCAAGGGTCCCCGAGCTACGATTTTGTGCTTTGCATCACCTTCCTTAGCCGACACTGTAAATGCCTTTGCCCCCTGAGCTAACAACCCCCTGGGAACCAGCAGACAGTCCCCCCAACCCTGAAATCTTCCGGAAGGTTCTCTGGGAATCTCTTGCCCTGGCTGGCCTTGCTGGATGCCAGGCCAGTGGCTGAAGGGCAGCCCTGGCAGAGGGTCCTGGAGCCTGTGGGGCTGCCCTGAGCGGTCAGTAGGTCAGTGGGTCCCCACGGTAGGTGCCAAGCCTCGCAGACCACAGCGGCCCTGACCTGGGATGGAGCCTGAGGCCGGTGGCCGCGGTCCTTTGGGTGGTGATCGAGGCATCGCTGTGCCTCAGGTTCTCTCCAAAAACGCGCAGGCTCCGTGGACTTCGTTCAGCGCATCTGGCCTCCCGCAAATCCCTGACGCAAATTCCTCCTGCGAATCCCCGTGACGCAGCGGCCACCCCTGAGGTCCCTGCGTCGTGAGCATGCATCTCCAGGGTCTCTCAGCAAGGACGCAGACCCTGGACTTCGGTCCGGTGTCATGTTAAGACGAGGAGACAATAAAACAAACCACTCAAGATCACAAGGAAACAACCATTCAAGATTGCATCTCTCAGCCACTTTGAGAGATGACTTCACATCTGCTAAGTTGCCGTTAAGATTCTAAAAAAGCCCAAACAAGCAGAACTGTTGCCTGTCCTGATGCCTTTCACTGCGTGCCCCCGTCTGGGTCCATCTGGCCTCCCCGTCTAGCCCCTCCACCTCTGCTGCTCCTTCAACGCCCTGTGCAGGGGCCCTGATGGCCAGGCGCGGGGCTGGAGGTGCTGCAACCCCGTGTGGGCAGCGAGCAGGGAGGGCAGGCCCAGGACCACATCCAGAGGGGCTGCAGTTGTGAGACCACTGCACCTGGACGGGGCTCCGGGTTGAGAAGCAGGGCCTCGGCTGCAGGATGTGTGCAAAGGGGAACGTGGGCCCCCTGTTCAGAAGCAGGAGGGAAGCTCCCACCTCCCCCCAGGCCGCCCTCCAGACTGTGTGTGTGTGTGTGTGTGTGTGTGTGTTTTAACAGGTTTATTGAGATATAATTCATAAACCATTACAACTCATCCACTTTAGACGTATAATTCAATGGTCTTTGGTGTATTACATTATTTTAAAAATTATGGTATCATACTTAAACATAAAATGTACCATCTTGACCATCTTTAAGTGTAAGCTTGTGGCATTAAGTACATTCACAATGTTGTGCACCTGTAATCAGGATTTCTTTCATCCTCCCGAACTGAACGCTGTCCCCTGCCCCTCCCCCAGCCCCTGGCCCCGACGGTCCTACTCTCTGTCTCTATGAATCTGACCATCTAGGGGCCTCATCCCTAGAGTGGATCACACAGGATTTGTCCTCTTGTGACTGGGTTGTCTCACTGGGCACAATGTCCTCAGGGCTCATCACATTGGAGCTGGTGTCAGGATTTCCTTCCGTTTAAGCTTGAATCATAGTCTGCCGCATGGACAGACCACAGTTTGTCCATCACCCGTCCATGGACGCGGAGGCTGCTCACGATTTACCTGCTGTGGTCAGTGCTGCTGGGGGTACAAATATCTCTTCAAGACCCTGCCTTCCATCCTTTTGGGTGCAGACCCAGGAGTGGAACTGGGCCATTCTCTCTACTTCTTATTTGCTAGTTGATGTCATGCTCCCCAGGTGTGGGGACACCCGCAGATCTGTGGTCCCCAGGGCTTCCTCAACAAGACTGGGAAGGGGGGGCTCCCATGCTCCCCCAAAGGGCCAGGGCCTCCCAGGGGCCCAGGCAGCGTGGGTGTCGCTCCTTTGACTCCACGAGTTCTGAGGGGAAGTAGCCGTTCTTCTGGTCACCCGGCAGTTCCACGCACAGCTCAGGGCAATGGAAACGCCGCGTCTACTTTCCCTCCTGCAGAGAGCGCGGTGGGACCCTGGGGGAACCCCGCACCCCAGTGTTGCTGGGCGGCCTCGGCAGACTGGTCAGAACACAAGCAGAACAAAACCCTTCCTGCTTGTTGGGGGCAGTGTCCACCGCCCCTGCTCAGAACTTAGAAATCTTCCCCAAACAGAGAACGGTCTGAGGGTCAAGGGAGGAACAATGAAAACTCTGCAGAGGACATGGGGGATCTGTCTCAGAAGGTGCTGTAAGAAGGGACTCGGGCTGGAGCCTGCGGAGCTGTCGCCCATCTTCCTGTTGGGTCTGCATCCTCGCCTAGGCGTCCTGGTGAGATCAACGGTCGGGGATGGAAAACCAAGAGAGCAGAGCCCGGTTCCCCTGGCCGGAGCCTCGAGGGGCTCTGTGAGGTGACTGATCGCCTGCGGGGCTTAGCAGCGCATTTGTTTTTTTACTGAGGCCTCCAAGTCCTGAGAGACACACCTGTCTGCAGGCACATGGCCCAGGCCGAGGAGGAGAGAGGACGACTCCCGGTGGGGACCCCTCCCCTTGTGGTCACAGGATAGAGCGTCAGGAATCCCTCTCCTGAAGCAGGTCTGGTAGGACTTTCCTGATAGATAGATAGATAGATAGATAAGTGATAGATGACAGAGAGATGGTGGAAAGATGGATAGATAATAGATGATAGTTGATAGATAGGTAGATAGATGATAGATAAATAGATAATAGTTGACAGATAAATAGGTGATAGATAAATAGATAATTGCTAGTTGATAGATTATAGATAGATAGATCAATAGATAGATAGATAGATGTTAGATAGAAACCAGGTTAGGGTTTTGGCTAGATGATTAATTTAAATAATGCAAACTTCCAAGTTCTCAACCTATCATGAGGCTCAGAGTTTGCTCTATGCCCTGGAGACAGATGGCATTTTAAAGCCCTCGACTGTGTGTAAGTTCCCAGACAGTGGGGTGTGGCTGGGGCCGCCTGCAAAGTCAGGTGCTGGGTCCGAGCCGCTGCCCCGGGACCTGAGCTGCTGGCTGTGAGGAGGGTCTATCTCCTTGCTCCCTTGCCCCTGAGGGTGCAACCCCCTCTTGGGTGGAAGGTTCGTTGCTTCTCGCCGCTCTGGCCACCAGGGTGGATGGTTGAGACCCGTTTGCACACTTCTAGGAGCTTGGAGAAGAGGGGAAGGATGTTAATATGGTTCCTTCAGGGGAGCTGGGCTCGGAGGGGAAGGGAAGTTGTTCATTTTACTCCATACATATTTGCATATTGCATAGTTTACTTGTCATTTTGTGATATAAAAAGAAATAACAAGGAATTACTTCCCACACCTCTTCACCCAAATTGCTTCCCCTGACGGCCCTAGAGGGCGAACTTGGCCTCTGTCATGTCACTGTGTCTGTAAAGCCCCTTGAATGACCCTCCTCACACTTGCAGCGAGATAATCAGATGCTGTTCGCGGTCTGCAACTGACTGGTGTGGCCCTTCTTCAGGCCTCTCCCTGAAGCCATCCCATCTGTCCTTAATGAGACAGAAACACATCAGACTCCACATTCACCCCACCTGAGATGACAAGGATTTAGACCTGGCTTAGGTCAAACCACATCCTCTACAGAAACAATCCCATAGACAGAAAAATGCAAGCAAGTCTTCCTGGAGGACAGCAGAGTATAGGGAACGGATGGGAGAGCTGTCCGATAGCACTGGTTCTCCACGTGTGGTCCACAGACCCCTGGGCATCCCACAGATATGTTCAGAGGTCCTCGTGCTCAGAATATCTTCATAACAATGCTAAGATGTTATGTTGATTTCCTGTGGCTGCCACAACACACACCACAGCCTGGATGGCTGAAAACAACAGACATTTATTCTCTCACAGTCTGGAGGTCAAAAGCTTGAGATCAATGTATTGGCTGGGTGACTCCTTCTGAAGGCTCTGAGGGAGAGTCTGTTCCAGGCCTCTCTCCGGCTTCCAGCTGGTGGTTCCTGGTAATCCTTGGTGTTCCTTGATATATAGATGCATCACCCCAATCTCTGCCTCCATCTTCACATGGTGTCTCCCCGTGTATCTGT
The DNA here is from genome assembly GCF_937001465.1 of Orcinus orca. NCBI lineage: Eukaryota > Metazoa > Chordata > Mammalia > Artiodactyla > Delphinidae > Orcinus > Orcinus orca. Next base: position 184,010,097 of record NC_064561.1, on the reverse strand, counting down.
GTGTCTAAAACTCCCTCTCCTTATAAAGACACTAGTGTTTGGATTTGGGACTCAACTACAAAGACCTGATGTCCAAATAAGGTCGCATCCACAGGTTCCAGAAACATAGGACTTTGGGGGGATACTATTCACCCAGCATAGACCTTATTTGCTTTTTTCTTTGTCCTGACATCTGCACTGATCGAGTAAGTCAATGGTGGGTTAAGTCATGATGGGTCAAGCCATAGTTGGTCGAATCATGGTGGGTTGAGTCAATGGTGTGTTAAGTCAGTGGTGGTTCAAGGCAATGGTGGGTTGTATCAATGGTGGGTCAAGTCAATGGTGAGTCAGGTCAATGATGGATCAAGTCATGGGGTGTGGGAGTTAACCATTGTGGATAAGGCCACAGATGTCTTAGCAGGGACATCAAACTTTACTGGAGGGTATGGTCCTCTCCACCTCCTTGCACTCACAGTGACAAAGTGTCACCTCCACGTAAGATTGTCCCTGATGAATGTAACAACTGTCAATTGTGTTGAGTCTTGACCAATGACTGCATCTTTCTAATAATCCATGAAATGGAATGGGAAACGTGAAGTGCATCGTCGCCTCGAGGATGTGCGATTGAATCGTGAGCTGACCTCTTTTCCCCAAGGAACACCATTTTCACTAGAAAAAAAAAAAACCACAACTATCAAACTATGGATGTTTGAACATTTTCTGGAAACCAAATGAAGTAAGCCTATCACTTCAAGGAGAACAGTGAACAGTGCTTGTTTTCAATTAAAAATCTGAACTTTCAAACGAATACGAGGATTTTGGAAAACTCGTATCAGCCACGGGGAGCTTGGCAGTTCCCCAATACGTACAGACTTTTCTGATGAGATCAATGATGACATTAAAGAATATGACTTATTTGTGTTGTAAAGTGAACTATGTTGACGTATGAAGATCTGTTCAGCTAAATGCACCAAAAATTTGCCAATGACCCATGCAGGTTGGTACAAAATTATGCCCGGGTAAAAGGTCCATTCAAAGTACAAGTGTGACCAATGGATTTTAATGTAACAGGATACAAAGTTTATTGATATGGCTTCAGATTTTATTTTGTGACTAGGCTTCGGGAAACTATAATTTGTTGAGTTTTGGTATAATATCAAAGAAAAAGAGTCCACATTATCTGGAAATACTATTAAAATACACCTTTCTTTTCCAACTACATATCTTTTTGGGGTTTGATTTTCTTTGTCTATTTCAACCCAAACAGCACATCACAACAGGTCGAATGCAGACGCCTACATGAGAATTCAGCTGTCTTCTGTTAAGCCAGACATTAAAGTGATTTCAAAAATGTACAATGATGCCACTCTTTTCACTATATATCTTAAAAAACCATTTTTAAATAAAAATATGGTATTTATGTTAATATGTAATAGATTTGTTTTTCTTTTAAAAGAAATTAATAAATATTTTAAGTGATCAGTCTTAATTTCCACTATGGTAACTAGCAACAGACGTAACCCACGAAAAACCAAAGGTCTTTGGGGTCCTTATTTATGACTAAAGGTTCCGAGGCCAAAAGTATCCAAGAACTGCTGCTCTGAGGACCTGCTCGTCCTCTTCAGGGGCTTTGGTTTCGTTCACCTGAGAATAATGGCCTTTCTCTCTTACCTAGATGAGTTCACATCTATAAAGTGCTAGAGGAGGACCAGCCCACAGTGAGCAGAGCACAGAGTGTGTCACACAGGAAAACAGGCACTTTCTAAAACTGAGCAGCGACAGCTTGGCATGCCCTGCTTTCCTCACAACAGGAATGCTAATCCCACCCTCTGAGCTCAGGGTGATGATGGGGTTTCACTGTGTTCAGTAGGAAATGCCTTTGTGCTCCATGAAGTTCTTAAAAATCGACCCAGGAAGCACGCAGATAACGTGGCACGTGTACAGACCCGAGGGGGCTGGTGTGTTTCGTGATTCTCACACAGGCTCACATCTTCAATCAAACGCAGTCTGCTAAGTTTTCAGACATTCTTACTAAGGTGCTTAATTGGTTAATCATTAGCAGTGCATTGACTTATTTAATGTAAATGTTATTGTAATAAAAGTTACGATGTTTTCCCCCAAAACATTTTAGCTGTGCTTTTATGTGTCTGGTGCAAGGTTCTGAGTTATTCTGCTTCTGTCAGACACTACATTTACCGTGGCTGATATTTGCGTTCATATGGTAGCACCTATTTGGAATTTAATGTCAGAAGGCCAGTTCAAGTGCAAATGAGGAGTAACAAGCATACGCTTCCACACAGGGCAGTGTCACCACCCTCGGCTTTCCGGCTCTGTGTGCTGTTGCCATGTTCCTTCCTCATACTGAGAAGTCTCTGGCCCTGCTGGGGTGCTAACTGAGCCAGCGTCTTCTGAGGGAAGGGAACTGGTGTATCGGTTATCAATTCCCTCCATGATGCTGCATAACAAACACTCCCAAACTCAGAGGCTTGGAGCAATGAGCGTCTATTTGTTGATTAGTGTTTGGGCCCTGACGGGCTGGGCTCAGTGGGCAATCCTCCTGCTCTGGCTGAGTCTGGGGTGCCCACCTGGCTGTAGGCTAACCTAGTGTGGTCTCTTGGGGGGACTGGGCACCGCAACCCTGCGCTCATGCTCTGGACATTATCCCGCCTGCATCCATCTCTGCTCCTTTCCTGATTAAAGTTTTCCCACATCAGCAGGCTGGCCAGCCCGTTGGCAGGAGGAGGGAAGGATGACCTCAACACTTTATTCCAAGGTGGTGTCCCAGTGATACACCCAGCCCACCCAAGTATTCAGAGGGAGCTTTTCTCCCACCCGGAAGACTCAGGAGACAGAGAGGAGCCCAGCCTCACCCACCACCCTGGGCCCATCTGGGAGAAGCTGGAGCTGGGGAGGAGGAAGGGATTGGGGAAAACATTTGTTTCTCCCTCTGCGCCCTCCAGTAGGAGAGGCCCCCTGGGAGGCCCCACCATGGCTGATGTAGGACGGGGGAGGGCGGACAGGCCGGGGGAGCTGGCGGGGGGCCTGGCTTCCTGGCCTTCAGCTGAGGGCACATAATTGAGCAGACTGGCTCCTCCAGCCCAGGATGCCGGCCTGGGGATGGGTGTGTGCTGGGCCTCCCCCAGGCAGGGTGAGGGACCCAGGCGGCAGCTGGGGGCCTCCCACTCCCGCTCACCTCCTTCTTCCGCCCCTCCCACCATGCCTGGGGGATTCAGAACCCAGTCCCCTCTCTCCGAGTGCAGACCGCCTTCTAAAGTGTGTGGCCCTGAGCCCCTGAGATGGGGGGCTGGTCTTACACGTGTGCAGGTTCCCTGCGGCCCCCAGGGAGTCTCAGCCCCAGGAGGCTGGCCCTGTGGGATGGCCACTCGTGCTTATACCTCCAGGGCCACCTGCTCTTCTTCTCCCTTTCCCTTGTACCTTAGACACAGTGAACTTTCCAGGAGTCATTGTGCCAACTCAGGGCTCCTGGACTTCTGCTCTCCACCTCCCTGGGAAGTTCTGTCCGCTAATGTCGGCGCTGACGGCCTCTTTGGGGCGGGCGATGAGGCTTTTGCTTCCATCACGCTCAGCCTCTCCCCTGACAGGCGGGAGGCGCCTTACTAGCATCGCGGGGCTTGCGGGCGCTCCTGTTGATTTAGTTTTATTTCTCTCTGCTCACACGTCTGCGTCCTCAGAGCGACTGATGGCAGCTCCGTTAATAAGTGGAGCTTGTTCTGGGGTCAGAATGGCCCCCACGTGCCCTGGAGGTGGCCCGCCCCATGCGTGGGCTGACTCGGGAAGTCTGTTTCCTGTGTCAGTTGTGGGCCTGACTGAATGAGACATTCGTGTGTAGCATCTGAAAGAGCAGATGCGGCCGAACTGCGAGCGGGCGATTTCAGTGACTTCACGCGAGACCCACATGGAAGTGGTTTCCTGGGATAAAACTCACTCCGAGTCCGGCCGAAACTTCCAGAAATGCATCTCCCCTAATGCCGCTCTGGCAGGGGGCCTCTCTGCTCCCTAGGGGATGGGGGGAAGGGGTCCCAAGCAGGGTCGGAGGCAAGCAGGCGTGGACCAGGGCGAACAGGTGGGGTCGGACACGCTAACACAGCCGCAGCAAGTGGTTCTGGAAAGGGGTCAGAGGTGAGAGCCTCTCGGGGGCCTGCCCACCTGATCCCCTGATCCTCTGACACCCCCTGGCCCCGAGCTCCCCAGGCCCTTGGTCTGTGCCTTCCCTTTCCTTTACCTCTGCCTGGAGGGGCCCCTCGGCCTCCCGCTGTGCTGCTCTCAGGACACCCCCCCGAGGGGTGACCTCGGGGTACTAGGGAAACACCCTGACAGGTGAGACAGGGCTGGCGGACCCTCACAGGCCTTTGCCTCCCGGCTCGGTTCCACTTCTGATGGAGGAGACGCACCCCGTCCTGGGCCTGTGCTCGGCACCCTCTCAGCCATGTGGACCTTCCCTGCGGCCTGGCTGCCGGCCCTGTGCCCGCCCTGACCGCGGCTGTGGGGACTGACCACCCCTCCCTCTGTCCTGACCCTTGGGCCCTGGGTCTCCCGACCTCAGGGTCACCTCCTCCTAAGGGCTTTCTCCATCAGAGCCGGGCAGGGGAGGACCTGCCATCGGGCGGGCCCCTGCCTGGTTCCCACTGCTCACCTGAGCATGAGCAAAGCTTCCTGGGGCCCTTCAGAGGAGCCCCGGCAGGAGGCAGGTTGAAATACCCACCCCTCGCCCGGCCCCGTTCCAGAGCTCTCTCGAGCCCCGGCCCGGTGCTGCTTTGTGGGCGGGACCCCTTTGGGGGATTTCACCTGACATTTTAGACATCGCGGGGCGGCTGAGATCCAGCCAGACGTCCAGAGGGGGACCTCGTGCTGATTTCTCTTCTTCACTTACAAGGCACCTGCGCCTCTGAGGGTGAGGGCCTCTGTGTTTCTGCTACACCAGCTAGTTTGTCACCAAACTGTGTTGTCACAATCACAAAAATCAGTGATTTCTGTGGAAAGAGAAATATAATCTTCAAAAAGCTATGGCTGCAAAGGCTTAAAATAAATCCCTAAGAGCAAAAGAGAAGAGAGCAGAGCTTGGTGGTACCCACTGGCTTGGGGTAAGTAGTCAACCCCGCCGTTCAGATTCACTCTGTTCACACGAGCCTCCCAATCGTCCCGTGAATGGGGAGCCCCTGTCCTCTCACGGAGCTTGTGGGCCGGATGGTGACGGCCAGTGTCATCTGGGTTCCATTGGTCTCAGCTGTGGGCTGAATGGTGCCCCCCCAAATTCGTATGTTGGTGTTTTAACCTCCCAGAACCTCAGAATGGGAGTGGTCCCTTCCCATTTCCTGCTGTGCAGCACTGGGGGCGGGCGGGGGGAAGGAGAGATGGCCGCCTGGGGGTGTCCTGGGACCTGGCTGTGAAGTAGCCACAGGCAGGTGGTCCAGTCCCGCGGCCCGGCCGTGAGCACCGTCACCCCGCAGTCCCCCGGGGCAGGCCCCCCTTTCTCGGGGCGCTCATCTTGCCCTGGGGCTTTCCTGGCTCAGCCCTGCAGCCCCTCCCGTCTTCAGGCTCCAGACTTCGCCCTGCGGAGCCAGGCCAAGCCGGCTCGCCCAACCCCCAACACGGCTTCCCACCCAACAAGCGAGAGAAAGGAAGCAGGTGCGGAGCGGCCAGGATGGTCCAGGAGTGCGCGAGCAGGCACCCGGGAGCCCCGGCAAGTGGAGGGAACGACTTGGGGCAGCAGATGACACACACGCTTCCGCGTTGTGGCGCCATCCACCGGCTCAGGCCCAGACCCCTGCATCCGGGGTCCCCGGGTCCCCGGGCGACAAACCCCTGCGCTGGCCCAGAGCCCCTCCTGGGCCGCCGCCTGCTGCCTGAAGGCCTGGCTTTCCACCTCCGACCCCTGTGTCTCTCTCCACGGCCCACCGCCCGCCCCCAGCCCCGCCACATGGCACAGAGATGTCACGACTCTCACATCACCCGTAGAGCTCCTCCAGGCAGGTGGCGGGGTTTCCTGCATCCACGCCCAGGTGTCCCGGTTCGTCACTGGAGGGCCCCACGGCCCTGGGTCCTGTCGTGACAGCCCCAGGTCCCAGCCATCAGAGGGAATTAAAAGGAACAGCCGTCCTGATGCGCGGGGCGACGGGCCAGATGCCCGACCGTTACCCACTCGCAGCAGGAAACTCCCAATCAAATTGTAAAGAAAGGTCACATTTGCAATAAGTAAAGAGGAAACAATGGTAATTGGTTCTGGAGCCCGTGAATACCTCTGCGGCCCCTGAGAGGCGAGCTGACGGACTTGAAACCTTCTTTGTTCAGGTAATTAAAAATGAGGTTTCATTATATCATTAAAAGTGAGGGCATGCTAGCTCTTTTCTCAGGTACTAGAATGTTGTCAAAGGGAGAACGTGAGCCCCCCAGGCATGGCCCTTGGTGTGTGAACAACGGATTCCCGGTTCCCCGGCCCTCCTGGGTGGGATGGAGGCTGGTCGGGGGGCTGTGCGGAGTTGCGGGGAGTGGGACCACGGTGGGGTCTGGGGAGGAACTGGCAGACTGCGATCCTACACAAGTCCCGAGCTGCCTCTTTTCCAACCTGATAGATGATAAGGCAAGTGGAGGAGAAATCAGGAGGTCCTTCCCCAGTGAGGGTGACCGAGGCCGCAGCACGGGCAGAGTGCAGAGCAGAGGCGTGAGCGGTCCGCTCAGGGACCAGGGTGCTGGCCTCGCTGCGTCCCCAGGGTTTGGAGGTGATGCCACATGCTCCCCACCCCCATGACGATCCCCCAGGAACTCAAATGAAAACCTCGTATTGGGAAATCTCACCGTTTATATAAACCGAGGTGAAATGTCACTTGTCATGCCTGTTTTATGAGTCGTGTTTTCTTGTGTGATTTTTCCTTTTACTGTATTTCAATCCCAACTACGAGATAC